>NC_086444.1:761374031-761985594 GCF_028390025.1 Pseudophryne corroboree | reverse complement strand
AGACTCCTTCAGTTCCAGCTGATTCGAATATCAATCCAAAGACTCCTCCGGCCCAGCCGGTTCAAGCTTTTCTGGACCCAATCCGGTCCCATCCGTCTGTCCGGATCAGCCTCCTTTAGTTCCAGCCGACTCCAGCATCTTCGGATCTAATCCAGTCCTATCCGTCGGTCCAAAGTCTCCGCCGGTCTCAGCCGGTTCAAGTTTGTCTGGACTCAATCTGGTCTCGTCCATAGGTCCAGTACAGTCTCCTCTGGATCCAGCCAGTTCAAGTTCATCAGGATTCAATCTAGATTCTTCCGTTTGTTCAGGTAAAGAATTTATAAGAAGTGTCCTGGGGCCACTCCTAAAGGAGGGGGTGCTGTCACGATCCAGGTAATTCCTTATCAGTATTTACCTTCCAAATGTCTCCTGAGACTGTCCCAGTGTTCCAAGCCTGGATTCCATCTGCACTGTCTGTGTGCAGGACGCTGCATCTCATTGTCTCTAATCTCCTCACTGTGATTCTGGCAGCATCAGGGTTAAGTTTCACATGCAAGTTACAAACAATCTTTCCCTCCAAAAGCTAACATGGGCGCAGCCATGTTTTCCTAATCACATGATACCTTTCAGCCTATCAGCTGCACTCTGGTTTCTACCTAATTACCCAGCAGCTGCACTCTAGACTCTGCTTAATCAGCCAGCCAATCCCTGTTTCCCAGCTGGTATAAATATCTTGTTCCTGGGCTGGAAAGATGGTCAGTGCTTCAATTGTCTTCAGTGATTCCAGTGAGCAGTTCTTCCATGGACTTTCTCTGCAGTGCTTCATTTGTCTCCAGTGGTTTCTGTGTGCAGTCTTCTACAGATTCTCCAGTGAACTCTCCTGCATTCAAGCCTGACTCCTCTGTGTTACACTCTGTGGTGTAACACGACACCTCTGTGATTAACCCTCTACAACATCACATTACTCATCTGTGTCTGTATTCCGGCTTTCCAGCAGCCACTCTTCAACAACTACAGTTTTCCAGCGAACCCTAGTTCATTTACAGTTTACAGAACTTTTCTCTACATTCCAGGTTACTGGTATTAACCAGTTGCACGCCTAAATTTCCACTTGTGACTTTCTATTGTTTTTGCAAGTTTTATGACTTTTCATTTAATAAAATCACTGAAAGATATTTCCAGTTGTCGTGGTCACGCCTTCGGGCATCCTTGCTACTGTCTTTACGCATGTCCAGGAGTCACATGGCTCCTCCTAAGTTCAAGTACCCGTCAACCCCTACAACTGAGGCTCCCAGTCACGGTCATCAGCCCTCAGTTGTGACACGTTGATTATTTTTCACTATTTTAATTGCTGCAAACTTCACTATCCCTTTAGTAGAACATTCATGATGACATTTAAAGTGATTTGACAGTGCATGGGTGTCAAGGCCTTTTTTGATATTTCTGCAATGTTCACTAAGGCGGATTTTCAGGGATCGGGTGGTACGTCCTATATAAAGAAGTTACATTTACACTGAATGAAATAAACCACATTCTTTGTATCACATGTGATAAAGTCCAAGATCTTGACAGTATTCCCATTGATACAAATGGATTCTAATTTTTTGGAGCCATCATTGGGAACCTCCCTACATCCAATACATGCTGCACAGTGATGGAAACCTTGTGTTGCAATTCTTGTTTCTCATTTTTTTGGAGGTAGGTAACTTTTGACCAGTGTCTTTCTCAGATTGGGAGACTTTTTATAGATACATTTTGGATGTACAGGTAACGACGTCCCTATAATTGGGTCCTTTTTTAGTATGTCCCAATTTCGTCTAACCGATTTCTCCAATAATCTATATTGTGAATTGAAACTCGTGACGAATGCCAATTCGAACTTCTCCCGGTTCGATTGTCTTGGTTTATTCCCTTCTAAAAGAACCTTCCTGTCAATCTTGTCAACTATAGATAGAGAGTCAGTGAATTTCTTAGATTTAACCATCTATGTTGAAAATAATTGCCTCCATACTAAGACATTTACGAAAGAGACTGACTCTCTTAGCTATATTCATGTGGACAGTTGTCACCATTCCAACTGGTTAGATAGCATTCCTCAAGGGCAATTAAAACACCTAAAAAGGAATTGCACAACAAAAGAAATGTATCAAGAACAAACTAATGTTCTGAAAGAGAGGTTCGAAAGAAGCGGATATAATCGGGAGAAAGTGATGAATGCTATACAAGAGGTTGACAAGATTGACAGGAAGGTTCTTTTAGAAGGGAATAAACCTTGACAATCGAACCGGGAGATGTTCGATTGGGCATTCGTCACAAGTTTCAATTCACAATATAGATTATTGGAGAAATCGGTTAGACGAAATTGGGACATACTAAAAAAGGACCCAATTATAGGGACGTCGTTACCTGTACATCCAAAATGTATCTATAAAAAGGCTCCCAATCTGAGAAAGACACTGGTCAAAAGTTACCTACCTCCAAAAAAACGAGAAACAAGAATTGCAACACAAGGTTTCCATCGCTGTGGAGCATGTATTGGATGTAGGGAGGTTCCCAATGATGGCTCCAAAAAATTAAAAACCATTTGTATCAATGAGAATACTGTCAAGATCTTGGACTTTATCACATGTAATACAAAGAATGTGGTTTATTTCATTCAGTGTAAATGTAACCTCTTTTATATAGGACGTACCACCCGATCCCTGAAAATCCGCCTTAGTGAACATTGCAGAAATATCAAAAAATGCCTTGACACCCATGCACTGTCAAATCACTTTAAATGTCATCATGAATGGTCTACTAAAGGGATAGTGAAGTTTGCAGCAATTAAAATAGTGAAAAATAATCAACGTCAGAGGGATAGTGCAACGTTGTTAGCTAAAAAGGAGATGCAACTTCTATATGAATGTAATACCCTCCATCCTATGGGTCTCAATAAAGACTTCGAACTTAAGTGGTTCATTTAGAAATTTAGTTGTGCCTCTATCCTTTTTTCAGTTTGTCTCGTTTGCTATCTCTATATTTATTGGTTTTTCCTCCGGTTATGTTGTATTGTTATGTTCTCCTGTTTTATCTAAGATGTTTTATTAAAGATGTTTTCTTATCATCAATGGTGAAATATAGCACCATTCTTTGTTTTGTTTTTAAATGTGGTTTTGTTTTATATTTTTACAGCATTTATAAATATTACAGTGTTTTATATGGACTTCCTGTATTTCTACACATTTCCGCCATGTGGAATGGACTTCCAGGATGGTTATAGTCCATTACGGGACTTTTAGTATCTCCCTCTAAGTGCTGGGGACGCGGCGGAAGTGACGATCAGCCGGAAGCGATGCGCGGATAGAAAACGCGCCAGGAGTGATACGCCATTAGAGGGCGCACCGGAAGTGACGCTCTGCTGTGAACGGTTGTCATGACTATGGATGGAAGACGCACAGGAAGTGATGCGCCGCCAGAGGGCGCACTGGAAGTGATGCTCTACTATGTGCGGTCGTCATGACGACAGGAGACTGATGTACCGCCGGAAAAGGGACGTTGTGATTGGTTATTATTGTATTTAAATAGGACATTACTCTGACATGTTCATTATGCCTTGAAAAAGACTCCAGGAAGGAGTTGAAACGCGTTGGCTATTTTACTATTTACACCAGCTGATCCGGCTCAATAAGAACCAGGTTCCTGTTCCCAGCTTCCAGATCCGGGTGGTCGCTGGTGATTTAAGAGCTTGTTTGAGAACTTTTTCTGGGTTCTCAGACCATCTGGTAATTATTCTGTGGATCTACTGTGGCTGCCATTGTCCTAATACATACTAGTTTTTACTTATTGTATGTTTACATCTTGCATGATGTTTATTAAATTTTATGTTGTCTACGCATGATGGTATTTTCTTCCTCCTATTTTACATATACCTGATCAATGAATTAGGTGGAAAGCCAGGATTTCTGAAACTGAATTCAGCCATAAAAGGAACGTATGGTTTAAATTTAGCATTGTATACTGTATCTGTTGCGCCTTGTGATATTTTACTCCTATCCTTTTCTTTCATGAGTAAGCCACCAGTTCCCTTGCAAATCTGCTAGCTCGGCCATCTTTTTATAAAAAAAATAATCAGACTCGATGCGATGTGCATAGGATGCACCAGGAGACTGTGCAGATTAATATGATAGGTGATACTTGTATATCTGTGTGCAACTGAGTCTGTGTATGAAAAATAACAGAACTTTTCATGTAAGAAATTCTCTGCCACTGCATTGTAGCACTTCCTATACAGATTCAGAGACTCAGTCAGTCACATATTCCATTAATCAGCAGTCTCCTGATGCATATTTGCCTACCTTATTATAACTTTCATATCCGGTAGAAACCCAGAGAGGAGCTGAAGGTGGGAGGCGATGGGGTCAGGGCTGGGGTAATCACATGATTAGGCCCAAAATGATGTGTTTCCATTGACACATCACTAATCCCCTCTCCATCCCTGAAGCCTCTATATAAATCTCCCCATTCTGCACACTTCACTGGGAAGTGGGCAGGATACAGGATGGTTGCCCACTCTTTTGGTGCTGTGGGGGGCCATCAAAAAACTCATGTGTGTCCTGCAGATTCTGGGAGAGTAGGCAAATATGTCCTGATGCATTCTAGTCACATCACGTTGCGACTAAGATGCCTTTTGGCCAAAGAGATGCAAAAAAGACATCCAATGCTAATAGAGTCTAACAGGACAAAGCACGCTGAAAGGGGCTGTTTGGCATGACTGCAGCAATTAGATATAAGGACACATCTTTTCTATATACCAAGATCCCTTCACATTAGAAAAATAAATACACTGCTCAAAAAAATAAAGGGAACACTTAAACAACACAATGTAACTCCAAGTCAATCACACTTCTGTGAAATCAAACTGTCCACTTAGGAAGCAACACTGATTGACAATCAATTTCACATGCTGTTGTGCAAATGGAATAGACAACAGGTGGAAATTATAGGCAATTAGCAAGACACCCCCAATAAAGGAGTTGTTTTGCAGGTGGTGACCGCAGACCACTTCTCAGCTCCTATGCTTTCTGGCTAATGTTTTGGTCACTTTTGAAAGCTGGCGGTGCTTTCACTCTAGTGGTAGCATGAGACGGAGTCTACAACCCACACAAGTGGCTCAGGTAGTGCAGCTCATCCAGGATGGCACATCAATGCGAGCTGTGGCAAGAAGGTTTGCTGTGTCTGTCAGCGTAGTGTCCAGAGCATGGAGGCGCTACCAGGAGACAGGCCAGTACACCAGGAGATCTGGAGGAGGCCGTAGGAGGGCAACAACCCAGAAACAGGACCGCTACCTCCGCCATTGTGCAAGGAGGAACAGGAGGAGCACTGCCAGAGCCCTGCAAAATGACCTTCAGCAAGCCACAAATGTGCATGTGTCTACTCAAATGATCAGAAACAGACTCCATGAGGGTGGTATGAGGGCCCGACGTCCACAGGTGGGGGTTGTGATTACAGCCAAACACCGTGGAGGATGTTTGGCATTGGCCAGAGAACACCAAGATTGGCAGATTCGCCACTGGCGCCCTGCGCTCTTCACAGATGAAAGCAGGTTCTCACTGAGCACATGTGACAGACGTGACAAAGTCTGGAGACGCCAAGGAGAACGTTCTGCTGCCTGCAACATCCTCCAGCATGACCAGTTTGGCAGTGGGTCAGTAATGGTGTGGGGTGGCATTTCTTTGGGGTGCCGCACAGCCCTCCATGTGCTCGCCAGAGGTAGCCTGACTGCCAATAGGTACCGAGATTAGATCCTCAGACCCCTTGTGAGACCATATGCTGGTGCGGTTGGCTCTGGGTTCCTCCTAATGCAAGACAATGCTAGACCTCATGTGGCTGGAGTATGTCAGCAGTTCCTGCAGATGAAGGCATTGATGCTGTGGACTGGCCCGCCCATTCCCCAGACCTGAATCCAATTGAGCACATCTGGGACATCATGTCTCGCTCCATCCACCAACGCCACGTTGCACCACAGACTGTCCAGGAGTTGGCGGATGCTTTAGTCCAGGTCTGGGAGGAGATCCCTCAGGAGACCATCCGCCACCTCATCAGGAGCATGCCCAGGCATTGTAGGGAGATTATACAGGCACGTGGAGGCCAAACAAACTACTGAGCCTCATTTTGACTTGTTTTAAGGACATTACATCAAAGTTGGATCAGCCTGTAGTGTGTTTTTCCACTTTAATTTTGAGTGTGACTCCAAATCCAGACCTCCATGGGTTAATAAATTTAATTTCCATTGATCATTTTTGTGTGATTTTGTTGTCAGCACATTCAACTATGTAAAGAACAAAGTATTTAATAAGAATATTTCATTCATTCAGATCTAGGATGTGTCGTTTAAGTTTTCCCTTTATTTTTTTGAGCAGTGTATAATGTTTTCATTAGAGATGTGTTTTAACTAGACATGTGCACCAGACACTTTTCGGATTTTATGTTTTGGTTTTGGATCTGGATCTCCATTCATGTTTTGCATCTCGATTGGTTTTGACAAAACCACCCTTTCGTGTGTTGGAGTTGGATCTGAATTTTTTTGAAAAAAACTTAAAAACAGCTAATATCACAGAATTGGTTTTTTTTCTTGTTCCTACAGTATTATTAACCTCAATAACAATAATTTCCACTCATTTCCAGTCTATTCAGAACAACTCACACCTCACAATATTGTTTTTAGGCCAAAAGGTTGCACAAGGTTGCTGGATGACTAAGCTAAGTGACACAAGTGGGTGGCACAAACACACGGTCCATCTAGGAAAATATATAATTACCACATTACTGGACAAACTGAAAAACTAGGGGCCAAAGCTTTCAAATTTGTACCCCCTACTCCAATTTCAGGGATTACGATAATCTTGGATCCAATGCTAGGATGCAAATAAACTGGTGTATACCACAGGATCAAGATTGGATATTTTCCTCTCCACAGAGTCTGGAGACTTATTTTGGGAAAATCTCATGGGTTTCTTTTTTCCCATTTTTAAATTGCATTTTTATTTACATATTTTGTGGCAGATGCCTAATTTTTGTTTTTCACAGCTTCCAGTTACACGCATGTGAGCATCCCTGTGTATCCCAGTTACACACATGTGAGCAAACCTATGTGTCTTGTTTATTTTATTTATATTTTATTTTTAAATAAATCAGCCCCTTAGATGTTTTAGCAGCCCCTCGTGAGCCCCACAGCAGCCCCGGATCAGGCAAGTTGAGTTCGGGTGGGTTCAGTACAGTACTAAGCATGACCGTGCAGTGAAATTTTTTGTTATTGAGCCCCTGCCCTAGTGGAGCTTACCACATTACAGTCAAAAATCATTTCATGCTATAAGTAGGACTGTGGGAGGAAGCAATGACCTCTGTGCCCTTAGCCTGGCAATCCAGACATCTTCCTGGCTGTATGCCACCATGAGACTCCATACTGGGCCTTATTCAGTAACTGTCTATGCTTCACAGGAGCTACTCTTCCATCTAGTGCTGCAGTGCAATGGAAAGCTGTTGCAATGCAAGGTCACTGAAACTGTTCTTCTAACACTGCAAGGTCTTGCGATAACCCTACACAGCCCTTACATTGTACAATTATTAAGGATAAAACATTTACAAAATAAAGGAAAAGAACCCTGTACATCAAATGCACATCTCGGAAATAATCCCAAAATGTGGAACATTAATAATAAATCAAAATTAAGGTTGACTAATTGGAGCCATTCATTTGAGTCCATAACATGAAGTAATTGAGAAGAACCTCTCTCTAATGCTGGGTACATAGTGCACACTAGACGATATAGACATGAATGTGTTCAGACAGGGCACCCCTTGAATTATATGGCAGCGCCTCTGGATTTATACAGTAGATAGGCAGCACCCCTGGACTTATACAGCAGATAGGCAACACGTCTGGACTTATACAGCATACACAGCACAGCAGACAGGCAGCAGCACCCCTTGACTTAAATGGCAAGGAGGCAGCAGCACCCCTGGAATGATGTGGCATACAAAGAAAAGACGTGCAAAATGGAATTGTACTTGGCCCTCCCACCCACCATTATGTTGTATAAACAGGACATGCACACTTTAAGAAACAAATCATTTCAGCGACAGGGTCTGCCACACGACTGTGGCTGAAATTATTGGTTTGTTTGGGCCCGCACAAAAAAATAAGCAATTAATCTCTCCTTGCACAATCTAGCTCTACAGATGCAAGATGTCATCCTCATCCACCGATTCCACACCACATTCAGTGTTTAAATCCTCATCCTAATCCTCACAGAGACATAATTCCACACCAAAGAGGTGAATTTTGGGGTATTTTGCCCAGGGATGACAATTGGCTTTTACATCCCATGGCCAACAACTGTCTCCACTGGTGTCTTATTCAAACAAACCACATCACCATCAGAATCCTCATTGTCAACTTCCTACTCAGCGCCAGCTACACCAATATCCTTCTCATCCTGGTGTACTTCTACAGTGACATCCTCAATATCTACAGTGACATCCTCAATATCAATATCAGCAACTGGGGTTTGTGCAAATGGTAGTAGGATCCTCCTCTTCTTATACAGTCTTGGGAAGGTCAGGCCTAGACATCACAACCTTGGACACACTTAGACTCTCCTTGGGGATTTGTGATATCTCTGAACACACAAGCTTTATTTTTTTAATTATTCAAGAAGGAGGAGTGCTTCCATCTTCATGAGAAGCTGAACTACCAGTCATGAACAAAGGCTAAGGCCTTAGCCTTTCCTTGCCACTTCGTGTCATGAATGGCATATTGCCAATTTTACGTTTCTCATCAGATAATTTCTTTTTTTTCCGGTAATTCATTTTTGCTTCTTGGATTTGACATGCCCTCTAAAGCATTGGTCATTAGCCTTAGCAGACAACATTGATGGAATTGCATTGTGAATGTCATGACTGGTGGCAGCAGCAGCTTCAGCAATAGTACTAAGAACTGGAAGTGGTTCCTGATCTTTCACTATTTTTTCCTCCAAAGTTTTGTACTCCATTTCACAGGACAGCGCCCCTTTTTTATTATAGCACACAGAACAGTGCCCCTTTATTTTCACAACACCCCTGTATTTAATGACACCCCCATATTTTTACAGCATACAGGACAGGGCCAGTGAACCTTTATTTTAACAACACCCCCGTATTTTTACAGGACAGCACACCTAAAGAGCACAAACTGACCCCACCCGACGCTACCACCTACAGAGAGACAAAGGTCTGTCAACCTCACTCTTCAAGTCTGGAGTGAAAATGGCGCAATGTGCGGCTCCTTGTATGGAATACCAATCCTCGAGAATCCTACAGCGAGATGATGACATTTTGCCTCATTCTGGGATCCGAGTCTGGCGGGAAGTACCAAGCTGGACTCGGTTTCCGGCTCAGATCATGAAGTTCAGGGGGGGTCTCTGAGATCTGAGCCCACTAATCTCTAGTTTTGACCATCGTCTTTTGGTTTTGGATCTGTATTAACTACTAAAGTCACATAATTTGGGCCTTTTTTGTTCCTACAGTATTATTAACCTCAATAACCTTAATTTCCAGTCAATTTTGACCACCTCATAGTTAACAATATTGTTCACCAACATAAGCCAAAGGCTTGCTGGCTAAACTAAGCAGCAGAGCAGCTGAACAAACACACAGCAGTTTGTCCTGTTTAAAAATGTTTTGCAAATTGGTAATGTAGTGGGTTAGATATAATGTTGGTTTGATAAAGTTCAGGTTGGATAAAGTTCAGGTTGGATACAGTGCAGGTCAGATACAGTGTGGGTTGGATACAGTGTGGGTTGGATACAGTGTTGGTCAGATAAAGTGCAGGTTTGATACAGTGCAGGTTGGACACAGTGCAGTTTACAGACAGTGCAGGTTGGATACAGTGCGGGTTAAATATAGTGCAGGTCAGATACAGTATGGGAGCAAGCAGACTGTTATGGGCCCTACTCATTTGACGATGCGCCGCCGAGGTGCCCGACAGCCGAAACGGCCGACGAGCGACCCGGTGACGGGGGGAGTGAAGTTCATCGTTCATCGCTGGAGTCTCCACACTGAAAGATATGAACGAGTTCTCGTTCATTTATGAACGAGATCGTTCATATCTTTCAGAAAATCGGCCAGTGTGTAGGGCCTATTAGTCTATCTGGGGCATACTTTTGTATTAATGCGATCATGTATGAAATGATTAAAATATCACTTTTATAGTATTCACTTAAAAAGATCAAGACAATATAAATACACGGAATAACATTTTATTTAACGGATCAAAATTCCACTTATCGTTGGTCAGCTGTATTTCTCTTGTTATGTATAGCACTGAGTGGTGATTTGTGTATTGCGCTGAGGCTTGTTATGTATAGCAATGTAGGCTTGTTATGTATAGCACTATATAGTGTTGCACTAAAGGGTAAATTACAGCAGGGGAATTTAGGTAAATAAATTCAAGGTTAGGATGGGGGTTATTCTGAGTTGTTCGCGCGCTAGCAGTTTTTAGCAGCCGTGCAAACGCATTGTCGCCGCCCACTGGGGAGTGTATTTTCGCTGTGCAGAAGTGCGAACGCTTGTGCAGCACAGCGCCTGCAAAATCTTTTTGTGCAAAACAAGACCAGCCCTGTAGTTACTCTTTGTGTGCATTGATTCTAATGATGGAGGGACGGCTTTTGACATCACACACCCACCCAGCATTCGCCCAGCCATGCCTGCATTTTTCCAGACACACCTGCGTTTTTCTAAGCACTCCCTGAAAATGGTCAGTTGCCACCCAGAAACGCCCACTTTATGTCAATCTTCCTGCGTTCGGCTGTGCGACTGGAATCTTCGTTAGACTGTGTGCAAACCCACAAAGCTCTTTGTACCCGTACGACGCGCCTGAGCATTGCGGTGCATATGCATGTGCAGAAATGCCGATTTTTAGCCTGATCACTGTGCTGCGAACAACGGCAGCTAGCGATCAACTCGGAATGACCCCCAATATTCTAAGTGAAAATACATTAGCAAAAATATCTAAAACTGTTGGTATTATGTCAGTGTCGACTTTGCGGATGTCTACATGTGAAATATCAACATTCTAAACAAGTACACATACAAAATATCGAACTTCAGATCATATTGATATTATGATATAAAAATTCTGAATGTCCCCATTCTGCATGTTGACACAATGGGGTAAATGTAAAAGGGTGTGAAAAGCCAGAGATGTTGAAGTTTGTATGAGAATGGCAGTATTTTTAAAGAAGAAATCAGGGCCCTCATTCCGAGTTGTTCGCTCGGTATTTTTCATCGCATCGCAGTGAAAATCCGCTTAGTACGCATGCGCAATGTTCGCACTGCGACTGCGCCAAGTAACTTTACTATGAAGAAAGTATTTTTACTCACGGCTTTTTCTTCGCTCCGGCGATCGTAATGTGATTGACAGGAAATAGGTGTTACTGGGCGGAAACACAGCGTTTCAGGGGCATGTGGCTGAAAACGCTACCGTTTCCGGAAAAAACGCAGGAGTGGCCGGAGAAACGGTGGGAGTGCCTGGGCGAACGCTGGGTGTGTTTGTGACGTCAACCAGGAACGACAAGCACTGAAATGATCGCACAGGCAGAGTAAGTCTGGAGCTACTCTGAAACTGCTAAGTAGTTAGTAATCGCATTATTGCGAATACATCGGTCGCAATTTTAAGAAGCTAAGATTCACTCCCAGTAGGCGGCGGCTTAGCGTGTGTAACTCTGCTAAATTCGCCTTGCGACCGATCAACTCGGAATGAGGGCCCATATACCAAGTTGGTTTTGCCTTGTAAATGATTGCCACTTTAAAAATACTGCAGTTTCCGCAGAAACTTCAGCAACTCTGGCTTCTCGCACCTTATTACATTTACCCTATGACTTAGAAAGTATTCTGTAGTGCCTACATATCTATATTGGGCTTTGTTATCTCTGTTATTGCCTGACCTATCTTCTCTGCCCCCCATCCTTCTTTTTCTATTGTATTGTTGCCTTTTTTTCAAGGCACTGTCTTTCAGTCTCCCGCTTTGTTTTGTACTTTCTCCTTTAACTTTCTTTACTTCTCAGCACTATTTCATCTGCAGCTTCCAGCAGTTTTTGGCCAAATCTAGTGGGTATGAGTCAGTCCTCATGTTTTATGAGGTACAATCCACTGGTTCCTGCTGGAGTGACTGGAGTATAAGGGTATTTGGTCAAACTAGAAGCCTGCAATGCTATAGGAACACTACTTGGTCCACTCCCCAAACCTGTTGTGACATATATTCTCCCTAAGTGACCAAAGTGTTGGCTGTGACTTGTGAACGAGTCCAGTTTGGGGCAGAGGTAGTTGTCCAATACTATGATACGATGAGTACACCCCATGCTGGTGTGAGTGCTATTGTGCATTTCAGGTTTGCCCAGGATATGGGGTAGATGGGTGTTGTCCTACTATGACATCTCCACCTGTTAAATTGCCTATATTTTCAGCATGTGGTAGTCTATGCATGCTCACAGATTTATATATTCATTAGAGTTGTTAAAATGTACATGATGTGTCTAAGGATAGTGGGGCCTTCCAACGTGTTTTGGGGGCCCAGGATTGCTGCTTTATAGGATACCTCAATGTTTCCTGGTACACACTCATGTTGGGTGTGTGTGGTATTTGTTTTTTGAAGTAATGTATGTTGTTTTGGATTCCCTGACTGTTGGGTAATCACTTTTATGGAAAAAAGTGGACAGGTACAAATCACTGTGTTGATCAAGACAGATATCTGTTGGCTGGTAAAGTGTGGGAGTGAGACACGATGAGACATTTTGCTGTGGTGCTTTTTTTCAAGGTATATGTATGCGGGTAGCTGTGATTGATGAGATAAACAGAAACAGGAATGCTTCAGTAGGGAATTTTAGGCCCAATTCAACATGGAATGCTGCTGCAGCAGTGTTTGCAGGCAGCAGCCCCACTACATGTGTGCGCACAGTGAGAAGCGATGGCATCACACTTGTTCGAACACCTCTGCCTAATTGACAGGCAGAGGTGTTTGTGGGGCGGGAGGGTGCGTGGACTTGGCATCTAAGGGGCGTAATGACGATGTTGGAGGCAAGATCAGGACAATGCAGACGTGTCCGTGCCATTTGTGAGGCGGGTAGCGGTGGCTTCATGATGTCACACGCAGTTGCTGCCACCCGAAACATAGTAGGTAGCCTCCTGCCTTTGCAGCTTGGCTGTGCATTAAGAGGGTTACCCTAAACATGGGAAAGCATCGCTGTCGTATGATTCTTTCGCATGTTTGCTGGGTGGTCGGGGCTCGGCATGCGAGGCAGACTTGCCATGTCTTGGGTGTCACCCTGCATGTCACTGTAATGGATCATGGGTGTGTGATTTTTTGCACATCTATAATCCATGCTGAATTAGGCCCTTTGTTCTGAGCTGCAGTGGTTTGTTGATGTGGTATCATACCAAGGTCAAGTCACATTATTATGACCACCTCCTATATTTGACGTCGGCAGCGCATAGCACATTAAGAATGTCACATGTTGTGCGTTGGTGTGGTGGGTATATAAGGTGTTCAATAGGTTGTCTGCACACATATCACTCATTGCTGTCATGGTCAAAAGGGGCGATTTATCCGAGTTGCAAAAAGGGATGATTATCAGCTTTCGGGCCAAGGGGCACAGTATTTCTGAAACAAGTACAGTTTGTAAACTGTCCTCATACTGCTGTGGCAATGGTATACAGTATCATGACTGGACAAATGGCACTATTGCAAATAACTGTCGTGGAAACTGTAGAGCACCACATGCCATTGATGTAAGAGGTGAATGTCGGCTACGAAAGTGCATGAGGGCAGACTGACACTCTACAGTGGAGCATCTCACCATCAAAATGAACCTGGCATGTGTCTAAAATGACAGTTCAGTGAACCCTGCTGCATATGGAGCTCCAAAGCAAATGGATGGTCACTAATGGTGTATCAGCAGAAAAGGCTTCAGTTTGCATGGTGAAGCATTGCCTTCCCCAATGAGTCATGATTTCTGATTCAGCAAATGGATGGACATTGGCGTGTCAGGTGAGAAACATCAGAGAACAAACACGCTGCAACCATTGCTATAAGAACGCAAGCTGATGGTGGCAGCATTATGGTCTGGGAATGTTTTCACAGCATTCTGTGGGCCCTCTCATCCATGTGGAAGACACTCTTGACCTATTTCATTATGAATTCATCCTTGCAGATCTTGTACACCCATACATGCTAATTGTCTTCCTAGGGATAATGGAATCTTCCAGCAAGACAATGCAACATGTCACATGGCTAGAAATGTCTGACAGTGATTGGACTAGCATTACTAAGACTTCCAAATATTTTGCTGTTAAGTTTAATTCTGCAGGTATGATTGGTTACATCTGACAGAGAAAGGCCCAAGCCATTCCATATTCAATATATATACCTCATGATCGTCATATCTGTGTATTTGGTATTAATACTAACTTGCATTTATATGAGCATACCCTTACTAAATTTAGCCTATGCTTTTTCACAGAATTTATTCCCGTTCTGTGTCTCCAGGTGTAAGGAGCCACAAGTTAACAGCAAGCTAAAAATATGTATAGATATTTATGCATTGTTTGTGTGCATGCTCAGTACGAAAATGTTTCTTACACATCATACACTCGACACTAAATGAGCATCTTAATGGTTCTTTTTAATGTACTGCAAGTGTGATATCATTTTAATCAAGATCATTTTTTAACTGAAAACATCATTGCATTGGAATCTCCCTTTTTCCTATAATCTCAAAATACTACAGTATGCAATGTTTTTTCTGATCTGAAACCTCTCACATCTCATTACAAATGTGAAAAGAAAAATATGCAGGCAGGATGAACATAGACTATGAATACAGATGGCTATAAGTAATGTTTCTAGATTTTGTATTATGAAAACTTAAGCATCATGGTAAAAGTTCCCCAGACATTTTTTTATTTACCTTTTGATTTTGTGTTAATGTAAGATTAAAGAAAATGCATTTAAATTCTATGACAGCCACACAATAAACTTTACGATACAATACGGGTATATTGGAAGTTTTTCATTATGCAAACTATTTTTGCTGTGTAACTAACTGCAGCTGTTAGGTATTTAAATCTATCTTCAATTATAATTCTCTATCTGTGAAGGGTACCACTGAGCCTCTGTAGCAGATGCTATACTTTGCACTTTGAATATATTTAACCATTCAATGATACTCCTATCTGATTCTTCTTGGCACTTATGTGAAGGATTAAAACAGGAATTCATTAGGCTACCTAATCAATAACAGGTTACATAAGAATATCATGGGGAATGGTATTTACTCAGAAGGCAATATGCCTTCAAAAGCTATCAAAGCAAGAACGCAGGCAGCAGCATCAACCTTTTGTTGTCACAATTGGTGACAATCCAGCAGAATAATTAATTTCCACCAGGAGAGAAATGCAGATGGTATAGAATGTCCAGAACTGGCTCCTTCATCTCGGATGATGGATTAGTACCTATTTGCATTCCACGAGTACTGGCAATATTATCATCAGATTGCAGATCAACAACCCAGCTATAAACTATATTTTCTAGAAAATATGAGAGACGTGATTTGCTTTGTAAAGCAGAGATTGTAAAGAGATAATACTAAATTCTAATAGGTTGTTTTGCTAAATTCATAAAGTTACTCCTTTGGCTACTCCCATTTCCATCTGAACAGAATGTAACCCTTTAAATGCTAGATGATTCATTAAATAACAGGGGCAAGCACAGGATTTCTTAGGGTATATTTACTAAAGTTCGATTTTGAGAGCATTTTTATGAATCTAAAAAATTGACTGAAATCGATTCTATTTGATTTTCCAAATCCCTTCAAAAATCCCTCATTCACCAACAATCAATTTTGCATTCGATTTTCAAATCGAATTCGATGTTGATCAATTTTTGGAAGGGATTTTGAGTTTAATTTATGAAATCCCTTTCCAAATTAAATCTAAAATCCCCTTGAAAATCGAACGCGAAACCGAACAGAACATCCTCATTCCGTCCTATTGGGCCAAATTTATCACACGCACACTAATTAACAGAGGGGAAATGGTGTCTCAATAAAAGGGTGATTAAATTTGAAAGGGAGTTGTGATTCATCTTCATACCACAGTGAGTGCTGTTTGAGTATTTAACTGCATTTGTGAAGATGGCAAGTGATAGGAGTAGGGTAAGGCAGCATAGGGAGTTGGAGAAGAGTGAACCTCCACCTGCTGCATCTAATGTGCGGGAGACTGAGGGCCACCAAACAGACTCTGGTGAGAAACCACAGGCTGGCAAGACTAATACCGCTTTTAGATCACAAATTCGGGTTGGACCTGGCTTTTGAACCCAGTTCCGAGCAGGCTCAGACCCTTTTACATTGCATTTTCGACCTGGATTATTCCCGAGTTATTCCCGGGTTGGTGCCTTTCACACTGAACCCGGGTCACCGATGTTAAACACTGTGATGTTATTTAAAATTGACTTTTCTGGCTCACATTGATGAGGTTTCAAAAGAAATTAAAGGAGGGGCTGGAGAGTGCTCTGGGCAGACACATAAACAGTCAATCGGCACCTTTTTCGGAGACCCAGGTTGAATATGTTACGTTCACTGTACTCGGTACTCCAGAGACAGGGAGGATAAGCTCCGAGTACAGGTAAGTGATGCTGCAGTTGAAACTGAGTTAGCAGCAACCCCTATGGAAACCCTGACTCCGTTGTCTCCCCCACGTGGTCGGTCTACGCCTGTGAGACTATGTTTTCTTGAGCCCACGGCAGCCGCGTTTGACTGGCAGATTAGGTCTGCCCGACTCTGATGCCCCCCGGTCTTATTTGGAGACAAGGCATAAACCGAGAGTGAGAGAGAACTAGGGGAACCTCTAACTAAGACAGACACACAAGAGAAAGGGAAACTACTGAAAACTACAACTAATTTATATGCGGCGTGGCCGCCAAGAAAACCGTAACCGAAGTAAAACAGCCTAACCGCCAAATACAAAACGTAGTAATAAGTCAAAGGCAGCAATGTGGAACCTTCCGCAAAAATGACACAACCAAACACAAATAAAGAAAATAAGGCTTCAGCCAAACAGTGCGGCAAGGCCGCTACTCACGACACCATGAAGGGTGTATGCAGAAGGAACAGGACCCCAAGGCTGAAGGTACATGATCACTGGACCGGAAGGCTGGAACAGATTCCCAGGACTAGGCTCCAGAAATCAAGACTCAGGACACAGGCACGGACTGGCTGCAAACAAGGAATACTCCAGACGCAGGATACAAACTCCACAGGAAGCTGACAGGTTCTCACAGGAACATACAGGGAAAATGACAAACTACTATCACAGCACTGGACTGCAGGGCTAGCTGGGTAATAAGGGAAACATGCCCCAATCAGGATGGCTGGAGGCCAGGCACAACGTAATGGCCAAAATACAGGCAGGTGAGGTACACAGACAAGAGCCAGACTGCAGTACAGAGACTCACCACATAATGACCAAATATCTGACAGGTGAGGCTTAACACATAGAAACAGGCTGCAATTAAACAGACTCACCACCGGCAGCCAACAAAAGTCTTCTAAACCAGTACAAGAGAAATCCTGGCATGCAACAGAACTATAACATAAAATTCATAAACAGAAATCAAACAGGAATGAACCACTGCTCGTGGTTCATAACAGTACCCCCTCCTTAAGGGTGGACTCCAGACACCCCATAAAAGCCAAGGGGAACAGAAACAGAAGAATAACAAAATACATAACCAAAATGCAAAACAGGAATGAGCCACTGCCATGGTTCATAACAGAAAAGCCTGGGTCAGAGGCTTTCACACTGCACAATGACCTGAGTATGACCCGTTTTAACACTTCTTTTAACCCGGGTTGAAATGGCAGGTTGCTCGACCCGGGTTATTCACACTGCACCTCGACCTTTGTCAACACGGCAACAACCTGGCAATAACACAGGTTATTTTGGCGATGTGAAAGGGGTATTAATCTGGAAGGAATGTTAGATTTATTTTGGCCGAAAATTGTGCCTTGGTCAATGTTATCCTTAAATGTTATGATGGATTATTTGGAAGGAAACAACAAACCTCAAGTAGGCGCAAAAACATTATGTGGCAGGAGGATGTAGATGCAGTGAATAGCACTGGGACATTGTAGCGTAGTAAAACCCAGTGCATCAAGCATTTTTGGAACATAAGGAAAGTAGTTAAAGGAAAGTTTGCCAGGGAAAGTAGTGCAGCATGTGGTACTGGAGGTGGTTCACCTGTGCACATCCACTTCAATGAATATGAGGAGCAGGTGCAGGCTTTTCTACCTCAAGATGTTTATTCTGGAGTGAATGTGTATGACACTGATGCACTACCATGTCCTGCAATCTGGTGAGTAACTTATAAGAACCCTGCTTAAACCAATATTAACATATATATTTTTTTATACAGAAATTGGTGTATGTTTCTTTACAAGTTAAACACGAAGTTCCTTTTTAAGTACTCACTACAAGTACACAGGCACTATGTTGTTCATTTGCATACCTGTAATTAATGTTAACTAAATGTTTGTTTCCAGCTCAGCCAGCAACAAGGACTTCTGTACCACACTCCACACCAATTGATGATCAATATCCTGGTAAGTATTAGCAACATATGTTTTATTTATGCCTTTGTGTTTTTATTTTAACACTCAAACCATGAAATAAATGTTACAATAATGAGTACTATACCACAGACTTTTGTTAAGAAGTAGTTATGGTGTTTTTAACAAAACAACAAGGTGTTAATGATTATTAATCTTCGGTCAGGCCCAACTGATCTAATAGGTACTGCTCTCACAATTTTCCCACCCCTTCTCTTCTTAGTCGACAGTGCCCCTTGCAGTGTTCTGTAGCTGTCACTTATATAATGATGTTTATTAGCATATAGGTCAGTTTTGTCTCAAACTTCTACAGTGGACGTAGTGAACATGGGGGCAGATGTATTAACCTGGAGAAGGCATAAGGAAGTGATAAACCAGTGATATGTGCAAGGTGATAAAGGGACCAGCCAATCAGCTTCAATATGTAAATTAACAGTTAGGATCTGATTGGCTGGTGCCTTTATCACCTTGCACATATCACTGGTTTATCACTTCCTTATGCCTTCTCCAGGTTAATACATCTGCCCCAAAGTGATTTACCAGGCACATTGTTTTTTCTATCATTACTTGGTGTGGATGAAAAACGTAGAAAAGTTTCATAACTCTCAGAACAACTTTCTTTGAATAAAATGCCACTGTTTTCCATAAACTATTTAATTTGTTTAAAACCCCTTAGATATGTTGTTTCTGGATGATTTAATGAAAATGAAGACATTTTTATGTTACATACGTATTATTTTTAGGTTTTGCCTATTGGGCTCATTGCGTTAGTCTATGTGACTACGCGCATTGCGCCTGACCGAAGGTTAATAAATTGCTTAACAAATTTCTGCATATTATTAAATAAGTAACAATGTAATTTCCACAACATAAAATACTGTATGTCCATCATCTGCATTTGCTCAGCACACTACTACTGAGGTGCCTCCAACACATGTGGCAAGTGATGTGGAGCTGTCACCAACACTGTTATGTACAGTACCATTTCTTGCAGCAGGCGAGCCATGCAACCGCACGGGGCGCCCGCCGCGGCACTTTTTGAGGACTTTGAAACCCTCCTCCCCTCTCCTCCCGAGTGCCCAGCTCGGGGGGCGAGGTCTCGCGGAATGATGCGTTTGCATCGTGACGTCACGATGCAATCGCGTCAGTCCACGAAACCCCACCCCCCGAGCTGGGCACTCGGGAAGAGGGAGAAGGGGGAGCCAACCCGGCCGGCGGCGGCGCCGCGCAGACGAGGGAGAGGCGACTGAAGAGCGGGAAGAACCGCTTGAAATGTAAGTCAGCCCCTCTCCCTCTCTCTCTATATCTCTCTCTCTCCCTCCCTCCCCCCCACCACCTGCCGTACTGTGTAAAATGGGGACACCTGTCTGCCGGAATGTGTAAAATGGGGACGCAGTCTGCCGGAATGTGTTAAATGGGGACTCTTGCCTGCCAGAATGTTTAAAATGGAGACACTTGCCCACCGTGCTGTGTAAAATGGGGACACTTGCCTGCCGGAATGTGTAAAATGGGGACGCAGTCTGCCGTAATGTTTAAAATGGGGGCACATGCCTGCCGCAATGTGTAAAAATAAGATTTTACTTACCGGTAAATCTATTTCTCGTAGTCCGTAGAGGATGCTGGGGACTCCGTAAGGACCATGAGGAATAGACGGGCTCCGCAGGAGACATGGGCACTTTAAGAAAAAATTTGTATTCTGGTGTGCTCTGGCTCCTCCCTCTATGTCCCTCCTCCAGACCTCAGTTAAAGAAACTGTGCCCGGAAGAGCTGACAGTACAAGGAAAGGATTTTGGGAATCCAGGGTAAGACTCATACCAGCCACACCAATCACACCGTATAACTTGTGATAACTTTACCCAGTTAACAGTATGAACAATAACAGAGCATCAGATAAACCCTGATGCAACTATACATAACCCTTATTTAAGCAATAACTATATACAAGCATTGCAGAAAAAGTCCGCACTTGGGACGGGTGCCCAGCATCCACTACGGACTACGAGAAATAGATTTACCGGTAAGTAAAATCTTATTTTCTCTAACGTCCTAGTTGATGCTGGGAACGCCGTAAGGACCATGGGGATTATACCAAAGCTCCCAAACGGGCGGGAGAGTAACATAGTAACATAGTATCTGAGGTTGAGAAAAGACAACTGTCCATCGAGTACAACCTATTTGTGGTCTCCTATGCATGATGATTTGACTAAAATTTCTGACTGATGCTGCTGTCAGCCATTGCATTTTATCCCTATTTATAGTAACTATAATGCATGACTATGCACCATACCCCTGGATATCCTTATCCATTAGGAATTTGTCTAACCCATTCTTAAAGGTGTTGACAGATTCCGCCATTACAACTCCCTCGGGCAGGGAATTCCAAACACGTATTGTCCTTACCGTGAAAAAGCCTTTACGCCGTATTGTGCGGAATCTTCTCTACTCTAACCTGAGCGAGTGTCCACGAGTCCTCTGTGTTGATCTAACCAAAAACAGGTCCCGCGCAAGCTCTGTGTATTGTCCCCTTATATATTTGTAGATGTTGATCATATCCCCTCTTAGTCTCCGCTTTTCCAATGTAAACATGCCTAGTCTTTCAAGCCTTTCCTTGTATTCCATTGTCTCCATGCCCTTAATTAGTTTGGTCGCCCTCCTCTGTACCTTTTCAAGCTCCAGGATATCCTTTTTGTAGTACGGTGCCCAGAATTGTACACAGTATTCAAGGTGTGGCCTCACTAGTGATTTATATAACGGGAGTATAATACTCTCGTCCCTAGCATCAATACCCCGTTTTATGCATGCTAATATCTTATTAGCCTTCTTTGCTGCAGTCCTACTTTGGGTACTACTGCTTAGCTTGCTATCTATGAGGACACCTAAGTCCTTTTCCAGTACAGAATCCCCTAATTTTACCCCATTTAGTAGGTAGGTGTAATTTTTGTTCTTGTTACCACAGTGCATTACCTTACACTTGTCTGTGTTGAAGCGCATTCTCCATTTGGCTGCCCATGCTTCTAATTTAACCAAGTCGTTCTGAAGAGACTCGGCATCCTCCTCTGTATTTATAGCCTTACACAATTTGGTATCATCTGCAAAAATTGACACCATGCTCTCTAGACCTTCTGTTAGGTCGTTAATGAAAATATTGAACAATAGCGGTCCTAATACTGAGCCTTGCGGCACACCACTTAGCACTTCAGTCCAAGTTGAAAAAGATCCATTAACCACAACGCGCTGCTCCCTATTATCTAACCAGTTTTTGACCCAAGTGCATATTGTGCTTCCTAGCCCTGATTCTTGTAGCTTGTAGATAAGTCTCATGTGTGGTACAGTATCGAACGCTTTGGCAAAGTCTAAAAAGATTACATCCACGTCTTTACCCTGATCTAGGTTTGCGCTTACTGTTTCATAAAAGCCAAGTAAGTTGGTTTGACAGGATCTGTCCTTCATAAACCCATGTTGATTCCTTTTAATGACCTTATTGACTTCAAGGAACTTCTGAATACTATCTCTTAGAATACCTTCCAATACTTTCCCCACTATAGATGTAAGACTAACTGGTCTATAATTACCTGGTTCATCTTTACTTCCCTTTTTGAATATAGACACTACTTCCGCTATACACCAGTCTTTGGGAACCATACCTGATATAACTGAATCCTTAAAGATTAAAGATAGCGGTTTTGCCAGTTCAGAGTGAAGCTCCATTAGAACCCTTGGGTGAATACCATTGGGCCCTGGTGATTTATTAATCTTTAAATGTTTTAATCGGTCTCAGACTACTTCCTCGCTTAAATAAGTACCTATCAGTGGGATATTCTCATTATTGAGATTGTGTGTCAGTCCCTGAAATGGGTCCTCTCTAGTGAATACTGTTGAAAAAAACTAATTTAGTGTGTCCGCTATGTCTTTATCATTTTTGCTTAAGACTCCCAACTTGTCTTTTAAAGGGCCTATACTCGCCTTCTTTAATCTCTTGCTATTAATGTATTTAAAGAATTTTTTGGGATTCGCTTTGCTTTCCTTTGCTACTAGTTTTTCAGTTTCTACTTTAGCCGCTCTTATTTCCTTTTTGCAAATTTTGTTACATTCCTTATAGTGCTGAAATGACTCTGCTTCCCCGTCAGATTTGTATTTTTTAAATGCTTTTTTTAAATGCTCGCCTTGATGACTCTGCAGCACCGATTGAGCAAACGATAGGTCCTCCTCAGCCAAGGTATCAAACTTGTAGAACTTTGCAAACGTATTTGCACCATACCAAGTAGCAGCTCGGCATAGCTGTAATGCCGAGACCCCTCGGGCAGCCGCCCAAGAAGAGCCCACCTTCCTAGTGGAATGGGCTTTCACTGATTTTGGCTGCGGCAATCCAGCCACAGAATGAGCCTGCTGAATCGTGTTACAGATCCAGCGAGCAATAGTCTGCTTTGAAGCAGGAGCACCAAGCTTGTTGGATGCATACAGGATAAACAGTGACTCCGTTTTCCTGACTCTAGCCGTTCTGGCTACACAAACTTTTAAAGCCCTGACCACATCAAGTAACTCGGAATCCTCCAAGTCACGAGTAGCCACAGGCACCACAATAGGTTGGTTCATATGAAAGGATGAGACCACTTTTGGCAGAAATTGTGGACGTGTCCTCAATTCTGCTCTATCCATATGGAAAATCAGATATGGGCTTTTATGAGACAAAGCAGCTAATTCTGACACGCGCTTAGCTGAAGCCAAGGCTAATAGCATGGCCACCTACCACGTGAGATATTTCAACTCCACTGTTTTAAGTGGTTCAAACCAGTGTGATTTCAGGAAACTCAACAACACATTAAGATCCCAAGGTGCCACTGGAGGCACAAAGGGAGGCTGAATATGCAGCACTCCTTTCACAAACGTCTGAACTTCTGGCAGAGAAGCCAACTCCTTTTGAAAGAAAATGGAAAGGGCCGAAATCTGGACCTTAATTGAGCCTAACTTCAGGCCCAAATCCCCTCCTGACTGAATGAAGGGAAGGAAACGGCCCAGCTGAAACTCCTCTGTAGGAGCATTGCTGGCCTCACACCAAGAAACATATTTTCGCCATATCCGTTGATAATGTTTAGCTGTTACGTCCTTCCTAGCCTTTATGAGCGTAGGAATGACCTCCTCCGGAATACCCTTTTCTGCTAGGATCCGGCGTTCAACCGCCATGCCGTCAAACGCAGCCACGGTAAGTCTTGGAAGAGACAGGGTCCCTGGTGCAACAGGTCCTGTCTTAGAGGAAGAGGCCACGGATCCTCTATGAGCAATTCTTGCAGATCTGGATACCAAGTCCTTCGAGGCCAATCTGGAACAATGAGAATTGTTCTTACTCCTCTTTTTCTTATTATACTCAGTACATTGGGTATGAGAGGAAGAGGAGGAAATACATAGACCGACTGGAACACCCACGGTGTCACCAGGGCATCTACAGCTACCGCCTGAGGGTCCCTTGACCTGGCGCAATAGCTCTGTAGCTTTTTGTTGAGGCGTGATGCCATCATGTCTATCTGTGGCAGTTCCCACCAACTTGTAATCTGTGTGAAGACTTCTTGATGAAGTCCCCACTCTCCCGGGTGGAGGTCGTGTCTGCTGAGGAAGTCTGCTTCCCAGTTGTCCACTCCTGGGATGAACACTGCTGACAGTGCACTTACGTGATTCTCCGCCCAGCGAAGAATCCTGGTGGCTTCTGCCATCGCCACTCTGCTCCTTGTGCCGCCTTGGCGGTTTACATGAGCCACTGCAGTTATGTTGTCTGACTGAATCAGAACCGGTTGGTCGCGAAGTAGGGACTCCGCTTGACATAGGGCATTGTATATGGCCCTTAGTTCCAGGATGTTGATGTGAAGGCAAGTCTCCTGACTTGACCACAGGCCTTGGAAATTTATTCCCTGCGTGACTGCCCCCCCAGAGGCTTGCATCCGTGGTCACCAGGACCCAGTCCTGAATGCCGAATCTGCGGCCCTCCAGAAGGTGAGCACTCTGCAGCTACCACAGGAGAGACACCCTGGCCCTGGGGGACAGGATGATTAACCGATACATCTGAAGATGTGATCCGGACCACTTGTCCAGGAGATCCCATTGAAAGGTCCTCGCATGGAACCTGCCGAAGAGAATGGCCTCGTATGATGTCACCATCTTTCCCAGGACTCGTGTGCAGTGATGCACCGACACCTTTTTTGGTTTTAATAGGTCTCTGACCAGTGTCATGAGTTTCTGAGCCTTCTCCATCGGGAGATAAACCCTCTTCTGGTCTGTGTCCAGAATCATGCCCAGGAAGGGCAGACGAGTCGTAGGAATCAACTGCGACTTTGGAATATTCAGGATCCAGCCGTGCTGTCCTAACACTTCCAGAGAGCGTACCACGCTGATCAGTAACTGCTCCCTTGACCTCGCTTTTATGAGGAGATCGTCCAAGTATGGGATAATTGTGACCCCTTGCTTCCGCAGGAGTACCATCATTTCTGCCATCACCTTGGTAAATATTCTCGGTGCCGTGGAGAGACCAAACGGCAACGTCTGAAATTGGTAATGACAATCCTGTACCACAAATCTGAGGTGCGCCTGATGAGGTGGATAAATGGGGACATGAAGGTATGCATCCTTTATGTCCAGAGACACCATAAAATCCCCCTCTTCCAGGCTTGCAATGACCGCTCTGAGCGATTCCATCTTGAACTTGAACCTTTTTAGGTATATGTTCAGAGATTTTAAATTTAATATGGGTCTGACCGAACAGTCCGGTTTCGGTACCACAAACATGGTTGAATAATAACCCTTCCCTGTTGAAGGAGGGGAACCTTGACCACCACCTGCTGAAGATACAATTTGTGAATTGCAGCTAACACTACTTTCCTCTCTAATGGGGAAACTGGCAGGGCCGATTTGAAGTATCGGTGAGGGGGCATCTCTTCGATTTCCAGCTTGTATCCCTGAGACAAAATCTCTATTGCCGAGGGATCCACCTGGGAGTGAACCCACTTGTGGCTGAAATTTCGGAGACGCGCCCCCACCGGGCCTAGCTCCACCTGTGGAGCCCCAGCGTCATGCGGTGGATTTAGTGGAAGCCGGGGAGGATTTCTGTTCCTGGGAAATAGCTGTGTTGTGCAGCTTCCTTCCTCTGCCCCTGCCTCTGGCAAGAAAGGACGCACCTCGGACTTTCTTGTCTTTTTGTGATCGAAAGGACTGCATTTGGTAATACGGTGCTTTCTTAGGTTGTGAGGGAACATAAGGCAAAAAATTTGACTTTCCAGCAGTAGCTGTGGAGACCAGGTCCGAGAGACCCGCCCCAAACAGTTCCTCACCCTTGTAAGGTAAAACCTCCATGTGCCTTTTTGAGTCGGCATCGCCTGTCCATTGCCGAGTCCACAGGACCCTTCTGGCAGAGATCGACATTGCATTTATTCTAGAGCCCAGTAGGCTAATGTCTCTTTGAGCATCTCTCATATATAGGACAGCGTCTCTTATATGCCCCAGGGTCATTAATATAGTATCCTTGTCTAAGGTATCAAGTTCCTCAGACAAGGTGTCCGTCCATGCTGCTACAGCACTACACACCCAGGCCGACGCAATTGCCGGCCTTAGCAAGGTACCTGAATGTGTATAAATGGACTTCAGGGTACCCTCTTGCTTTCTATCCGCAGCATCTTTTAGGGTGGCCGTATCCTGTGACGGCAGGGCTACCCTCTTGGATAAGCGTGTTAGAGCTTTGTCCACCCTAGGGGAGGATACCCAGCGTAACCTGTCCGTTGGCGGGAAGGGATACGCCATAAGCATCCTCTTGGAAATCTGCAGTTTTTTATCTGGAGATTCCCAAGCCTTTTCAAATAACTCATTTAGCTCATGTGAAGGGGGAAACGTCACCTCCTGCCTTTTTCCCCCATACATATGAACCCTCTCGTCAGGGATTGGGGTTTCCTCTGTGATGTGCAACACATCCTTCATTGCTATAATCATATAACGGATGGCTTTAGCCAATTTAGGCTGTAACTTTGCATCATCGTAATCGACACTGGAGTCAGAATCCATGTCGGTATCTGTGTCAACAATTTGGGATAGTGGGCGCTTCTGAGATCCTGACGGCCTCTGCGACATCGGATCAGGCATGGGTTGAGACCCTGACTGTCCTAAGGTTTCAGCTCTATCCAACCTCTTATGCAAGGAATTAACATTATCATTTAAAACCTTCCACATATCCATCCAATCAGGGGTCGGCGCCGTCGGCGGAGACCCCACATTCATTTGCTCCCACTCTGCTTCCACATAGCCTTCCTCGTCAAACATGTCGACACAAGCGTACCGACACACCACAAACACACAGGGGATGCTCTTTTTTGAAGACAGTTCCCCCACAAGGCCCTTTGGAGAGACATGGAGAGAGTATGCCAACACACACCCCAGCGCTATATGTCCCAGGAATCACACAGTAACTTAGTGTTAACCCAGTAGCTGCTGCATATTATGTTTTTTCGCCAAATTTATGTGCCCCCCTCTCTTTTTACCCTCTTCTACCGTGAATCTGCAGGGGAGAGCCTGGGGAGCTTCCTCTCAGCGGAGCTGTGGAGAGAAAATGGCGCTGGTGAGTGCTGAGGAAGAAGCCCCGCCCCCTCAGCGACGGGCTTCTGTCCCGCGTTTCTGTATAATATAATGGCGGGGGCTCATGCATATATACAGTGCCCAACTGTATATATGCCCACTTTTGCCAAGAGGTCCTAATTGCTGCCCAGGGCGCCCCCCCCCCCCGCACCCTGCACCCTACAGTGACCGGAGTATGTGGGTGTAGTGTGGGAGCAATGGCGCACAGCTGCAGGGCTGTGCGCTACCTCAGTGAAGACTGGAGTCTTCTGCCGCCGATTTCGAAGTCTTCTTGCTTCTATCACCCGGCTTCTGTCTTCCGGCTCTACAAGGGGGACGGCGACGCGGCTCCGGGATCGGACGACAAAGGGTGAGATCCTGTGTACGATCCCTCTGGAGCTAATGGTGTCCAGTAGCCTAAGAAGCAGGACCTATCTTCAGAGAGTAGGGCTGCTTCTCTCCCCTCAGTCCCACGATGCAGGGAGCCTGTTGCCAGCAGATCTCCCTGAAAAAAAAAAAACCTAACAAAATACTTTCTTATAGCAAGCTCAGGAGAGCTCACTAAGTAGCACCCAGCTCGTCCGGGCACAGATTCAAACTGGGGTCTGGAGGAGGGACATAGAGGGAGGAGCCAGAGCACACCAGAATACAAATTATTTCTTAAAGTGCCCATGTCTCCTGCAGAGCCCGTCTATTCCCCATGGTCCTTACGGAGTCCCAAGCATCCACTAGGACGTTAGAGAAATGGGGACACTTTCCTGCCGCAATGTGTAAAATAAGGGCACGTGCCTGCCGCAATGTGTAAAATGGGGACACTTTCCTGCCGTACTGTGTAAAATGGGGGCACGTGCCTGCCGCAATGTGTAAAATGGGGACACTTTCCTGCCGCAATGTGTAAAATGGGGGCACGTGCCTGCCGCAATGTGTAAAATGGGGGCACATGCCTTCCACAATGTGTAAAATGGGGACACTTGCCTGTTGTACTGTGTAAAATGGGGGCACGTGCCTGCCGCAATGTGTAAAATGGGGACACTTTCCTGCCACAATGTGCAAAATGGGGGCACGTGCCTGCCGCAATGTGTAAAATGTGGACACTTGCCTGCCGTGCTGTGTAAAATGGGGTCGCGTGCCTGCTGTAATGTGTAAAATGAGGACTATTTTTTTTATCCTGTGGTGGCCGTGATGATGAGATCAGATGAGGTCACGCCCATCACAACAAAACCACGCCTATTTTAATGAGGCCACGCCCCCTTGCCGGGAGCGTGCGCGCATGCTTTCACTCTTTATATCTATGGGGGTGGGGGGCACATTTTTTTTTATGTGAATGGGGGGGAAGTGGGGGGGGGCGCATTTTTAAATCTCGCACTGGGAGCCAAATTGGCTAGAAACGGCCCTGGTTATGTACACCTCTGGGTCTTGCAATGGATTCTGATAAGGGACATCAATCCTATATTTAAAAATCTAAAATAAAAGAAAAAATAATTCTGTTGCAAAAAAAAAAAAAACAGTACTCACTGGGAATATAGTAACTTTAATGTTTTGTTTCTTTGGAATGTACGATCTAAAATTCAAAATTATCTTACCCTTTCAATTTTTTTGTGCAAAAACTCAGAGATCAAATTCAACATTTAAAAAAAACGGATATAACTATCTATTGGAGGAGTGTCCAATTCCACAACTTGTCGAAGATGATGATGATGATGACCTTCACCTTCACCTTGACCTTCACTTTGCATTTGCACACTATAACACCAACGCCTGAGGATGATTTCCCTCAACCACAAGAACTGCCACACATCAGGAGATCAGGACATACTGCAAGCCATCCAATCATTTGAGCAGACTCAGGTTTCATTTCTCTAACAACAAACACAGCAATAGAGACAAACTAATAGACAAGTTGGGAGACTATACCAACAAATACAAAAAAGAGGAGAAATGACCCAGCGTTGGAATTTTGCTTTGTTTCTACAACATATTGGCAAGTAAACAACCATATAATGAACACAGGCAGCGGAAGGATTCTTTATACCTAAGCTCATTTAAACCAGGTGTAGTATAGACTTGAAAGGTATCTTTATCTTAACTTTACAAGGTTCAAAACCTCAGATGTTCTTTTAAGCACTTCCATGAGTTGTTTCTCAAAAGCAAGTGAGACAAGGACGGATCCTCATACCGTTTAAAAGTTTAAATTACATTTATTTGTGATATATAAAAGTCAATGCATCTCCATATATTTTTAAAATAGAATACAGCACAGGATGGTACAAATTACTGTGTACCACATGTGACCTTTTCATAAAGGTACACTTTAAGGCATGAGGATATTAGGTGGAAACTCCCAGGAGTGTAACCTCTTCCTTCTTGTGTGTAACCTCCTAAGGCAGAGGTTCTCAAGGCACCACAACAGTCCAGAATTTAGGTATATCCATGGCTCAGCACAGATGGTTAAATCAAATTGACTGAGGTGCTAATTAAGTCACCTGTGGCCAAGCATGGATACATTTAAAACCTGGACCGTTGGGGTGCCTTGAGGACCGTGTTTGGGAACCTCTGTCCTAAGGTCTTCCAGGTAGCAGCAGGCTGTCTCTTCCACCAACTTGTTTCAGACAAAGTCCTTTTTCAAGACACCTTGAAAGACATTGGCAAGGCCAGAACATTCCAGGCATACTGTGCATACCTCCCAACATGACCCTCTCCAGGAGGGAAACAATGCTCTGCTCCTGGACTTCCCTCTTCATGTATGATTGCCATCACCTGTGCTGAAACACCTTTCTTATCCATTATCCTGTTCAAAACAGGTGCCGGCAATCACAGAGAAAGAAAAAAAGTCCAGAAGCAGAGAATTCTGTCCCTCCTGGAGAGGGTCATGTTGGGAGGTATGTACTGTGTACTATGGGGGTAATTCCAAGTTGATCGCAGCAGGATTTTTGATAGCAATGGGGCAAAACCATGTGCACTGCAGGGGAGGCAGATATAACATGTGCAGAAAGAGTTAGATTTGGGTGGGTTATTTTGTTTCTGTGCAAGGTAAATACTGGCTGCTTTATTTTTACACTGCAAATTAGATTGCAGATTGAACACACCCCACCCAAATCTAAAGGGCCCTACACACTCGGCGATGCGCCGCCGTGGTGCCCGACGGCCGATACGGCCGACGAGCAACCCGGCGGCGGGGGGGCAGTGACGGGGGGAGTGAAGTTTCTTCACTCCCCCCGTCACCCGGCAGCATTGAAGTGCTGGCAAATATGGACGAGATCGTCCATATTGGCCTGCATGCACAGCCGACGGGAGATCAGCGATGAACGAGCGCGGGGCCGCGCATCGTTCATCGCTGGAGTCTCCACACTGAAAGATATAAACGAGTTCTCGTTCATTTATGAACGAGATCGTTCATATCTTTCAGTAAATCGGCTAGTGTGTAGGGCCTATAACTCTCTAAGGCAGAGGTTCAAAACTCGGGAGCCCACACAGTGCATGTTTTGCAAGTAACCCAGCAGGTGCACAGGTGTATTAATTACTCACTGACACATTTTAAAAGGTCCACAGGTGGAGCACATTATTTCACTTGCGATTCTGTGAGGAGACCTGCAAAACATGCACTGTGTGGGCCCCCGAGGACCGAGTTTGAGAACCTCTGCTCTAAGGCATCTGCTGTGTCACATATAGTTCAGCACAACTGACAACAGCTGGTAACCCATTATCTTTTATTTTATGTTACACAAACCTTCTGTGTCAGTAGTAATTAAATAGGACTTGATATACAAGTCAGGAATCTAATTACTTAGGGTGTAAACACATATCACCCAAAGAGAATGGGAGTCTGTATGTATATTTGGAGTTAAGATCAAGATCTTCCAGAACGAGTACCATTTAGGAAGGATTTATAATTCAACAGTGAACTTTTAATAAAACACTGCAGAATTAAGTGTGTACAGAACTGAGACACTTTATTAACACAATAGTCATAACAACAGATACTTTCATAATTTAATGAGGGTTTTTAACCCCAGTAATAAATAGAAAATTATAACCGTTATCACACACACACAGGAATTAGGGATGAGCGGTTTGGATACTGTGGAATCCGAACCACTCCCAACACCGGGATCCAAATGCAGTGTATTCCCACCAGACTCTGATCCCAGCGCAAGGCCAAACATCATCGTCCCAGCGTCAGATTCTCGTGGAACTTGGATTCTATAAAAGGCGCAGCGGCTGGAACTCAGCGCCATTTACTGGAGATAGCAGCATGCTGATGTGTGCTGCACTAACTCTGCAATAAAAATACATATATTACAGGAGGGAACACTCTGTGCTAACTCTGCATTATATATATATATATATATATATATATATATATATATATATATATATTAAGGGGGGGAACAATTTTTTTTTTCAAATATTTCACAGCAGGCTTTAACTATATACTATAATAAAAGTTATATTTTATATGACTCACCTTAAGTTACCTATCTTTCATGTGCACCACTGAAAGACCAATCCTTTTTCTTTCTTGAATCGTATGTATCTATATTGGCAACAATACTGTCTGCGGCAGAACCCCCAAACTTGATTGGATTGAACGTGTTTAATATATGGGGCAATTAAAATAAAACAATAAGAACAATGCTAGTGCAGTAGTCACCTTCCATCCCCCTTCCTTCAAGTATTATTACTGTAGATGATTCCATTTGGAACATTGGACTTCAGGCCAAGTTTATTACAAAAAGAAAAAATGGCGATTTAAATAAAAATGTTCAAGGGAAGTGAATAAAGAGGTATAATTTTAAACATCTTTAATAACTTATCAAGATGACGTGGATAGTTTTACAGTTGATTACCAGAAATTGTCTTTATTGCAAAAATATTACCCAATGCACCATGACCAATATATATCTAATAAACTAATCACAGCTACACCCAATCCGTCAATTTTTCTTTTACTGGACATATTAAGAAAGTACTCTACATAAAGCCATGATGAACTGTTATATTTATGTTTCTCATACATGTAGAAAATATAATCATGTGATGCAGTACTGTATGTACAGTATATGTCGTCTATGGTAAAATAGCTTGCGTGACAATCTTAAGGTGTGGGTGTCAGTATAGTGACCAATTGGGTCATAAAGGGCCTACTGGGGAAATGCAGAGGTAGGGGCCCATGCTTAGGGGTGTGGCCAGGCTCCAGTGGGGGTGTGGCCAACCACCACAGAGGTTTGGCTAACCATTATAGAGTGCATGGTCTGGTCCCCTTGAGAAATATATATAGTAAATACTGCTAGTACATGCATAAAAATGCATCAGATTAATAATAGCAATGCACTGTAAAAAATAAACCATAGTCCTGTGCAGTATAAGGTAACATACTGTATGTATAATGTATAATTAAAATGCACTAGGATAGAGTCTGGAACCTATTCCCTACAGGAGGCGGTGGGCCCACAGGCATTGGGGCCCACCGGGGCTTTCCCTTGTGGCCAGTACAAAACTGTGTCAGTATAAAACAGGGGTGGGGAACCTTTGGCCCTCCAGATGTTGTTGAACTACACATACCAGCATGCCTTGCTACAGTTTTGCTATTTGGCCGTGCTAAAACTCTTGCAGGGCATGCTGGGATATGTAGTTCAACAAAAGCTGGAGGGCCGAAGATTCCCCATCCCTGGTATAAAATATTAGTATGCATATGATGTAACTGCATATTAGAGATGAGTGGGTTCTGATGTAACGCTAGAATTAATGCCAGTTCGGTTTTATCCAGATTTTTTCTATTGGCTATCCAAAACACGTAACATCCGTGAGCCAATAAGATGCCATTTTGAGAACCGAGTAAATCCGAGTAAAACCAAGTAAAACCGAACCAGCTCATTTCTATTGCATATATTTAAATAACTTTTCTTTTGCGTTTTAATGATTTTGTGGATATTTATATATAGATATAACTAGTGATGTGCACCGGACATTTTTCGGGTTTTGTGTTTTGGTTTTGGATTCGGTTCCGCGGCCGTGTTTTGGTTTCGGACGCGTTTTGGCAAAACCTCACCGAAATTTTTTTGTCGGATTCGGGTGTGTTTTGGATTCGGGTGTTTTTTACAAAAAAACCTAAAAAACAGCTTAAATCATAGAATTTGGGGGTCATTTTGATCCCATAGTTTTATTAACCTCAATAACAATAATTTCCACTCATTTCCAGTCTATTCTGAACACCTCACACCTCACAATATTATTTTTAGTCCTAAAATTTTCACCGAGGTCGCTGGATGGCTAAGCTAAGCGACACAAGTGGCCGACACAAACACCTGGGCCATCTAGGAGTGGCACTGCAGTGTCAGGCAGGATGGCACTTCAAAAAAATTGTCCCCAAACAGCACATGATGCAAAGAAAAAAAGAGGCGCACCAAGGTCGCTGTGTGACTAAGCTAAGCGACACAAGTGGCCGACACAAACACCTAGCCCATCTAGGAGTGGCACTGCAGTGTCAGGCAGGATGGCACTTCAAAAAAATTGTCCCCAAACAGCACATGATGCAAAGAAAAATGAAAGAAAAAAGAGGTGCAAGATGGAATTGTCCTTGGGCCCTCCCACCCACCCTTATGTTGTATAAACAGGACATGCACACTTTAACGAACCCATCATTTCAGCGACAGGGTCTGCCACACGACTGTGACTGAAATGACTGGTTGGTTTGGGCCCCCACCAAAAAAAGAAGCAATCAATATCTCCTTGCACAAACTGGCTCTACAGAGGCAAGATGTCCACCTCATCATCATCCTCCGATTCCTCACCCCTTTCACTGTGTACATCCCCCTCCTCACAGATTATTAATTCGTCCCCACTGGAATCCACCATCTCAGGTCCCTGTGTACTTTGTGGAGGCAATTGCTGCTGGTGAATGTCTCCACGGAGGAATTGATTATAATTCATTTTGATGAACATCATCTTCTCCACATTTTCTGGAAGTAACCTCGTACGCCGATTGCTGACAAGGTGAGCGGCTGCACTAAACACTCTTTCGGAGTACACACTGGAGGGGGGGCAATTTAGGTAAAATAAAGCCAGTTTGTGCAAGGGCCTCCAAATTGCCTCTATTTCCTGCCAGTATACGTACGGACTGTCTGACGTGCCTACTTGGATGTGGTCACTCATATAATCCTCCACCATTCTTTTAATGGTGAGAGAATCATAAGCAGTGACAACATGTCAGTAATCGTTGGCAGGTCCTTCAGTCCGGACCAGATGTCAGCACTCGCTCCAGACTGCCCTGCATCACCGCCAGCGGGTGGGCTCGGAATTTTTAGCCTTTTCCTCGCACCCCAAGTTGCGGGAGAATGTGAAGGAGGAGATGTTGACGGGTCACGTTCCGCTTGACTTGACAATCTTCTCACCAGCAGGTCTTTGAACCTCTGCAGACTTGTGTCTGCCGGAAAGAGAGATACAACGTAGGTTTTAAATCTAGGATCGAGCACGGTGGCCAAAATGTAGTACTCTGATTTCGACAGATTGACGACCCGTGAATCCTGGTTAAGCGAATTAAGGGCTCCATCCACAAGTCCCACATGCCTAGCGGAATCGCTCTGTTTTAGCTCCTCCTTCAATGTCTCCAGCTTCTTCTGCAAAAGCCTGATGAGGGGAATGACCTGGCTGGCAGTGTCTGAACTGACTTCACGTGTGGCAAGTTCAAAGGGTTGCAAAACCTTGCACAACGTTGAAATCATTCTCCACTGCGCTTGAGTCAGGTGCATTCCCCCTCCTTTGCCTGTATTGTGGGCAGATGTATAGGCTTGAATGGCCTTTTGCTGCTCCTCCATCCTCTGAAGCATATAGAGGGTTGAATTCCACCTCGTTACCACCTCTTGCTTCAGATGATGGCAGGGCAGGTTCAGGAATGTTTGGTGGTGCTCCAGTCTTCTGTACGCGGTGGCTGAATGCCGAAAGTGGCCCGCAATTCTTTGGGCCACCGACAGCATCTCTTGCATGCCCCTGTCGTTTTTTAAATAATTCTGCACCACCAAATTCAATGTATGTGCAAAACGGGACGTGCTGGAATTTGCCCAGATGTAATGTACGCGCAATATTGCTGGCGTTGTCCGATGTCACAAATCCCCAGGAGAGTCCAATTGGGGTAAGCCATTCTGCGATGATCTTCCTCAGTTGTCGTAAGAGGTTGTCAGCTGTGTGCCTATTCTGGAAAGCGGTGATACAAAGCGTAGCCTGCCTAGGAACGAGTTGGCGTTTGCGAGATGCTGCTACTGGTGCCGCCGCTGCTGTTCTTGCTGCGGGAGGCAATACATCTACCCAGTGGGCTGTCACAGTCATATAGTCCTGAGTCTGAGAATATTAACTGTTATAAAGCGCCTCAGCAGAGGATGAAAATGAGAAATAATTATTGTTAAAACCTATTTCAGAAATCCTGCGCTAGCCAGAAACTATATGTGTTATAGTGTGGCAAGGAATGAACAAACAGGGGAAAAATGGCTGCGCTGGATTTCAGAAATAAATGTGATATAATCAGTAGAGAGAGCCAACGTGTCAAATATAAAATCAACAAATTTATTAAAACATAATTTATATACTAAATGAAAAGCAATAAAGATGAATATTCCTCAGTCACTTTGTCTCAAGGTGTCAATCATTCAAGGGGTTATATGAAATTGCAGCTGTAACGTATGATGTTAAAGTCCGTGTTCCGTAGCTGAAAAGTGGTGCTGCTAATGGTGCACAGAAATGAGCACAGCGTGCAATTATGAAGCTCCTGTGATGGAGTGAGGGTATATAGCCAGTGGGTCATTCAGTAATTATTACCTCTCCAGTGGGCTGGTCCATTTGCCGGGCGTCCCCGGTCTGGTATCCTGCGTTGCCCACAGATACTATGCAGCGGAGAGGAGACAGAATGCCGTATGTAGTCGGCTGGCTGATGCGGCTTGAATAACAGCGGCTGCTAAAAGCAGAGATGAAGCAGGAGCGTTGCCGTCTGAGAATGCTGAGCTCTGCACCGAGTGCGAGACACCTGAGCAAGGTGTGTAGAGGCGGGTCCTAACGCGTTTCGTCACGCTCCACGTGACTTTTTCAAAGGTGAAAAAGTCACGTGGAGCGTGACGAAACGCGTTACTGAATGACGCATTACTGAATGACCCACTGGCTATATACCCTCAATCCATCACAGGAGCTTCATAATTGCACGCTGTGCTCATTTCTGTGCACCATTAGCAGCACCACTTTTCAGCTACGGAACACGGAATTAACATCATACGTTACAGCTGCAATTTCATATGACCCCTTGAATGATTGACACCTTGAGACAAAGTGACTGAGGAATATTCATCTTTATTGCTTTTCATTTAGTATAAATTATGTTTTAATAAATTTGTTGATTTTATATTTGACACGTTGGCTCTCTCTACTGATTATATCACATTTATTTCTGAAATCCAGCGCAGCCGTTTTTCCCCTGTTTGTTTAGTCCTGAGTCTGCCCTGCTCCACTTGTCCACATGTCCGTGGTTAAGTGGACATTGGGTACAACTGCATTTTTTAGGACACTGGTGAGTCTTTTTCTGAGGTCTGTGTACATTTTCGGTATCACCTGCCTAGAGAAATTGAACCTAGATGGTATTTGGTACCGGGGACACAGTACCTCAATCAAGTCTCTAGTTGGCTCTGAATTAACGGTGGATACCGGAACCACGTTTCTCACCGCCCAGGCTGCCAAGGCCTGAGTTATCTGCTTTGCAGCAGGATGACTGCTGTGATATTTCATCTTCCTCGCAAAGGACTGTTGGACAGTCAATTGCTTACTGGAAGTAGTACAAGTGGTCTTCCGACTTCCCTTCTGGGATGACGATCGACTCCCAGCAGCTACAACAGCAGCGCCAGCAGCAGTAGGCGTTACACTCAAGGATGCATCAGAGGAATCACAGGCAGGAGAGGACTCGTCAGACTTGCCAGTGACATGGCCTGCAGGACTATTGGCTTTCCTGGGTAAGGAGGAAATTGACACTGAGGGGGTTGGTGGTGTGGTTTGCAGGAGCTTGGTTACAAGAGGAAGGGATTTAGTGGTCAGTGGACTGCTTTCGCTGTCACCCAAAGTTTTTGAACTTGTCACTGACTTATGATGAATGCGCTGCAGGTGACGTGTAAGGGAGGATGTTCCAAGGTGGTTAACGTCCCTACCCCTACTTATTACAGCTTGACAAAGGCAACACACGGCTTGACACCTGTGGTCCGCATTTGTGTTGAAATAATTCCACACCGAAGAGGTGATTTTTTTTTGTATTTTGACCAGGCATGTCAATGGCCATATTCGTGCCACGGACAACAGGTGTCTCCCCGGGTGCCTGACTTAAACAAACCACCTCACCATCAGAATCCTCCTTGTCAATTTCCTCCCCAGCGCCAGCAACACCCATATCCTCATCCTGGTGTACTTCAACAGTGACATCTTCAATTTGACTATCAGGAACTGGACTGTGGGTGCTCCTTCCAGCACTTGCAGGGGGTGTGCAAATGGTGGAAGGCGCAAGCTCTTCCCGTCCAGTGTTGGGAAGGTCAGGCATCGCAACCGACACAATTGGACTCTCCTTGGGTATTTGTGATTTAGAAGAACGCACAGTTCTTTGCTGTGCTTTTGCCAGCTTAAGTCTTTTCATTTTTCTAGCGAGAGGATGAGTGCTTCCATCCTCATGTGAAGCTGAACCACTAGCCATGAACATAGGCCAGGGCCTCAGCCGTTCCTTGCCACTCCGTGTCGTAAATGGCATATTGGCAAGTTTACGCTTCTCCTCAGACGCTTTTAATTTTGATTTTTGGGTCATTTTACTGAACTTTTGTTTTTTGGATTTTACATGCTCTCTACTATGACATTGGGCATCGGCCTTGGCAGACGACGTTGATGGCATTTCATCATCTCGGCCATGACTAGTGGCAGCAGCTTCAGCACGAGGTGGAAGTGGATCTTGATCTTTCCCTATTTTAACCTCCACATTTTTGTTCTCCGTTTCTTAATGTGTGGAATTATATGCCAGTATCAATAGCAATGCCCTACTACTATATTTACTGCGCACAACTGAAATGCACCACAGGTATGGATGGATAGTATACTTGATGACACAGAGGTAGGTAGAGCAGTGGCCTTCCGTACTGCTATATATAGTATACTGGTGGTCACTGTGTCAGCAAACTGCAAAACTAAAATGCACCACAGGTATAGAATGTAGATGGATAGTATACTTAATGAATGACGACACAGAGGTAGGTACAGCAGTGGCCTTCTGTACTGCTATATATAGTATACTGGTGGTCACTGTGTCAGCAAACTGCAAAACTTAAATGCACCACAGGTATAGAATGTAGATGGATAGTATACTTAATGAATGACGACACAGAGGTAGGTACAGCAGTGGCCTTCCGTACTGCTATATATATAGTATACTGGTGGTCACTGTGTCAGCAAACTGCAAAACTAAAATGCACCACAGGTATAGAATGTAGATGGATAGTATACTTAATGAATGACGACACAGAGGTAGGTACAGCAGTGTCCTTCCGTACTGCTATATATAGTATACTGGTGGTCACTGTGTCAGCAAACTGCAAAATTAAAATACACCACAGGTATAGAATGTAGATGGATAGTATACTTAATGAATGATGACACAGAGGTAGGTACAGCAGTGGCCTTCCGTACTGCTATATATAGTATACTGGTGGTCACTGTGTCAGCAAACTGCAAAACTAAAATGCACCACAGGTATAGAATGTAGATGGATAGTATACTTAATGACGACACAGAGGTAGGTACAACAGTGGCCTACTGTACCGTAATGCTATATATTATATACTGGTGGTCACTGGTCAGCAAAACTCTGCACTGTACTCCTCCTATATAATATTATACTGGTGGTCCCCAGTCCCCACAATAAAGCAGCACACTGAGCACAGATATGGAGTGTTTTTCAGGCAGACAACGTATACTTGTGGTCACTGTCAGCAAAACTCTGCACTGTACTCCTGCTATATAATACAGCTGCTCCCCAGTCCCAACAATTAAGCAGTGTGAGCACAGATATATGCAGCACACTGTGAGCACAGATATGGAGCATTTTTTTCAGGCAGAGAACAGATAACTGGTGGTCACTGATCAGCAAAACTCTGCACTGTACTCCTCATATACAGCTGCTCCCCAGCCCTCCCCACAATTAAGCAATAGTGCACAGCACAATCAAGTTCAACAATAACGGAGAGGACGCCAGCCACGTCCTCTCCCTAACATTTCCAATGCACGAGTGAAAATGGCGGCGACGCGCGGCTGCTTATATAGAATCCGAATCTCGCGAGAATCCGACAGCGGGATGATGACGTTCGGGCGCGCTCGGGTTACCCGAGCCATACGGGAGAATCCGAGTATGGCTCGGACCCGTGTAAAAAGGGTGAAGTTCGGGGGGGTTCGGTTTCCGAGAAACCGAACCCGCTCATCACTAGATATAACCATATCACTTCCGTATCTCATCTGTTCAAAAGTATTGTCTGAGATCCATGGACTGATCAGGATAACAAATTATTTTCCATATCTCATCTGTTCAAAAGTATTGTCTGACATCCTTGGACTGATCAGGCTAACAAATTATTTACAATCATTTATAGAATTGTTTTGTCAGCTTTGAATTGCTTGATCTTATTTCTAGGTGACTTTATTTTTATTATATTTAGGCATAAGCACTAAGCCTCCCATTTATCAAAGATGCATAACCCCTTTAGTACTCCTTTCAGTATCCATAAAACAGTTTGTCCCTGTACCGCTCTTGCCAGCTATAGCTGGTGAGAGTGGTACAGACCTCATTGTCGGCAATGGGGACCCAGCTCTGCCTTACTTGCATTGCTGGGTTCCCGCGGGGTGAAGAGGTCATGCATATGCGCAGACTGGATGTTGTGCATACAATGTAAATGGAAATAACTGAGTACTCAAAATGTGTGCGAAGGCAGCTCTCACCAAAAAATAACTAACAGGATGTCACCACATCCCAATTGAGTAACCAGAGACGCAAAAATAAGAAGGTAATCTCTACTAGTATGAGCGTCACAATCTTATATACATGAATATAATCACGTTACATTCCTTGTGAAAAGGTGTCTTTCCTTCAGTTTCTCTCTTTATCCACAACTTCAATCTGGATGATACAGTCTCAGCAATTATGTGGAAGGAGAACAAATGAAGAGAACAATGTGTGATAATGTTTCATCTACTATTTCTTTAGATTCAAATGATCCCCTTTATGTAGACCAGACAAAAGGGAAAAGATTTGTGGGTGAGGAGCGTACCCCAACTCACAATGAAACCAAAAGCTGGTGCCTATAAAGGGTTTCTTTAATCTTCTTCACCTCCTTTTGTAAACCTTCCACCAAAGAATATTTGGAAAAGTGCGTACCTAACTCACTTTTAAAGCTAGATAAGTGAAACACATAAAGGTATCTTTTCCATAACACCAAAATTTATCATGCGTACCACACTCACGAGAGTAATCACAAAAACACTCCTATCTGGGTTTCTTTTAAGTCCAACATCCTCAAGTTGTTATAACTTCCAATGTAGACAAGATATCACACTAACTCCCAAAAGGTGTAGATGTCTCAATCTCAGCGGTTATGTGGAAGGAAAACAAATGAAGAGAACAATGTGTGATATTGTTTCGTCTTTTATTTCTTTATAATTCAAATTATCCCCTTTATATGGACCAGAAGAAAGGGAAAAAGTGATAGATTTGTGGGTGAGGTGCATACCCCAACTCACAATGAAACCAAAAAGCTGGTGCCTATAAAAGGTTTCTATAATCTTCTTCACCTCCTTTTGTGAGCTTTCCACCAAAGAATATTAGAAAAGTGTGTACCTTTTCACAAGGAACGTAACGTGATTATATTCATGTATATAAGATTGTGGCACTCATACCAGTAGAGTTTACCTTCTTTTTTTTTCGCGTCTCTGGATATTGCGCATGCACATGACTCAGCAGCCCATCGCTCAGCAGATAACAGTGCTGAGGAGGCAGACAGCACTGGACTGTGCTGGACCTCGCCAAAGAGGTAAGTATTGCTGAATACCAGCTGCATTTTCATTTCCATCACAGTGAACATTTAAGGTATTGTTGCCTAATTCAACTATATTATGTCTATGTATTTGCATTTCTATTTTCTCCTCTAATTTTATTTTAATTTTTTCTATTGTGGTCAGCACATAGCTATGTTTGGTGTGGGAGGTTGAGCTTAGTGCAGGACAATTCAAACCATGAACATCATGTTTAATATCCACCACAAAATCTTCTTATTGTTATTATATCTATTAAGCTGGCCATCTGGAAATAAATGACACTTGACAAATTATATGTCTTAGAGGATTAGCGGGACTGCAGAAAATTACTACATTTAGAGTAACTATATATGTAATGTTCTTCTTTTATAATGAAACTTTTTAAATTTGTATAAATAAATATAAAATGAATTAACGCTATTTTATGTTATTCAGTCTTAGGTCCTCTGCTTTTCTTAATCTACACCTCATCTCTTTTTAAACTAGTCAGCTCCTTCGGATTTCAGTATCAGTTGTACGCTGATGATACTCAAATCTATCTATCCTCCCCAGATCTGTCACCATCTGTATTGGTCCATGTTACTGAATGCCTTTTACTTATATTGGATGTCATCTCGCCACCCCAAACTCAACATTTCTATTTAGCTATACATAAACCTGCCAAGCTTCTTCTCACATGGCATCTTCTTATACCAATTAGTGCCACTGCAGCTGGACATACACATCAAGGTTCATTCGCAGGTCACCATGCTAGTAATTAAAGAAATACAGTGAATATATTGCCTATTATCTTGCAACCAATAGCACAATCATGACAGGAGGCTACTGCCAAATAATTTAAAAACATTGATGAATATTAACAAATGTATTTATTATCAGGTTTTTATATAGCGCATACATATTCCGCAGCACTTTACAGAGAATATTTCTCAACTCACATCAGTCCCTGCCCCACTGGAGCTTACAATCTATATTCACTACCACCTGTACACGCACACACATTCACACTAGGGTTAATTTTGTTGGGAGCCAATTAACGTAGCAGTATATATTTTTGGATTGTGAGAGGAAACCGTAGTATCCAGGAGGAAACCTACACAGGTATGGGGAAAACATACATACTCCACACAGTTAGGGACATGGTGGAAATCAAAGCTATAACCTCAGTGCTGTGAGGCAGTAATCCTAACCATTACACATACAAATATTATTAGGAATACAAATGTCCAAATTTCAAATGGAATATGTAAAGTTGGATTACAGTGAGCATTTTTATTTAATGTTGCTCTTCATTTGTATTCTTAATACTTAATAGAAAATGTTTCCTGAAAAAAACCCATTGTCATTCAAAAAACACATGTCAATTATAAGAGCCAACAGTTCTCAAATGCAGTCAGACATAATAGCATCAATTATTTTAAATAATTTGTCATCCACCTCACATAGTACAGTAACTGCAGCTTCATGGATTTTAAGCAAGCCAAATTATTTTCTATTCATAGTGATTTCCATGTTTTACTAAAAAAATATTACAAACTGATCCCTTTGTTCTGGAGACAAAATTAAAACTTGTACAATTGGCCTTTGGACACTTTGGTGTGTCTTTTTTTTAAATAGTCATTCTACAGTATCTCTACTACCCATCTGCATATCAGACATAGGGGTATATTTACTAAGATTCGTAATTTCCGAAAATAGGTCAAAGTTCAATCACGAATGACATCGACAGTGTAAAACTGCAACTTTTTGAATTGATTACGATGGATTTACTAAGCTGTCGTATTCGTATTTTTCTTTGCTTCCGATGTCGATGTCATTCGTTTTTTTTTACCTATTTTTACGGCAGTGATTAGCAAAACACTGCCGTTTTTTTTTACAATCAATCTCGGCCGGATCTGTGTGATCCGTGCTGGGGTTCTTATTTTTTTTTTTTTTTATTAAACAATGTAAAATCCCCCCAAAAAATGCGTGGGGTCCCCCCTCCTAAGCATAACCAGCCTCGGGCTCTTTGAGCCGATCCTGGTTGCAGAAATATGGGGAAAAAATTGACAGGGGTTCCCCCATATTTAAGCAACCAGCATCGGGCTCTGCGCCTGGTCCTGGTTCCAAAAATACGGGGGACAAAAAGAGTAGGGGTCCCCCGTATTTTTAAAACCAGCACCGGGCTCCACTAGCTGGACAGATAATGCCACAGCCGGGGGTCACTTTTATACAGTGCCCTGCGGCCGTGGCATCAAAAATCCAACTAGTCACCCCTGGCCGGGGTACCCTGGGGGAGTGGGGACCCCTTCAATCAAGGGGTCCCCCCCCCCCAGCCACCCAAGGGCCAGGGGTGAAGCCCGAGGCTGTCCCCCCCCCATCCAATGGGCTGCGGATGGGGAGGCTGATAGCCATTTGTGATAATGAAAAGATATTGTTTTTAGTAGCAGTACTACAAGTCCCAGCAAGCCTCCCCCGCATGCTGGTACTTGGAGAACCACAAGTACCAGCATGCGGCGGAAAAACGGGCCCGCTGGTACCTGTAGTACTACCACTAAAAAAATACCCAAAAAAACACAAGACACACACACCGTGAAAGTATAATTTTATTACATACATACACACATACATACATACTTACCTTATGTTCTCACGCAGGTCGGTCCTCTTCTCCAGTAGAATCCAAGGGCTACCTGTTGAAGAAATTCTACTCACCAGATCCATGGGTCCAGGCTCCTCGGCAAATCCAGGGTTAATCCACGTACTTGAATAAATTAAAAAAAACGGTGTCCCGACCACGAACTGAAAGGGGACCCATGTTTGCACATGGGTCACCTTCCCACGAATGCCAGAAACCCACTTTGACTTCTGTCTAAGTGGGTTTCTTCAGCCAATCAGGGAGTGCCACGTTGTAGCACTCTCCTGATCAGCTGTGTGCTGCTGTCCTCACTGACAGGCAGCACGCGGCAGTGTTACAATGTAGCGCCTATGCGCTCCATTGTAACCAATGATGGGAACTTTCTGCCCTGCGGTTGACCTAAAGTGACGTCACCGCTGAGCAGAAAGTTCCCATCATTGGTTACAATGGAGCGCATAGGCGCTACATTGTAACACTGCCGTGTGCCGCCTGTCAGTGAGGACAGCAGCACACAGCTGATCAGGAGAGTGCTACAACGTGGCACTCCCTGATTGGCTGAAGAAACCCACTTAGACAGAAGTCAAAGTGGGTTTCTGGCATTCGTGGGAAGGTGACCCATGTGCAAACATGGGTCCCCTTTCAGTTCGTGGTCGGGACACCGTTTTTTTTAATTTATTCAAGTACGTGGATTAACCCTGGATTTGCCGAGGAGCCTGGACCCATGGATCTGGTGAGTAGAATTTCTTCAACAGGTAGCCCTTGGATTCTACTGGAGAAGAGGACCGACCTGCGTGAGAACATAAGGTAAGTATGTATGTATGTGTGTATGTATGTAATAAAATTATACTTTCACGGTGTGTGTGTCTTGTGTTTTTTTGGGTATTTTTTTAGTGGTAGTACTACAGGTACCAGCGGGCCCGTTTTTCCGCCGCATGCTGGTACTTGTGGTTCTCCAAGTACCAGCATGCGGGGGAGGCTTGCTGGGACTTGTAGTACTGCTACTAAAAACAATATCTTTTATTTTACTACAAAGGCTATCAGCCCTCCCATCCGCAGCCCATTGGATGGGGGGGGACAGCCTCGGGCTTCACCCCTGGCCCTTGGGTGGCTGGGGGGGGGGACCCCTTGATTGAAGGGGTTCCCACTCCCCCAGGGTACCCCGGCCAGGGGTGACTAGTTGGATTTTTGATGCCACGGCCGCAGGGCGCTGTATAAAAGTGACCCCCGGCTGTGGCATTATCTGTCCAGCTAGTGGAGCCCGGTGCTGGTTTTAAAAATACAGGGGACCCCTACTCTTTTTGTCCCCCGTATTTTTGGGACCAGGACCAGGCGCAGAGCCCGATGCTGGTTGCTTAAATATGGGGGAACCCCTGTCATTTTTTTCCCCATATTTCTGCAACCAGGATCGGCTCAAAGAGCCCGAGGCTGGTTATGCTTAGGAGGGGGGACCCCACGCAATTTTTTTGCCAAAAATAAGCACTTTCCCACCCCTTCCCACTGATATACATGCACGGATCTCATGGATCCCTGCATGCATCTCAAATCACGGAAAAAAAAAGCAGGTCTGTTTTTTTTAGGACTTTTTTACGAGTTGTAATTTTTCACGGCAGTGTTTTGTGTTTTTTTGCTTTGCACTTCTTAGTAAATGACCGAGATTCATATCTAAACAGGCGTAATTTGACCGATGGTGTATTCATTCGTAATTTTTTACCTGAACTAGCAAAAAATTACGAATGCCCTCATCACTGCCGTGATTAGTGTTTAGTAAATGACCGAGATTAACCGAGATGACACTTTGAAGAAAAAACGGCATCTCGGTCAAAATCGGGAGCTTAGTAAATATACCCCATAGTGCTGTTCTATAATCTATTTTTAATGTAATATCAATTTGCTTTCTCGAGCCTTTACATTTTCATGATTTGCCTGGACAGCTGGTCAGAGTTTCAAATGATGTTGCTATCACTCTGACATTTTCCCGTTCATCTTTTTGCCCATTTCTGAATTAACTGATCCATAAAAAGATTATTTATTGGCTAAATATAAATATAGTATTAAAATATCCACTGAACCTGTTACCATGGTATTTACTTTACACACAATCAAAGATAACTGTTGGACCATTTCCGGTTACTTGGAACACAAAGATGGCTGCTGGGCCATTTTCTATTAGTTAGAAAACAAAAGAAAATGGCTGCTGGACCATTTCCTGTTAGATGGAATACAAAAATGTCCTCCAGACCACTTTCTGTTAGTTGGAATGCAAGTCCTTCTGGTGATGATGTCATTTCCTGTCAAACAAAGTGTTATAAAAGCAGACCATTGCATTTGACCATTGCATTCAACTAGAGCAAGGTATACCTATCCCAAAATGTGTTATATGGAGCTCTCAAAAGGACCTATACTCTACTCCAGCCACCAAAGGAGACTTGCTGTTTGATAAAACAGGGTACCAGTATCCAGGACTTGTTAACCTACTTTATGTAACAGTATACATTTACAATTTCATCATACTCTGGTAGTAGATTTGGGGTAACTATGGAGTATATTTGTGTATGTGAAGCAAGCATTTGTTTTTAATCTTGTAAGTGCATAAATTGCTTTAACTGGTATACACTATGTACATATTTTTCTTCCACATGGTATTATACATGTCAGTCTAAGGAAACAAGATTGGTGAGACCACTTAAAGGATATACATTAAGGAGAATCTTTAATATATTCCTGCAAGAATAATTCCACACCTTCCATAATTTACCAGCAAAGAACAAGTACAAGGGGACATAGCCACTTGTATAGGGGGAATGGCCAAGGATAAAGCGGCAAGGTCATGTGTAAAGGAGGCATGAAATGAGTCAGCACTGACTCATCTATGATACTGGCAACTGTTCCTGGGGGCTGTTGGCGCTATCGGGGAAGGATGCAGGGAGCCGTCTGTTACTGAGTAGCACTGCAGGAGTTAATGTCCCCACAGCACTGCTATACAAATCCAGACATTACAGCACCCATTACAAATAGTAGCGGACAACCAGACTGCATGAAATACTTTGCAAACGCTGGCTGTAGGTGCCCCGTGTGATGGCATGGTTTGCCTGGCCCTAAAAACAGCCCTGGTAACAAATACCAATAGTCAAAGATAGTTGTGGAGAGGGTTAATGATTTTGGGTTGTTTTAAAGCTATAGGAACTGGCTGCCTAATGATTATTGAGTCAAAAGGGAATAGTAATGGCATTTTAGCCATGCCCCCTTTACACACTCCCATGATGCTCTGGTGGCACACAGTAGGCCTTTCATAAATCTTAGCTCCAGGCATATTTTGATCTTAATATAGTACTGCTCTCCACCCTGGTAGACCTCTGTGACATGGCCATGTGTATCTATCCACATATCCAACTCTCCTCCTAATACTAGGGGTGTGCACCGGGCCATTTTTCATGTTTTGTGTTTTGGTTTTGAAACTGGATCCCCCTCATGTTTTGGATCTGGATTGGTTTTGCCAAAACCACCCTTGTGAGCTTTGGTTTTGATTTTGGATCTGCATTTTTTTTAAATCATCAAAACAGCTAAAATAAGAGAATTTGGGGGTGTTTTTGTTCCTACATTATTAATAACCTCAATAATATTAATTTCCACTAATTTCCAGACTATTCTGAACACCTCACAGCTCAGAATATTGTTTTTATCCAGTTCAGTTTACAAAAAGATAATTAAGGCAAAGAAGAATAAAACAAATTAGATTTAATTTGTTTAATTTATTTGAATTTCAGTTTATTTTAATTGAATTTATTTAATTTACTTTATTTTGAATCAAATTCTTATTTTCTTCCAAGATATCTTCATTATGCTGAAAGTTCACTATGTGAGTGTGGAGAGTTTATTTATAATCATTTAATTTAAATGTATCTAATTTAAAATTATTATTATTATTATTATTATTATTATTAATAATAATAATAATAATAATAATAATAATAATATTAATTTGAATTAATTACAATGTGGTGATTGTTATGAAAACAGGACAGAGTAATTAAAATATGACAATAAGCCATAATAAGAATATAAGCTACAGACACCACACCCTGAAATGGACCGAACACACCTGGATGTACAGTGTTCTGGGAGGATAAAGCACAAAATTTAAAAAAAAGGATGTCTTTTATTTTGGGTGGACTGACAGAACACCCCTAGATGGACAGAGCAGCTGCAGTCCCTGGATGTATACTGGGATGAAACAGCACACAATATTAATTTAAATCATAATATATATATTATTCTTTTATATCACATAATGCGGTTTTTAGTGTCGCACAAATGAGTCAAAAAATATATAAAAGTATTTTCTATATCTCACACCGGCGGTTAAAGTGTCACACAAATGAATCAGAAATATAATAATTACACACTGCGGTTGACTACATCGACAGCGTCTCACAATGCATTTATGAATTGGAAATAATATACTGCGGTCTGACCGGCAGTGACATAGTACTTATGAAAATAAAATAAAAATTTAATAGTACGCTGGGGTACAGCACAAACAAAAAAATAGATATATATTTTTATAATTATAAATTTTAGTCTATTTGTTTTTAGCTTTTGTTATTTTAATTTTACACTAAGGCAGAGCCCCTGGACGGACGTACAGATCACCCTTTTCAGTTATAGCAGGCAAATACATAATAGAAATATAATTTTTGTTCTGGATAACACACAGAGGATATATAGCAGTAGTGTATGGCAGCCACTGGACTATCAGTCAGATTGATGCACCAATAGAAATATATTTTTTACTCTGGATCACACACACTGAATATATAGCAGTAGTGTACAGCAGTACTGGTAGTCATTACTGGGAGATACACCAATAGAAATATATATTTTTTGCTTTGGATCACACACAGAGGATATATAGCACTAGTGTATGGCAGCACTGGTAGTTGTCTCTGAGTGACATACCAATAGAAATATATTTTTTGCTCTGGATGACACACAGAGGATATATAGCAGTATTGTATGGCAGTACTGGTAGTCGTCACTGAGCGACGCACCAATAGAAATATATTTTTTGCTCTGGATCACACAGAGGATATACAGTAGTAGTGTATGGCAGTACTGGTAGTCGTCACTGAGTGTCGCACCAATGGAAATATATATTTTGCTCTGGATCATACATAGAGGATATATAGCAGTAGTGTATGGCAGTACTGGTAGTTGTCTCTGAGTGACGCACCAATAGAAATATATTTTTTGCTCTGGATCACACACAGAGGATATATAGCAGTATTGTATGGCAGTACTGGTAGTCATCACTGAGCGACGCACCAATAGAAATATATTTTTTGCTCTGGATCACACAGAGGATAAACAGTAGTAGTGTATGGCAGTACTGGTAGTCGTCACTGAGTGTCGCACCAATAGAAATATATATTTTGCTCTGGATCATACACAGAGGATATATAGCAGTAGTGTACGGCAGCCACAGTACTAGTAGTCAGAGTGGCGCACTAATAGAAATATATTTTTTGCTTTGGATCACATACAGTGGATACATAGCAGTAGTGTACGGCAGTACACAGCCCATTAGACAGAGAACAACACTTGGTCGTATACACAGCCACAGTATGCTATATGCAATGCACTGTCTACTTTGCAGAGCCCTAACACAATGACAGTCACAGCACACCTAAACAAGCAGCGCCCCAGGTTAACTCAACTCTCCTGCTGCAACCTCTCTGCTCTTTCCTGATCCCCTTCCCTAACCTGCCTATCCAATTACAGCACAGAATACAGCACAGAATACAGCACAGAAGGAACACATCGTTACTGTGCACTCTACAAGTCCAAAGTGAAGATGGTGCCGATCACCAGGACTATATATAGAATTCAAAACCTGTAAGATCCAACAGCGGGATGATGACGTTTTTGTCTCATTTTTGGATCTAAATTAGGCAAGAAAAACAGAGCCTGACTCAAGGTTGGGCTCGGATCCCCAAGTTTGGGTGGGTTTGGTTCTCAGGGAACTGAACCCGCTCATCCCTACCTAATACCCTAACCCTCACCCTTAATTCTAACACTCTGACCCTCACCCTTAATCTGAAACCTGACCCTAGTATTCTAATACTAATACCCTAGCCAAACCCTTAACCGAAACCAGTTTCTCTTACCGACTCTAACCCCTTACACTAAAAGCCAAATATCTGCACACTAAAAGGGCAAACTAATGGCAAACGAGAAAGGCTAAAGGGTTCTTATCTGCCATCAAATTCTATGTTTCAATGTAACTCAGGATTTATGGGGGGGGGGGGGTTCCAGGCACAGGAGTTGGAGATTGAGGTGACCCAATATATGCCAAATTCATTAAACTGGTGTGTGTGTGTGTGTGTGTGTGTGTGTGTGTGTGTGTGTGTGTGTGTGTGCATATATAACACACCAGACAAGATGAAATGGAATGTGGAAAGACAAGTGTTGTAAGTTCAACCACGTAGGATGTGAGTATGTGTGTAGATGGTGACACTGGAACTATTGGATGATCATTGTGAATGTCTGAGGTATTGGTACAATGTGAACTGGTTGAGATATTGTTTATTTTTCAGGTAAAGTCATGGGTCGTACATGTGACTAAGTAGCAAATGGGAGCCATTGCTTTTGGCCGAGTGTATGGCCATAGTCTGGAGAAGGTGGCAGCGTTAGTTGGTAGATCCTCATAGACAGTGAGTAGTATCCACCTATAGTGGACACCAAGGGGTAAATTTACTAACATTCATTATTGAGCCAATTTTGAGATCAATCTCGGCTGATATCATCTGTTCTAGATTGCAACTTTTTGGGAAAAAACAAGGTAATTTACTAAACTACCATATTTTTTCAATTAGTGTTTACTGATCTCGTTGTCTTTTGTATTGTCAGGCAGTATTTTACTTTTTTTTTTTAACTTTTATTTTAACTTTAGTAAAACTCTGCCGGACATGAAACAATGAAGCCCGGCCGGACTAATGAGATCCGTGCAGGGCTTCATTGTGTACAGTATTTAATTAGTTTAAAAAAAAAATTTCAACTGCATGGGTTCCCCATGTGTGAATGGCTTGCTGGACCCATAGTTATACAACAAAAGTCAATATTATCTCCTATTTTAACATTTAATGGCTATTCGCCCAACACTCACCACCCAGGTGTCGGGGAAAGCCTCGGGCTTCATCCCTGGACCTTGGGTGCCTAGAGGTAGGGGATCCCTTTATTGGTGTTCCCCACAACCCCAGGGACCCCTGGCCAGGAGTGACTAGTTGGGGGGACAATGTTACAGTTGCAGGGACCTATATAAATGTGTCCCCCGGCTGTGGTATTATCTTCTTGACTAGTTGAGCCCAGTGCTGGTTTCAAAAATATGGGGGAACCCCTACATATTTTTCCCTATATTTTTGGAACCAGGACTGATCCAAGATCCTGGTGCTGGTTTATAAAATGCTGGGAACTCCTATTCGATTTCCCCCCAGCATTTTAACAACCAGGACCTGCTCAAAGAGCCCGGTGCTGGTTATATTCAGGAGGGGGGACCTCACACAGTCCTTCTCTAAACAAACCAGCCATAAGCAGTTCTATTTGAAAGTTCTGTGAATCCTTTGTAAATTCCCATGAGGTACATGTTAAAAACCAACTGTGATGGATTGATGGTCAATTGATTCATATTTGTGTTGTCAGCTGTAAAAGTGAATATGAATTGGTAGAACTATGCTGTGAATGGTGTTTAATAAATTACCAAGATGTATTTTTGGCCGAAAATGCCATCTTGAATCAAATTGGGAGCTTAGTAAATTTACCCCAAAAAAGCTCAGCGGTGGAGGTGAACAGATAGATAGATGCCCCCTCATGATGTGATTCATAGATCTTTAACCACTTGCTGATGTGGCCGCATCTGAATGTGACCCCATCAAGATGTGCTTTCCCTAACATGGTTACATGATATCTGACTGGTCAGAAACACCCACTGGCGGCTGCATGAATAATCTTTTGCCAGCCAACCCTTATAACCAGAAATTTCAGGATTTAACCTGATTCTCCAAGTCAGAGCATCCATACAAAGGACACGCATAAGTAGTGACATACTGTAGGGTAGCAGGTCTGAAAGAGAGCCAGTAATCTTTATTTGGGCCATAGAAGAGACATTCAGGGCCAACATTATATGCAGGTGTTACGATACACCAGAACTGATCTACATAAGACCCTTACAGTCAATCATGGTGAGGTCTTTGGGCCAATAACAGTCACCCGCTGTTCCCATCGAGCTAGTACGCTCACCAGCACTTAAGTGACTGCTTGAAATGCTCAGGACAGTAAGGTCTTATGTGATCGGTCTGGTGACCACAGGAAACAGGATACAAAGCTAGAATTAGTATAGTTCCAACTATTCTGGACAATGGCTGGGGTGGGAGCCACACCAGCAGTACCATATTCAAAGCTGGTTTTGGTGCTGTTCCAGCTATTCAGATTCATGCATGATACGGCTGAATAGTAATGACTCCAGCCATGTAGGATACTAGCAGGTGTTAGAGCAGGCCAGGAGTTCAGGATACAGCTGAGGAGTAACAGCTCAAGCCATGCAAGAGACTGGCAAGTGTTAGAGCAAGTCTGATATCCAGGGCATTCACAGGAACCAACAAGGGCATAACAGACCCCAGACTTCTGGAACCACGAACAAAGGACCAGGGGCTCACACTGTAGACATTAACTATAACTTGTGGGGCATGGCTGTGCATGCTGCATGCTAAAGGGAACAGCAGCCAATCAGAGAGCCCCTCCATCCACGCCCCCTTGAATGATTAATGCTGTGAAGCTAGAGCGTTGCATATCTCCTACCATCCAGCTGACAACCCAGTAATCCCAGCAGCTGCCTTGCGTCTTAGTCGCCTAGCGACCAAATGGAAGCTGCTGAGGGAAGTCACTGATGTCCCGGGTTGCTTAGCAATGACAGGGACCTATAGGTAATATGAACAGCCGTAGTTCGTAACAGTAGGAAGATAGGATCCAGCACCATGTAAGCCAACAGCCCTCTCATAAATAGCCAATGAGTTCTGTTGAAGTCCTTCTTCATATCATTTGAAAGTAAGATTGCCAGGGTATGCGTAGTCAGAGCAAGATGGATAAGACAAATCTAGAGATGTGCGTGTTCGGTTCTTAATGCCAGCATTAACGGGAGTTCAGATTTTTCAGGCTATTGGGTAAGCAAAACACATGACATCCAAGTGCCAATAAGATGCCGTTTTGAGTTCTGGGTAAATCTGAAACCGCACATCTCTAATCAGCGGCGTTTTAAGAGAGGAGGAGGCCCGGGTGCAGCCTCCTTCGTTCGGGCCCCCTCCTCTCTGCCAGCAGCGGGGAGAGTCTGAGCACTAGAGCGCTCAGACTCTACTGCGCTTTGCGCAGATCCCCGGGAAAATGGCGTGGCGCCCATTTTCCCTGAGATTTCTCTACTGCGCATGCGCAGAACTCCGTGAAAATGGCCGCTGGGTCAGGTCCTTACCTTCCTTAACAATGACCGTACTACTGTATGTGCCTCAAGGGAATGTAGGATAAATCTACCTCATCATGTGAAATTCAAGAAGCATTTTAGGAAGAGCACAGCCCAGAACATTTTATAACAGGAAATCGTAAATCCATCCAGCTTGGGATTTTTGATGAACATGCAATCAAGCATAATTTTGAGAATGTAACAACAATCTTCCACATGAGGCACAGGGTGCAGCTTTAGGAACCATGGGCCCTCATTCCGAGTTGTTCGCTCTCAAGCTGCTTTTAGCAGCTTTACACACGCTAAGCCGCCGCCTACTGGGAGTGAATCTTAGCTTCTTAAAATTGCGAACGAAAGATTCGCAATATTGCGAAAAGACATCTCTGTGCAGTTTCTGAGTAGCTCGAGACTTACTCTGCCAGTGCGATCAGTTCAGTGCTTGTCGTTCCTGGTTTGACGTCACAAACACACCCAGTGTTCGCCCAGACACTCCTCCGTTTCTCCAGCCACTCCCGCGTTTTTCCCAGAAACGGTAGCGTTTTTTCCCTCACGCCCATAAAACGGCCTGTTTCCGCCCAGAAACACCCACTTCCTGTCAATCACATTATGATCACCAGAACGAAGAAAAAACCGTGAGTAAAATACCTAATTGCATAGCAAATTTACTTGGCGCAGTCGCAGTGCGGACATTGCGCATGCGCACTAAGCCGAAAATCACTGCGATGCGAAAAAAATTACCGAGCGAACAACTCGGAATGACCACCCATGTCTAAAAAGGGATCCTCAATCAGGCATAGATCACATGTCAAGGTAACATGGTTAATGAAGTTGAAAAGAGGCAAAATGCCCATCGGGTTCAACCTGTATTCTGTATTTAGCTGTGCACATTATAATGCACAAGCTGAAGTAATGGCTTTGTACCAATTGACTACTATATTTCATACCACTCCCAGATACTTAATGTCAATATATTAAATGCTATAGCCTTGGATACTTTTTTTCAGATAGAAAGCTGTCCAATCCATTTTTAAATGCATTTACAGAGTCCGCCATTATTACCTTCTCCGGTAGGGAGTTCCAAATCCTTATTGCCCTTTCGGCAAGAACCCTTTCCTACATTTTTTATGGAATTTTCTCTCCTCTAGCCTCAGTGAGTGTCCACGTGTCCTATAGAGAGTTCTATTAATAAACAATTCCCCTGCTAACTCCTTATAATGACCCTTTACATATTTGAAGATATTAATAATGTCTCCTCTTAGCAGCCTCTTTTCTAGTATATACATATTTAACCTAGTTAGCCTTTCCTCGTACTCCAGTGTATCTAACCCTTTAATTAGTTTATCAGCTCACCTTTGAACTCTATCCAGTTCCCCAATATGTTTAGTATCATCTGAAATTATTGACACTGTGCTTTCCAGTCCTATTCCTAGATCATTAACAGGGCCGTAACTAGGTGTGTGCTGATGGTGCCAGAGCCAACCTTAGCTATAGGCATGCTAGGCATTTGCCTAAGGCATCCAAGCATGTCTAGGGGCATCCAAGCATGTCCCTGCAGTATCTCATGCTGGGAGGGACAGTCTCTAAACTATCTGTTAATTTCTATATGTATTCAATCAGTACTTGTATACACTGCTGTTTACATTTGTCAAATAGATTACACACTGTCCCTTGAATTCCCTCCGACATGCTTGAATGCCCCTGACTTGTGAGACCAGAGACAGCAGAAGCACAGTAACTGCAATTCCTGGACCTGTAACATTTTCACTGCAAGTGAAATAATTTGCTCCACCTGTGGGTCTTTTAAAATGTTTCAGTGAGTAATAAATACACCTGTGCACCAGCTAGGTGACCTGGAAAACATTAACTGTTTGGGGTACTTGAGGACCGAGGTAGAGAACCACTGACCTATACTGCTTGTGCACTTGGGGGAGGGGGACCCTGCTATCCTGTGTCCCTTATCCCTGTGCAAACCCCAGGTGTCTGCAGGGATAACCCATGGACAGTGTTCTCCCCACACTATAACTCTCAGTCAGTCCATGCTATAAAATTCCCTTGCCATCCAGCACTGTAACGTGTTCAGTAAGTTGTGTTGTGCTATTTCTATATGAAACATCAGTGCAGCGTGACTTTCAGATGCGTCAGACTGGAGAGCAGAGCATATTGCTCCCGCAGTATAAAATAAAGGGCATGCAGTTGCCGGGAGTAACAGACACCAGCAAACACACTGAACAGTGAAGAGAATGGACAGCTGCTACATGTTTGATGCTGGTCTTTTTGTATAACCAGCAAGTTTGGCAGTATCTGGACTTTGCTGACATCTGTGTCCAACCAGCAAGCTAAAATAAAGGATGAGGCTTGCAAAGGATGGCATACTCTGTGAGGTCACATCCCTTGTGCGGGTGCCCCTTTAATGGGTGCAAGTGCAAGCACTCACCCATCCTGCCACCCCCATCTCACAAAACACAGTCACAGATCTAGGGAGCTGCATGGGTGCACACACTGACTGCAAGCACACCAGCAAGCAAAAGTTAGTTTTATAAAAAAAAAAGCTATTAGCTTTACTAATGTGGGGCATATGTGTAAAGTGTATTACTGTGTGACATTATGAGTATTATGGGCATTACTAATTGGGGCATATGTGTACGGTGCATTACTGTGTGGAATCATGTGTATTATGGGCATTACTGTGGGGCATTATGCAGGGTTGAGCTGGTCCACAGGGGCACAGGGTAACCCCCTGTTGGGCCCCACTGCCAGATTGTTGCTGGGTCAAATGCAGAAATAGCGACGGTACTAAGGGGCACCAGCCAAAATTTTGCCTAGGGCATCAAATTGGCTAGGGCCAGCTCTGGATGGTGCCTTGCCCACAGCGCACATGCACTGAAGGCGCACCATTGTCAGCACTCCCCACCCCTGCACAGCTGCAGCCACTGTCAGTATGCACAGTACTCCAGTGCTGCTGCCGCCTGTCTCCCGCTCTGTGAACGCCGCATTCACCCCCTTCCTCACTGCCTAATGTGTTAAAAAAGGGGGACTGCCTGCCATAATGTGTAAATGGAAGAATGAAAGCTCTACCTGCCTAATGTGTAAAAGGGAGCTCTGTGGTCACGCCCCTTCCCCATGAAGCCATGCCCCTATATTTTTGGCACACGCCTGCGGCACGCACTGGCTCTTCTTTATATATTGGGGGGGCGCTGATGCTGTTTTTTGCACACTGCGCTAAAATGTCTAGTTACAGCACTGATCACCTAACCCAATGTGAGCCTGGAGCCACATGGGGATGCCAGGCGCCCGCTGAGGTTCTGTTACCAGTGGGCACCAGCACCTTCCCCTCAGCAGAAGCCGGAGCTCACTGCTGAGCTCCGACTTCCGCTGTGTGCGGCTGTGCAGCACTATGGGAGAGATGTCATGACATCTCTCCCATAGATCCGAGGAGCGGGCGCAAGGCGGAGGTCAGCAATCTGGAAGCAGGAGTGGGGCTGGTGAGTATTGTGTTTTTGTTGTTGTTTTTTTGTGTGTGTGAAGTGACGATACTAGGGGCCAGCTTCTACTGGGGGCATCAATACTTAGGCATAACTACTGGGGGCATAACTACAGGGGGCAACTGTACTGGGGCAGATTCTACTGGGGCACACTGGGGCTTCACTACTGGGGAGCATAACTACAGGGGGCAACTGTACTGGGGAAGCTTCTACTAGGGTTCAGCTTCTACTGGGGGCATCTATACTTGGGCATAACTACTGGGGCATAACTACAGGGGTCAACTGTACTGGGGGCAGCTTCTACTGGGGGCATCTATACTGGGGCATAACTACAGGGGGCAACTGTACTGGGGGAAGCATCTACTGGGGCATCTATACTGGGGCATAACTACTGGGGGCATAACTACAGGGGGCAACTGTACTGGGGGCAGCTTATACTGGGAGCATCTGTAGTGGGGACAGCTATACTGGGGCATAACTACAGGGGGCATAACTGCAGGGGGTATCTGTACTGGGGGCAAAACTACAGGGGGCATCTGTACTGAGGGTAGCTCTACTAGTGGCAGCTCTACAGGGGACAGCTGTACTGTGGGCATAACTACAGGGGTATCTCTGCTGGGGGCATAACTCAGGAGGCATCTGTACCTGGGGCAGCTTCTACTGGGGGCATCTGTACCCGGGGAATAACTACAGGTGACATAGCTACAGGGGGCAAAACTATGGGGGCATTAGTACTGGGGGCAATATTACACAGGGCATATCTACTGAGGGCACTACTAATGAGAGTATTGCATAGGGGCACTTAATAAGGGGCATCACCGCTGGAGACATAAGGGGCACTACTACTGGGGACACCAATACTATGGGCTTTACATAAGGGGCACTACAACTGTGGGCACTACCACTACAGTGGGCATTGCGTAAGGGGCACTACTACTGAGGGTATTGTATAAGGGGTTCTACTGCCGTGGTAATAGGGCATGATTGTACACAGTTGTGGCCTTCCTTACATCTTTTGCTGCATTTGTGTCTGAGGCCAAGTGCGGATTAGGAACTAAAAGTGGCCCTGTAAAATTTTGTAGAAGTGGGCCAACATGGGCAGCACAATAGGCAGAATTTCTGTACTGCATATAATAACAGAATGGATAGGATCAATGCAGTGTAATGAGTGTGGTGGGCTGTCTGTCATGTGGATTGAGGGGTCACATGACCACACTCAAAAAAGACCCCACAGACAAGTCGGCCTACCAGGAATCTTCCTGGTGAGCCCCTTGGACAATCCAACCATGCCCACAGGGGACAGAGGGGGAGAGAGAGAAAGGCAGGAAAAGAGAGGTGAGAGAGAGATGGGAGAGAAGAGAGGGGGAGAGAAGGGAGAGAGTATTGAGGCACAGAGATAGAGGAGATGGGGGAGAGAGAGTGGAGCTGGGAGAGAAAAAGGAGATAGATGGGTAGAGAGAGATGGAAAAGAGGAGAGGGAGAGAGATAGGAGAGAGGAAAGATGGGAGAGAGAGAGGGATGAAGGAGAGAGAAAGAGAGGTGAGGGAGAGAGATAATATGCTCCAGACATCCCTCAGACTGGCAGACCCCCACTAATAATAAGATCCCAGATCCTCCTCTCTGGCTCCCCCATAATATTATGCACCAGAGACAGTCCCCAGTAATAATATGCTCCAGTCTCCTTACCCTCATAATAATAATGCTCCACTAACACACTGATAGAATGAGACCCTCAATGCTGCAGGCTGGCCAGGCAGGGTGATGCTAAAATTTAAAAAAATAATAGTATAAAAAAATAAAGAGCAAGGTACCTAAATAGGCTACTACTGCAAAGGGAACGGGAAGGAGACAGGCCAGCGGCTTAGGGGACAGGCCTACGGCTGTGCAAACTGGCCACGGCACCCAGCTCACCGGCACTGCTATGCTACTGAAGATGGCACAGCATAGAATATGCGTAAAAAGGAGGACATGGACTGTGGAAGATACTGCTCAGCCCAGCATCAGCGATGAGTGAGTAAATCGCTGGCATTGTGGGGGTGGAGGAGCATCTGGCTGAGGGAGATGGCCAGAGTTCTCGGTGCCCCCTCAAATCTGGTGGCACGTGACCCCTACTCCACTTAGTTGCAGCCCTGATTTTGAGTGTTCCTATATAGTCAAACAGGAGGTTAGCAGTTTTTATTTCTAAGGGCAGTGTGACTAACTTTGGCAGCTTACTATAACAAATGTGATACTAGACCACACACACACAATAGAAATACAAATAGAAAATAAACATTTTACTTTTTAACTTAGAAAATCTTATAATTTGGGGCGTTTTCTTTGGCAGACTCAAACTCCTTATTTGCATAGTGTATTTTTGCAACTTGATACTAGACCACACACACACACACACACACACACTAGAAATATAAATTTGATAAAACAATAGGATTTTGTAATCAAGCAAGGCTTTTATTTTAGGATATATGACAAAGAAGACATAGAGCCCGATTCAGAGGTGGCACAATGCCGGTGTTAGCACAGGTGAGCGATTTTTCTTTTGTATTGCACATGCATGAGAGTTGCACAGTGATTAATTAGTGATGGTGGATGCAATGAGGATTTTTACGAAATATAAGTAACAGGCCGAGACCACTTGTGTGAGTTAATGGTGGTAGCTGCAAAATTACAGGTCTGTCACTACCATTTCAGTGCCATGTCTGAGCCTGCAGAGGTGCTCAGGGATCCAGCTATGCGACTGACGTGTGACCGATGGGGTGGATCTGAGATGCCATCACTGGGCAACCCTGTACAAATCCCAATGGCAGCATCATAAGCATATTTTCACAGATCTGATGGGAGCAAAAACTCTGTTGCCTTTGAATCAGGCCCACAGCTATCAAAACCTGACTTGCAATACAGCTCAAATTCTTCCTCCCTGTCTCGTTCTCACTTTCTCTTACCTTCTCTTACCTTCCTATCTCCCTCGTTCTAACCCTATATCACCCTTTCTCACCCGGTCCATCATTTTTGCTACCTAAATACAAGACACCTCTCCCCATAAAATGGCACAGCCCCTTTACAAGAATAATTAATTTCTATTTCCTGTCCTTTTTCTGCCTGTGTCTCATTCCTTTCCTTCCTATACACACAGTGGCAGAACTGCTTCAACTATTTGTAAGATCATATTAAATTCACTTATACTTTCCATGTCGCAATACCACTGTATATTTTTACTTCAATAGCTGTTTATATTTTTCTTATACTGTATTTCACATTTTATTCAATTTAAGCTGGATCTTTAAAAACAATTGTAATGAACTGGACCCTTAATTTTAATTATAAAAAAAAATATTTGTAATGTTCACAGAAAGCAACTGCTTGTTTACTTTAATTTGCATTAACTATGTCTTTTTAAGGAATTAATTTGCCTCGGTTTGATTTTTTTCATTGAAATGTGTAGAACTTTCCGTTCCCATGTACTGATGTAGACAAATGCTTTAACTTAAATTAAGTTCTATTAGTCTCATCTCTTTCAGTGAGTTGATGCGATTTCCAACTGTGACGGAGTTCTTACACAGAAAGTTATATTGCCAACAATTACAAGGCTCGAGTTTTAATAAGTGCAGCAATCAAAAGCTACAATTCATGAAATGTAATTAAAATATTCACTTTCCAGAAGAAATCTCTTGTTTTTGAAAAACCATATTAACATAAATAAATCATTTGATTTAATTGTAAAATGGTGCATGGAACAAGGAAAGCTTATCATAAAAAATTCAGAAAAACTAAATAGACATACTGTACATACAGTAGTAAATAGAACAGTGGGGGTCATTCCGAGTTGTTCGTTCGTTATTTTTTTCTCGCAATGGAGAGATTAGTCGCTAATGCGCATGCACAATGTCCGCAGTGCGACTGCGCCAAGTAAATTTGCTATGCAGTTAGCTATTTTACTCACGGCATTACAAGGTTTTTTCTTCGTTCTGGCGATCGTAATGTGATTGACAGGAAGTGGGTGTTTCTGGGCGGAAACTGGCCGTTTTATGGGTGTGTGTGAAAAAATGCTACCGTTTCTGGGAAAAACGCGGGAGTGGCTGGAGAAACGGAGGAGTGTCTGGGCGAACGCTGGGTGTGTTTGTGACGTCAAACCAGGAACGACAAGCACTGAACTGATCACACTGAAAGAGTAAGTCTCGAGCTACTCAGAAACTGCACGGAGAAGTCTTTTCGCAATATTGCGAATCTTTCGTTCGCAATTTTGATTAGCTAAGATTCACTCCCAGTAGGTGGCGGCCTAGCGTGTGCAAAGCTGCTAAAAGCAGCTTGCGAGCGAACAACTCGGAATGAGGGCCATTGATCATACCTGTATTCTAAACAGATGAAATTACTAACTCCTGTATAAATGATTTACCTTTGTAATGAAAGTCATAAATATGTTTTCCTTGGGAAACAAATGGGAGAACAGGATTTTAATACCTACCAGTAAATCCTTTTCTCCTAGTCTGTAGAGGATGCTGGGGTCCACTTCAGTACCATGGGGTATAGATGGCTCCGCAGGAGCCATGGGCACCTTAAGACCTTTTCAGAGTGTGAACTGGGTCCTCCCTCTATGCCCCTCCTCCAGACCTCAGTATAGGAACTGTGCCCAGGGAGATGGACATTTCGAGGAAAGGATTTACTTTTAAGGTAATGGTGAGATTCCTACCAGCTCACACTTCAACCATGCCGCACAACATGGCATTCAACAAAACACATGCCAACGAGCATGAACATTACAGCAACCATGCTGAAAACATTTTTAACCAATTAACTACTGCAGGTAAAGTACGCACTGGGCTGGGTGCCCAGAATCCTCTACGGACTAGGAGAAAAGGATTTACCGGTAGGTATTAAAATCCTGTTTTCTCATACGTCCTAGAGGATGCTGAGGTCCACTTCAGTACCATGGGGTTATACCAAAGCTCCAGTACGGGCGGGAGAGTGTGGATGACCCTTCAGCACCGATTGACCAAACTTTAGGTCCTCATCGGCCAAGGTATCAAACTTGTAAAACTTAGTAAACGTGTTTGTCCCTGACCAAGTAGCTGCTCGGCACAGTTGTAATGCCGAGACCCCCCGGGCAGCCGCTCAGGATGAGCCCACCTTTCTAGTAGAATGGGTATTCACCGAATTCGGTATTGGCAATCCTGCCATAGAATGAGCGTGCTGAATCGTACCTCTGATCCACGTGCAATAGTCTGCTTAGAAGCAGGACACCCAATCTTGTTGGGAGCATACAGGACAATCAGAGCCTCTGTTTTCCGTATCCGAGTTGTTCTTGCAATATAAATTTTCAAAGCTCTGACCACATCCAGAGACTTTGACGCAGCTAAGGTGTCAGTAGCCACTGGCACCACAATAGGTTGGTTTATATGGAAAGAAGAAACCACCTTTGGAAGAAATTGCTGGCGAGGTCTTAACTCAGCCCTATCTTCATGGAAGATCAAGTAAGGGCTCTTGTGAGACAAGGCCCCTAACTCAGACACCCTCCTTGCGGATGCCAAGCCCAACAGCATGACCACTTTCCAAGTGAGAAACTTCAACTCTATCTCCTGTAGAGGTTCAAACCAATCCGATTGAAGGGACTGCAATACCACGTTAAGATCCCATGGTGCCACCGGAGGCACAAATGGAGGTTGGATGTGCAGAACCCCTTTCACGAACGTCTGAACTTCTGGAAGGGAGGCCAATTGTCTCTGAAAGAAAACGGACAAGGCCAAAATCTGGACCTTGATTGTACCCAATCGTAGGCCCGCATCCACACCCGCCAGAAGAAAATGGAGAAAACGTCCTAACTGAAACTCTTCCGTTGGAGCCTTCTTGGATTCACACCATGACACATATTTTCTCCAAATACGGTGGTAATGTCTAGACGTTACTCCCTTCCTGGCCTGAATAAGAGTGGGGATGACTTCTTTGGGAATACCCCTTTGGGCTAGGATCCGGGGCTCAACAGCCATGCCATCAAACGTAGCCATGGTAAGTCTTGATACACGCACGGCCCCTGCTGCAGCAGGTCCTCGCGAAGAGGAAGAGGCCGAGGATCTTCTATGAGCAACTCCTGAAGATCTGGATACCAAGCCCTCCTTGGCCAGTCTGGGACAATGAGGATCGCTCGAACCCCTGTTCTTCTTATCATCTTGAGAACTTTTGGAATGAGTGGAAGCGGAGGGAAGACATACACCGACCGAAAAACCCACTGGGTCACTAGGGCATCCACTGCTATTGCTTGAGGGTCTTTCGACCTGGAAAAATATCTCTGAAGCTTCTTGTTGAGATGAGATGCCATCATGTCTACTTGAGGAACTCCCCAAAGACCTGTCACCTCTGCGAAGACTTCATGGTGGAGGCCCCATTCTCCTGGATGGAGATCGTGTCTGCTGAGGAATTCTGCTTCCCAGTTGTCCACTCCCGGAATGAAAATTGCCGACAGAACTCTTGCATGTCTTTCTGCCCAGAGGAGGATTTTTGTCACCTCTGCCATCGCCGCTCTGCTTTTCGTTCTGCTCTGACGGTTTATGTACACAACTGCTGTTACATTGTCCGACTGGATCTGTACGGGTTGATCTTGAAGAAGATGCACCGCTTGTAGAAGGCCGTTGTAAATGGCTCTCAACTCCAGAACGTTTATGTGAAGACAAGTTTATTGACTTGACCATCTTCCTTGGAAGCTTTTCCCTTGAGTGACTGCTCCCCAGCCTCGGAGATTCGCATCCGTGGTTACTAGGACCCAGTCCTGAATCCCAAACCTGCATCCCTCTAGGAGGTGAGAACTGTGTAGCCACCACAGGAGTGAAATTCTGGCTTTGGATGACAGGATTATCCTCTAGTGCATGTATAGATGGGATCCGGACCACTTGTCCAATAGGTCCCACTGGAATACTCTGGCATGGAATCGGCCAAACTGTATGGCCTCGTAGGCAGCATCCATCTTTCCCAACAACCGAATGCATTGATGAATCGACACTCTCGTTGGTTTAAAAATTTGTTTGACCATTCTCTGGATTTCCATAGCCTTTTCTACTGGAAGAAATACCCTTCGTACTTCTGTGCCCAGTATCATCACCAGAAAAGACAATTTTGTCGTTGGTTCCAACTGTGACTTTGGAAAATTTATGATTTAACCATGTTGTTGAAGTACTGTCAGGGAGAGTGCAATGTTCTGCACCAACCTTTCCCTGGACCTCACTTTTATCAGGAGAACATCCAGGTAAGGAATAATATTGACTCCTTGCTGTCGAAGGAGGACCATCATCTCCGCCATCACCTTGGTGAACACCCTCGGTGCCATGGACAGTCCGAACGGCAACATCTGAAATTGGTAATGACAATCCTGTACTGCGAATCTCAGATAAGCTTGATGTGGAGGATAAATGGTAACATGTAAGTAGGCATCTTTTATGTCCACTGATACCATGTAGTCCCCTTCCTCCAGACTGAAAATCACTGCCCTCAGAGTTTCCATTTTGAACTTGTACCTTTGCAGGTAGAGATTCAGTGTCTTCAGGTTTAGAATCGGTCTGACCGAGCCATCCGGCTTCGGAACTACGAAGAGGCTTGAATAAAACCCTTCTCCTTGTTGTGAAAAGGGAACCAGGACAATGACTTGATCCTGACACAATTTTTGAATTGCTGCTGCCACCACTTCCATGTCTGTGATAGAAGCTGGTAAGGCTGATTTGAAAAATTGGCATGGGGGAATGTCTTGAAACTCCAGTTTGTACCCGTGGGACAATATTTGTAAGACCCACGGGTCCAGGCCAGATTGAACCCAAATCTGACTGAAGAGTTTTAGATGTGCCCCCACCTGAGCGGACTCCCGCAAGGGAGCCCCAGCATCATGCTGAAGATTTGGCAGAAGCAGAGGTTGATTTCTGCTCCTGTGATCCTGGAGACGCTGTGGACTTTTTTCCTTTTCCCCTTCCTTTACCCGCAAAGAAAGGGGAACCTTTACCCTTTTTGTATTTATTGGGCCGGAAGGACTGCATCTGAGAGTGATGTGTCTTTTTCGCCGGCGCAGGAGCATTAAGCAAGAATTTCGAAGAGACTAAAGCATCCAGCCCATCTCCAAACAAGACCTCACCTTTATACGGGAAAGCCTCCATATTCCTTTTAGAATCTGCGTCAGTATTCCACTGGTGAATCCACAATGCCCTCCTTGCTGAGGTTGCCATGGTAGCGGCTCTTGATCCCAAGAGACCAATATCTTTCATGGCTTCTAGCATGTACTTTGATATGACCTAACATTAGGAGTATCTCGTCTCTATCTATAGTGTCAATGTCTGATGACAAGTTTTCTGACCACTTTTATATAGCACTACTCACCCACGCACAGGCAATGGTAGGCCTGAGTAGTGTGCCATTGGCCACATAAATAGATTTCAACGTATTCACTAACTTGCGGTCTGCTGGCTCCTTAAGTGAAGCCATCCCAGGCGCAGGGAGAAACACCTTTTTTGTTAAACGTGACAGGGCACTGTCTAAAACGGGGGGTGACTCCCACCTTTTCCTGTCCTCTGCAGGGAAAGGGTAAGCTACCTGAATTCTCTTGGCAATCTGGAATTTCTTTTCAGGATTTGTCCAGACTCCCTCAAAGAGACTGTTCAGCTCATGAGATGGAGGAAAAGTGACATTAATTTTCTTTTCTTTACAAAGTATGCCTTCTCCTGTGGTAAAGGAGGGGGCTCCGTAACTTCTTACACCTCCTTTATAGCAACAATCATGTATTGAATGTTTGTCACTAACTTTGGATCTATTCCCCTGGAATCACTAGTGTCGACACAGGAATCAGAGTCCGTGTCGGTATCAGTTTGTACAACTTGAGTAAATGACCTTTTATGTGACCCAGAGGGGTCTCCTGTGGATGAAAAGGCAGAACTATTAAAAATCACATCTTCGACAGATTTTCTCCAGTTTTCTGCATGAGACTCAGACTTATCCAATCTCTTACTGATATGATTCACACTATCACGTAATTCTTTCAGCCATTCAGGCTCGTGGTGTGCCTGCAGCACCACCACATTACAACTCTGTGTCCCTAAAATAGCTCCCTCAGGGGAAGAGCTCCCTGCCTCAGACATGTCACACACATGCACAATCACACCACAGACACTCCGGGGCTTAAATGGGGACAGACCCACAGTAAAGTCTGTCAGAAGGACACATAAAGGAATTGTCAGTTCACAACTCAGCGCCAAAAGAAAAAATCCCTGTGACACGTACTTTGTACACAGAGACAAATCCCTGTGTCATGTACTTTGAACACAGAAACCTTCAAGCGCTTTATATTATTAATAATAGGTTTAGCACCGAATATTACACTCCTCCCCCCTTTTTTGCACCCTGATACTTGATTCAGAAGTGGAGAGGAGGATCAGCGTTTCTTGCCCTGCAGCTGCTGGGAGAAAATGGCACTGAGCAGTGTGCTGGCTTCCTGAGGAAGAAGCCCCGCCCCCTGTAATGGCGTGTTTTTCCTCAACTTTTAGATTAGATATTTATACTGGCGGGGGTGTAGGACAGTGTAACCACAAAATATGCTACCTTTTGCCAGTGAGAGTAGGTTTCATGCTGCCCAGGGCGACCCCTTCCCCATGCCCTGCACCCTGCTGTGCACTGTGTTATGGATAGCATGTTCATGCAGCGTTCCCGCTCGCTGCGCAGTACCTTAAGCCATCACGATGACCGGAGATCCCTCTCTGCAGATCTCCGGTAATACTACTCACCAGTCTTCTGACTTATGGCTCTGTTAGGGGGGTGTCGGCGTGCTGTGGGAGTGTGCGCATAGCCGCAGCTAGTGTTCAGTACCCTTCAGGAGCTAATGGTGTCCTGTCAGCAAGAAGTAGAGCCATGAAACTCTTTAGGTAGTTGGTTCCTACTTCTTCCCCCTAAGTCCCATGAAGCAGGGAGACTGTTGCCAGCAGTCTCCCTGAAAATAAAAAACCTAACATAAAGTCTTTCGGTGAAACTCAGTAGAGCTCCAATGGAGTGCGACCAGTCTGCCTGGGCACATTTTCTAAACTGAGGTCTGGAGGAGGGGCACATAGGGAGGAGCCAGTTCACACTCTGAAAAGGTCTTAAGGTGCCCATGGCTCCTGCGGAGCCGTCTATACCCAATGGTACTGAAGTGCACCCCAGCATACTCTAGGACGTATGAGAAATATTATTTTTTATTATTATGAATTTAGGGTGGAGGATATTACGGGATGCATTTAATATACCGGCTGTAGTGCCCGTCCAATTTTATATTGGAATGGGCATGATTAAAAAATTGTATTATTCGTATTACCTGATCTATCAATGTATTTTGTATTGAGAAACATGTATGTGGATGACAAATGGTTGGAAAGTTTACTTGCTCTGCTGGAATGTACTCATACACACCAGGAGTCCAGAGACCAAATGCTTATAGCCTTATATTCCTATATGGAACAGTGATCAAGAGGTTGGAGTTTGTGTGTAACAAAGTAGCAGTAAAACCTACACACCTCTCAGAGACACTAATATGGCCCTCATTCCGAGTTGATCGCTAGCTGCTTTCATTCGCAGCACAGCGATCAGGCAAAAAAAAGGCAAATCTGCGCATGTGTATGGGGCGCACTGCGCACGCGCGTCGTACTTTCACAGAAGCCGATGCAGTTTTACACAAGCTCTAGCGATGCTTTTCAGTCGCACTGCTGGCCGCAGAGTGATTGACAGGAAGTGGCTGTTTCTGGGTGGTAACTGACCATTTTCGGGGAGTGTGTGAAAAAACGCAGGCATGCCAGATAAAAAAGTGTGAGTGGCTGGAAAAACGTAGGCGTGGCTGGGCAAACGCAGGGCGTGTTTGTGACATCAAAACAGGAACTAAATAGTCTGAAGTGATCGCAAGCTAGGAGTAGGTCTCGAGCTACTCTGAAACTGCACAATCTTTTTTTGTAGCAGCGCTGCGATCCTTTCGTTCGCAATTCTGCTAAGCTAAGATACACTCCCAGAGGGTGGCGGCTTAGCGTTTGCACTGCTGCTAAAAGCAGCTAGCGAGCAAACAACTCGGAATGAGGGCCTATGGCTAGAAGAGTGTGAACTGTTCTTCCTGAGACAGGTTGTAAAATGGATCCAAGGTGTTTATACAGGCTTGGATCCCCAGCTTCAAACACACTAATAGTGATAAAAGCATCCACCACTGCTATAATGACTCAGAGACCCAAGAGAGAGTAACCTTATACTCAATCCGTTCTGGTTTTTAAAAGGTTAAAAGAAGTCGCATGGGGTGGGCGCCAGGAATGAATTGAAGGAGGTTTGGATATAAGAAACTCACTCTGCAAATGGTTCATTGTTATGAGGTGGATCAGCGTTCTACACTGCAGGTGACCTGAGTGTTGTTTTTTCTTTCCTAGAGTATTTTATTTCTTGAAATTGTAATTACTTGTGTGACTATTAAAACTATTAGAATCTTGTAACTTTTTTTGTAACTATAAGCTTTGAAGATTTTCTTGAATTAAATTCCATAATTCTAGTTCTGGTTACTGTTTCACCCATTTTCCTGAGAAGCCCATGTTACCTATTTTTCTAAGTATTAATAATTGTGTGTGTGTGTGTGTGTGTGTGTGTGTGTGTGTGTGTGTGTGTGTGTGTGTGTGTGAGAGAGAGAGAGCAGGAGCTCAGCCTGGGTGTGGTCCCTAAAAGTTTGATTATATTGGCTGGCATTGCAAAATTCTCTTCTGCTGGTGGCAGTGACCGTGTTAATTTACCACATGCGCTGAGGTAACCAAAAAGTGTCACAAGTGGTGATTCTCAGATTATCGTATATCTGGAGTATCGACATGCAAGCGCACCGTAATTGTAACACTGGCTGTCAGGATTCCAGAGATCAGGATACTTATGCCAGAATCTTGACAGCTGGTGAAATGTCGGCGGTTGCAATCCCGACCACAGCCCCATATTCCCACTTGGGTGGGGGGTCCACACCATGACCCAAGTGGGGCCACCGAGCCTGAAGTATGGCTAGCACAGCGAGCCTGTGAGAAGCCAGGATTCCGGCTGATGAGATTCCGCTGTCGGTATAGTAACAACAAGCATCCCGTCTGCTGATCTCTCATATGTATTCTACTATTACACCCACATTAAAATCTCAAATTTATTTGAATCCAAATGAACATTAAAATATTAATATCCCTTGAAAAGATTTCAGTAGACCTCTTACTATTGCAATAATTAAAAATGCAATACATTGGTATTGTAATAATAGGCAATATCAAATTGATATCATATGAACCTATAGGGAAACAGCATTTGGTTTCCATAGCTCTGTAACCAATTTACACATTATATAACCATTTCAATGAGCAAACTATTGTCCCAATAATATATAACATTCATTTATTTATTTATTTCTCAAACTAATAATTTTACCTAATTTAAACTGAAAACACAAAATTAATATATTTCCTCAATTCAGATAAGTGCCCATTTTTCTCATTCTTAGGGGGATATTAACTTAGTATTGAAATTTTTGGAGCATAAAAAAACCCATGATTTTTGTTTACCTTTTCATTATTTTTTTTCCGTCCACTTCAAGTGACCTCGTTATTTTCATCCAAAAATAGACAAACACATATAATCCGGGATAAATTCCTGGACCTATGTGTTTTTTTGGGGAAAATACATCTGCCTCGGGCTGTGGAAAAAACAACACTATGGGGTATATTTACATAAAAACGTATTTATGTCGATTTGGTGGGAGATGAATCACGATTGGCATCGAATGTATGAATTTGCAACTTTTAGAATTTTTTACGCCTCACTTACTATGCTGTCGTATTTTAATTATTTTCATTTTTCGATGTGGATGTCATTCGTGTTTTTTAAAGGTAGAATACGGCCAATTTTGTGTTTGTGCGGCCGTGTTGGTGGTTTTTTTTACGAATTCGTCATTTGAATGTTGCGGCAGTGTTTTTCCATTCCCGGTCGCGTTTTTTTTCTAACTTTCGTTTTTGTCACTCGTCCGTGATTGGTTGGTTTGTTGATGGAGGAGTGTCTGTGCACATTACTATAAAACCACCCCAATCCGACCGAACCTTGTGGGTTTAGCTAGTGGAGAGGTGAGAGGAAGTGGTGTTTGGTGTTGGAGAGTTGTCTGGAGTTTTTGGAGAATTTGAGGTGGTTTTTTGCGTTTGCTGAGTGCTGTACTGTGTGTGTGTAAGTAGTCTTGTCATACTTGTTGTGTAGTTATTTAAAAGTTTGTTTAGTTTTTTGTCTTTGTAATTTTTTTTTCAGTCTATTATCATTTTTTGTGAGTGTGTGTGTGTGTGTGTGTGTGTTTTGTGTGTGGTGTGTAGTGGTAGTGGAGGAGTGTGTTTTGTGTTGTTTTTTTTTGATCAGTGTTATTTGTTGTTTGTCCGAAATATGTCCCAGTCTGAAGTGAGTAAGGTGGCGGAGGTGAGTGAGGTGGAGGTGAGTGAGGTGGAGGAGGTGAGTGAGGTGGAGGAGGTGAGTGATGTGGAGAAGGTTAGTGAGGGGGAGGAGGAGGGGGAGGTTGGTGCTGCGGCCTCGAGTGAGAGTGACAGTGAAGGTGCTGTGGCTCCGCAGCCACGCACCACTACAATGACGGGCCACAATGTGAAGTTCAGCTATGCAGAGAATGTTGCATTGGTGCAGGAGCTGATGACCCATCATCGTCAGCTGTTTGGGCCTGATGCTGCCAAGGTTCCTTCACGCAGGAAGAGTGTTCTGTGGGGGAAGGTTGTAGCAGCAGTTAACAGTGAGGGTGTGGTGAGGAGGACCGAGGACACGTGTCGTAAGCGATTCTACGACATCAAGTGCCGTGTCAAGGCTAAGATGGCCAAGGAGGCAAAGTCAGCCAGACAAACAGGGGGTGGCCATCCCTTCAGAGCGTCGTATCGGGAGTGGGAGGAGCCTGTGTGGTCCCTTATTCCGCCAGAAGTGGTTGGTGCGACTAATGTCCGGGATTCGGATCGTCCAATGCAGTATGGTGAGTTTGTGGTCCAATATTTATATTGTTTTAACATATGTGCTTTGTCCTTAGTTGTCTGAAATGTATTGTAGCTAATTGTGATTGTAAGTTGGTTCATTGTTCGAATGTGTTGGTGATGTAGTTTTGAACATAAATAGTTATGTTTTTTTCCTTTGTATTGTGAAGTTAGCAGTTGTCCTGGCCCTTTTGCTGCATCAAATTATTCTGTTTTTTTTTTTTGGGGGGGTGACTTTAAATGAAGTGTGACTCATGTGTTTTCATGAATGTTTAGTCCATTTTGATGAATGTATTTATGGTTATTGTATGTTGTTCTGGGTAGGCCTTTGTGTGCATGATGTGATTATTGCCGCTGAATCCTTTTTTTTTTGGATCAAAAAAAAAATTTATTTGTTTTGTGTGTTTTTTTTGGCACAAATCAATATTTATGATACAGACTAATATTCTTGTTGTGTTAAACATCCATGGTTGGTTTTGTACTTGTATAATATTGTTAATTCTGCACCTTAGGGTATGGATTGGTTGGTGTAATTGGTTCATAATTTAAGTATACATACCCAATGAAGTCAGCCAGAAAAGCATAACCAAAGTTTTTTTTAATTATCATAATGTTCTTCATATGTCCACATCACAACAAGGTTTTTGATTAAATATATAATCACAATATAATGATCATAAGGTCCAACTTCATATTTCTACAGTACGAAAGAGAGCCAGCACAGCCAGGACACAAACCACACTGCCAAGAGATGCGGATGCTGGCGATGCAGGTAAGAATGTTGTGTATACACATATTCTGCAAACACATAGACAGACAGAATTATAATGTTTATTTTATCCCATAGGAACTTCATCATCGCAACACACTCCACTAAGACGACCTTCACAGGGCTCTACCAGTCTCCAGAAGATGGGTAGCAAGAGACGCCGTCTTGAGGTGGTAACTACACCCGCATCCTCTCCACCACAACGGCGCATCTCTACTGTGTTGGCTCAGCCACCAGAAGCCATTTTGGCCAGTCCACAAAGCGAGGAACCACAATCCCCTCAGCTGTCTGGTGAGTAAACATGCCAAAAAAAACAAAGTTCATTTTACACAGTGTTTTTGCATAAAAAAAAAATAACCAAAAGCACACACTCATCCTTGTACTAATCCCAGACCCTCCAACATGACCCGCCCCACTAGGTACAAAATGCTCTGTTTCTGGACTTCCCTCTTAATTTATGATTTCCCTCACCTGTGTTGAACTAGTTAAATTATAAGAAAGCTGTTTCTTTACAGGTGATTGCAATAATAAATTAAGAGAGAAGTCCAGAAACAGAGCATTTTGTACCTAGTGGGCTGGGTCATGTTGGAGGGTATGTAATCCACACCAGAAAACACATGGGGGTAACGTTACTAAGATGGGAGTTCTATTTAAGATGTGATGTTGCCCATAGCAACCAATCCTATTCTACGTTACATTCATACAGCAGCTTCTCAAATATAATCCCTGCAATGCGATTGGTTGCTATGGACAACATCCCATCTTAAATAAAACTTCCATCTTAGTAATTGTACTCCATGGTAAGCATTATTTCGTGGTTCACATCTCAACTTAACAATATGCGCAAAATAGGTGTGCCCACTTCTGCCAACCATATTTTTTCACATATGTTTTTACACTAGAATTGTAAAAGTTTCCTGGCCAAGACTGACAGCCTTTAACAATGTATGAGTGTATTGTTGAACACATTTAATGTATTGTGTTTGTTTGGCAAAAGGAAGCTTTAAACATAATATTTCAATGTTGGAATTTTAAATTGTTATAGTTCACCTTGTTTGGCCATTAAGTAAGGATCATAGTCCTACATTTTCCTTAAAATTTGTTGTAATGAGTAGGGTACCTAAGAAGCCACATGTTTCAAAAATAATGTACAATAATATTTTAAGTTTAGCCTACACTCTATTTATAATTTACAACATGCATATTAAGAAGTAATGCATGTTGGCATAAAGCTGAAACTAACCAGAAGCCAAACAGTAACTAAATTGTGGCTGTCTTCAACCCCATACAGATCCAGACATCATGCCCCAGGATACTCAGCCGGAAACTGACTTGCAGCAAACGTTCACACTCCACCTGCAAGCGATTGATAATAACCAGCCAAACACGCCGGCTGACATAACTCCACCACCCCAAACAACCCCCACCCACCAATTGAGCCCAACACCACCCCAGCCACAAATGGGACCAGAGTTATGGTCCAGTTGGGCCACACAACAGGCACAAAACTATGCCTGTCTCAACACACACAGCCAATATCTTGCCAGTCTGCCCCATCATCTACCTAGACTCAGTAGAAACTCAGGCAAACTGATTGTGCAACTTGGCAGAGTGGCCAATACCATGGAGCAGATGAGAGCAGACAACAGCCAACTGATAGCAAGTTTTAAGCGCATAATGGATGAACAACACCGCCATCAACAAGCCCTCATTCAAATCATTCAGAACAATCAATTAATCACCGAAAGCCTGTCTAGAATCATCTCCAACAATACAGCCGCAACCACACACCTCACAGCAAGCCTCAACAACCTGAGCCAAAACATAAATGTGTTGGCATCCCACCAACAAAGCTCAAGCTCAGGGACAACCACACCTAGCCAGATCCCAGTTACCTCCCCAGTTAGACGATCCAGCAGAACACAGCCCAATGTGCCATCACAATCCTCTGCAGCCAGCAAAAAAAAAAACTAGGAAATGAGCAAGCCAGCAACAAAATATACGGTATTTTCTAAGATATTTCAAGATTATCGAATTGTGGCCAACCAAATTCAAATGTTTAAGGTAATAAATTACTCAAACGCTATAGGTGTAATGTTTAATTTTTTTTGACTGACAGTGTAAGACGAAAATGTTATTGACTAAATGTCAACAACATGCCTAATATCAAACAATAACGCATCACATACAGAATTCATACCTACAAATATTTTAGGATTGGGGGTTAGCCAATATTGATTTTGAAAAATTAACACTTACCGGTAAAATGATGCAGAATCAGTTCTTGCCTTACCTGCCTCCCTACATCTGTACTCACACTGTCGCCAGATGTTTCTATCTACTCTACTTGCTGACTGTTTTCTTCATCACCAACATCATACTCCTCCTCCTCAACATGTGGCAGATGTTGACACAAACACATGTTATGAAGAAAACAGCAGCAGAACACAATCCTAGTCACCTTTGAGGGACTATACAACAAAAGTCCAGCAGACTTATCCAGACACCGAAACCTAGATTACAGCAAACCAAAACATCTTTCTATCACATTCCGCGTGGACTTATGTGCATTATTGTAATTGTGTTCAGCAGGGGAATCAGGTTGGGACAATGGAGCAAGAACCCAAGAGAAGCAGCCATATCCCCCATCTCCTGAAAGACAGATATAGCCAACATTAGGACATGTGGTTTAGGTAAATAAATAAAAACATAATGACGATGTTGAGGTTAACACACATACACACAACAAATTTGGAACACACCCAGCAGCCATCCATCAGGCATTTGTCCGGCCTCACATTTCTCAAAGAGGGATGACTGACTGAGGATGGCAGCCAGCAAAGTAACCCGCAACAACTCTCATCATTTTTAGATTTGCAACACAAACCACCTGGACATTAGTGGAGTGGGCCAGATGTCTATTGGTATAAATGTATTGGCTGCCCCTAGGTGGTCTCAGCTCAACGTGTGTGCAATCTATGCCACCAAGCACATTGGTCATGCCAGCAAGCTCATAGAAAGATACCCTGACTGCATGCCACTGCGACTCCTGGGTAGAGAAGCAGATAGAGGCATCTATGTGTGTATCCAAAGAATCCAAAACCTGAGTGGACATTACAAAATATAAGGTGAGTGTCATGACCTGTAATAAATACAATACTGTGTTATATTACATAACAAAAGCACAACTTACACATAGAGGAGTATGTATGTTTTAACTCACCTGATTTAAATATTTAGAAAAGGTGGGCAGTGAGATACCAATTACATCGCCAGTCAGAGTCTGAAAGCTGCCAGTAGCCATAAAGTGCAACACAGCCAGGAGTTTGTGCAACTCTACACCCTGAGACAGAGCGAGAGTGTCCTGTCTCAGGGTGTAGGTCCAGTTTGACAAGGTCATACAGATGGAAAATTATGTTTGTATTTAGCCGGAACATCTGTATGACCTGGTCATCAGCCAATGCGTTTAAGTTTAAACGCCCCCCCAAAAAACGAGGCCTGCGCAGCCTCCGCAGAACCTGGACAATCTGCTGACCATGTTCAATTTCCTGGCCCTGGTTTATTGTAGCCTGATGGAGCACTCTCAGGTATCCCACAGCAAACAAGAAATCAGTACTACACACGGCAGCAGCCATTTCAGAGTGAGAGATGTGAAAAATGTGCTTGGGCCCCTTTTAAAGGACCAAAAATGCAGGTGTGATTAATGTAGACTTTGAAACACATGTAAACACGCTTCTCAAAAGCAGGTCTATTTTTTCCTGCCTTTTTTTACGAATCGCTTTTTTTCACGGCCGCTAATGCACTTTCACGGTAGAGATTTCAAATACGAATGCATAGTAAATTACCGAGTTGTTTACCTAAACAGCTGCATTTGACCGATGGTGTATTCATTCGTATTTTTTTTCTTTGACTTCCAAAAATATACGAATGCCCTCATCACTGCCGTGATTTGAGTTTAGTAAATTCCCGAATTGACACTTTGAACAAAAAACACCAAATTGGTCAAAATCGGGAGCTTAGTAAATATACCCCCATGACTACTGTTTTCAAGGACAATTGACAATCCCTCGGTGGGAGGGGATCAATTCGCCCTGGTAAATTACTGCAGCTAATTGAAAATCCCTCTTTGCCTTTCGTTACCTTTGCCTTTCAACTATCTATTTGCTTATCACTGCAAGATTCATGCTTTCCACTCTAAATGCTGATGCTAGCCCCGCTCCTAAAACTACATTACAAGTCATAAACCTGTCCTAACATACAGTATTTAGAGATTACTTTGTTTTCAGTTTTTCATTTTATAAGAAATGTGGGTTTTGTTTTGTTTTTAAATCAAAGAGCAAATATTGTATTTATATTTGTTTTTTGTTTACATTTTTTTAATTTCAAACCAAAAAATTTAGATTGCAAATATGTATATTTGTATGTGTTTTTTTTAGCAGAAGTGTAATTTAGTGCTTAATTGGCTGTTCCAGGCAATTTTAAGACCAGTAAATCTATCTCTTCCATGTCATGATAAGAGTTTTGATTTTATAAGGATAGTCAATCTGTCCTCTAAATACATTTATTGAGGTCAGGGCTGAATCTGATAGGGGAAATGTAATAATGTGGATGATAAGAATATTGGCATGAAAGAAGATATTGGGTCAAGTTTACTAAAGCTTCTAAAACAGCTAGATTCTATTTAGCACTCTACAGAATGCAATAGAGAAATGATAGCTAGAATCTGGTTTGTTGCTACCTGTCTGTTTTAGAACACCTGGTTAAAATTAATTTGAGACACAGAAATTACCAGATTTTGACAAATTGCTAATTATTTATTTTGAAATAAATATATTTTTTCCACATCTATAGCCAAACCAATATTTTTCATGCCTTTCAGTGTACTCCCATACCACCATTTATGTTCACACCTCATGTGTAACATCTACTGTATAATCACCAAATGGACTTGTTTCCTCCAAGGCTGTTTCTTGTCTAATGCCAATAACTGTTGCTTAACTTAATGTAGTATAGTACTGTAGGTCCACTTTCTAGATCCATCCGAGGCAACCATCTTGGATGCACTATGTAGGTTATTATCATAGCTACTTGTGTGTAAAATTATGGTGATTTATATTTATTCACTGTTGAATGATTCTTAAGGGGGGTACTCACGGAACGATATTCTAAGCAATCTGACTAGATTGCTTAGAATATCGGCATGATCGCTCCTTGTGTAGCCCCCTCAGCGATAGCGATGCTCGGCCCCGCACATCGCTATCGCTGCTGCTAGATTGGCCTGCATGCAGGCCAATCTAGCGGGTTGCTCACTTCACCCGCTGGGTGAAGTGAGCGCCCCCCCGTCTCCCCCCGCACGCTCAGCACAGATCGCGCTGTGCTGAGCGGCGGGAGAGATGTGTGCTGAGCGGTTCGCTCAGCACACATCTCTCCCTGCATCGGCCCATCTATATGGGCCTTTATTAACCCTGTTTGTTTAACTTTTAACATATTTGAAATTGTTTCTGAATAAGGATGTAATTACAATTAGATAAGGGCTATCAGTCCATGAAGTACTATCAGAAAATTAAAAAATGCATTATTTATGCAAACATTTAAAATCAATCATTAAAAACGCACACTAAATGAAGAAATGTGCAAGTAGCAACATAAATTGTCATTGCAAATTTTTTTATGTAATTACTCCATTTGAATTATTTATGTTGACTGCCCAAAGTTTTCTGATAAGCATAGACTTTATTAACAGGGATCATGGACTAAATTACTAAGGTTCATATTTTAATGTGACTGTGTAAAAATTGTTTACAAATTATCAATCAAATTGCAAAGCAAAAATTATAGAAAGAATCAGATAGGTACGTGTGCAATTCTAAAACAGATCTAGAGCATTCAGTTTTCTTTATGCATAATCTAGATACAGTATATAAATATATAACAGTCTTACTACAGTAACTGACTGTTAAATATAATTTAAACATAAATCCCAAACAAGAGGTAATAATTAAAAAAATACGAAGAAGTTGGCTTGCTGTATAACTTTTTGTGTCTTGCAGTTGTATACCAAGATTTACTGTATATATTGTATGTACATTTGTGTTTAGTTTTGCATTTATTTTATGTTCTTGAACCGATCATGGAAAGGTAAAGAGTAAAGGAGGCTTTTTTTAAAGCAGTGGTTTGTTATTCAGATTTAAAACAGCCAAACAGTAAGGGGTACATTTACTAAGATGGGAGTTCTATTTAAGAAGGGATGTTGCCCATAGCAACCAGTCAAATTCTACTCATTTATTTAGCACCTTCTAGAAGATAATACTTGGAATCTGATTGGTTGCTAAGTGCAACATCCCATCTTAAATAGAACTCCCATCTTAGTAAATTTACCTCTAAGTATGATGTGGTTTTAAAACATATCATGTAGTATTTATCAACCTGTGGTTTGCATGAAAAGGCACCAAAATGTGTCAGTTTGAAAGACCAAGTCTTCCATCAGAAATTATGTAGAGTAGCACAGGTAAAACTGGTAGTTCAACCACGTCCTTTGTCTCTCCTCTCAGCCTCTTTTAAATTATTTATTGTGCATCTCTGCATAATATTTGGTTTCTCCCTGGTAGAAAACACATAGTGCTAGGTGCTTCCTAATTAATAAATCTTGCAGCTTATAAAACTTAGGTCATCAGGTTGGTGCACAGATGTGCACATTGGACTTAACATGCATTGTATAAGTGCATGCTGACAAGATTTAATTATTAAAAGAATAAGGGGTAAATTTATGATTGGTTTAGGGTTTATTCTAAAATCATCAAGTATCACCGGTTATCAACATTGGTTTGCAGTCTATCTTTAACTGTAATTTTAAAGCTAACATTGATACATATCAGGTTTTAAACCCCTAAGCCTCAGCAATTATGTTGGCAAACCCTGCCAATCTGCTGTGAATGTGGAGCTATGTTAGTGTTAAATGTCAATAGATAGCTACAATTAGAGAAAAAAAATGCATCTCCCCCAATCCATAATCAAACCTGGCCCTCTGAGTTATTAATATTGAAAATAGGGCAGGTGGGGGATGTGGCGAGGAGTTACCCTTATTTTCTAATAACCAGCACCAGATGTCTCCCCAACCCAAGTACAACCATCCCATGGCTAAAAGCCCCTTACCAAGAAAAAACAGCCTTGGGCTAAAAACCCAGGGCACTTCTCCACACTTCTCCAAGCACCACCTTTTCCTATATAGTGAATGGGTGCTGGGTTGCATCGACCCGACTTACCCGTTCACACAGCACAGCAAGCCGGGTTGAAGGCGCTTCTCGTTTTGAAATAAAAGGCCGCTCGACTCAGTTATTTCAAACTAGTGCTTTTACACTGCACAATATTCCGGATTGCTGTGCGTTCATGTGAAATAACTGGGATATTTATGGCAATGGAAAAGGGGTATTAGTAGATAATCACTGTTTGCTAACAATGAGGGTCCTGGTATATCTTGTTCCCAAGTACTGATTTTGGTTCCTGCTTTCATGTAGCACCTGGCATCCAAATGTAAAGTAGGACAGCAATTAGTTGCAGTACATAAAGAGCCTATTTCGGTGATGGACGCAGTGCACATCGCAACTACATCTTTGGATGGAGCAGCAAAGTGAACATATGCTAATGAAGCAGGAGGCGTCTGAGTGAAAAATACAGATCCTGCTGACATTGCAGTTTTGCCCCTACAGCACTGTAGCAGAGGCTAGGAAGTCTGCATTTGCAAACTCAACAGAAACGCACAATAATATCTCACCAAACAATAGACTATTCCTACAAGAATGCATGGAAATCCAATATAGATGGTGTTATGCACCTATAAGTGTACTATATAAAATATATAGTTTCTGTAGATCTGCCTATGCAAAGCGCAAGTCTAACAAAGTCTTGTTATATATATTGTGTGTTAGAAATGTATATATATATATATATATATATATTTATTTACATTAAAAGTATAATGCCAATTTAAAGTATAATGCCAATCTGGGCTTCCCCGGATTCATGCTGTCAAAATGCAATGCTGGTACTGAGGAGAATAACCTGCCTCCTTCTCTGCCCCGTCCTGTCTCTGATACTGCCCTGTTCAGTGCTGCAAATGCTGGGATGACAGACCAAGCTCCGCCCGCAGTATGTTACATATGTTAGGTTTGCAGACTGACTCTATGGCAAAGGGCCCTAGGTCTCCTTGCTCAGCTTTGACACTAAAGTTTGCCTCTGCCCCCACCCATGTGTGCTTCTCTCCCTACCCATGTGTGCATTTGCCATTACCCATAGATGCCTCAGCTCCTACACGTATGCCTATGCCCCTACCCATGTGTGCCTCTGCCTCTACCCGTATGTGCCTCTATCCTTACCTGTGGGTGCCTCTGCCCCTATCCGTGGGTGGCTCTGTCCCTACCTGTATGTGCCTCTATCCTTAGCTGCGGGTGCCTATGCACATACTGGTGAGTGCCTCTGCCCCTACCCATGGGTGCCTCTGCCTCTACTCATGGGTGCCTTGATTCTTACCTGTGGGTGCCTCTGCTCCTACCCTCTGCCCCTACCCATGTATGCCTTTTCCCCTACCCATGTGTGCCTCTGCCCCTACCCGTGGATGCCTCTGCCCTACCCGTGGGTGCCTCTATCCTTACCCGTGGGTGCCTCTGCCCCTACCCATGTGTGCCTCTACCCCAACCCGTGGGTGACTGTGCTGATAATGTCAAATATTACCTTTAAACATAAAGCTATATACTATTACCATTGAGCCGCTATGGCCGCTATACCACGTGCACGTGCTACGCACTGTGCACGCTATTTGCGTACAGAGTACCATACGTGGTATGCACTCGGCGTACACACGCTGCGCTGAGTGTATGGAATACACACAGCGAGCGCACACACAGTTGATAACCTTTAAACCTTATTAATAAACACAGCAAGAATATGCTTAAACTCTAAACCTTTAGTCAAATACTGTAATGATGTAACGCTTAGAAACCTTAACAATGTATATGCTGTTTGTGCTATTAAGACGCTAAGTGAGAGCCCTTTGCAGGAAAGTGAAGACACCACACCGAATTTGGTTATAACCACAGCAGCTCCAACACTGCCGTGGATTATTCAGAATAAAAAGGGAAAACAGTACAAATTATACACTACAAACTAACATAGAAATCTAACAGAATAACAGAATAACAATAACAGAGAATAACAGAGAATAATCGCTACAGAGAATTATACATACGTGTGGAATACGTTCGCAAGCGCGTCCTGGACCAGTCCTCAGCCTTCTGGGAGAAAGCCTTCAGAGTCTTGTGTGTCTAAGCCTGCTGCAAGCTCTATTTATTCACTAGCTCAAGACATAATACAATAGACACTATGTGCTCTTCTTCCATTGGTTAGGGGGTGGGACATGCCCTGCACCAGGGACCATTGGTTAGTTCAAGAAGTGGGCGATGGCTAGGACTTGGGATGTGGAGTTCCCGCCCCATAATCAGTCTAAACCCATCACATTAAACATAAATCTGGTATTATTAATATCTTAATGAGGTAAGTTTTTACAATGTTCTTATTCCCACCAGATTAATGTTCACGTGACTCTGAACAATATGAACCCACATATGATATTACTATCTATTTCAATCTTCAAGATATTCATATATCAATATATTCATATATATATATATATATACACACACACACATTCCTGCTATTACAATTTGTTAGGAATTATATATTTATTCACATATATATATATATATATATATAAAACATATATAAATGAATACCTCTATCTACATGGATTTTCGGCTAGGGCTTGTTAGTATTCTAAATTCCTCTCTGTCTGGTTATGTTGTGGAAAGCTATTGTTTCTGATCTTCCAAACATACTCTGCTCCTGGTCATTTGTTCACCCTTGTTTGTCTCTTTCTTTGTTGAGACAATGGCAACTCAGCACTCATTATTCTGGGGAGAAACCTGGCCCTATTCATAAACAAAGGTGTATGCCCTCTTCATAGAATCTCAAAGCTTAGTGTAAATAAGGCCATTGTATCTCAGTCTGTGGGAAATTTATGTGTGTCTGTATTCCATTCTCGTCCCCTCCCCATTCATAATATATTTTAAAATACAATTTATCTATTTTCTACTTCTGCGCATAACTATACGCAGGAACATGCTATTCTTTCCTAACTAACACCGGAATGTTACCCTTAAAATACCCTACAGCTGGATACTAGACACCACCTTTCAACCTTTATCTGACCCTTCCTATCATGCAAAGAGGAATCCCTTTGTCCAGGAACAGTTTAAACTAATCATACTCGCTGACATAGTCTAGGGGAATATTTACTACAAAATGCACTATATGGGTTAAATATGCTACAATCGAGTCGCACGCTACACGCTCACAAACTCCACCGTAAATACCCACATTATGCACATGATTGCCGGAGCGATTCTACGCAACTTGCGGATGTGTGCACGTACGGCGGACTGAGTGCACGAGCAGCGCGCACATGCATGAGGTTAGTACATCGGGTATGCATCATGATATTTTTCGACTTTGACAGTGCCCTTACACATGAGTGCCTCTGCTCCTACCGTGTGTGCCTCTGCCCCTACCCATGGGTACCTCTACTCTTACATGTGGGTGCCTCTACCCCTACCCATGTGTACCTCTGTGTAAATTGTTTCAGGCATTCCAGAGTTATGGTGAAACTATGTATTTTTACATGTCATCCCCTTCCCACCCCCACCCCTAGGGGGGATAGGGGTGTCTTACCCCCAATGTATTTTTGTCAAGATTGTAAGTCACAAGTGTACCAAGTTTGGTGGAAATTGCTCCAGGCATTCCAGAGTTATGCCTGAAAACTATGCATTCTTACATGTCATCCCCTTCCACCCCCACCCCCACAGGTGCTAAGAGTGTCTTACCCCAACAGTATTTCTTTCCAGATTGTATGACATATGTGTACCAAGTTTAATGTAAATTTCTCCAGGCATTCCGGAGTTATGCTGGAACATATATACATACATACATACAGTTTTATATATATAGATATATACAGTATAGTATAGCAGAATTCTGCACTCACATCTCAGTTCCATCAGAGGAGTGCACTATGCAAGTTATCACCAAATCTGTGATGCCAGTGTAATTATAAATACCAATAAATAGGCACTCTCCAATCAGCTCAAATTTGCAACACAGAATTTTTGAAGCAGAAAAAACGATGGGTTTTACCACACAGGATCACTCCTAGCCCTATTAACCCTCTAGGGTGAGTAGGAATGCTTAGAATTGCATAAGGAGATAGAAAAACAAATGAATAACCAAATTCCTTTCATTTAATGGCTGATGTTACGTCAGCAAAATCAATAATACAGGGATTGGTGGTGCTCGACAGAATCAGAAAAAAACGTATTTTGGTGTGAGGAAAAAAGAAGACTCTATACTGGGGTCCCTTTTAACTATAATAGGAAAAAAGAGTCCAGAATGGTATCAATATTGATCAGTCTAAAATCTACTTTTCCTTAGATACGCATTAAAAAAAAGAGTAACAACACAGACACACATACACATAAAAAAAGGGAAAACTATGTTCCTGGACAGCTAACAAATGTCGTATAGGTTTCAATAATTTATTGATGAAACCTGTGTAGGTACATTATAAATAATGCATGGATGTTAGGGACCAAAATATTATTTGGACTGTAATGAGTCCTGATTGTTAGATTAATTGCATGCGCTTAGAGTGGACACTCCAATACTGTATTATGTAATAATCACTAGAACGCCCATTGGGCTTGTTCAGTATATACCACAGATAAAGAAGACCCCAAAAAATGCTATTTTGCAAATAAGATAGTGAAATGTTACCAGTATCAGACACATGTAATGTTATGGTTCCATCTAGAACAATATTCAGCTTAGAAACAAACTGTCAATTTCCTATAAGTAACACAGAGATAAGATTGTCTCACTCCTTGAATGTCAGAGAATAATTCCCTTTAGTAGCAGAATAACTGCTCCTGTATAAGACAGCAATGTATCAAGTATACTATCAAGTTATAAGGTACAGCAAAACAGTATAGCAGTATAAAGTAAATAAATCTTTATCTGACTCTGTACCTCTTTGGGCACTTATCCTGTGCAATCACTGCTCCTAATTCAACAGCAATGCATCATATAAACCTTCAGGTTGTAAGAGACAGCAGAACAGTATGAAACACAAAATTTTTAACTGACACAGTACCTCTACAGTAAAGAGAATTGGGGCATCAGATTCCGATGCTCCGCTGCAGGATAATCGACTGGATTCCGTCATCGATAAGAAGTGGCAATCATGTATTAGAATTACACAAACGAGAAGCTGAATAGATTTAGAGACTTGATACGATCTCACCAAGAGGGCTGAATGAACAGATGGTCCTTAAGAATTTTCTACTTTAATAAGTGTAGTGTGCTCCACCATGTTTTAATCCTTTTTTTCTACTTTTCTATTTTTTTTATTATATTGAATAGTTGGCTTTGGGTGACACAAAATATGTGTGACCCATAGCCTAGATTCTGAATTTGATGACAGTATTGATAGAATATATAATCTTAATAGATGTATTAGTCCCCAGGAAGTCTTTTAATGGCCCATTATGTGATGATATAGTGTGGAAATTTTATTATTTACCTATAGGTGGAATATTATATGGTGATAGAGCTTATACAGTAAATTATGCTAAGTACATAAGGTAAATGAGTTCTTTAGTAGCAGCACAATTGGTCAATCAGGATATAGGAAGTGAGTAGCACTTCCTGCATGTGCTCCATAGCGGATGGTGAACTGCATAGCTATTGTAAGAGGAACCAGAACTAGCGTGCACTTCCAGTTGTGTGCCCAGCGGCAGTGAAATGCACGCCAGACACCACATTGTATCAGCACTGAGGTGGGAGTTAAAAGGCAGCTGGGGAGAGTAGGTATGTTGACTTCTGCTGTGATGAATTGATGAAGGCTTGGTATGATGTTATGCTTGAAAAAGGTGATTGTGGACCAAAATGTCGCAATTCTATGCTTATGCAATTGATATGGGAGCCTTGCATGTCTTATTGAACTTTGAAATTCCTATAAAAATTCTATGTTGTAAATGTAAGAGCTGACTAGACAGTGCCTATTTATTAGTGTTTTGTTGTTTGCCTTTGGAGTCTCTTTTCACCATGTGATAACCAGCCCACAGTGTGGGTTTTTAAGGTATGAGTTTCATTAACATTGTTCATTTGTGTGTGAAATACATGTCTTTTAAGAATTAAAAATAGTCTGCACTATGAGCGCATTCTCCTCTCATCCTTGTATTTAGAAATCAATCTGCTCCAGGAGTCCTGGGCTAAACTATTGAGAGAAGTGCTGCGATATACTAAAGAAATATCAGTGCTATGGGGTGTTAACCCTGTGAACTGGTTTTTAAACTACTAAAGTGAAAATCTTCTATACCAGCACACCTATACATCGTTGTTGAAATATATATATATATATATATATATATATATATATATATATATATACCATTGCTGGGATTCCGGCATTGGCATTGTGATCGCCGGGAACCCAACAGGCAGTCTCGTGATTGCCTCCTATGTATAGCTATCTATCTATCTATCTATCTATCTATGTATATATATATCCGTATGGTGTAGGTGGCACTCAAATACAAATCATATGACCGGGGTGCCCTCCTTCAAATGTACAAGGTAAGATGGCCTGCAATGGTGGGAGACAAAATCCACTGCCCCCGTATCACAAAACCAGGCGGCACTCCACGGGTTTTGTGAAAGCAATAAAAAAAATTATGAATCAAACAGCATGAGGGTCTGATGGACACATGGTGAAGCAAACAGTGTTAAAACAATTTTTACCTTAAATACTTTACACACGCCAGTGCAACCAAACGGGCGCGGAGGGCGGGAGAGTCTCTGGCGGCACCAGCGTCCGGCCACATAGCATGACGTCACCTTTGCCAGGCAACCAGTCAACAAACCGCCCGGCGCGTCCTATTGATGCACTGGAATGCGAGGTACAAAAAAAAAAACCCATTAAGTGCAATATACGTAGTGAGGAATAAAGTGACAAATAAATCACTAAGAGGAAACAGAATAAAGTTTCCAATAATGTGTAAGTGATAAGTTAAAACTGGCTGTGTATTTGATATCAGAAAGCTCAAATAGGCAAATACTTGAATCATATATATATATACATAGAACCAGGAGCTAAACAAACAATAATAACAAACTACGGAAAACAAATCTGCCACATCATGCGCCACTAAAATAGACTCATGATTGTACAGTATGTTAAAGGAGAACAATGGTAACTAGAGACACAGTTGTTAAATAGCAGCGGTGCACCATTAAAGAAATACGCTCCATGCTAATTTTTCATTAAGTCCATGCGGTGCTAGAGTATTCAGCAGGACAATCCATCATGTTCACGTTGTGACAGTAATTTCTGTCTGTCGCCGCCTCTAGTAGAAATGGGGATGTGGTCCACTATTTGATATTTCAAACTAGATAATGGATGTTGGCAAAGTTTGAAATGGTGTGCGACTGGCTGGTCATTGTCCTTCCCTTCAATGGCGGCTTTAATTGCCGATCGGTGAAGGGCCATACGTTCTTTGAAGGTTCTGATGGTCTGACCGACATACAATAGTCCACAAGGACAGATGATGACATAAATGACGAACTGAGAACTGCACGTTAAAAAGTGATGTATAATGTACTTCTTGCCAGTAGTTGGATGTTGAAATGTGGGACCGGCCATGAGATAGTTGCATGTAGGGCACGAAGGGCATCTGTAACAACCTTTGTGCGTGGACATTACCAGCTTCAGGGAAACATCTGTATGTACCAGCAGGTCACGCAGATTTTGCCCGCACTTGTAACTGGGTATCACTGATTTATTATGAAAACAAGGCAACATGCTGTCACTTTTCACAATGGGCCAGAGCGCACTGACTGCTCTAGGAATGACCGAGCTGGCGGTGGTGAATTCAGTAACCAACGGCATTTTTACAGATAGTGTTTCACCGATTTTTGGCTGTAATAAAGATGCCCAGGGCTTCTTCAAAATATCTGATTTCTGTTGGTGAAGCTTGTTGCATGGATAACCCCTAACTTTAAATTTTTCCACCACCTGTGTCAATGCCTTATCCAACTCATCCGGATTGCTGGTAAACTGTGTCACCCTGGTCATCTGGGACTTAGGTAGTCCTGCTTTTAAGGCCAGCGGGTGGAAACTTGAATGCTCAAGAAGTGTTTTCCGATCTGTCGGTTTGTGATAGACAGCAGTATGTATATGGCAATCTTTGATTGTAATTGAGACGTCTAAGTAATGTATCACTTCTTTACTATATTGATGAGTGAATCGAATTGGTGAATCAACCAGGTTGATGGACAAGAGTAGTTGTTTCAGACTGTCCTCATCGCCAGTCCAGAAAAGGATCAGGTAATCAATATACCTTTTGTATAAAAAGATATTGGTGCTAATCGAGGGATCCGAAAAAAACAGCTCTTGTTCTTTAGCGAACATGTATACATTTGCTAGCGATGGTGCTATGCAAGAACCCATGGCACATTTGGTTATTTGTTCGTAATATTTCCCGTTGTGCAAGAAGTAGTTGCGTTGAAGTGTCAGATTAAGCAGAGCGATGAATAGGTCAATGTCCATCAACTGGAAATTATTGCTTTCCAGAAAGGATTTCATAATGGCCAACCCTTCCATGTGTGGAATCACAGAATATAAATTCTTCACATCCATGGTGCACATAATTGTGTCAACAGAGAGTGTGTCTATAGCAGTAAGGATGTCCAAAAGATCAGTTGTGTCTCTCAGGTGTGTAGTTTGCTTGATAACCAAAGTTTGCACCATAAGATCAAGGACCTTTGAAATCGGATAGTATAAAGAGTCCCCAGCTGAAATAATGGGTCTTATCTGCGTTTCTTTGGCATCCTTATGGATCTTCAGCAAGGAATAAATCACAGTCACTTTGGGATATTTTTTAATCAATCCAGTCTTGCTTTTCTCATCATTTTGCCTTGATTGTGTTCTAAGTTAGTTATTATTGTTTTGTTCAGCTCCTAGTTCTATGTATATATATATGATTCAAGTATTTGCCTATTTGAGCTTTCTGATATCAATACCCCATAATACACTATTGGAAACTTTATCCTGTTTCCTCTTAGTGATTTATTTGTCACTTTTGCATTTGTCACTTTATTCCTCACTACGTATATTGCACTTAATGGTTTTTTTTGTATCTCGCATTCCAGTGCATCAATAGGACATGCCGGGCGGTTTGTTGACTGGTTGCCCGGCAACGGTGACGTCATTCTACATGGCCAGACGCTGGTGCCGCCGGAGTCTCTCCCGTCCTCCGCGCCTGTTTGGTTGCACTGGCGTGTGTAAAGTATTTAAGGTAAAAATTGTTTTAACACTGTTTGCTTCACCATGTGTCCTTGAAAAGAAACCTACTGCGGTGTTGAAACGTCAGACCCTCATGCTGTTTGATTCATAAAATTTTTATTGCTTTCACTAAATCCATGGAGTGCCGTCTGGTTTTGTGATACGGGGGCAGTGGATTTTGTCTCCCACCATTGCAGGCCATCTTACCTTGTACATTTGAAGGAGGGCACCCCGGTCATATGATTTGTATTTGAGTGCCAACTACACCCTACGGATATAGAATTGGGTTGTGCAACCATCCCTAAAGAAGTGTGGCACCGCATCATTTATTTTTTATTGTATTCAAAGACATTTATTACCTCTTTTGGACCTTTGAAAAGCAAGCATTAGTTTTTTATTTTTTTTACCTTGGTGTGATATTCAGTACACTGGGAACATTATAAGATCACCATGCTTATGGAACCCACTGCTACTAGCACACCGGACTCAGAATATGTCCTCAGCTATACAGATGCTGAAGCTTCAGCCATTCTGTTCAAAGAAGATTTCCTCACCAATCAAGACAACACTTCAGCGGATGAATTGTATCACCACCTGTTACAATTAAAGAAAAAAGAGACTGATTACTTGTTGCACGGAACTTCATTATCCGACTACTATCATGCCAAAAAGATCCCACGAGGCTTTCGGGTCAAAAACATTCCCACCATTGGCCGCATGTAATATGGACTTTTGCAGGAAATGGACTTCGATATTAAACAAATGCAGCATGGATTTGATGCTCTTTGTAATTGAAGAATCCGGGAAAGAACTTACCAGATATCGTTCCAACATTGCATCATATGAAGTGGCTAATAGATCATTACTCGATGATGCTTCACATCAGGCCAAATGGGATAAGTTGATTGTTCAAGTCAATAATTACAAGCGTGAATTGATTCAGTATAAAAAGAGCAAATTACAAGTCGTGTTGGCTGACTATGAAGAACACAAGGTTTACCGTTGGTTGCATGGCTCAGAAACCACGCACCCAAGGTTTACCAACAAACGTCAATCTTGGAGAAACAAACCATACAAGAATCCCAAACGACAGGATTCTGACAACAGTGACAGTGATTTTTTTAGTCCAAGACTCAGACGACGCGAAATCACCCAGCAGAACTACCCCTCGAGCAGTGACCCGGGCAAAAGTCGACACCCCCCCTACCAGCACACACGAAGGGGGAAACAAAACCAGAGGATCTACAAAACCACCTGCCGGCAACAAAAACAAAAAGAAAACACCAACTTAATCTTCAATTTATCATCCAGACCATTATCTTCTGATGAAACGAGGCGTTAAATAAGGGACTGTCATTCATACCCACCAACAAACACGACACATTTAAATGGCCCACTGAACAGTACCGTTTTGAAAGGTCATTAAGGTTGCGTGAATTTTTTGAACATCAACCCAGCGATGGTCCACAGAAGGCAACATATACTAAATCCACCTCCACATTTCACCCACAGAGTACAAATGCGTCAATTAAATCGTTCTCCAGGTTGCCTGATTGTGTAGTCAACAAATATGAGATGGCACAACCAAAGATCTTTTCCAATCTTTCCAATGGCGAACAAGCTGCTTTAAAAACACTATCACAGGATCCTACCATCATTGTCCGCCCAGCTGACAAAGGCGGTGCGATAATCATCCAGGACAAGATCCATATATTAAAGATCTAGATGATTTATTATCTGACAACACTGCCTATTGGAGACTTCCAGGCAATCCGACCACCCTGTATAAATTGGAAGTGGATAAAATCCTCTCAATAGCACACAATCAAGGCAAAATTGAAGAGAAAAGCAAGACTGGATTGATTCAAAAATATGCCAAAGTGCTTGTGATTTACTCCTTGCCAAAGATCCATAAGGATGCCAAAAAAACGCCGATAAGACCCATTATTTCAGCTAGAGACTCTTTATACTATCCGATTTCAAACTTCCTTGATCTTATTGTGCAACCTTTGGTTATCAAGCAAACTACACACCTGTGAGACACAACAGATCTTTTGGACATCCTTACTGCTATAGACGCACTCCCTGTTGACACAATTATGTGCACCATGGATGTGAAGAATTTATATTCTGTGATTCCACACATGGAAGGGTTGGCCATTATGAAATCCTTTCTGGAAAGCAATAATTTCCAATTGATGGACATTGACCTATTCATCACTCTGCTTAATCTGACACTTCAACGCAACTACTTCTTGCACAACAAGAAATATTACGAACAAATAACAGGCTGTGCCATGGGTTCTTGCATAGCACCGTCGCTAGCAAATGTATACATGTTCGCTAAAGAACAAGAGCTGTTTTTTTCGGATCCTTCGATTAGCACCAATATCTTTTTATACAAAAGGTATATTGATGACCTGATCCTTTTCTGGACTGGCGATGAGGACAGTCTGAAACAACTACTCTTGTCCATCAACCTGGTTGATTCAACAATTCGATTCACTCATCAATATAGTAAAGAAGTGATACATTACTTAGACATTTCAATTACCATCAAAGATTGCCATATACATACTGCTGCCTATCACAAACCGACAGATCGGAACACACTTCTTGAGCATTCAAGTTTCCACCCACCGGCATTAAAAGCAGGACTACCTAAGTCCCAGATGACCAGGGTGGCACGGATTACCAGCAATCCGGATGAGTTGGATAAGGCATTGACACAGGTGGTGGACAAATTTAAAGTTAGGGGTTATCCATGCAACAAGCTTCACCAACAGAAATCAGATATTTTGAAGAAGCCCCAGGCATCTTTATTACAGCCAAAAATCGGTGAAACACTATCTGTAAAAATTCCGTTGGTTACTGAATTCACCACCGCCAGCTCGGTCATTCCTAGAGCAGTCAATGCGCTCTGGCCCATTGTGAAAAGTGACAGCATGTTGCCTTGTTTTCATAATAAATCAGTGATGCCCAGTTACAAGCGTGGGCGAAATCTACGTGACCTGCTGGTACATACAGATGTTTCCCCGAAGCTGGTAATGTCCACGCGCAAAGGTTGTTACAGATGCCCTTCGTGCACTACATGCAACTACTGTATCTCATGGCCGGTCCCACATTTCAACATCCAACTACTGGCAAGAAGTACATTATACATCCCTTTTTAACGTGCAGTTCTCAGTTCGTCATTTATGTCATCTGTCCTTGCGGACTATTGTATGTCGGTCAGACCATCAGAACCTTCAAAGAACGTATGGCCCTTCACCGATCGGCTATTAAAGCCGCCATTGAAGGGAAGGACAATGACCAGCCAGTCGCATGCCATTTCAAACTTTGCCAACATCCATTATCTAGTTTGAAATATCAAATAGTGAACCACATCCCCATTTCTACTACAGGCGGCGACAGACAGAAATTACTGTCACAACATGAAACACGATGGATTGTCCTGCTGAATACTCTAGCACCGCATGGACTTAATGAAAAATTAGCATGGAGCGTATTTCTTTAATGACACACCGCTGCTATTTAGCAATTTTGTCTCTAGTTACCATTGTTCTACTTTAACATACAATCATGAGTCTATTTTAGTGGTGTATGATGTGGCAGATTTGTTTTCCATAGTTAGTTATTATTGTTTTGTTTAGCTCCTGGTTCTATGTATATATATGATTCAAGTATTTGCCTATTTGAGCTTTCTGATATCAATACCCTGTTTCATAATACACAGCCAGTTTTAACTTATCACTTACACGTTATTTGAAACTTTATTCTGTTTCCTCTTAGTGATTTATTTGTTACTTTTGCATTTGTCACTTTATTCCTCACTACGTAAATTGCACTTAATGGTTTTTTTTTTTGTATCTCGCATTCCAGTGCATCAATAGGACGCGCCGGGCGGTTTGTTGACTGGTTGCCCGGCAACGGTGACGTCATTCTACGCGGCCAGATGCTAGCGCAGCTGGAGACTCTCCCGCCCTCCGCGCCCGTTTGGTTGCACTGGCGTGTGTAAAGTAGTTAAGGTAAAAATTGTTTTAACACTGTTTGCTTCACCATGTGTCCTTGAAAAAACCACCCACCGTGGTGTTGAAACGTCGGACCCTCATGCTTTTTGATTCATACATTTTTTATTGCTTTCACTAAATCCGTGGAGTGCCACCTGATTTTGTGATACGGGGGCAGTGGATTTTGTCTCCCACCATTGCAGGCCATCTAACCTTATGTATATATATATATATATATATATATATATATATATCAAGATAAGTCTGCTGACAGAGGCATTATATGCTTTATAGATACCTTGCTGATCTATTTTATTGGTGAATACTAACCTTTTAATTTAGAAATGTTAGAAACAGTTAAAAATGGTACTCTGTGCCACATCTAGTACTCAGACTTGTCAATGTATAAACACTCTCACTAGGAGTCTGCTGACTGTGGCATTGGGTACCACGTATGCAATGCAGATATAGTCCTTAAATATAAGTAAAAAGATATTACAATTCACACCACTGAATGTGCACTATTATTATTTATATATAATAATGTGCATATATAATGATTAGGATATATAATAATTTGTACTATAAATACCACATTGCAGGTCATAATTGATCCCATATAATAGGTTTGTTAACATTAGTGTTTGGTAACAGATCCAACAAACAGACCATTGAAGAATATGTGTATCTCTCTTATATTGTCACCTAATTTCAGGCAAATAATTATCTTTTACTTGTAGTAAGTTGTGCTATATATGACTATAGAAAGAGTTTTCATATAGTCTCAAAACAGCGTATTGTGATACCATTGTAGCAATTAGTAGTTTTATTTCAATTATATACAAGTATAATCTCAGGAAAAGAGTGTTATAACATAGCTGTATTTATTCAAGTATCTATTTACATTTATGTAAAGTTGTGTTTTAAAAAAAGTTTCATTGTGATCCCAAGAGCTTTCAAATTGTGCTGCTCTGAACAGGATCAGTATTACACTAGCTTAAAACAGTCACGTTGTTCCTATTCAAATAATAATTCCCATATAGTCATAGTACTGTTCTAAATTGTATGCATAGATTCAAAATCATCTGTTGGTATTGGCTAATGGATTTCCAAAAAATATTATTATTACTGGACTTGAAATAATAATCACAAGTTATGTTATTTAAAATACCAAATGAGCTTGTATTAACAATGTATCTTGTGCCTTATTGTTCACAAAATGTCATTATAATTGCATACAATTGCGGTCAGGCTTATTTGAATACCATCATGTATTTAGATGATACTTTTGTGAACAAAATGCTCCCAGCAATGGCTCTTTCTAAAATGCAGACACCTGACTCCTGTTCATTAGTGCTGTGTCAGTGTCTGAAGTACAAGTATAAACTTGCTGGAAACCTTTATAAAGAGGCTCTAATATGTATAAATCACTAAACAATGAAACGCCAACATGCACATTTCATATAAAAATACTTTTGCAAGGCAAACCAGATTGCCCCGTCTGGACAGGAATAAACTGATAGAGGAACCAATAATAGTGTCAAAGTGAGTCACATGCTTTCCACGGTCAATTGCATCTCACTATCGAAGTCTATTGAAGATGCAGTGGATGACTCAGTGTTGTTTAGGTCTAACTCAAACAATCAATCTAATCACAGTTATGCAGGTAGTAGTAATTAGTGCAATATTCAAGAAGCCAATAAAGAAGAATATGATCAAGAAAAAGAATAATTAGCAAAAACTGATTAAAGTCACAGAGGGTTAAAAAAATACACTCTCTATTCTCCCTCAATATCTCTACACACAGTTCCAATCTTCACCGGCAATTAGAATAATGTTGGAGCTCATGGATCCTACAGTATCACAGTGTTACATTGGGGTCATGAAGTTTATAATGAACTTGTTGCACAAAGGGTTAAGTACCTCCTTAATGAAATATAAGTCCAGGAATTAGATACCTGACTCTCTATGTTAAGGAAGACAGTGTGACTGTATTCCAAGTATACACAGGGCTTGTGTGGCATTTATGTATTTAGGTTCAAACTTAGTGAACGGTCTCTGTAGGAATTTTTCCAAAATAACAAGAGTCTTTATACTGATAGTGCTGCCTTTAAAATAGGGGTCAGTCTATGGAAGTTGTCTGTATTATGCCTCCAGGGACACTTCTCAATGTGGTAATTGTGTGGTGTATATGTGTCAGGAAATATGGAGTTTAGCACTTACCCTCCTGTAGTTCAGCATTTAATCTTTTTAACTCACTTAGAATTTCAATGGCTTCTCTGTGCCCACGCCTGTCTCTATGCGGCATCTATCACTTGCTCAAGATGGCTCAGAGTCCACGCCTCCGCTTATTCTCCAGTAACCTTAGGTCTGCAGGGTAGCTAACAGCCGCCTCCTGCATGACCGCCCAGCCCTCTGGTTCTCTGCTCTGCTCCGCTTCCACTCCTCACACATACAGTACTTCTCTTTACTGTAATGGCTCCAGCTCCAACCAAAGTAACAAAATTCTTCCCACTAGGCTCCACTTGCATGACCGGACTCTGGTTAACTCTTTCTGTGCCAGCAATCATGTTCCCAGTGTAAAAAAAAACTGTTTTACACTATTAAAGGGTACACACATTTTTCTCTGGGGTGCCACAATCCCATGTGCAGTTACAAGGGTTCTGACATTTTACTTCCAGCCATACTTCACTATGAAGTTACTCAGATGGTCAATATTTGCCTTATGAGCTTCCGATGGTTGCAACTTTTTCTGCCAAATATGGACATCTCTATACAGCTTCCGGCCTCTGTCACATTAGCATATTTTCGCACAGCCACTACGTACAAACTTGCATCTGCAAATTCATTTGCATACATCTCTGAGTCAGGACCATTAAGCAGTAATTAAAAAAACAAGCAAAATGATAATGTGGCATATATTTTAACAACCACACCTAATATCTATAGGTTAACTAAAGATGTACAAAGGTTACTTTAGTAAAGCACAGTAAGTTGTTAGTGGCACAGCTTGATCAGCACTGTTGAAACTAGAACAACTGGAAGTAAACATAAATTAAATTCCGTAGTGGAACACATAGGTCATGCTAATACTGAATTACAAATACATTGGAACAGGCAAATATTATTGCCTTAACAATCTAGTGTTAGGGTTTAAGGGGCTCCTAAGCACCCAATGGAATTATTATCTATAGTAGTTGGCCAAATGTTATGTATACAAACTGCACACAAACAGACTGCAAGTAATGCTGAGCTGTGACACAATTCGACTGCCTAGTCACTGGCCAACTTGCTGTCACCGGTTGTCCAGTCCACAAGAACAGTGCACTTGTGTGTATAAACTTCTTTATTAATAATGGCTATACAATAATATATAGTACATACAGTGTGTATTGTTGCTGTCACACACACACACACACACACACACACACACACACACACACACACATCTATGTATAAGACAGAGGATTTAATGTTTCCAGTTTTGACCTTTCTGTGCAAGAACTTAAAATTTTGTCTTTAGGCTTTTCTTTTGTACCAACTTATTCGCATGACAAATTCCAGTGATCTGTTGATCAAATTGTGGAGGACATTAAGATTGAGGAAATTTTTTGGAGGCACCACTGATATCCAAGATGATCTACCACTTAGATCACCTAGTATGTTTGACCCACAAAGCTCTAAGGCTTACTGAAAAGGATATGGTGGTCACAGTGACTAATAATAGAAATGACAACTTGACTAAATTGCAGAGATTTGCACTCAACAGGTTGATTAAGAATGATAGGATTGTGATCTGAAAACTGACAAAGTTGGGGCTATTGTGGTCCAGATCTGGGCTGTATATGATCTTGAGATCCAAAGCCAGCTCTCTGATCACAATACCTATACCAAATTGGGTGCTAACCCTATGATTTCTATCAAAAAAGTTGTGGATAACACCCTGGAGATGGCTTGTCAATGTGGTTGGATTAATAATAAGTTCATTGAGTGTCTATAAGTGGAGCTTCCTGTATGTCCCATACAGTATACCCCCTTTAAAATCCAAAAGCAATTAGATATGCCACCAGAGTGGCCAAGAATCTCAGCACACAATTCTATTTTGCAGCCATTGGTATAATTTGTGGATTCATTCCTTCAACCACTTGTGGTTAAAATTCCTAGTTACCAAAGAGACACTAAGGACTTCCTTACTAGCCTTACGTCAATTACCACATTGCCGAAAACTGGGGGGGACTCCGCACAGATATATGATCTTTTACATATATCCAATCATATATCAAACACTATATGGACCAACATAACCATAATATAGCTACTACTAATAGGTTGGAAAGTGACAAGTTTGTTGGTGCTGCTACCTGAGAGTAAAAACATGTACATAAACAATAGACAGAGTGCTAAACTCTCTTTGTTGGGGCACTCTTTTACAATAAAATATAACCTTTATTCAAAATTGCATTAAAATGATAGACACGCCATTTCTTTGGTTCACATAAATCATAACATTAAATTCAATGTAGAAGTACGCAGGACGTGCATTGAACTTGATAATAGTTCAATAAAGCAGTCTATAATTTTCACTGCATATCATTCATGAACAATAGATAGCCTTCGTATTTTATATTCCCTTGTTGTTGAGTATAGGTACAGTCACTCTATTTATGGATACAGTTTTTCTAATAAAGGAATGTTCCAGCCAGTGACCTCTAAAATGTCATTATTTATTTAGATAATTAATTATCCTTCAATCACAACAGTGTCAAGGCTGTGTTTATTCAACAATATATATGTAACAGTAATCTGAATTCAACAAAGTATTGGGTTAACAATTACAGGTGGAAATATGCATACTGTATATACATAACGTGTCATCTAATTGGCCAGGGTGATCAAAAATATGATCCACGTGTTTTTATGACGACTGTAGCACTGACACAAGAAAAATAATAAATCTGTGTATTGAATTTTTTTCAGGTGTTACAAAATCACAATTTAAAAGTGTGTAGCTGAAAAAAAAGAGCTCGTATGGCCTCTACCTGGTTCCTACTGCCTCCCTCTGTGTCAGGTTACAACATTGGACAAGGTGGTGAGGGTGCACAGGGGAAGGCCAGAATTGAGAGATTTATACTGTAGATGTAGAGAGAGGGATCTGCTTTTGTCTAGCAATCCTCTCTCAACCCTGTTGGGTAGGACCAGTGAAGAGAAGGTGGGGAATGCCACACAATGAGAGTCCCTCATAATATGTAGAGAGTTAGATAACAATGGTTGCAGAAAAGAATATAAATCTCTCTCTGAAAATTGATACTATCTTGCTATAGATAGCCTGCCCAGTGTCTGTTCTATAAAGCCTATAAGTAATAAGTCGCATCTAATTTATGTCTGTAATGAGATATGTTGGGTGAGGCCGTTAGCGCTGTTTGCATGCAATAAGTTATTCGGAAAAGGAAAGATCCAAATATGAGAATCAAGTTAGGTATTGTTTAAAAAAATGATTAAATAATTGAAGAAAAAAGTTGCAATACTTATCAGATCATCAGTGCTGGGTGCTGACCCTGTACACTAGGATCAGTGATGCGCAGGTAGGGTATGGACGCATTTATATACATATCCTGTACCTGTCCTTGGGTTGAAGTTTATCTCTATCAATAATAATGCCATAATAGACCTTTCTGTCGTTAAAATAAGGGCAATCAATATTTGATTTGTTCCTCTTTCTTTGTATTTACTATTTAATATGGAAAGCTACTGTATGAACCTTCTGTACTAATATATTGTAAATTCTAATTAGTGTTTTTTGGTTTAGCATTAATAATATTGGGTGCAGGGGCGCTGGAATGTTTTGAGGTTGGGGGAGTGTAGTAAAAATTAAATTTTGGCGCCACACCCTAAACCACCCCACCACCCCAGTGCGGGTGAGCGCTTACCTCCGGTCGATTTCTCCTGTAAAATCAGTGTGCTGTGCTGCCGCAGCCTGCTGTGCCCCATGTCCTCCTAGCTGACTCTTCACAGATGCATTACTGGGAGGAGGCGGGGATGTCCCAGCTGGCTCAGCATGGCCACACCTCCCTCCCAGTAATGTATCCGTGAAGAGCCAGCTAGAAGGACATGGGGCACAGCATGCTGCAGCAGGCACACTGATTTACAGGAGGAGTTGCCCTTGGGAATCCGGGGGTAAGCGCTCCTCCTCACCAGCGCCTGCGCCTTCATCTCGTTTGGGGGAGGCATGCTGCCCCCTTGCCCCCCACCCCCCATTTTGGTGCCTCTGATTGGGTGAATAAATTTATTTCTACCAGTAACTATTATAATACATCTATACACATATATGTACTCTACCCTGCTCTCCCCTATTGTGGTTAATAAGTAATACTTTGTGTGCACAAATTAACTGAAGTAAATTGACCCACATCAAGTCCTCTAGTTCTAATGATTTTATGTGGGAGAAAAAACTGTCCCAACAACAAAGTACGAACACAGAATATACTAGTAAAATCAGCAATAAATTAGATAAGATTAGATCATACCGTGCTACATATCTCAATATCAATATATACTCTGTTATGCCAAGAGCATAGCATTACTGACTAATCAGACTCCTTCACAATTGATCCCCGTGCTCATGTGATCTGTTTGGCATGACAACACGGAAATGCTAACCGTATGAGTGGGAGCGTCAGGCAACACTTAGTAACCTGTTGCTTCCACTACCAGACTTCAGAACCTTGTAATACTGCGGACCAATTATGTTCATTATCAGTCCGATCATGTGACTGTGAGACTGCCCGAACAGGGATCTTTTTAAACAGATGAGATTCGTCCTGGTACCAATGAACATTGTTGGTGAGTTTATCTCCTCTACACACAAATACTATACAGTATTCTGATTGTGGTAATGAGACTTATCTGTATGACATCATTAAAAAGAAACATTGATTTTTCCCGATTAAGATACATAATATACTAATACTAACCATATAAAGACTGTGCTGATTGGCTTTCTAAAATCATGTGATCCCTCCCATTGTCATAATGCCTTTTTCCTGATCAGTAAAAAGTATTTTTTCTACACTTATGTTTATTATTTATGTTTGATAATTGAAAGATTGTCTTCTGTTCAATACAACACTTTTCTATGTTATGTATGAGTTTTATACTGCAGTTCAGTTAATAATCTTAATGACCATCTGTTAAGTATCAAGTAATTCGGGTGCTTTAAAAGGCAGCTCTGGACACAAACACAATAGAAGCTCCTGAGGAAGGTGTAGGTTTGTTCCACATGGAAATGCGTTGAGCCATCTTTTAGAAACCCTAATAAATGTTGGATATTACCCACTTGGATGCCTTTCTTCTGGACTGGCCTGCAATCATGGGAGAATTATAAAGATCACAATATTTATTGTCCATACCTCCTGCTAATGAGGACATCCTGCATATAGGACCAAATGGACTGTGTACCTCTGACTGGATAGTAATCTCCACTGCTGGGTAATACAGTATACCGGATTTATTTGGCACCACCATTATGTTAAATGAACTTATGCTCTTATGTCCAAAAAGGGTTAAGTCAGGTATAGACATTTACATAAAGATATCTTTGTATTGGACTAAAAGACGGCAAAATTACATAAAAAATATCCACAGTAAGTTCCAAGAAAAAATATAAAAACAGTTAAAAATCCCCACCGAGAAGACAATATAGGTGTGGACTCCCCAACAACAGCTAAACCCACTCACCCGGTATGAGTGAGATAGAATTGTCTATTGATGTCAAAAAGCGGAGGTCCAAAGCTGTCCTACTGTACCACCAATGAATTTTGGATAGTAATCCTTCTTCAGTGTTACCTGGGGTCTTCAGGCCCATACACACTAGGCGACTTTGGCCTCAAAATCGCACATTTTGTCAGTTTTGAGTGAATTTAAAGGCCAAATTCGGCAAGTGTGTATGGCCCAGCGATGGACAACGGGCAATGATGCATGCTCCCGCATCATTGCCATCGTCAGCTTGTTTTACCAGCACATTTGGAGATGATGGTTCATTTTCCAGCCACCATCGCTCAGTGTGTACGGCCGTGAGCAGTGATGGCTGAAAGATGAATGGTTTTCAGCCCGGCGAACCCATCCTGCTCCCTCCCCAAGCCCTGACTGCTTTAGCGCCGCAGTCCCATCCTGCCCCCTCCAGCTCGTGACCACAAGGAGATGCATGCAGCAGCAGCACGGAGCAGCAAGCAGCGACAGCAGCACATCACTGTGAAGTGAGTTACTGCAAACCAAGTTGTGTCTCTGGGTTATGGGGGTCATTCCAAGTTGATCGCATACTTCCAATTTTTGCAGCGCAGTGATCAGGTAAAAAACGGCAAAACTGCGCATGCATATGCACTGCAATGTACATGCGCGTCGTATGGGTACAAACAGCATTGTTGCTGTGCAATGCTTCTAGCAATGAATTTATTCGCACAGCCGATCGCAAGGAGATTGACAGGAAGAGGGAGTTTATGGGTGTCAACTGACTATTTTCTGGTAGTGGTAGGGAAAACGCAGGCGTGATCAGGCATTTGCAGGGCGGGTATCTGACATCAATTCCGGGTCTTCCTTCGCTGGAATCATCGTACAGGATAAGTAACTACAGGGCTGGTCTTGTTTTGCACAAAATGTTTTTGTACTGCTTGGCTGCACATGCGATCGTACACTTGCAAAGCTAAAATACACTCCCCCGTGGGCGGCGACAATGTGTTTACATGGCTGCTAAAAGTACCTAGCGAGCGAACAACTCGGAACGAGGGCATATTTACATTACTGGCACAGGCCAGCAATGTATATACCACTGTTCACCAATGCTTATTTATTGCTTATTTAAGACTGTAATATATACATTGCTGTAACCACTGCCCACCAATGTGTATTTATTTAAAAGCCAGTAATATATACATTGGTGGCACAGGCAAGCAATGTATATATTACTAGCGCTACTTCCCACCAATGCATGTTGACTTATGAGCCACTAATATATACATTGCTGGCACAGGCCAGCAATGTACTGTATATATTACTGGCACCAATGCCCACCAATGCTTATTTATTTAAAAGCCAGTAATATATACATTGCTGCCACAGGCCAGCAATGTATGTATTACTGGCGTCACTGCCCACCAATGCATGTTGGTTTATGAGCCACTAATATATACATTGCTGGCACAGGCCAGCAATGTATTTATTACTGGAACCACTGCCCACCAATGCTTACTTATTTAAAAGCCAGTAATATATACATTACTAGCATAGGCCAGCAATGTATATATTACTGGCGCTCCTGCCCACCATTGCATGTTGATTTACTGTATGAGCCAGTAATATATACATTGCTGGCACAGGCCAGCAATGTATACGTTAACGGTGCCACTGCCCACCAATGTATATGAATAAGCTGGTAACGTATACATTGCTGGCACAGTCAAGCAATGTATACGTTACCAGCACCACTGCCCACTAATGCATGTTGATGTAGCCGTAATGCCAGAAGCAGGTGACCGCAACGATGTCCCTTGCGGGATTGCTGCCTTGCTTTGATCACCACAAGGTTCTCTTCAATCTCTATGGGTATTGTGGACCCCCACAAGTAGGAACAGACCCTGTCCACCAGTATTCTGACAGACGACATACTGTACTAACTATATGGTATGTTGCTATATGTTTCTTATGCATGTTGATTTATGAGCCACTAATACATACATTGCTGGCACAGGCCAGCAATATATATATATTACTGGCGCCACTGCCCACCAATGCTTATTTATTTAAAAGCCAGTAATACCCACAAATGTATATAAATAAGCTGGTAACGTATACATTGCTGGCACAGTCTAGCAATGTAAAAGTTACCGGCACCAATGCCCACCAATGCATGTTGATTTATGAGCCAGTAATATATACATTGCTGGCACAGGCCAGCAATGTATACCATACGTTATCGGCGCCACTGCCCACCAATGTATATGAATAAGCTGGGAATGTATACATTGCTGGCACAGTCCCGCAATGTATACATTACCGCCGCCACTACCCACTAATGCATGTTGATGTAGCCGTAATGCCGGAAGCAGGTGACCGAAACGAGGTCCCTTGCGGGATTGCTGCCTTGCTTTGATCACCACAAGGTTCTCTTCAATCGCTATGGGTATTGTGGACCCCCACAAGTAGGAACAGACCCTGTCCACCAGTATTCTGACAGACGACATACTAAATGTATGGTATGTTGCTATATGTTATTTTTTTCCTTTATATTTTTGATAACAGAAATGCCACAATCATGTGATCAAACCTTCTGGACTGGATTCATAGACTTCTATCACGAGAATGAATGCCTGTGACGAACCAAAAGCATAGATTACTTTGACAAAAACAAAAAGTTAAGGGCATTCCAATAATTGGTGGACTATAGCAAAAAAGACTACGATAAGGCTGATGAAAAGTGGGTAAAGAGTAAGATACAAAATTTGAGGACCATCTTCATAAAAGAACATAATTGAGTTAAAGATTCACAGCGTTCCGGTGCAGGAACAAGTGAAGTCTATACACCATCCTTATGGTATTATGAACTTCTTCTATTTACCCTGGAAGAAGAAGCTGTGACCCAATCCCAGAGTTCAGCTGTGCCATACCCTCGGGGGCAGATGGCAGAGGCTAATCATGAGACTCCTGAGAGAGTGGATACAGTAAGTAAATAAACATTTTTTTTCACATACCATGTTCTTCAAGTAACAAAGGGGCAGATGAAAGAACATGTGCTATGTGCGGAGCACGCTAACTCCCACTGTTACCGAATCACCACTATGTATGATGTGGCTCACAGCGAGAGTTTAAGGCAATTGCAATGTGCATGGGGCCGCTTCGTCTGGAGCGCTGTGCATATACCTATTTGCTAGCCCCCTATGTATTAATGGCGGGACTGTCACTCACCGCTCATTATGTCCCCTCTCCCACTTCGCCAGGTCTGGGATGGCACTGCAGCACTGTTGCTGCTTTAATGTTTTTTTGTTTTCTTTTAAATAAACTTTATTGGCAGCCCTCGGCATCCTTAGGGCTTCTCTGCGCATGCACTGGGTCACCTTGCACAGGTTGCTAGGGAGGCGGCGCATGCGTGCTGGCAAGCTGGCCTAGGATCCCCGGAGGACTTAGATGAATCGTGCATGCACCAGAGGCCGCCACCAGTGCAAGCAGGAAGAACGAAGATGGGCGCATGTGCAGAAAGCCAGCAGCAGTGATACCAGATGAGCCGTTGTGGAAGGTGAGCTATCGCGGGACAGGTAAGATAACGCCCTCCCACATCGGCTGCCACACATATAATACATTGTGGTGCCGGGTCCGGCCGTATCACCACAATAATGTGGCGATACGGCCCCAGGCACATAACGTTTTTCATACATCTCCCTCAAAGTATATCACATGTGGTTAATTCTTTTTACAGATTTCAGCCAACTCTGGATTTGGAAATGGAGTCAGCAGGTGTTCCAGAAGCTGTTGTACTAGAGAGTGAGCCAGAACAGACAACTCCAACTCCCCGTGTACCATCAAAAAGGAGAAGAGTTGCGGCATCAAGTGTGACAGCTGGGACACCTTCATTGTCAGAGCGAGTTTTTAGGAACACGGAGGTATTTCTTCAAAAGCCCCTGGGTAAATTTGAAATTATTGGAATGCATGTGGCTGCTGAACTGCGCAAAATATCACAGGAACTAGCGCTTCGATACAAGGAAGTGGCATGTGCTGCTGCGATAATGGGCCAAAAGAATTAGTTGCCTAAGAACCCTATCGTGGCATCTAACACTTCTCAGTCTCATTCCCAAATACCTACCTGTGTCCAAATCCACCATGCACCCCCCACCTTTTCCACATGGGCACATCCTCCATTAATCCCCCCATTTCATCCGTTGGGTGCCCCTCCCACAACAGCCACCCAGCCCACCACCTTATCGTCATCCTCCAGTGGTTTTTACTCAGCTCTGCTGAGTGTAGAATCCAGTGAAGAAGGCGATCCTGATTTTTTAAATTTGTGATTTTTTTAAAAATGCGGTTTTCTAATTAAAGGTTCCCCAAAATTAGTTATTTTTACATTCTCATGGCTTCTTGATCCAGGGTGTTTTGGAATTGTTCATTTTGACCATAAAGGTGGTCCATGGACTTGATTTGTTCCATGTACATGAAAACTGTTATCCTTTTTCTTTATTATGTTCTTTTAAATTATTGGTCCTCATTTTGTGTCTTCTTCTAATCCTCAATTATGTCAGCCTCGCTGTTCCTCTGAGTTATACGTCCCCAATTTTTGGAGTGCCTCGTGTTATTGGTTTTGTTTAAGTAATCTCTGCTTTTTGCCCAATCCTCACAATACAATTTTATGAATCCAGTCCTAATCTGGTTTGAAATTTTCTTCACAATTTTGATACTAAAGTTTAGTAATGTTAACTTAAAAACAGTGTTTTGTTTTTATTTAAAACATATTTAGGGGTGTAAAAATAGTATTTTGCATGTAAATTACAGTTAAAAGGTTTGAACAATTAAATGTTGACAGCAATAACTAGGGGACACTTGAAAGAGGTTAGGCCCATGTTATTGCTGTCCTCCAATGGTTCACTACATTTACATAGAGACATGCAAAACACGGCTAAGCTGTTTTTTTTTACGAGTAGCGAGTATATGGATTTTAACATTTTTGTTTGCAATAATAGAATATTTATAAAGTAACATATTAAAGAAGCAAATTAAGAAAAATCACAAAGCATGGCTAAATCTCTGAGTCCATGGCATGCAAAACCGTGCCATACATGGCGGGATATAGCAAAGATGTATGTGGACACATCTGTAAACCATTGGTAAACAGCAATAACCAGTGTTGCGTATATCCTGTATGTATAAGTCAGGGGTGGCCAAATCTGTCCTCAAAGCCAGGGTGATCAGTGTCCCAAAGTCAGGTCCTGAAGAGATCTTTGAGTTGTGAGGAATCGCAGGGTGGCAATCAGCCTGTCCTTGGCAGGTATAGTTCTCCGCAGCTTGGTATCCTGCCTCTTTATGAATGGCGTCACCAGACCCAATAACTCCTCGAATGTAGCATCATCCATCCGATGGTAGTTCTGGTAGTCATCCGGATTGTTCTCATGCAGTTCAGCAAGCAGCGGCATATGCGACAGAGTCTCCCGATGCAGAAGCCAATGCTTGATCCAGCAAGAGCACTCCCTTCTCCTTCTTTGGACTCCCTTCTCCTTCTTTGGACTCTCCATTGTCATTCACCACCAAAGCCACAGCATTTAATGCTAGAACCTGATAGCAAATTGGATCCATCCCAAGAATGAGAAAAAACATTTTGTAAATGTAAAGGCAATCCCAAACTAATAATACGCTAGTACTGAGACAAGGTTCAGGTGGCAAACCAAGAACAGAAATGCACTGAGATAAAATGGCCCATGTTCTCACCCTTGGAATTCAAACCCAGCCCATTATGTAAATAGCCTTTCTAATTAAAGTATTTCAGCAAAGTCTTTCGCCTCCTGAAAATCTCTTGCTCTTTGGGAAAATGCACTACTTTGGTGAAAGATATATCTTTCAGAGATGTTGTCAAAGTCTTTTGAAATGAAAATCTCCTAGTGTGTATAGGCCTTAAGAGAAAGGGATATACTCTATAAACCTCAGCATTAGGTCCAGATTTATCAAGTCTTGGAGAGTGATAAATTGCACGGTGATAAAGTACCAAACAATCAGCTCCTAATTGTCATCTTTCAAACACTGCCTGTAACATGGAAGTTAGGAGACGATTGGCTTGTACTTTATCACTGTGCTATTTATCACTCTCCAAAGCTTGATAAATGGGGGCCTTAATGACGGACTGTTTCAATTCTCTCTCCTATCTAGTCACAACAAAAACTTAGCTGGTATCGGATTTCATATAATTTATTCTTTCCATAATTCCCTTGAATACATCAGTTTCTTAATATCCACAATACTATACATATATATGGCATACATGATATGCAGCAGCAATTCAACATTTATTTATAATATGATTAAAACATAAAGTGTTTATATAAAGTACAGTCCTAATTTTTAATGCATCCCCATTCTCCTCTGGCTCCCAAACGCCAGTTTTGAGAGGGAAGCCATCATTTCCTTCTGTTTATTGCACTCTCTGGGTCTGGTTTTGCTGACTGGAAGTGCAGGAAGACAACTTATGGTATTCGGAACACAAACCAGAACTCTGTAGTGATATAATTGGATGTTTTTTTATCTTCTTCTTTCTGAGAGTGTGAAAGATGCAGACAAACAATGGTATTTGCTCGATCATTCCTGGAGATAATTATGTATCAGGTGCTGGAAAGGGAGAGGGGTCACAAACAGACAGAGAGGGGGGTTGCAAATCCCACCCCTAAATTTCCCTTCAGCACACTAAATATTATTTGTGACCATACCTGAAACTATCTGGTAATAGAAATTCAGAGAATTAGTCACACATGTTTGCAAACACATGTTTAAGCTGCTGAGCCACTTCACAGCTTCTCCGATATCAGCAGTTCTAACACTACATAATAGTAGTGCCCACATAGGGCAATGTAATTTGTCACAGTAGGCCTCATGATAAAGGCTATTACTAAAACACATCCAGACAGAGAGCTAACTTACCCAGGAGCAACCCCCAGGTTCTCCCATTGGCACTACAAGGAACAGCATGCCTTCCAAATATTGCTCCCATTCAATGCCTCTCGCACACAAGCAGACAAACAATCCTGGGGGTGGCTCCTGGGTAAGTATGGTCACAGGTAATTTTTAGTGTGCTGAAGGGAAATTTAGGGGTGGGATTTGCAACCCCCCCCTCCTCTGTCTGTTTGAGTGTGAAAGATGCATCAGGAGAGACACAGAAGTGCAGAGGACCTTTTAAGAAGCTCTTAAGGACTTTGTCCTTATTTGGACCACACATCTATACTGTTTTGGATATTTGAAGGAGTGGAGCTACGGAGTGTGGACTAAGCTGCAGTCCTGTGTGTGCTGTTTTAGTGATGCTCATAACCAATATTTTTTACAAATATATAATCCAGGAAATAATTCTGATATTTACAATTTACATAATTTAATTTGTACTTGTGTCCAATTTTTTTCTGAAAAAACTATTCTACTCAAACTCATTTAGCGACCAGTGAAAAATTAGTATGTTGTATGTATGTATCATTTCATATTTAGCACACATAACAAATCTTGTTGCATAACATATAATATCCATTTCACTCTTTCCATAACTGTGGTAGAACATACACCTTGCTGTAAAATATTAGAATAATAGAGTTATTAAATTAAGTTGATTCAAAAGCAGTGTTCAGTTATTTAAATGCTAATTAATGTACAATAATTTGCGCTTGAAAACTTTTTCTTCTGCAGTCTTATTGAATGTTACTCTTTATACTTTTTATTTATTCTGAATTACATCAGAATTACCTGAAAATTCTGTAATATTTAATTGATTTAATTCATATAATACAGTATATATTAATATTGCATGCAGTTGGACTAATATCTTTGAAATACATTTCCCATTCCCAGTAAATGTACACTGCAAATGGTCATAAATTATTCAATTTGTCCTTATATAGTATATTGAAAGGAAGGAGATAACATTTTTATTATTTTCACATAGATCAGAAACAAAATAATGTATAACTCAATTTTGCCACCATTTAATTAGATCATTATTTGTTGGCAGTAGTCTTGTGATTTTAAAATTCCTTACCAAATCACTCATGATATGACTAGATTAATTCTTGGATTGTATCTAAATACTGAAGGTCTATATTGTAAACATTGAACTACTTGCTTTAAGAAACTGTAGTTACATTATCAAAACTCCACTGTGATTTCTGGCAAAACTAAAGATGAGCGGACTCGGGCTGATTCAGGTAGGATTGCAGAATGCAGTCTACTGTAACTGCAAAAATTAGAAAAAAGATGCAGGTGCACGTGCTGCACCTGTCCTGCGCATGCGCCCACATTTTCTGCAGGGGGGTGCAGAAAATGTAATCGCCTCTGCCTGTCAATCAGGCAGAGGCGTTCAGGGGGTGGGACTGGGGCGGCAATGCTCTGTTTCCTAGGCGGAGATGGAGCATTGCGGGGCAGAGAAGGGCAAACCAGGGTTGGCGTCTTGGAAACAAGGGATGTTGCATGATCATGGTGGCTGCGTGATGTCACACGCAGCCGCTGTGATTAGAAAGATGGCGACGGGTCTCCTGCAGGTGCAACTGAGCTGCACCGGCAGGAGGCAACCGTAATTACTGCTATCAAGTAGAAATTGCGATGCAATCACAATTTCTGCTTAATCGAGGGGGGAGGTGGCAGTCAGCATGCTGGGCGGCCTTGCCCTGTGATGGGCGGCCCCCAGCATGCATTTACATGGATTGCAAATTCTGCTACTTAGCAGAATTTGCAATCTAACCTGAATCAGGCCCTTAGTACTCAAAGAACCGAGCCCACTTTCAACTTCCGGGATCTGAAGGAATCTAAATCATGGCCCAGGATTTCAATCCAGACTTGGATTACAAATCGAGGCAAAATGGTATCATCCTGGTATCAGATCTTGCGGATTATGGATTTGATATAAGTCCTCCTATGGTTACTCAGCTGCCATTTTGCTGCCAGTTAGGGCACTGTTTGACAAGCACCCACATGTCCCTAGTTATTATTTCTGGGGAGAGTAAGGACACTGGTTGACAGGCACCCACATGTCCCTAGTTGTTAGTGCTGGTGGAGCTAGATGCATCATGTAGGCAGATAGCAAAACATATTTATTTTTTAATTTTAATAGTCCAGGAAAGAAAATCTCATCTATTGTTACTTGCATTTTGGCTAAGAGTGTCACACACTGGTGCTGTAACTAAACTGCAGCACCTTGGTGCACAGCTCAGAGGTTCCAGCATTAACACTTGGAACACAGTGCACACCGTTTTTTTTGTCACTGCCTGCAATGAACCCATTATTAGTGCACACTGGTGAGTACCACCATTACTATAATATACATTTTTTTACAACTTGTGTGTTCAATAAAGCTTAATAGGTGCTGTTCCGTATTGCATTCATAAATTTAAGCAATTTGACTCCGCAGTGTGAGTTGTAATTTGTGAATAAAAACAAAATAAAGCTGTTATTTTCTTTTTTGTACAACTTGTGCATTCAATACAGCTAAATAATTTCCTTGCCATTGCGTTAATAAATATAAGCATCGAGTTGCTATGGATCATGATCAGTCAATAGAAATGCAGGAGTAACAACCAAGTAATAGTGCTGTGGCTGCTGCCAGTCATGATAGTACTACAACATCTACTAAAGATAGTCCAGGGGGCAAAAGTTTAGGAAATGGCACCTGAAGTCAAAATCTTTCACAATGGTAAAAAAGGGTTAAAGGTGTTACATTGAAAACTGACAAAATAGTGCCCCAAAAAAGGACTGCAAGTGTGGAGATGAGCAGTACAATTAAAGATGGTGAATATGACATCATAGAAATTAAGGATGCTCTTTTGGAAATGGAACAGGATGAGGGTGATTTTTGTGTACTAACTGAAGCAAAAGAGGATAAGGATGTTGATGATGATGTTTGTGTAATCCAGCCACCTGTGGCAGCAGTTCTTGCTCATGATAAACAGAAAGTCATTGTGATGCCTGGGCATAAGACCAAAAATGCCACCTCTAGGGTGTGGGATTATGGTTACCCAAATCCTGACAATGTTTGTGATGGCACCTGCTCCATTTGTGGGCCAAACTTAATAGATGTAGGGACATTAACTACCTAGGTACATCCTCCATGTTACAGATGTGTCCACGATTACCTTTCAGAAAACCGTGCCATGGAAGTCAATTTGGCAGGACATAAATTCCTTGTGCTGTTGTGCTATGATGTTGTGCCATGACAATTCATAGTTTCACCACTGGGTGGTCAGTTCATCACGTAACATAGCTTTCCACCTTAATTTGTTGTAGAACCAATTTTTTTCCAAGTACAGAAAGAGGACAAATGAAGAATGTTTACTGGACACCAAGGTAGTCTACTGGACTAATGCTTTGATTTAGTAAACCAAGTACCCAAGTTCAAACCCCAGAAAAGCAACTTTCTTTTATATAAATTTTAATTCTTAAAAAAAGATATAAGCTGCTTTGTTCAAAGGAATTTTTTTTCCGGGAATGGCAAACAGGGTATTGTGACTACTTTCACTCCTGCGATCAGATTGTTGCCACCCAAGGTGAGTGTATATTCGCCGTGCAAGTGTGCGATCACATGTGTATGCCGAGCAGCTAAAAATCCCTCAGTCAGCGGACAGCTGCAAATCCATTCGCAGCTCACTCACCAGGGAATGGGTTTTACCAGTGTGCACAGCCCAGGACTTACTCCTACAGTGCGATGAGAACAGGCTGATCGGGGCAGGAGCTGACGTCACATACCCTCCCTGAAATCACTTGGGCATGCCTGCATTTTTCCAGTAAATGGTCAGTTACAACCCACAAATGGCCTCTTCCTGTCAATTAGCATGTGAATGGCTTTGTGATTAGAATTTCACACCAGCCTTTCGCTGACTGACGATGCCAGTTGTTGTTTGCCGACGTGCGTGCGCATTGCGGTGCATATGCATGCGCAGTTAATCACTGATCATCCGCTGTGCAAAAATGCAAAGCAGCGATCAGGTCTGAATCAGGCCCTATATTAATATTGTCTATTTGCTGTAATAGCAGTGATTATACCTTTAATGGTGACACTCTATACGTATGCTTTTGCTGATTACACCCCCTAAAATTAATAAAATAATAAGTTTAATAATTATAGGGGGTGTTGCTCTGGCTGGGGGAAAGATAATGAGTTCAGTTTTGTCCAAGTTAAGAAAAACCTAATAGTGCTACAGAGTAACAGAACATATAAGATTTTGCAATGATAAAATAATTTCAAATAAAGAGTATAAACATACTGTAAGTGGAGAAAATTAATGCAATCACTTGGATGCTTTCTACAATCCATAGACAATTACAGTATACAGTGTTGCAGAGGTGACTTTACTTTTTTTTTCAAACCATTTTCAAGATTCCATAACAAATGTTATACTAGGGTGAAGAACATGTTACAGATAAAATATAACAAATGAATTAATTTAAGCAATTAGTCTAATTTTGATATTTCAAGCATTTGCAGAAAGAATAAGTACAATAGGTAAAGGTCACTTTATGCAAATTCTATGCATTATTCGTTTGCGTACACACATCTAATGATGCAGCCTACAGGAAGAGATTTGGCAGCCCGAGGAATGAGGCTGGCATTGGAACTTATGGTTACACTGGCATTGATGTGGATGGTGGTGGGGCTGCTGGGTGCAGCAGTCTGGAGGTACTGTAGCAGTGGACTGGAGATAATTCACTGGAGTTGTGGCAGTCAATAAGTCTACCACTATTGGTCAACAGGCCACAGATCAACTCATGAAAAAGGTTGACATACCTTAGGTTGACATGGTCAAAGGTTGACAAAAAAAGAATATGGTCAACATGAGTCTTTCCCTTTTCATTCCAACACAGGTGGTTTTTCATACTTTACTATCCAAGTGGACTTAGAGTTAGATTACAATAGTGCAAGCCATGCGAGGGGACACGGTACACTTATATGGTGTCCATGACGACATATGTATATCTATGCCAATTCAGCAAGAATATAGTATTGTCAAAGGGGTTAAATAAAAACAAATGACAAGAGTGTACAGTACTGTATGTGTATCGGTGCTCCCTCCCCAGCGATTTTGAGCAGAAAGCAGCTCACTTTTGGTGTTTTGAGCTGCTTTCAGCTCAAAACCGCCCAGTGTGTATGCCCCGGCGATGAGCAGTGAGTGCTAATGCATGCTCCCGATTCATCGCTGGTGGCTGCAAATGGCAAGGTGGATGGCTTTCCTGTGGAAAGCCTTTCACCCCCGCTGACATCGTTGGGCAGGGGGAAAATCGCTCAGTCTGTATGTGCTGAGTGATTTTCAGCCCAGCGATGTCAGCGATCACACAGGCGTCCTGCTCTCTTAAAGCACCCCTGCTTTCATCTATTATTTGCCTCAACACACAGGGGGAATGAGAAATTATTTGGAGACAGTTGGTAAGATGTACTAAGCCTTAAAAAGTGATAAAGTGGAGAGTGATAAACCACCAACCAATCAGTTCCTATCTGTCATATTTCAAACACAGCCTGTGACATGGCAGTAAGGAGCTGATTGGCTGGTACTTTATCACTCTCCATTTTATAACTTTTTAAGCTTAGTACATCAGGCCCAGTGCACCGTCCCAAGATAGACAACTAATTAGGTTTCCATTTGCCCGCCTGTGCCTTTTTTTTTAATGCTAATTGATGTTGTATTGAGACTTTTGTGCAGTCTCTTACTCACAAAGTAGCACAGCACAGGTCTCCAAATTAATTGCTCCTTCTTCCTTTGTGTTGAGGCAAACAGTAGATTAAAGTCACAAAATCACTGTCAGTACTTTCAATACATTATACTGCATCAGTGTATGAAATACTGTTTGGTAGCATATTTTGAAGCACTAATTTGTACTGTATGTCTACAATAAAGTGCACAGTCATTTAACTAGAATGTGATGTCATGGCTTCATAATATTAAATATAGTGACATATTTTGAAACTCTAAAGTAAAAAATTGCAACAACAGATATTGAAAATTACTATACGTGCCATTGGGGTAATTCTGAGTTGATCGCAGCAGCAATTTTGTTAGCAGTTGGGCAAAACCATGTGCACTGCAGGGGAGGGGAGGAGGGGCAGATATAACATTTGCAGAGAGAGTTACATTTGGGTGGGTTATTTTGTTTCTGTGCAGGGTAAATACTGCCTGCTTTATTTTTACACTGCAATTTAGATTTCAGTTTGAATACACCCCACCCAAATCTAACTCTCTCTGCAAATGTTATATCTGCCCCCCCTTGTAGTGCACATGGTTTTGCCCAACTGCCAACAAAATTGCTGCTGTGATCAACTCAGTATTAACCCAATGTGCATTTGGTAGGTGTGTTGATTCTAAGTAAAGTTCTCTCAAAGGCATGATAACGAACCGTGGGTAAACTGACCTCAATACCACTGTATTGCAGCCACTGTTTTATCTCACTTGTTTTCTTATTCTCCTACTTCATATTAGCAATAATTTGGCTCACACTCTTTGAAATTGTGCGTGTCATCATGTAGGGCAGGCTTTCCCAACCACGGTCCTCAAGGCACACCAACAGTGCAGGTTTTAGTGATATCCAGGCTTCAGCACAGGTGACTTAATTAGTAGCTCAGTTATTTTGATTTAACCATCTGTGCTGCAGCCTGGATATCACTAAAACCTGCACTGTTGGTGTGCCTTGAGGACCGTGGTTGGGAATGCCTGATGTAGGGGGTAATTCCAAGTTGATAGCAGCAGGAATTTTTTTAGCAGTTGGGCAAAACCATGTGCACTGCAGGGGGACAGATATAACATGTGCAGAAAGAGTTAGATTTGGGTGGGTTATTTTATTTCTGTGCAGGGTAAATACTGGCTGCTTTATTTTTACACTGCAAATTAGATTGCAGATTGAACACACCCAGTGGTGCAAGTAGAAAAAATGTCTTATGGGTACTGTGTGCGCGCGCCGAAGGCGCGCGCGCAAAAAAATGGGTGTGGCCAAATGCCACATGGGGCGTGGCCAATGGAAATGGGGGCGTGATACACATATGGGGGAGGGGCAGATACACGTATGACCCCAATAGTGCCAGATACACGTTGCCCCACAGTGCCAGATATACATTGCCCCACAGTGCCAGATACACATTGCCCCACAGTGACAGATATACATTGCCCCACAGTGCCAGATACACATTGACTAACAGTGCCAGATACACATTGCCCCACAGTGCCAGATACAGAAATGCCCCCAGAGTGCCAGATATACATTGCCTCGCAGTGTCAGATACACGTTGCCCTACAGTGCCAGATACACATTGCCCCACAGTGCCAGATACACAAATGCCCCCACTGTGTCAGATATACATTGCCCCCCGTGCCAGATACAGAAATGCCCCTACAGTGCCAGATATGCCCCCAGTGCCAGATATCCCCCAGTGCCAGGTATACATGCCCCCCCAGTGCCAGATATCCCCCAGTGCCAGGTATACATGCCCCCCTGTGCCAGATATCCCCCAGTGCCAGGTATACATGCCCCCCTGTGCAGATACACGTTGCCCCACAGTGCCAGATACACATTGCCCCACAGTGCCAGATACAGAAATGCCCCCAGAGTGCCAGATATACATTGCCTCGCAGTGTCAGATACACATTGCCCCACAGTGACAGATATACATTGCCCCACAGTGCCAGATACACATTGACTAACAGTGCCAGATACACATTGCCCCACAGTGCCAGATACAGAAATGCCCCCAGAGTGCCAGATATACATTGCCTCGCAGTGTCAGATACACGTTGCCCCACAGTGCCAGATATACATTGCCCCACAGTGCCAGATACACATTGCCCCACAGTGCCAGATACACAAATGCCCCCACTGTGTCAGATATACATTGCCCCCCGTGCCAGATACAGAAATGCCCCTACAGTGCCAGATATGCCCCCAGTGCCAGATATCCCCCAGTGCCAGGTATACATGCCCCCCCAGTGCCAGATATCCCCCAGTGCCAGGTATACATGCCCCCCTGTGCCAGATATCCCCCAGTGCCAGGTATACATGCCCCCCTGTGCCAGATATCCCCCAGTGCCAGGTATACATGCCCCCCTGTGCCAGATATCCCCCAGTGCCAGGTATATATGCCCCCCAGTGCCAGATATCCCCCAGTGCCAGGTATATATGCCCCCCAGTGCCAGGTATATATGCCCCCCAGTGCCAGATATCCCCCAGTGCCAGGTATATATGCCTCCCAGTGCCAGATATCCCCCAGTGCCAGGTATATATGCCCCCCAGTGCCAGATATCCCCCAGTGCCAGGTATATATGCCCCCCAGTGCCAGATATCCCCCAGTGCCAGGTATATATGCCCCCCAGTGCCAGGTATATATGCCCCCCAGTGCCAGATATCCCCCAGTGCCAGATAGAAATGCCCCCCCAGTGCCAGATATCCCCCAGTGCCAGGTATAACCCCCCCCCCCTTCCCTGCTCACCGCTGCCGCTGGCCGCTGCCGTCCTGTGTGAGGGAAGGAGAGCGCAGCCTGTGCCTCTCCTTCCCCTCAGTCTCCGGCGGGTGTCTCACAGTTTAATTCAGCGCCGATCCGTGAGCCAATCAGAGCTCGCACCGCGAGCTCTGATTGGCTCACGAATCGGCGCTGAATTAAACTATGACAGCCGCCGGAGACTGAGGTGAAGGAGAGGCACAGGCTGCGCTCTCCTTCCCTCACACATCAGCGGCGGTGCGAGGAGCGGCGGCGGCCCGTCGGTGTGGGTACGGCGTACCCACGGCTAAATTCTTACGGGTACGCCGTACCCACCCGTACCCGCCCACTTGCACCACTGATTACACACCACACCCAAATCTAACTCTCTCTGCACATGTTATATCTGCCTCCCATGCAGTGCACATGGTTTTGCCCAACTGCTAAAAAAAATTCCTGCTGCGATCAACTTGGAATTACCCCCGTAGTGTGTACATACATACTGTACAGGTATAATGTTATGTACTGCAGTAAAGTGGAGGAGGTCATGTGGTATATTTACTAAGCTCCCGATTTGTCCAATTAATTTTTTATTTTTTTCGAAGTGCAATCTCGGATATTTACTAAACAGAAATCTCGGCAGTGATGAGGGCATTCGCATTTGTTTTAATGCCAGAGATCACAAATATGAATAAATACACCATCGGTCAAACACGCCTGTTATTTTATACAACTCAGCAAGTTACTAAGAATTCGTATTCACAAATACTGCCGGCAAAAGGCAAACACTGCCGGTAAATCATAGAATTCGTAAAAAAAAGCAGTTTTAAAATAGACCTGCTTTTTTTATTGGTATTTTGATAGGCATGCACGGATCAGTGAGATCCGTGCATGCTTATCTGTGGGTAGGGGTGTGAAAGTGTGCCCAATTAACTTTGCAGTTAACCGCAGACCGCAAAGTTCCCATCATTGGCTATAATGGAGCTGTGCTACGCTACATTGTAACCAGTGCGCTCCTCATGATTGACAGTGCAGGAGCGCACAGCCAATCAGGAGAGTGCCATGATGTGGAGCTCCCTGATTGGCTGGTGGGACCTTCCCCGCCAGTCGGGGAAATGGGTTCCATGTGTAAACATGGAACTCCTTTAGTTGCGAGGTTCTGGTTGTCGGTTTATTATTTTAAACAAATACGTGGATTACAAAGTTAAAGAAGAGGACAGAATGATGCCGGATTGTTTGTAAGTATAATTTTTATTTACAGGTACCCCGTGGATTCTACATGGACAAGGGGACCAAGGTGCTCTGTGTCAACATAGGTAGGTATGTGTGTGTAAGTGTGCATGTATGTCAACTAAAGTTATACTATCATGGTGTGTGTTGTGTATTTTTTGGGGTATTTTTTTGTAGTAGAACTACAGGTACCAGCGGGCCCGTTATTTCCCTGCATGCTGGTACTTGTGGTTCTCCAAGTACCAGCTTGCGGGGGAGGCTTGCTGGGACTTGTTGTTCTATTACAAAAAACAATATTCTTTCTTTTTACACAAAGGCTATCAGCCTCCCATCCACCACCCACAGATGGGGGGACAGCCTCGGGCTTCACCCCTGTACCTTGGGTGGCTGGACGGGGGACCCCTTGATTTAAGGGGTTCCCACTCCTCCAGGGTACCCCGGTCAGGGGTGACTAGTTGAGGGGGTAATGCCACGGCCACAGGGACCAGTATAAAAGTGTCCCCCAGCTGTGGCATTATCTCTCTGGCTAGTGGAGCCCAGTGCTGGTTTAAAAAATATGGGGGACCCTACGTGTTATGTCCACCAGTCATTTTTTACCCTGTATTTTTACAACCAGGACCGGCTCAAAGACTTGTTATGCTTAGGAGGGGGGGACCCCACACAATTTTTTTTTCTATTTTTAACACGTTCTACACTTCATATATTGTACACAATGAAGCCCTGCACTTAACACAATGAATCCTGGCCGGATCAGTGAGATAAGTCCGGCAGTGTTTTACTAGTCACTCCCGTAAAACACTGCCCGACAATATGAATCACATCGACATCGGAAACTACGAAAGAAGACAACTTGGCAGCTTAGTAAATTACATGCAATTTATTCAAAAAGTTGCAAAAAAAGTTACTGATACAATTCGAGATGAAACTCACACCAAATCGACATAAATGTGATTCTTAGTAAATATACCCCCATAAGGGCAAACCAGTACATATAGGTTTGAATGTGGTATGTCACATAAAGCTGTCCAATAATTTCAAGAACAATCTATGCCAGTGGTTCTCAACCTCGGTCCTCAAGTATCCCCAACAGTTCATGTTTTCCAGGTCTCCTCAGAGGACTGCAAGTGAAATAATTAGCTCCACCTGTGGGTCTTTTAAAATGTGTCAGTGAGTAATAAATACACCTGTTCAACTGCTAGGTGACCTGGTAAACATGAACTGTTGGGGGTAATTGAGGACCGAGATTGATAACCACTGACCTATGGGAACTTGAAACAGGATTGTGTATACATTAGGACAGTTTAAATAGTGGTCTGTTACCTATTGGCATTCATAGTACTATGCTTTCTGTGAACAAAGACCAGCAGAATGAAGAACTTTCTATAGCAAATCTCCAAATAGACGTGTTTCGAAGAAGTTTGCTAATATGGTACCGAAGACCACTAAACCAAAGACAGTGCGGAAAGAGAATGTACCAAATCATAGAAAAAAAACTGTAAAGGCAAAGTGTACAGTCCTTTCTCAAAACTGCATCAATGTGCAGCAAGCAGTGCCATTAATGGATGACATTGGGATAATGGAGCAAGACAAAGTTTTACCAGAGAACAGCACAGTCACACCAGTGTTAACATGTAGCAGATCCCCGCTTGGACTCTGTAGGAAACTTGAGTACATGGGAGTCAGTGACGGTATCTGTACAAGCACCTGTGCTGAGTTACTGAGTCAGCTGTTGGGTGAGGTAAAATAATTGAGAGCCAAGATGAGGACACAGTTCAGGGCTGAAGTGGACATTATGAGTGTTGCATTGGTGGAGACTATTAGAAATGTTGTTCAAGACACTGTTCATGAGTCAGTTTGGGAGGCTGCTGTTGAGTGGAAGAATGCTATTACAAAGCAAAGTACTACAATGAAAGAGACAGAATTACAAATTCTATACAATTCTTAAATGGTTTTGACAATGTCTACATGGAAGATGACCTACTTTTCACTAAAAACGCCACGGCACCGATAACACCAGTACAGCAACCAACAGTAAGAAGGGGATAGTGATACAGGAGTGCCACACAGGTTCAGCACACCTGTGCAACTTACACAAAAAGATTTTTCAGTTATAGCAGGAAGACCTGTGGAATACATACCACCTGAAATGGATTTATTGCTGATCACCCTGAGCAAGGGACATCTTCATTGATATGCCCAAGCCATATTCCAGGAGCATGTTCCACACCAACTGTACCTGGCTTGTCACATGTGCTCAGTGAGAACCTGCTTTCATCTGTGAAGAGCACAGGGCGCCAGAGGCGAATTTGGCAGTCTTGGTGTTGTCTGGAAAATGCCAAACGTCTTGCACGGTGTTGGGCTGCAAGCACAACCCCCACCTGTGGATGTCGGGCCCTCATACCACCCTCATGGAGTCTGTTTCTGATCATTTGAATAGACACATGCACATTTGTGGCTTGCTGGAGGTCATTTTGCAGGGCTCTGGCAGTGCTCCTCCTGTTCCTCCTTGCACAAAGGCGGAGGTAGCAGTCCTGCTGCTGGGTTGTTGCCCTCCTATGGCTTCCTCCACGTCTCCTGATGTACTGGCCTGTCTCCTGGTAGTACCTCCATGCTCTGGACACTACGCTGACAGACACAGCAAACCTTCTTGCCACAGCTCGCATTGATGTGCCATCCTGGATGAGCTGCACTACCTGAGCCACTTGTCTGGGTTGTAGACTCCGTCTCATGCTACCACTAGAGTGACAGCACCGCCAGCTTTCAAAAGTGACCAAAACATCAGCCAGAAAGCATAGGAGCTGAGAAGTGGTCTGTGGTCACCACCTGCAGAACAACTCCTTTATTGGGGGTGTCTTGTTAATTGCCTATAATTTCCACCTGTTGTCTATTCCATTTGCACAACAGCATGTGAAATTGATTGTCAATCAGTGTTGCTTCCTAAGTGGACCGTTTGATTTCACAGAAGTGTAATTGACTTGGAGTTACATTGTGTTGTTTAAGTGTTCCCTTTATTTTTTTGAACAGTGTATAAAATATACATTTTGAGTGCCAATGTAATGCCACAAGTTTTTTCAGCTTCTAACTTTAGTGTATGCAGCTACAATATCAAAAAAAAAATTTATACATTTTTTGTTCCTTGCAATAAAAAAATACGATATGTATTTAAAAATATAATTGCTTTAGCTTTCTTCATTACTGGTCAAATAATGTAAAATGCTCAAGAAATGTTCTCCTGGCTGTGAGGGGAGCCTGTGCCATGCTTTAGAGGAGAGTTGGGAGCGGGCATCACAGCATCTGCTGTATAAATGGGCCTACACATGGGGTGACTGTGCTGAGCGATGCAAGATCTCTCAGCAAGATCGCTCAGCACACAGTGCTGCACAGCGATGTATCGACGATGTGTGCTGAGCGATCTGTCAGGGTCAGTAAACACTGGCCCTGACAGGCGATCTGACTAGATTTATCCTGCATGCAGGGTCTTAATCACTGGGCGATAGCGACATCTGAACATCTGTGTACTTGGGATATGCAGTACCTATCAGCCACACAATCACTGTTGAAGTCTGGTTCCAGTTTAAGAAATATAGCATCATAATTATTTATTTACAGTTTCTTATATAGCGCAGCATAAATCTTTCCCATTGGTCCATTTTAAAAATATTAGTTATTTTGTGTGCACTGTGACTGTGTAGAGTGATTGCTATCACACAGAGCTGCCGCTGCTGTGATCAGGGAGGGTGAGGGATGGGAATTGCTTGAGCTGTGTGCACTGTGAGTGATTGCTATCATTCTGTTGGGGGAGGAGAGCATACAGAGCTGCATAATGCCTGGTGCTCAGACCTGCATTAAACGCTTTGCTCACTACAAGGATACTAAAGGTTCTGATTTGTGACATGGATAAACAAGGAGGGAAAAAGTAAAAAAAAATGAAAAAATTCCAAAAACCTTGTGTTGACCATATGTGTGTGTTGACCATTTCCATGTCGACCATTTGCTGCTGTGAGTAGTTGTTTCCTGATTTGGGAACAGCCGGTCCAGGCTCATGGTAGTATTATGTAGTTTCAGGGTTGGTGATACCTGCGCTCACCTGATGTCTAGGTGTATGTGTCTTACATTATTACCAGTTATTTATAGAGTGCACACATATTCTGCAGCGCTTTACAGAGAATAATCAGCCATTCACATCAGTCCCTGCCCCAGTGGAGCTTACACTCTATGTTACCTACCACATGTACACACACATTCGCGCAAGGGTTAATTTTGCTAGGAGCCAATTAACCTACCAGTATATTTTTGGAATGTGGGAGGAAACCGGATTCCCCGGAGGAAGCCCACTCAAGTACAGGGAGAATATGCAAACTCCACACATTATATGGAGTGCACAATGGTGTATTTGTAGTCTTCTTTATTGAGACACAATGCTCAGGTCACATGCATGTTAATTAGACAGGTAAAAAGGGAGGTTTTTGAAACTGTACAGGACCTGTGTTTTGTTCACACTATGATTAGTAAGAAATTCAAAAAACCAACATAAAGGCAATAAAGGGTCAAATACTCCTGGCACTTGGTTGGTGGTGCTCCCAGAAAAAATAGTTCAATAAATTGTATAAATGGAAAATCTTTACATAGGAGGCAAAGACAATAGGAGACTTTAAGTATATCCTGGGGCACACTTGTCAAACGTTTTTAGTAAAATATAACTTTTAATATTCACAATTAAAATAGATCATTTAACAAAGTGACATGGAGATATGTAAAAATTGTAATCATAAACTTTTTGATACAGTAATAAACTGTATCATAGCGAAATATATGCGGTATTAAAATACCAAAAAATCTCTCAGAGGTGTATTACCTTGTTACAATATTTTGAGAGAATTGGCTTCTCTATACACACACCTTGACCACCAAACAATTGCAAAAAATGACAAGTATCAATAGTGCCTTTTAATTAGTATCATAATTTCCCTATCAAATCTCTGTGTGAAATTTGTATGAACTCTCCATCAGCACATTATCAATCATAAGGGAGAATATTTTTGCAAACATATAGGCAGCGTTGATCTAAACATCAGAGTTGATTCATTATGTCTTTTTATGAAACTCTCTCCATGTAAAATATATGTGTGGAGTTTGTATATACACTCCATTAAACCAAGAGCAATCACAAAGATACAGACTTCTAAACACAATTAGACAGCATTGATTTGGACATCCAAAAAAGTACATTAAAGCAATTACTAAAATTCATTAAACCACAATGGTCTGGATATCAAAGCAAAGATATAAGAATCTTTTTATAAGAGCCTATTGAGACCTGATCTTTTTATAAGAGCCTAATTGAGACCTGATCGCTGCTGTGCGTTTTCACACAGCAGCCAATCAGGTTTGAACTGTGCATGCACCAGTGCATGCCAGACAACAAATGGCCGCCTTAGCCCTGCGATCGCCTCTGCCTGAATGACAGGCAGAGGCGGTCGCTGGGTGGGCCGGCAGCATTTGGCTGCCCTTTTAGGGGCTTTGTCCGGGCAATGCAGGAGTGCCCGGACCGTGCTGGCGGAGTCCTGGACAGCAACAAGTAGTTCCCTGCCAGCGTGCAGGAGCTGCGTTAGAAGTAGAGATGAGCGGGTTCGGTTTCTCTGAATCCGAACCCGCCAGAACTTCATGTTTTTTTTCACGGGTCCGAGCGACTCGGATCTTCCCGCCTTGCTCGGTTAACCCGAGCGCGCCCGAACGTCATCATGACGCTGTCGGATTCTCGCGAGGCTCGGATTCTATCGCGAGACTCGGATTCTATATAAGGAGCCGCGCGTCGCCGCCATTTTCACACGTGCATTGAGATTGATAGGGAGAGGACGTGGCTGGCGTCCTCTCCATTTAGATTATAAGAGACTGAGAGAGATTTACTGGAGCTGACTAGGAGGAGTACTGTTACTGTAGAAGTGTAGAGACTGAGTGGAGAGAGTTTACTAGTGAGGACAGTGCAGTTTACTTTATAATCCGTTCTCTGCCTGAAAAAAGCGATACACAGCACACAGTGACTCAGTCACATACCATATCTGTGTGCACTGCTCAGGCTCAGGCCAGTGTGCTGCATCATCTATTATCTATCTATATATAATATTATATATATCTGTCTGACTGCTCAGCTCACACAGCTTATAATTGTGGGGGAGACTGGGGAGCACTACTGCAGTGCCAGTTATAGGTTATAGCAGGAGCCAGGAGTACATAATATATTATATAGTGAGTGACCACCAGACACACAGTGCAGTTTATTTAATATATCCGTTCTCTGCCTGAAAAAAGCGATACACACAGTGACTCAGTCAGTCACATACCATATCTGTGTGCACTGCTCAGGCTCAGGCCAGTGTGCTGCATCATCTATATATATTATATATCTGTCTGACTGCTCAGCTCACACAGCTTATAATTGTGGGGGAGACTGGGGAGCACTACTGCAGTGCCAGTTATAGGTTATAGCAGGAGCCAGGAGTACATAATATTATATTAAAATTAAACAGTGCACACTTTTGCTGCAGGAGTGCCACTGCCAGTGTGACTAGTGACCAGTGACCTGACCACCAGTATATATAATATTAGTAGTATACTATCTCTTTATCAACCAGTCTATATTAGCAGCAGACACAGTACAGTGCGGTAGTTCACGGCTGTGGCTACCTCTGTGTCGGCACTCGGCAGCCCGTCCATAATTGTATATACCACCTAACCGTGGTTTTTTTTTCTTTCTTTATACATACATACTAGTTACGAGTATACTATCTCTTTATCAACCAGTCTATATATTAGCAGCAGACACAGTACAGTGCGGTAGTTCACGGCTGTGGCTACCTCTGTGTCGGCACTCGGCAGCCCGTCCATAATTGTATATACCACCTAACCGTGGTTTTTTTTTCTTTCTTTATAGTCATACTAGTTACGAGTATACTATCTCTTTATCAACCAGTCTATATTAGCAGCAGACACAGTACAGTGCGGTAGTTCACGGCTGTGGCTACCTCTGTGTCGGCACTCGGCAGCCCGTCCATAATTGTATATACCACCTAACCGTGGTTTTTTTTTCTTTCTTTATACATACATACTAGTTACGAGTATACTATCTCTTTATCAACCAGTCTATATTAGCAGCAGACACAGTACAGTGCGGTAGTTCACGGCTGTGGCTACCTCTGTGTCGGCACTCGGCAGCCCGTCCATAATTGTATATACCACCTAACCGTGGTTTTTTTTTCTTTCTTTATACATACATACTAGTTACGAGTATACTATCTCTTTATCAACCAGTCTATATATTAGCAGCAGACACAGTACAGTGCGGTAGTTCACGGCTGTGGCTACCTCTGTGTCGGCACTCGGCAGCCCGTCCATAATTGTATATACCACCTAACCGTGGTTTTTTTTTCTTTCTTTATACATACATACTAGTTACGAGTATACTATCTCTTTATCAACCAGTCTATATTAGCAGCAGACACAGTACAGTGTGGTAGTTCACGGCTGTGGCTACCTCTGTGTCGGCACTCGGCAGCCCGTCCATAATTGTATATACCACCTAACCGTGGTTTTTTTTTCTTTCTTTATACATACATACTAGTTACGAGTATACTATCTCTTTATCAACCAGTCTATATTAGCAGCAGACACAGTACAGTGCGGTAGTTCACGGCTGTGGCTACCTCTGTGTCGGCACTCGGCAGCCCGTCCATAATTGTATATACCACCTAACCGTGGTTTTTTTTTCTTTCTTTATACATACATACTAGTTACGAGTATACTATCTCTTTATCAACCAGTCTATATATTAGCAGCAGACACAGTACAGTGCGGTAGTTCACGGCTGTGGCTACCTCTGTGTCGGCACTCGGCAGCCCGTCCATAATTGTATATACCACCTAACCGTGGTTTTTTTTTCTTTCTTTATAGTCATACTAGTTACGAGTATACTATCTCTTTATCAACCAGTCTATATTAGCAGCAGACACAGTACAGTGCGGTAGTTCACGGCTGTGGCTACCTCTGTGTCGGCACTCGGCAGCCCGTCCATAATTGTATATACCACCTAACCGTGTTTTTTTTTTCTTTCTTTATACATACATACTAGTTACGAGTATACTATCTCTTTATCAACCAGTCCATATTAGCAGCAGACACAGTACAGTGCGGTAGTTCACGGCTGTGGCTACCTCTGTGTCGGCACTCGGCAGCCCGTCCATAATTGTATATACCACCTAACCGTGGTTTTTTTTTCTTTCTTTATACATACATACTAGTTACGAGTATACTATCTCTTTATCAACCAGTCTATATTAGCAGCAGACACAGTACAGTGCGGTAGTTCACGGCTGTGGCTACCTCTGTGTCGGCACTCGGCAGCCCGTCCATAATTGTATATACCACCTAACCGTGGTTTTTTTTCTTTCTTTATACATACATACTAGTTACGAGTATACTATCTCTTTATCAACCAGTCTATATATTAGCAGCAGACACAGTACAGTGCGGTAGTTCACGGCTGTGGCTACCTCTGTGTCGGCACTCGGCAGCCCGTCCATAATTGTATATACCACCTAACCGTGGTTTTTTTTTCTTTCTTTATACATACATACTAGTTACGAGTATACTATCTCTTTATCAACCAGTCTATATTAGCAGCAGACACAGTACAGTGCGGTAGTTCACGGCTGTGGCTACCTCTGTGTCGGCACTCGGCAGCCCGTCCATAATTGTATATACCACCTAACCGTGGTTTTTTTTTCTTTCTTTATACATACATACTAGTTACGAGTATACTATCTCTTTATCAACCAGTCTATATATTAGCAGCAGACACAGTACAGTGCGGTAGTTCACGGCTGTGGCTACCTCTGTGTCGGCACTCGGCAGCCCGTCCATAATTGTATATACCACCTAACCGTGTTTTTTTTTTCTTTCTTTATACATACATACTAGTTACGAGTATACTATCTCTTTATCAACCAGTCTATATATTAGCAGCAGACACAGTACAGTGCGGTAGTTCACGGCTGTGGCTACCTCTGTGTCGGCACTCGGCAGCCCGTCCATAATTGTATATACCACCTAACCGTGGTTTTTTTTTCTTTCTTTATACATACATACTAGTTACGAGTATACTATCTCTTTATCAACCAGTCTATATTAGCAGCAGACACAGTACAGTGCGGTAGTTCACGGCTGTGGCTACCTCTGTGTCGGCACTCGGCAGCCCGTCCATAATTGTATATACCACCTAACCGTGGTTTTTTTTTCTTTCTTTATACATACATACTAGTTACGAGTATACTATCTCTTTATCAACCAGTCTATATATTAGCAGCAGACACAGTACAGTGCGGTAGTTCACGGCTGTGGCTACCTCTGTGTCGGCACTCGGCAGCCCGTCCATAATTGTATATACCACCTAACCGTGGTTTTTTTTTCTTTCTTTATACATACATACTAGTTACGAGTATACTATCTCTTTATCAACCAGTCTATATTAGCAGCAGACACAGTACAGTGCGGTAGTTCACGGCTGTGGCTACCTCTGTGTCGGCACTCGGCAGCCCGTCCATAATTGTATATACCACCTAACCGTGGTTTTTTTTTCTTTCTTTATACATACATACTAGTTACGAGTATACTATCTCTTTATCAACCAGTCTATATATTAGCAGCAGACACAGTACAGTGCGGTAGTTCACGGCTGTGGCTACCTCTGTGTCGGCACTCGGCAGCCCGTCCATAATTGTATATACCACCTAACCGTGGTTTTTTTTTCTTTCTTTATACATACATACTAGTTACGAGTATACTATCTCTTTATCAACCAGTCTATATATTAGCAGCAGACACAGTACAGTGCGGTAGTTCACGGCTGTGGCTACCTCTGTGTCGGCACTCGGCAGCCCGTCCATAATTGTATACTAGTATCCAATCCATCCATCTCCATTGTTTACCTGAGGTGCCTTTTAGTTGTGCCTATTAAAATATGGAGAACAAAAATGTTGAGGTTCCAAAATTAGGGAAAGATCAAGATCCACTTCCACCTCGTGCTGAAGCTGCTGCCACTAGTCATGGCCGAGACGATGAAATGCCAGCAACGTCGTCTGCCAAGGCCGATGCCCAATGTCATAGTACAGAGCATGTCAAATCCAAAACACCAAATATCAGTAAAAAAAGGACTCCAAAACCTAAAATAAAATTGTCGGAGGAGAAGCGTAAACTTGCCAATATGCCATTTACCACACGGAGTGGCAAGGAACGGCTGAGGCCCTGGCCTATGTTCATGGCTAGTGGTTCAGCTTCACATGAGGATGGAAGCACTCAGCCTCTCGCTAGAAAAATGAAAAGACTCAAGCTGGCAAAAGCAGCACAGCAAAGAACTGTGCATTCTTCGAAATCCCAAATCCACAAGGAGAGTCCAATTGTGTCGGTTGCGATGCCTGACCTTCCCAACACTGGACGTGAAGAGCATGCGCCTTCCACCATTTGCACGCCCCCTGCAAGTGCTGGAAGGAGCACCCGCAGTCCAGTTCCTGATAGTCAGATTGAAGATGTCAGTGTTGAAGTACACCAGGATGAGGAGGATATGGGTGTTGCTGGCGCTGGGGAGGAAATTGACCAGGAGGATTCTGATGGTGAGGTGGTTTGTTTAAGTCAGGCACCCGGGGAGACACCTGTTGTCCGTGGGAGGAATATGGCCGTTGACATGCCAGGTGAAAATACCAAAAAAATCAGCTCTTCGGTGTGGAGGTATTTCACCAGAAATGCGGACAACAGGTGTCAAGCCGTGTGTTCCCTTTGTCAAGCTGTAATAAGTAGGGGTAAGGACGTTAACCACCTCGGAACATCCTCCCTTATACGTCACCTGCAGCGCATTCATAATAAGTCAGTGACAAGTTCAAAAACTTTGGGTGACAGCGGAAGCAGTCCACTGACCAGTAAATCCCTTCCTCTTGTAACCAAGCTCACGCAAACCACCCCACCAACTCCCTCAGTGTCAATTTCCTCCTTCCCCAGGAATGCCAATAGTCCTGCAGGCCATGTCACTGGCAATTCTGACGAGTCCTCTCCTGCCTGGGATTCCTCCGATGCATCCTTGCGTGTAACGCCTACTGCTGCTGGCGCTGCTGTTGTTGCCGCTGGGAGTCGATGGTCATCCCAGAGGGGAAGTCGTAAGCCCACTTGTACTACTTCCAGTAAGCAATTGACTGTTCAACAGTCCTTTGCGAGGAAGATGAAATATCACAGCAGTCATCCTACTGCAAAGCGGATAACTGAGGCCTTGACAACTATGTTGGTGTTAGACGTGCGTCCGGTATCCGCCGTTAGTTCACAGGGAACTAGACAATTTATTGAGGCAGTGTGCCCCCGTTACCAAATACCATCTAGGTTCCACTTCTCTAGGCAGGCGATACCGAGAATGTACACGGACGTCAGAAAAAGACTCACCAGTGTCCTAAAAAATGCAGTTGTACCCAATGTCCACTTAACCACGGACATGTGGACAAGTGGAGCAGGGCAGGGTCAGGACTATATGACTGTGACAGCCCACTGGGTAGATGTATGGACTCCCGCCGCAAGAACAGCAGCGGCGGCACCAGTAGCAGCATCTCGCAAACGCCAACTCTTTCCTAGGCAGGCTACGCTTTGTATCACCGCTTTCCAGAATACGCACACAGCTGAAAACCTCTTACGGCAACTGAGGAAGATCATCGCGGAATGGCTTACCCCAATTGGACTCTCCTGTGGATTTGTGGCATCGGACAACGCCAGCAATATTGTGTGTGCATTAAATATGGGCAAATTCCAGCACGTCCCATGTTTTGCACATACCTTGAATTTGGTGGTGCAGAATTTTTTAAAAAACGACAGGGGCGTGCAAGAGATGCTGTCGGTGGCCAGAAAAATTGCGGGACACTTTCGGCGTACAGGCACCACGTACAGAAGACTGGAGCACCACCAAAAACTACTGAACCTGCCCTGCCATCATCTGAAGCAAGAAGTGGTAACGAGGTGGAATTCAACCCTCTATATGCTTCAGAGGTTGGAGGAGCAGCAAAAGGCCATTCAAGCCTATACAATTGAGCACGATATAGGAGGTGGAATGCACCTGTCTCAAGTGCAGTGGAGAATGATTTCAACGTTGTGCAAGGTTCTGATGCCCTTTGAACTTGCCACACGTGAAGTCAGTTCAGACACTGCCAGCCTGAGTCAGGTCATTCCCCTCATCAGGCTTTTGCAGAAGAAGCTGGAGGCATTGAAGAAGGAGCTAAAAGGGAGCGATTCCGCTAGGCATGTGGGACTTGTGGATGCAGCCCTTAATTCGCTTAACAAGGATTCACGGGTGGTCAATCTGTTGAAATCAGAGCACTACATTTTGGCCACCGTGCTCGATCCTAGATTTAAAGCCTACCTTGGATCTCTCTTTCCAGCAGACACAAGTCTGCTGGGGTTGAAAGACCTGCTGGTGACAAAATTGTCAAGTCAAGCGGAACGCGACCTGTCAACATCTCCTCCTTCACATTCTCCCGCAACTGGGGGTGCGAGGAAAAGGCTCAGAATTCCGAGCCCACCCGCTGGCGGTGATGCAGGGCAGTCTGGAGCGACTGCTGATGCTGACATCTGGTCCGGACTGAAGGACCTGACAACGATTACGGACATGTCGTCTACTGTCACTGCATATGATTCTCTCAACATTGATAGAATGGTGGAGGATTATATGAGTGACCGCATCCAAGTAGGCACGTCACACAGTCCGTACTTATACTGGCAGGAAAAAGAGGCAATTTGGAGGCCCTTGCACAAACTGGCTTTATTCTACCTAAGTTGCCCTCCCACAAGTGTGTACTCCGAAAGAGTGTTTAGTGCCGCCGCTCACCTTGTCAGCAATCGGCGTACGAGGTTACATCCAGAAAATGTGGAGAAGATGATGTTCATTAAAATGAATTATAATCAATTCCTCCGCGGAGACATTGACCAGCAGCAATTGCCTCCACAAAGTACACAGGGAGCTGAGATGGTGGATTCCAGTGGGGACGAATTGATAATCTGTGAGGAGGGGGATGTACACGGTGATATATCGGAGGGTGAAGATGAGGTGGACATCTTGCCTCTGTAGAGCCAGTTTGTGCAAGGAGAGATTAATTGCTTCTTTTTTGGGGGGGGTCCAAACCAACCCGTCATATCAGTCACAGTCGTGTGGCAGACCCTGTCACTGAAATGATGGGTTGGTTAAAGTGTGCATGTCCTGTTTTGTTTATACAACATAAGGGTGGGTGGGAGGGCCCAAGGACAATTCCATCTTGCACCTCTTTTTTCTTTTCTTTTTCTTTGCATCATGTGCTGATTGGGGAGGGTTTTTTGGAAGGGACATCCTGCGTGACACTGCAGTGCCACTCCTAGATGGGCCCGGTGTTTGTGTCGGCCACTAGGGTCGCTAATCTTACTCACACAGTCAGCTACCTCATTGCGCCTCTTTTTTTCTTTGCGTCATGTGCTGTTTGGGGAGGGTTTTTTGGAAGGGACATCCTGCGTGACACTGCAGTGCCACTCCTAGATGGGCCCGGTGTTTGTGTCGGCCACTAGGGTCGCTAATCTTACTCACACAGCTACCTCATTGCGCCTCTTTTTTTCTTTGCGTCATGTGCTGTTTGGGGAGGGTTTTTTGGAAGGGACATCCTGCGTGACACTGCAGTGCCACTCCTAGATGGGCCCGGTGTTTGTGTCGGCCACTAGGGTCGCTAATCTTACTCACACAGCTACCTCATTGCGCCTCTTTTTTTCTTTGCGTCATGTGCTGTTTGGGGAGGGTTTTTTGGAAGGGCCATCCTGCGTGACACTGCAGTGCCACTCCTAGATGGGCCCGGTGTTTGTGTCGGCCACTAGGGTCGCTAATCTTACTCACACAGCTACCTCATTGCGCCTCTTTTTTTCTTTGCGTCATGTGCTGTTTGGGGAGGGTTTTTTGGAAGGGACATCCTGCGTGACACTGCAGTGCCACTCCTAGATGGGCCCGGTGTTTGTGTCGGCCACTAGGGTCGCTTATCTTACTCACACAGCGACCTCGGTGCAAATTTTAGGACTAAAAATAATATTGTGAGGTGTGAGGTATTCAGAATAGACTGAAAATGAGTGTAAATTATGGTTTTTGAGGTTAATAATACTTTGGGATCAAAATGACCCCCAAATTCTATGATTTAAGCTGTTTTTTAGTGTTTTTTGAAAAAAACACCCGAATCCAAAACACACCCGAATCCGACAAAAAAAATTCGGTGAGGTTTTGCCAAAACGCGTTCGAACCCAAAACACGGCCGCGGAACCGAACCCAAAACCAAAACACAAAACCCGAAAAATTTCAGGCGCTCATCTCTAGTTAGAAGGAGCTACTCTTCAAGTACAAAAGCATCACCGCTGTGCAATGCTTTTGTACTTGTGCAGCGGGGTAGGGCCTGAGATGCGGGGCGGACTACCGGAGAAGTTGATATTAGATGTGCTGAAATTAGCGATCGCAAGGTGGTTGACACAAAGAGGGCATTTGTGGGTGGCAACTGACCAATTTTCGGGAGTGGTTGGGGAAACACAGATGTGTCAAATCATTCACAGGAAGGGTGTCTGATGTCAGCTCCAGCCCTGAACAGGCAGAAGTGATCGCAGCGGCTGAGTAAGTCCTGAGCTACTCAGAAACTGCAAAAAACTTTTTGGTACCACTCGGCTACACAAGCATTCGCATACTTGCAAAGCGAAAATACACTCCTCTATAGGCGGCGACTATCTGATCGCAGCACTGCAAAAAATAGCTAGCGAGCGATCAGGTCAGAATGACCCCCATTGTTTTTGAGGCAGCATTTGATCACATAGAGTATTAAAGAGATAGAAAAATATATATCAGGGTATTGGCAGGAAACAACTCTTCTGCTGTTCAATATCTGCTATCAGCATCAAATATTCAATGAGAGAGCTGTTACCAAACCCTGATAAGGAAAGACATGAAAGTAGAGGCACCAGCTTCTGCTTTCCCGTGTTGCTGCACAGGGCTCTCTGATGCTATAGAGCATAGGTTCTCAAACTCGGTCCTCAGGACCCCACACTGTGCATGTTTTGCAGGTCTCCTCACAGAATTGCAAGTGAAATAATTAGCTGCACCTGTGGGCCTTTTAAAATGTGTCAGTGAGTAATTAATACACCTGTGCACCTGCTTGGTTACCTGCAAAACATGCACTGTGAGGTGTCCTGAGGACCGAGTTTGAGAACCTATGCTATAGAGCAGGGGTTCTCAAACTCGGTCCTCAGGACCCCACACAGTGCATGTTTTGCAGGTAACCCAGCAGGTGCGCAGGTGTATTAATTAGTCACTGGCACATTTTAAAAGGTCCACAGGTGGAGCTAATTATGTCACTTGTGATTCTGTGAGGAGGCCTGCAAAACATGCACCGTGTGGGGTCCTGAGGACCGAGTTTGAGAACCTGTGCTATAGAGTATTGCAGAGTAAACCAGCTGCTGGGATGAGAGAGCCAGGTACCTGTATGGAAGTTAGTGTGAGAGATGTATTGGAGATATATTAATACTTCACAATTAGCTGCCGCTGCTGATATTCCCATGTGCCATATGGATGTCCATGTTGCTGCCCATGGTGCTGTTGGTGGCCAGGGGTGAGAGGAGAAGCTGCCAGCATCCGTGATTCTGCTGACCGGAAGATGGACCCAGTCACATGCTCGTTGCCAGGGGTTACATGCTCGTTGCCAGGGGTTACATATGCTTGTTGCTATAGGGGTTACATGCTTAGTGCCAGGGGGTTATATGCTCATCATGGGTAGTGCTGGGTAATGGTCTAGTAATACCTATAGCATCTGTCAAGAAGGCAGCTGCCATTTTTGAAGGGCCGTCTTCCATGCCATCCACATGGAATCTGCAGAGACCCGCCCCCCTCCCACCGCTGCAGCTTCCAGTAGTAGGTAGAACCTAAGTGTCTATTGTGCCGGTGCTGCGCCCCCACAGGACTCAGCCCTCCAGGCTGCAGTCTGATTAGCCTATTGGTTGACCAGGTCCTGGGTCTCATGTTTCTTTAAAAAAAACATGATGTTCTAGAAAGCAAACACAGACTCAACACGTATTACAAAAAGGCATGTAACATATAACGTGTCATAATGACCATATGCTATCGACCTACAGTATCTCTTGTCTACCTGGACATTGTACATCTAGTTGTCTCTCTGTGGAAAGAGTAAAGTCTCTACAAATGAATTCCTCGTTACCCCTGTGTGTTCAGTCAAGCAATGGGTCAACTTGTAATATCAGAATCAGGTTTACTCATGTACACTACGAATTTTTTGTGGTACAATGCATTGCCAAGCAGCAACATGAAGGGGGAATACAAAGCATAAGAAGGGGGAAAACGTAGCATACATTACAAACATTACACGTATGAATTGAAACTGCATATTGCAACTGTACGATAGTCTTGACATATTATACATATTATTAGTGATGAGCGGGTTCGGTTCCTCGGAAACCGAACCCCCCCGAACTTCACCCATTTTACACGGGTCCGAGGCATACTCGGATTCTCCCGTATGGCTCGGTTAATCCGAGCGCGCCCGAACGTCATCATCCCGCGGTCGGATTCTCACGAGATTCGTATTCTATATAAGGAGCCGCACGTCGCTGCCATTTTCACTCGTGCATTGGAAATGTTAAGGAGAGGACGTGGCTGGCGTCCTCTCCGTTTATTAATGTTCCTGCAAATATTTGTGCTTATTGCTTAATTGTGGGGACTGGGGAGCAGCTGTATTATATAGGAGGAGTACAGTGCAGAGTTTTGCTGATCAGTGACCACCAGTTTTATCCGTTCTCTGCCTGAAAAACGCTCCATATCTGTGCTCAGTGTGCTGCATATATCTGTGCTCACACTGCTTTATTGTGGCGACTGGGGACCAGCAGTATTATATAGGAGGAGTACAGTGCAGAGTTTTGCTGACAGTGACCACCAGTATATATAGCAGTACAGTACGGAAGGCCACTGCTCTACCTACCTCTGTGTCGTCAAGTATACTATCCATCTAGATTCTATACCTGTGGTGCATTTTAGTTTTGCAGTTTGCTGACAGTGACCACCAGTATATATAGCAGTATGGTACGGAAGGCCACTGCTCTACCTACCTCTGTGTTGTCAAGTGTACTATCCATCTAGATTATATACCTGTGGTGCATTTTAGTTTTGCAGTTTGCTGACAGTGACCACCAGTATATATAGCAGTACGGTACAGAAGGCCACTGCTCTACCTACCTCTGTGTCGTCAAGTATACTATCCATCTAGATTCTATACCTGTGGTGCATTTTAGTTTTGCAGTTTGCTGACAGTGACCACCAGTATATATTGCAGTACGGTACGGAAGGCCACTGCTCTACCTACCTCTGTGTCGTCAAGTATACTATCCATCTAGATTCTATACCTGTGGTGCATTTTAGTTTTGCAGTTTGCTGACAGTGACCACCAGTATATATAGCAGTACGGTACGGAAGGCCACTGCTCTACCTACCTCTGTGTCGTCAAGTATACTATCCATCCAGATTCTATACCTGTGGTGCATTTTAGTTTTGCAGTTTGCTGACAGTGACCACCAGTATATATAGCAGTACGGTACGGAAGGCCACTGCTCTACCTACCTCTGTGTCATCAAGTATACTATCCATCCATACCTGTGGTGCATTTCAGTTGTGCGCAGTATATATAATAGTAGGCCATTGCTATTGATACTGGCATATAATTCCACACATTAAAAAATGGAGAACAAAAATGTGGAGGTTAAAATAGGGAAAGATCAAGATCCACTTCCACCTCGTGCTGAAGCTGCTGCCACTAGTCATGGCCGAAACGATGAAATACCATCAACGTCGTCTGTCAAGGCCGATGCCCAATGTCATAGTAGAGAGCATGTAAAATCCAAAAAACAAAAGTTCAGTAAAATGACCCAAAAATCAAAACTGAAAGCGTCTGATGAGAAGCGTAAACTTGCCAATATGCCATTTACGACACGGAGTGGCAAGGAACGGCTGAGGCCCTGGCCTATGTTCATGGCTAGTGGTTCAGATTCACATGAGGATGGAAGCACTCATCCTCTCGCTAGAAAAATGAAAAGACTTAAGCTGGCAAAAGCACAGCAAAGAACTGTGCGTTCTTCTAAATCACAAATCCCCAAGGAGAGTCCAATTGTGTCGGTTGCGATGCCTGACTTTCCCAACACTGGACGGGAAGAGCTTGCGCCTTCCACCATTTGCACGCCCTCTGCAAGTGCTGGAAGGAGCACCCGCAGTCCAATTCCTGATAGTCAAATTGAAGATGTCACTGTTGAAGTACACCAGGATGAGGATATGGGTGTTGCTGGCGCTGGGGAGGAAATTGACAAGGAGGATTCTGATGGTGAGGTGGTTTGTTTAAGTAAGGCACCCGGGGAGACACTTGTTGTCCGTGGGACAAATATGGCCATTGACATGCCTGGTCAAAATTTAAAAAAAATCACCTCTTCGGTGTGGAATTATTTCAACACAAATGCGAACAACAGGTGTCAAGCCATGTGTTGCCTTTGTCAAGCTGTAATAAGTAGGGGTAAGGACGTTAACCACCTTGGAACATCCTCCCTTATTCGTCACCTGGACCGCATTCATCAGAAGTCAGTGACAAGTTCAAAAACTTTGGATGACAGCAGAAGCAGTCCACTGACCACTAAATCCCTTCCTCTCGTAACCATGCTCCTGCAAACCACACCACCAACTCCCTCAGTGTCAATTTCCACCTTACACAGGAAAGCCAGTAGTCCTGCAGGCCATGTCACTGGCAAGTCTGATGAGTCCTCTCCTGCCTGGGATTCCTCCGATGCATCCTTGAGTGTAACACCTACTGCTGCTGGCGCTGCTGCTGTTGTTGCTGCTGGGAGTCGATCGTCATCCCAGAGGGGAAGTCGGAAGACCACTTGTACTACTTCCAGTAAGCAATTGACTGTCCAACAGTCCTTTGCGAGGAAGATGAAATATCACAGCAGTCATCCTGCTGCAAAGCGTATAACTCAGGTCTTGTCAGTATAGGGGGTGAGAAACGTGTGTCTGCTATCCACCGTTAATTCACAGGAAACTAGAGACTTGATTGAGGTACTGTGTCCCCGGTACCAAATACCATCTAGGTTCCATTTCTCTAGGCAGGCGATACTGGAAATGTACACAGACGTCAGAAAAAGAGTCACCAGTGTCCTAAAAAATGCAGTTGTACCCAATGTCCACTTAACCACGTACATGTGGACAAGTGGAGCAGGGCAGACTCAGGACTATATGACTGTGACAGCCCACTGGGTAGATGTATTGCCTCCCGCAGCAAGAACAGCAGCGGCGGCACCAGTAGCAGCATCTCGCAAACTCCAACTCATTCCTAGGCAGGCTACGCTTTGTATCACCGCTTTCCATAAGAGGCACACAGCTGACAACCTCTTACGGAAACTGCGGAACATCATCGCAGAATGGCTTACCCCAATTGGACTCTACTGGGGATTTGTGACATCGGACAACGCCACCAATATTGTGCGTGCATTACATCTGGGCAAATTCCAGCACGTCCCATGTTTTGCACATACATTGAATTTGGTGGTGCAGAATTATTTAAAAAACGACAGGGGCGTGCAAGAGATGCTGTCGGGTGCCCGAAGAATTGCGGGCCACTTTCGGCATTCAGCCACCGCGTGCCGAAGACTGGAGCACCAGCAAACAGTCCTGAACCTGCCCTGCCATCATCTGAAGCAAGAGGTGGTAACGAGGTGGAATTTAACCCTCTATATGCTTCAGAGGATGGAGGAGCAGCAAAAGGCCATTCAAGCCTATACATCTGCCCACGATATAGGCAAAGGAGGGGGAATGCACCTGACTCAAGCGCAGTGCAGAATGATTTCAACATTGTGCAAGGTTCTGCAACCCTTTGAACTTGCCACACGTGAAGTAAGTTCAGACACTGCCAGCCTGAGTCAGGTGATTCCCCTCATCAGGCTTTTGCAGAAGAAGCTGGAGACATTGAAGGAGGAGCTAAAACAGAGTGATTCCGCTAGGCATGTGGGACTTGTGGATGGAGCCCTTAATTCGCTTAACAAGGATTCACGGGTGGTCAATCTGTTGAAATCAGAGCACTACATTTTGGCCACCGTGCTCGATCCTAGATTTAAAACCTACGTTGTATCTCTCTTTCCAGCAGACACAAGTCTGCAGAGGTTCAAAGACCTGCTGGTGAGAAAATTGTCAAGTCAAGCGGAACGTGACCCGTCAACAGCTCCTCCTTCACATTCTCCCACAACTGGGGGTGCGAGGAAGAGGCTAAGAATTCCGAGCCCACCCACTGGCGGTGATGCAGAGCAGTCTGGAGCGAGTGCTGACATCTGGTCCGGACTGAAGGACCTGCCAACGATTACTGACATGTCGTCTACTGTCACTGCATATGATTCTGTCACCATTGAAAGAATGGTGGAGGATTATATGAGTGACCGCATCCAAGTAGGCACGTCAGACAGTCCGTACGTATACTGGCAGGAAAAAGAGGCAACTTGGAGGCCCTTGCACAAACTGGCTTTATTCTACCTAAGTTGCCCTCCCTCCAGTGTGTACTCCGAAAGAGTGTTTAGTGCAGCCGCTCACCTTGTCAGCAATCGGCGTACGAGGTTACTACCAGAAAATGTGGAGAAGATGATTTTCATCAAAATGAATTATAATCAATTCCTCCGTGGAGACATTCACCAGCAATTGCTTCCAGAAAGTACACAGGGATCTGAGATGGTGGATTCCAGTGGGGACGAATTAATAATCTGTGAGGAGGGGGATGTACACAGTGAAAGGGGTGAGGAATCGGAGGATGATGATGAGGTGGACATCTTGCCTCTGTAGAGCCAGTTTGTGCAAGGAGAGATTGATAGCTTCTTTTTTGGTGGGGGCCCAAACCAACCAGTCATTTCAGTCACAGTCGTGTGGCAGACCCTGTCGCTGAAATGATGGGTTCGTTAAAGTGTGCATGTCCTGTTTATACAACATAAGGGTGGGTGGGAGGGCCCAAAGATAATTCCATCTTGCACCTCTTTTTTCTTTCATTTTTCTTTGCATCATGTGCTGTTTGGGGACTATTTTTTTAAGTGCCATCCTTTCTGACACTGCAATGCCACTCCTAGATGGGCCAGGTGTTTGTGTCAGCCACTTGTGTCGCTTAGCTTAGTCACACAGCGACCTTGGTGCGCCTCTTTTTTTCTTTACATCATGTGCTGTTTGGGGACAATTTTTTTGAAGTGCCATCCTGTCTGACACTGCAGTGCCACTCCTAGATGGGCCAGGTGTTTGTGTCGGCCACTTGTGTCGCTTAGCTTAGTCACACAGCGACCTTGGTGCGCCTCTTTTTTTCTTTGCATCATGTGCTGTTTGGGGACAATTTTTTTGAAGTGCCATCCTGTCTGACACTGCAGTGCCACTCCTAGATGGGCCAGGTGTTTGTGTCGGCCACTTGTGTCGCTTAGCTAAGTCACAAAGCGACCTTGGTGCACCTCTTTTTTTCTTTGCATCATGTGCTGTTTGGGGACAATTTTTTGAAGTGCCATCCTGTCTGACACTGCAGTGCCACTCCTAGATGGGCCAGGTGTTTGTGTTGGCCACTTGTGTCTCTTAGCTTAGCCATCCAGCGACCTCGGTGCAAATGTTAGGACTAAAAATAATATTGTGAGGTGTTCAGAATAGACTGAAAATGAGTGTAAATTATGGCTATTGAGGTTAATAATACTATGGGATCAAAATGACCCCCAAATTCTATGATTTAAGCTGTTTTGAGGGTTTTTTGTAAAAAAACACCCGAATCCAAAACACACCCGAATCCGACAAAAAAAATTCAGGGAGGTTTTGGCAAAATGCGTCTGAATCCAAAACACGGCCGCGGAATCGATTCCAAAACCAAAACACAAAACCTGAAAATTTCCGGTGCACATCTCTACATATTATACATGTAAAACTAAAAAAGAAGGCTGCTTAGCAGAGCAGCATCGAGGCAGCCATCCGCGGCGCCAACTTGAACTCAAACAATGCACATACTGTAATACAGAAGATTTAAGTAATACAACAAAAGATAAACCACAAAGACATAAAAGAAGCCATGAGCACACAGAAAGCATAATGGATGATTGGTGTAGGCATTTTGGGTAATAACCTCCAAGGGTTGTGTATTCCACCCTCACAGGGTACCAGGTGTGGCAGCCATCTTGGGCTCACTGCATAGGATTACCCAGGGTGGAATAGTCCACCCCTAGAAGAGATAACACAAAATGGGGAGATTGCAGAGTCCTAAAGTACAGAATAGGGTTCCAACAAAACCATCAGGTCCATGTATTTTTCATCCCATCCACAAGCGTACCAGATGAGGCAGCCATGTTGGGCGCAATACAAAGGTTACACAATGGGAGATGAGCCATACAAGGGCCAAATGCATGTATGGGAAAACTGACAGGTGTGTAGGAGTATGCTATACCCTGCATGGAAAGATCCAAATGAAGCACACCCTGCCCACGGAGAAACCATCCGAGGAAGCCATGTGGGGCGCACTGCATAGGTTACTGCTGGCGGGGTGTGCAATCAGTGGAGGTACACATTACAGGAATAGCACACAGTGGGTGGAAGTACGCTGTAAGAAGAAAAAGAAAAGAAAAACACATTAGCAGGAACACTTCCTCCCCTGCACTGAATATGGTTTTGCCCATCTCTAACAAAATTGCTGCTACGATCAGGGGGGTCATTCTGACGGGTTCACTACGATATGCCAGCGGTCGGGCTCCCAGCGACCAGCATACCGGCGCTGGGAGCCCGACCGCCGGCTTACTGACAGTGTGGCGAGCGCAAATGAGCCCCTTGCGGGCTCACTGCGCTCGCCACGCTACGGGCATGGTGGCGTGCTAGGCGCGCCATGCTATTTTATTCTCCCTCCAGGGGGGTCGTGGGCCCCCACGAGGGAGAATAAGTGTTGGTATGCCGGCTGTCGGGATCCCGGCGCCGGTATACTGTGCGCTGGGATCCCGTCAGTCGGCATACTGAAGACCACCCCATTCTGTCCTGATCACATGCTAGCTATTTTTTGCAGCACTGCGATCAGTTAGTCGCCGCCTATGGGGGAGTGTATTTTTGCTATGCAAGTGTGCGAACGCTTGTGCAGCCGAGTGGTACAAAAAAGTTATTTGCAGTTTCTGAGTAGGTCTGAACTTACTCAGCCGCTGCGATCAATTCAGCCTGTCCGGTCCTGGAATTGACGTCAGACACCCACCCTGAAAACGTTTGGACATGCCTGTGTTTTTCCAAACACTCCCAGAAAATGGTCAGTTGACACTCATAAACGCCTTGTTCTTGTCAATCTCCTTGCGATCGGCTGTGCGAATGGATTCTTCATTAAATCCATCGCCCAGCAATGATCCGCTTTGTACCTGTACGACGCGCCTGCGCATTGTGGTGCATATGCATGTGCAGTTGTGCCAAGTTTTGACCTGATTGCAGTGTTGCAAAAAATAGCTAGCATGCGATCAGGTCGGAATGACCCCCCAGGTCTGAATTACCCGCTCTAGAATCTTTCTCTCAGACTTTCTGCTTACTCAGTTTCTGAAAATGCCACCTGCTGTCTGAAAAGTAGTACTGCACTATATTTCAGATGATTTAAAAATGGCCTGCCATGTATGTCTTGGTAGGAAAGATTATCTAGTGCCATGAATGGCAGGCCATGACACTTTTTTTCAGAATGGTAAGTGTGGACACATCTGTACTTCATTTGTGGCGAGTTCATGAAATATTATGTTACACAATTATAATAATTTGTCCTTCTAAAGAATTTATTTTGGGGGCACAAGCAATCCAAGCACTTTAGTCACAAAAGTGGCAGCCCCTCTTGCTGATGTGCTTGTTTGTTAAGATGTTTTTAATAGCCACACTTCAATACCAGTGACAAATCTGAAGATATTTAAATAGTTCTGTAGGGGGGAGGGAATAACTAGGCTTACCATACTATTTCTTTAAACCAGGACATCACAGTCACATGGTGATCATATGATGACCCAATGCTGTGTCCTCAGATGCAGCACTCATATCTTGCAAATGCTAATATTAAGAACAATATATGTCTCTCCTACAGATGCCTCTTGTTGCATTTGAATATGAATGACTCTGAATTACACAGCCACTTCCTTATGGCTGTGCATTTCCTTCTAAACATGAATTATGCCCTATAGTCATCCAATACAGCATGAAGGAGGGGCAGCAAAACTAAAGGATCTGCAACATAAAGAAGTATGTCATCCATTGTAACAATAATAATTCTGTGAAAGTCCACATCTGCCCTAAGCTTAGCAGCTAAAGGATCAGTGGCCAGGACAAACATCAAAGTGAATGGATGAAATCCCTGATGAGTACTGTACCTTTAGTGATGAGGAATGCATCAGACAGAAAGCCATTGCTAAACACCTTTGGAGATAGAGAGCTATACAGAGCCAAGATAGAAGACTAATGGGGTTATTAACAGTTGATCACAGCAAAAACTGCTATTGTACTAATCATATGCTGGTGGCCGGCCAACACAGGGTAAGGCCGCCCAGAATGTGTGGTGCCACCTTGTGATGCAAATGCAATTACAAGAAATAGAGGTTGATCCCTACCTATGCATCATGGCTGCATAGGCAGACACAGCGCTACCATGTTTCCTATTGCAGGAAACACAAGAGACATCATCGGCCAGCCCCGAAAACAGCCATGACATGCATGTGTCTCCTGCTCTCCTCCCCCCATTGCTGCATTGCCGCCCCTGGGTGCTCGTTACCTGACAATTATGATGCAATTGCATCCCTCTGGGATGGCATCATACAATAGAGCACAAACTGCGTCCATATGTAGACATCAAGAAAATGGCCATGACAGCAATCACAGTCATAGCGATTAGCTCTGATTAAGGGCGGCCCAGTATTTGGTCATGAAATCCAATTCAGGAGAGAATTGTACACATAGGCCCTCATTCCGAGTTGTTCGCTCGTTAGCTGCTTTTAGCAGCATTGCACACGCTAAGCCGCCGCCCTCTGGGAGTGTATCTTAGCTTAGCAGAATTGCGAATGAAAGATTCTCAAAATTGCGAATAGAAATTTCTTAGCAGTTTCTGAGTAGCTCGATACTTACTCTGCCACTGCGATCAGTTCAGTCAGTTTCGTTCCTGGTTTGACGTCACAGACACACCCAGCATTCGCCCAGGCACTCCCCCGTTTCTCCAGCCACTACCGAGTTTTTCACAGAAACTGCAGCGTTTTTTCACACACACCCATAAAACGGCCAGTTTCCGCCCAGAAACACCCACTTCCTGTCAATCACACTCCGATCACCAGAACGAAAAAAAATCCTCGTAATGCCGTGAGTAAAATACCTAACTTTTGAGTAAAATAACTAAGCACATGCGCTCTGCGAACATTGCACATGCGCAGTAAGCGACTAATCGCAATATAGAGAAAATCGGCAATGAGCGAACAACTCGGAATGAGGGCCATACTGTATACAGCCAATTCAACTGGTTAAACGCATTTCAGCATCTATGAAAAGCAAAAGTAAACTGGAGTGAGAAGCAGAAGTGAAGTCAATTAAATGACAGAGGCCTGTCTTCCAGACAAGAACCCCCTGGTCAGGGTGAATCAAGGAAAGGAGGATATGGTGATTAATTTAGCATTTATATTAACATTAACATTTAAAAGAGCAATATGATGATACTGCAGTTTTTGACAGTATGCTTAGTCCTTCTCTGGCTTAGGAAGGGTTACAACTTGATCCTCTAACATCTCAACGAGAAACGTCCCAGAGTCGGTTACCTCATTGAGAGAGATGGAAGCGTAGAGACTAATTGTTCTTGATAGGTCACATAAAAATCATCAATAAAACTGTCAGGTCTGGCTGCCATTCCACACAGGAGGGGCCTAATTAAAGTCACTGGGGCAGATGTATTAAGTCTTGGAAAGTGATAAAGTGGAGAAAGATAAAGTACCAACCAGTCATCTTCTGTAATTATTTCAAACACAGCCTGTAACAAGGCAATTAGGAGCTGATTGGCTTGTACTTTATCTCTGTCCTTTTTATCACTCTCCAATGCCTAGTACATCTCCCTCTCTATCTCTAATAAAGTACAATGGGCTATTGAAGCAGTAAATTGGTGGCCAAGTATGGCACTCAGAAGAATTCAAGAACTCACAGGTTGAATAGTAGATGAGTCCAATGACAGGCTGTAAGTGTGGGAATAACAATTTGCAAATTGGTTTGCGATGTTGGAGGGGTTAGCAATATTAACACCAATTGGTGAAAGAATGTGTTTAATTCTTTATTGGCTTGCTTTGTCAGGCCAACAATATCCCAGCCCTGTTACCTGCCATATAGAACTTCTGGCACATTCTGTGGAGAGTAGCCTATATATATTCTATAAGATGTTTTTAAGGTTTTTTTTATGAAAGACAATTCTTTATGGAGGTCTTTAGATGTGTGTTAATTACGGTCCTCAAGTTTCTTATGCTGAACCTCAATATCAGCCTGTAACTGGTTACTTTGTCTTTTAAGCCTAGCACCAACCTGAATATCAAACCCATGAACCACAACTTTGAAAGCACACCAAGTAGTTAGGATGGATGTGTCAAAAGGGGGAATTAGCAGCTAAATACAATGATATACTATCAGCTAAAGTGTCAGAGCTCCGTCTGCAGCATGAGGGTAATCACTACTGTGCTGTGCTGCTGCAGTCTGGTGGGGGTGCTGTTGGCTCCGGTCCCTGGGTACTGCCATATTGGATTTTCTCACCTGACTGCTGAACTACCAATGGGAATAGGTCTTTTTCTCAGCTGACAGCCTAGTACACAGGTATAAAAGGGGCTAAAGGAACAGCTGCAAGTTGCCTGAACAAATATTGCTTCTTCAGTCACTTCTCTAGGCTCCTAGCTACAGACAGTCATAATCTCTGGTCACATTCCTGAGTGCCAGCAATACCAGTTCCAGCCCAGTTACCTGCAATATTGGTTTGAGACGATTACCCACAATACTGGTGCCAGCCTGATTACCCACAATACCAATTACCCGCAACATTGGTCCCAGCCTAGTTACCCGTAATACCAGTTCCAACCCATTTACCCTCAATACCGGTTCCAGCCAAGTTACCTGCAATACCGGTTTCATCCCAGTTACCAGCAATACCTTTTTCAGCCCAGTTACCAGCAATACCTTTTTCAGCCCAGTTACCAGCAACATCGATCCAGCCCCGCTACCTCAGATACTGGTTCCAGACTGATCATCAGTGGCACTGGTCCCAGCCCAGTCACCAGCATCACCAGTTCCAGCCCAGTCATCAGCAACACTGGTTTCAGCCTGGTCCCCAGCAACACCGGTTCCAGCCTGGTCATCAGTAACACCGGTCCATCCAGGCTACCAGTCACATTTCCAGTCACATGACCTGCAACACTGGTACCAGCGCAGTCAACAGCAAAACCAATTATAGCCTGGTCACCAGCAACATCAGTTCCAACCCTGTCACCGACAACACTGGTTCTAGTTTGGTTATTAGCTAAACCAGTGCCAGCCTAGCTCTCCGATCTCAGTACAAGTACCAGTTTCACTACCTAAACTCTATGCTTAAGTTCTTTATTCTATGAACAGGAACTATATATGGCCATCTCAGTTCCAGCCTTCCAAAATCCCAGATGAACAGATATCAAGACCTCCCTTGGTTAACCCAAAGCCTTGAATAGTGACATAGACTGTTTTGTTATAGGATCTGACAAAAGATGAGAGGATAACCACCAAGGATGAGTTGGCATACAAGAATGAAAAATATTCCAAGACTGTAATAACAGGGCATGGTCAGATTATCTAATAGGTAAATATGTCCAATAATCTGGAATGTTGTAACATCCACCTATCAGTCAGTAGAAGGTCTATGCAAGTATAAGAGTTATGGACCAGCAAGAAATAAGTAGAATCCTGGCCAGTTGGGGTCCATACCTGCCAGAAATCTTAAAAATCTAATTCTGCTAGGAGGTTATGAATGCAAGAGAAGGTCTTGAGTTATGGGAATCAGAGGTAGATTGACTAGATTTGTCCATTTAGGATCTAGAGTTAGATTGAAATTGTCTAGAAGGACAATAGAGCCACTTTCTAATTTTTTTTAATAGCTAAACACACTTTCTTCTGGAACAGGAGCTGATTAGAATTAGTGACATAAAGGAAGACAAGAATAACCCATCTATACTCCAAGAGACCAGCCAGGATGAGGGAATGCCCATTTTTGTCTGCCAATTGAGTATCCAACACAAAAGAAACAGAGTGTCATAAACATATGGTCACCCCAAAATGTTTAAATTGGCAATTTGCAAAATATCCCAAAGGGTACATCTCATCATGAAAGACTGGGAAACACAAAGAGGAAATGTTGGTCTCCTGTAAAGCAATAACATATGCGCTTTGTTTGTGAAAAGTTGATAGAGCTAACCTACACTTATTTGGAGAATGCAAATCTTTGACATTTAACTACATTTACACGCATCATTTAACCTAGGTCAAAAACTGCATTAGAATTAGTAACATCAGGCAGGTAAAACATGACCACAAGAAGAACCACAGTACATTTTTTAAAAAGCACCCCAAAAGAGTGGGGAGGGTATAGGGACAGGGAAAGAGTAAAGGGCAAAAAACAAGGGGAAAAAATTACACAATATGCACTGTGTCTGCATAAATACTGCAGGGTCAAAAAAAGATGCAGTAAAAGCAAAGTGAGGAAAGTGGCACTAACACCAACCACCATGTCCATAAGGAAACCTAGATTATAGGGGAGCACTTGTCAACATAACACATCTGATAAAAACACATTGTAAAAGAAAAAACTGAAAATATACTAATTGTAAATTTACACAAACATTAATGTATATAATTCAGAGATGATCAAAGCAGCAAATTTGTTAGCACTTGTGCAAAACCATGTGCACTGTAGGGGGGGGCACATATACCATGTGCAGCCTTTTGGCTAAGATCAAGTGTAGTACCTGCTCGAGGGGAAACACTTGGTGGAGTACCTATTCTTACACTAGGAGCATGAGAGGTTCCTAGTGTGGAATGGAGAAAGACCTTGTGGAGTACCATGCCAGGGTGTGGCTAGGCCTCTGGTCGAGAGTGGAGAAAAACTTGGCTTAGTATCTGTTGCCTTCTAAGGGGATGAAAAAGGGCGTGGAGTGGGAATGGCCTGGTTTAGTATCTACTCTCATACTGGGGGTTGACCCTGGCACAGAGTGGGTATGAAGCTTGGTCTGGCTGGTTGGTCAGGAGCAGTCTGAAGCCTGAGGTTGCTATGTGTCCCTGGTACGGGGTGAGCCAGGGATGCCTGAAAATGCACTGGTGGTCTGACACACCAAGCACTATTATGGCACTTTGGCATTAAGCACCTCATTCTTCCTGTCTGCACACACTTTCCTTTGCCCTGGCCTTTTGGCTAGGGCAAGAATAATTTTTATTTTTCCCCCGGCCTTCGGGCTGGGGCTTATTTATTTATTCACGTGTTTTGCACTTTTTTGCACTACACTGCACTTTTTTGTGTTTTTCGTGTGTTTGTCACGTTTTTGGAAGGGTTTAGGTGAGACCCTTATGGACCACCCTCTTCCCTAGTTGTCGAGGCCCTCTCCTTTTGGGGAGGGCTGGAGACTGTTTTCGTTCCCCAGGGGGAAGCTTCGGCCAACCGTGGGGATAATCGAGGGTCCCTCTGCGCTTCGGCAAGGAGGGACCCACAGACCCTTTTTCTCCTCAGTAGGCCTTTTGGCTCTGAGAGGTTGGGGAGTAACTGGACACTTCTCACTTTTGGAGAGGGTCCAAGGTCCTACGCCCCCAGCACGTTTTTGCACAAGACACTTGGTGATGGAGCCACGCACCTCGGGCTTCAAGTAGAAAAAAAAATGTGCAGAGAGAGTTAGATTTGGGTGTGGTGTGTTCAAACTGAAATCTTAATTGCAGTGTAAAAATACAGCAGCCAGTATTTACCCTGCACTGAATCAAAATAACCCACCCAAATCTAACTCTCTCTGCAAATGTTATATCTGCCACACCTGCAGTGCACATGATTTTGCCCAACTGCTAACAAATTTGCTGCTGTGATCAACTGTGAATTATCCCCATAGTCAGCACATCGACTCACACAGCTCAGTTGGAAATGACCGGTAATTTATATCCAATTATTTAAAAGTTCTTTAGTGCACACATAAGCAACTACCTCCAAGCCAGTTATCTATATTATGCTTTGTTTTTACTATCATTATGGTGATGGGTTTTGTCACTTTCCTGCTCCAATCAGGTGATTTCAACTGTATATGGGGTTTTCAGCGCCAAAGTCAGCGGTGATTCAACTGCTATGAGCAGATGGACGTCATGTTACCGCGCCCTCTGGAGTCTCACTGCTCCATCAGCACTGACATGCACGAGTGTTGTCACCGGGACCGGAATCGGTTTACAAGAGGGGTAAGCACTATTAATGTTTGTATATTGTCATATGATTATTTGTCTTCATAAAGGATCTGAGTTCGGAAACATCGATTTAAGTACTCAGATTCAGTTTCTGACAGACTCCAGGAGTGCCATCCCTTTTACATGCAGTGTATGAGGATTTGAGGTGGACAGGCAGCGGAGCAAATTGCCGTCTTACAGACACTCGAGTGCCGAGCATTACAGCAAATATATATATATATATATATATATATATACAGTATATGTATGTATATATATATATATATATACAGTATCGAATAGACACAGCCCGGCATTCCTCTGTGTGGTAAAGATGCCCTGGTGCCCTCAGTATCGGATCAGATAGTGAACAAAAAATCTGCGGCACTCGGGGTCTTGTAGAGAAATAAGTTGTATTTAAGACATCAATGTGGTATCCATCAACGTTTCGGGGAATTAAACCCCTTTGTCAAGATGTGAGAAAGTGTGTGTAAGAAGAGTGACTCACCTTAAGAAGAAGGAGACCCGCCAAACCAGGTACGTGCAGCCGCTCCGCACTTTTTACCAGATACATCGACGACCTGTTCATTATCTGGACAGGGGGAGAATCTGCCTTGAGGACTTTACTAGAATCCATTAATGCCAGACCCTCACCGATCAGGATCACCTATCATTTGTCTCCTGTATCCATCAATTATCTGGATGTTCTAGTTACAGTGCATGCTGGCAAACTACATATAAGCTTCTATTATAAACCCACGGACAAAAACACCCTTCTCCGAGCCAACAGTCACCCCCCCCCCCCCGGTCGTTGAAGCAGGGACTCCCTAGGTCCCAAATGATAAGGGTAGCCCGCATTCACAGCCAATCCGCAAATTTGGAAAGCGAACTCGACAAGATGATCCTCAAGTTCATCGCCAGAGGATATGAGTGCTCTTCCTTAGAGGCTACCAAGAGAGAGGTTTTGAAGATGCCTCGCAGCACCTTAATGCAGTCCAAGTCCAGAGTAATGGACAGCAGAATCCCCTGGACCACGTCGTTTGACACCTCCAGTCCTGTGCTGACTCGAGCGAATAGGGCCCTGTGGCCCATAGTCTCCACAGACACGCAACTTCCCTTTAGGCATAAAACCCCTATGATGTGCTACAGGAGGGGTCGGAATATCCGAGACATGTTGGTACATACCGACATTACAAGCATCTCCAAAGTTCCAGATATGCCCTCGAAGGACATGTTTATTACCAAGAAACCTGGCTGTTACCGCTGCCTGGGTTGCACAACGTGCACCCACATGTTGACAGGTTCGGTGTTCAAACTACCTTTGACCGACAAGAAGGTCTACATTCGTCACACGGTGACCTGTACATCTACTTACATCATTTATTTGATAGTATGCCCGTGTGGCTTGTGCTTCGTGGGCAAGACCATCAGATCCTTACGTGAGCGTATGGCCCTGCACCGTTCCGCAATAAAAGCAGCGATAACGGGTAAGGCGTCTGACCAACCAGTGGCCAGACACTTTTATGAAGCCCACCACACCCTATCCGGTCTCAAGCACATCATCATTGACCATGTTCCTAAATCTCTCTGCGAGGAGGTGACAGGGAGGGTCAACTCCTTAGGAAAGAAGCGACCTGGATCTACAACCTCGGCACCATCCACCCCTCCGGTTTGAACGAGAGGATCGTTTGGAGTACCTTCGGTTGATATACAATCTAGCCCTACTGATTTTTTTGCTATAACAACTTTATGTGGATGAGCGCAGTGCTCTTATCTAATGGACATTAATTGTTTATCACTGCCTTTGTGCATGTTTAGTTTTTATCTATATTTCGTTTTCCCTCATATGTTGGCTTTTTCGACACTTGGTAGGCACTGCCCCCTCCATGTATTCCACAACTAGGAGTGCCCTGCACCGCTGTCTCTTTATTGTCCAGTATGGGTTAAATGCAGTTTCTATTCTCCATTGTAGTGCATGCCTCTGATATTCCAGGTCTCCAGCCTTTACCCTCATTTAGTATGCCTGCATGTCTGTAGCTCTATCTGTAACCTCACCGCTGACCGCAAAGTTCCCACCATTGGCTACAATGGAGCGCATAGGCGCTACATTGTATCACTGCCATGTGCTGCCTGACAGACACTACAGGATCACACAGCCAATCAGGAGGGTGCCACAACGTGGCGCTCCCTGATTGGCTGAAGGGACCCTCTTTGACAGGAGTCAGGGGGGGTCCTGGCGGTCGGGGAAAGGGGTCCCATGTGTAAACATGGGACCCCTTTCAGTGCGTGGTCGGGTTTGCATTTTTTTTTTTTTTTCCAAGTACGTGGATTATTCAAAGGCCGGATTCTTCACTGGATTTTGTGAGTATATTTTTGTACACAGGTACCCCTTGGATTCTACATGGAGAAGAGGACCGAGCCTCGTGGGAACATAAGTAAGTATGTGTGTATGTTGGTGTGCATGTATGTAATAAAGTTGTACTGTCACGGTGTGTGTGTCCTGTTTTTATTGGGGTATTTTTTTAGTAGTAGTACTACAGGTACCAGCGGGCCCGGTTTTCCACTGCATGCTGGTACTTGTGGTTCTCCAAGTACCAGCTTGCGGGGGAAGCTTGCTGGGACTTGTAGTACTGCTACTAAAAACAATATTCACAATTTCACACTTGGCTATCAGCCCCCCATCCGCCGTCCTTGGATGGGGGGACAGCCTCGGGCTTCACCCCTGGCCCTTGGGTGGCTGGAGGGGGGGGACCCCTTGATTTAAGGGGTCCCCACTCCTCCAGGGTACCCCGGCCAGGGGTGACTAGTTGGGGTTTTAATGGCACGGCCGCAGGGACCGATATCAAAGTGTCCCGCGGCTGTGGCATTATCTCCCCAGCTAGTGGAGCCCGGTGCTGGTTTCAGAAATACGGGGGACCCCTACGCTTTTTGTCCCCCGTATTTTTGGAACCAGGACCAGGTGCAGAGCCCGGTGCTGGTTGATTAAATATGGGGGGACCCCTGTCATTTCCCCCCCCATATTTTTTCAACCAGGACCGGCTCAAAGAGCCCGAGGCTGGTTGTGCTTAGGAGGGGGGACCCCACGCATTATTTTTCAGATTTTTAAAGACTTTAATCAACTTTTTAAGGTACACAATGAAGCCCTGCACGGATCTCACAGATCCGGCCGGGATTCCTTGTGTTTTTTTCAGGCATTGTTTTACTCATCACTCCCGTAAAACACTGCCTGATATTACGAATCACATCGACATAGGAAAAAACGAATGTGCAAAACTCGGCAGCTTAGTGAATGATCGTATCAGGATTCAAAAAGTTGCTGTAAAATGCACCCGATACCATTCGAGTTCAAACACCCTTCAAAACGGCAAAAACACGAATATTAGTAAATATTGCCCCTGTACTTTTATCCCATTTTTTTTAATTTGTGTATTAATGTGTTATCTTAGAATACTGTCATTAAATTGTTTAAACTTTTAATAGCAAAAAGTGGGTATATGACTTCATTTTAGACACCATTGGTCGCTTTTATCCCCCCATCCCCTTTTCGCTATATATATATAGTATATATATATAATATATACTGTGTATATATATATATATTTATTTAGAAGACCCAACAAACCCTTTTTGCGCTCTGAAATTGGACCACCTATACCTTTAAATGTAAAATAAGTATTTTTTTAAAAACTACACTTTTATTAAAGGGCAAGCTTCTACACAGAGATGGTCCCCTGTTGAACGAGACCAATATTGAATAGAAACCAAGAAAAAGTATATCTCTGTGGAGCGCACTTATTGGACTAAAATGAATATATTTGTGTTTAATTGACAACAAAATACAATTTAGTATAATTATATTTGGATATTGGTAAAGAGAGGATGACTTTACACAAACACCCTTTTTCTTTAAAACATTTGTTGCTTTGTATTGCTAAAACAATTTAGATTCTCATTTCCATTAAAAAAGTTGATAAATACTTTTACAATCTGTTATTGTTCATTGCAGACACAATATCAAGTTACAACTTTTTCAAAACAATAAAATATTTCACCCAACGCGTTTCGTCTTATGGCGACTTCTTCAGGGGTGTTTCCTTAGGGTGTGATCCAAAATGAATAAAAGAAATAAAAATAAAATAAAGAGGAACATTAAAAATAAAAATAAAATAAATAAATAAATAAAATAATAGACATAGATATTGTGATATATTGTGCACATTCCTTCTCATTCTTAATGTTCCTTGATATTGTGTCTGCAATGAACAATAACACATTGTAAAAGTATTTATCAACTTTTTTAATGGAAATGAGAATCTAAATTGTTTTAAAGCAACAAATGTTTTAAAGAAAAAAGGTGTTTGTGTAAAGTCATCCTCTCTTTACCAATATCCAAATATAATTATACTAAATTGTATTTTGCTGTTAATTAGACACAAATATATTCATTTTAGTCCAATAAGTGCGCTCCACAGAGATACGCTTTTTCTTGATAGATATATATATATATATATATATATATACTGTATATCAAAGACATGATATACACACATCAAGCGCTTAAACATATAAAAATCACAATGTCCTTTCTAGTACTGTAGGTTTTTTTCTCAATTCCTCATATGTGTATACACGATTCCCCAAAAAGAAAGATAAGAGGAAGAGCATATAGTGAATCACAGTTATAATTCACATATACAAATAACAAATAAAACATGAAAAAAGACAATGTGGGGATTCTAAGGTGGCTGAAGTATTGCAATTACCAGCCATTTTGTTAGAACTGTCAATGGTCAGTTCTTAAAAGCATGTAAACCTATCTGTTTATGGATCTATTTCTGCAGCACGCTCCAATCACCAGCAGCCCAGTTCTCCTCCGCAAATGCCACCGGTCCTCCACAGCAAATCAGCGTGTTTCGACACGGTTAATCGCGTCTTTTTCGTGGTCAAAATGTCCAAGGTGAATGCCCGTAATGCATCTGGATCCCTTTTTTAACCCCCCCATGTCCAATTGTGATGGCAGGCGCAGCTGTTTCCTTTACATTTTAAAACTATACATCCATGAACCCCTGCTGGGCCTAGCCAACCACAGTCTCTTCCGGAGATACGGTTTCCTGTATCATCTTGGAAACTGAGCTGTGCCAATACGTCAGTTTCTGAAATCACCTTTCAACTTCTGCTTAAAGCCTCATATTTGCTGGCGATCATATATCCATCCACAAGCCTGGAAGTATAACTGTTTGTGCATGTTTTTTGACACATATATACCTCAACAATCTTTTCTCCGAGTTACCTCAATAAAATACTTAAAAATACTTAAAAACACTTAAAATTCATAATAACATCTCTATACAGTCCACATATAGAAGAAAAAGCCTTGATCCAAGTAAATTGCATGAGTGCTCAAAGTGCAGAATAAAATGACAGGTGCAGATACCCATAAACCACTTTCTTAAAACCATTTAACTTCAAAATCAAGGTTTTAACCTCAAGGTTTTAAGGTACCTAGTTTGAATATGGCTTTAATTTCTGCCTTTACTAATTGGCTAGATAAATCTCTTTGGTGCCAATATCTCTTAATCCAGCACAACCCTAGGAATTTTTGTTATGCCTATAATACATTTAGTGATTTGATATAGCATGTGTCTCTAGGCTTCCCTTAATATTTCTTAAGTGTTCGCTAATGCGAACCTTCAATGCTCTGGACGTACATCCAATATAGAACTGGCTACATTCACATTCTATCGCATTTATTACGCACTTAGGCGGTAATTCTGAGTTGATCGCAGCAGCAAGTTTGTTAGCAATTGGGCAAAACCATGTGCACTGCAGGGGGGGGCAGATATAACATGTGCAGAGAGAGTTAGATTTGGGTGGGTTATTTTGTTTCTGTGCAGGGTAAATACTGACTGTTTTATTTTTACATTGCAATTTAGATTTCAGTTTAAACACACCACACCCAAATCTAACTCTCTCTGCACATGTTATATCTGCCCCCCCTGCAGTGCACATGGTTTTGCCCAACTGCTAAAAAATTTCCTGCTGCGATCAACTTGGAATTACCCCTTTAGTGTTTACATGTGATAAAATCCCTAATGGAAAACTTTTTTCCATGTATTGTCACTTCATCACATTTATTCTTACCATCCCCTTTAGCTTGACAGCATTCCATACACATGCCGCATCTAAAAAAAACTTTTCATTTAATATTTTTTTTGTGGTGGTAGTGCACTACTCACCAATGATGAACTTAATTAGGAGCCTTTTTATAAAAAACTTTGGTCTTAGGGGAAGATTTTTACCAATTATGGGATCTTTTCCTAGAAGGCCCCTATGTTTCCGCAAAGATTGTTAAATTCTTTAGTACTGGCTATTGAATGTGGTGACACCCAATCATAAGGCTTCTTTTTATTACTTAGTAATTTTTCCCTTGGAACAGTATGTCTTTCACCAATTCTGCTGTTTTGCTAACTTTCTCGGGCGCATAGCATAATGCTATGAAGTATGTTTGCCTCTCAACTGCTTGTTGCTCATATACCTTCATATCGGTACAGTTTCATTTGAGTCTTCTCATTTGGCCCCCTGTAATGGAGTTCAACCATTCCATATGATGACAACTGTCATTCCTGAGATAGGAGTGTGAGTCTGCAGATTTACTATAATTTTTAGTGTGTATATTCCCACTTTCAATATATACACATATATCAAGGAAATATATACTTTTTTGATTTAAACAGTTATAAAAGTAATCTAAAAGAGCCTGGGCACTTCTTAACAAGGACTCCAGGTTCACTCCTAAGGGGTCATGGTTCCAGATGTAATCATTTTCCCAGGATCCCATAAACAGATTTTCATAACTCAGAGTGAACCTGGTGTCCATTGCAGTCCTGATCTGCAAGTAAAAATTGTTCTTAAAAGTGAAATAATTATTTGTTAAAATAAATTGCACATCTTCCAAAATTAAGTCCTGCAACCTTGCTCAAGATCACTTGTTTCTAAGGCTTTAGCCACTGCTTTAATTTCATACCTATGATTGATGATGGTATAAAGCGATCGTACGTCAACTGTTACCATGATCAATGTGTTCTCCCACTGAATAGTAGTCAGTGAATTCAGAAGTCAGTAGTGTCTTTCAAATGAGAAAGATTTTCATTACTAATGGTTGTAATTAGTACTCTATAAATTCTGATAAATTAGCAGTGACTGAATTCATGTCTGAAACTATTGGGACCACCAGTTCGGCATTAACCAGGAACTTTACCTATCTCTCTTCAAGAACCTTGTTATCCATATACTGTATTTGTTCAAAAGTCCTTATAATTTTTCTACGATGTTATTAGTGGGATCTGACCATAATTTGTGTTATGTTTCCAGGTCATTTAGTTGTCTTAATATTTCTTCTTTATACATCAATCTATGCATTACAACCACTCCTCCGTCTTTGTCAGCGGTTTGATCACCAGCTCTGTGTTATCTCTTAGTGATTTGAGCACCTGCCTCTCTTTGAATGATAAATGATGTTGGATTTTTTTAGTTGATACCCTTTGGATGTTCTCATGCACTAATTCAAAGAAAGTCTCCAAGAAATTGCCCTTCATGTGCACTGGGTTAAAAACCGACTTTGGTTTAAAACCACTTAACTGACGATTTTTCCCTTCAAAACTGTTAATAACATTGGGGGTCATTCCGAGTTGTTCGCTCGCAAGCTGCTTTTAGCAGCTTTGCACACGCTAAGCCGCCGCCTACTGGGAGTGAATCTTAGCATATTAAAATTGCGAACGAAAGATTAGCAGAATTGCGAATAGACACTTCTTAGCAGTTTCTGAGTAGCTCCACACTTACTCGGCATCTGCGATCAGTTCAGTGCTTGTCGTTCCTGGTTTGACGTCACAAACACACTTAGCGTTCGCCCAGACACTCCTCCGTTTCTCCAGCCACTCCCGCGTTTTTCCCGGAAACGGTAGCGTTTTTTCGCACACTCCCATAAAACGGCCTGTTTCCGCCCAGAAACACCCACTTCCTGTCAATCACATTACAATCACCAGAACGAAGAAAAAACCTCGTAATGCCGTGAGTAAAATTCCTAACTGCATAGCAAATTTACTTGGCGCAGTCGCACTGCGGACATTGCGCATGCGCATTAGCGACTATTCGCTCCGTTGCGACAAAAAAATAATGAGCGAACAACTCGGAATGACCCCCATTGTTTTTTAAAATTTATTTTATTTAATAAAGTTTAAAAAGTATTTTTATAAATATTTAAATACTATATTATGCACATTTGCAGAATGGATCTCCTCATCAAAAACGGGGGGAGAGGGTGGGAAGGTGCAGTCGCATGAAATCTGACCATACCAGTTAAGTGGTTGATGTAGGACTTACTTCTGGTATATTATTCAGTTGTTTAACCTCCTTACTTAGGAAATTTTTCTTTTTGGGGGATCGTGTATACACACATGAGGAATTAAGAAAAAAACCTACCAGAAATGATACAGTGATTTTTATGTTTTCAGCACTTGATGTGTGTATGTCATTATATACTGTAAATATGAGAATTAAAACTCAAATCCTGAGGCCAAGGACCAGCCCTCATGAACTACAGCAAGATTAGGTCCACGCTTAGAAAAACAACAACCCACGGATATAGATCCCAACAGAGTGTTACAGATCCGGGTTAAAGTGGTTGGTGTTCCATGTGACGGCAATGTTGTGTCATACCCCTTTTCCACTAGCTCAAAAAACATGGGTAAATGCACGTGGGCATGCATTTACCCTTGTTTTTTGCTAGTGGAAATGGCTCCCTCAGGAAAAACCTGGATCAAGTGACCTGGGAAATCCTACCTGGGTAGCTACCTGGGTAGGACACGGGAATGATCCGGGTAAGGTGTAGTGTAAACGGAAGCCGTGTCGATGCAACATGATCCCGTTTACACTGTAAGGAAGGGCGGCGCCGGGAGATCATGTGATCTCCCAGCGTTGCCCCTGCCACGTCACCAGCAGCGTCACCAACCCTGCAATATGCCTGGATGATGACTGCTGATGGGAAAGGGGCCGATGTGGGTCGCAGCTGGGTAGCACCCGTGTCAGGCTCCCGGCTGCAATCTGCATCATAGATGGAAAAGGGGTATCAGTTAGTGCAAAGAATATTTTGGGTCAAGTCATCTGGTTCCATGTGTACTGGAGTTAAGGGTTCATAAATCATGATGACACCAAAAGTGATATTTTTGTACACTACTCTGCCATCCAGAACAAAGCAAGAAAATATCTTCGAAGTCTTGGGGATGGAGATACTGTGAAGTTTGATGTAGTACAAGGATGCTGGGTCAGAGGCGGAACTAGTGATGGTGTTAGGGGGCACCAGCAAATATCCTACCTTGGGCATTTTATGATTAGGGTGAACTCTCTCAGTTCTTAAATATAATTAACAACTTTTGTCAAAAATAAAATAGCAATATATAAAATAAGATCAGTGCCTTAGTCCTGCTCATACAGCATATGCTGGTACTCCGTTATACCATAATGGGATGAATGTAATAATAAATGAATGAGGAGGATTTAAAGTAATTCTGATAAGCTCTTAAAGCTTTATATAATGTAAAGGAAGAATGTGGGATCTTTATCTTCTTACATCTGAGAAAAAAATAAATTACTTCATTTTCAATTGTTAGGGGAATACGATATTGTGATTTTTATATTTTACAATTGTTAGGATAATACACTATTGTAATTTTTATACTTTTATACGTTTTTCACTGTGCTGATAAAGTATATCTATAAACACACCTGACAAAATAACATGGAATGTGCTTTATATCTTTACTCTGCAGTAGCTCCCTTATTGTCTAACAGGACAAGACTGGCACACATGATATCAATGTGTCTCAGTACAATCTACCCACAGTAATTGCATTGTCATACTCTAAATGCCCATTCTCAATTAAATCCCCTCTACTGATGCCCATCTACACAAATATTGCCTAAGTCAGAGTTGCATGCAATTCTGAAAGTGGCTCTTCAGGCAGGGAGTCTGGTCCCTGACTCTACTTCCCTTCTTTCTTCATGGTAATAGGTTTTACATACTGTAAAAGTATAGAAATACAATTTATTGGTGCACATACAGTAAGTTATGATAACATAAGTAGCATGCAATTTAATAGAATGATAATTGAAATCAAATCATTTGAAGGGAATAAAAAAATCTCAGATTTTACATGTGAAATTTCTTACATATGTTATACTGTCGTTTTATAGCCTTCACAGAAAAAATATAAGTGTATTTGATCCACTTGATCGGTACATGTTTTGTTCCAGAAACAAAGTTGCTTGCTTTTTTTGCTTTACGTACAAACATGAATCAGGCACTAAGCTCAGATCCATTTATTGTACTTTTGCTGAAGTGTTAAGATTGATTGATTGTATTGATTAAAGGGGGTACTCACTGAGCGATCCCAGCCTAAAATCTAAGCAATTCGACTAGATTGCTTAGATTTTAAGCATGATCTCTCTCTGTGTACCCCTCACAGCTGGTGCTAGATTGGCCTGCATGCAGGCTCAATCTAGCAGTTCACTCATTTCACCCAGGCACACTCAGCACACATCGCGCTGTGCTGAGCGAGCGGAGAGATGTGTGCTGAGCGGTTCACTCAGCACACATCTCTCCCCACATCTGCCGGTGAATACGGGCCTTTAGGGTTATACATCTACACAAATATTGCCTAAAGCTAGGCATACACTATACAATTATCTGGCAGATTATCTGCCAGATCTGGCTGGTTGGAATAAAAATCTGGTAATGGATGAGAGCAAATGACAATTGACCATTTTTTCCCAAACACTGAAAAACTGTCAAAAACTGTTGTTCATGCAAACAACAGGTTTTGTCCATTTTTCAGTGTTTGGGAGCAAATCATTGATTGTCATTTACTCTCATCCATCACCAGATTTTCATTCCAACCAGCCAAATCTGGCAGATAATCTGCCAGATAATTGTATAGTGTATGCCCATCTTAAGTCAGAGTTACATGCAATTCTGAAAGAAACATTTTATGGTCTATTGTTTTATATTTTTAAATATGTATTTGCTGATTTATTTATTGCATTCTAGGCACAACAATATTTTAGATGTTCTACAGCTGTTTAAGTCAACGCTCAATGAAAGGATCAATAAATCCTTATTGTGGCAAGTGTTAAAAATGGCTAAACCCACTAATCAGCTGCTATGTGGGCCACATGCTGCATTACTGGGCAAAAATTGTAGTGTAAAGCCAGCTTCACTAATTTACAGCTTTCTAGGTATGATTATCTAAATCTGTTTGAAATTGATGGGAAAAGAACAACCTTTGTTCTATAAAATAAAAGGAAGTTCGTTTTAAAATAAAGTTAATTTAAAAAATATGTTCATAATAGAGCACAAAAGTTCAGGGTTAATATTTTGTGACCAAACAATTTTTTTAGATTGACTCTTCTATGTTAGCAAAGTCGTTGTTTTCTTTTAATACTTAATGAAAGCAGTTTATCTGAGCTGTAAAGTTTTATAGCTTCTAATAACCATGTTATATAGAGAGCACAGTTAGGGTAGTGCTTTGAATGAAGCTTATAGTTCAACAGAACAAAATAAAAATGTGCATAATGATACAAATTGTCCCACCAAACACAGAATGTAAGAAATGTACGAATTACATTTGTTCTGCATATTCATCTTTTGTTTTAATAATACAATATTAAATTACATTTATTTCTCAAGAGATTGTTTTTAATTACTTGACATGCAATATCCTGTAACAAGACCTTACAATTAAATATATTGTATCTGTATGAAAATCATGTTTCAAATTTTAAAAAACTTTACTACAGTTTTGATTTCCAAATTTAAATAAATTCCCTGATAGAAAATGCAAGATGATGAAAAGTATATACAGTATTGTTCATGGTAATAAACTTGTATGTCTAGAATGCAAATATACAGTATACTCTTTAATGTATTATACTGTATGTAGCAGACTTTTGGTCAGTAACTACAGTGATTGGTAAATATACTAAACAGGGCAAGCCACTTCTCAGCATGTTTAAGCAGAAAATTTACACCAAAGCCTTTAGGATGTTCTAATATTAATCACTGACATTGATCTCTATTAGGTCATTTAAACTTTAAGCATAAATTAGCTTTCATTATTAGCAATTATAAGAAAATATAAAACAGGAGATCTGTGATGTTGACGAATGTCCGAAAGTTGACATGTACAGAATGTCCACATTTGGGGGTAAATGTAATAGGGTGCGAGTTGCCAGAGGTCCGGGATTTAAGGCATGAATGCCTGTATTTTTAAAATAGCGATCATTTACAAGGCATTACCAGGTTGGTTATACCTTGTAAATGATTGCCGCTTTAAAAATATTGTTATTCAAATCCTTATTTCTACCATTGCTAGGCAACCATGATTTTCAAAATGGTTTATCAGCTCACCCATTTACAATATTACAGGTTAGAGGTATTACTAATTTGGGATGTTTAGTGGATAGGAGTACCCACCGAGCTTTTACCTTTTCTGAAGCTCAGGAAAATTATTGTTAGATATTAGGTTACCCACTGGCCTTCCTGCAAGACAAGCATTATATAAGTTCTGTGATCCAAGTTTTATCAGAAGATGACTGGCATAATCCAATCGATACTTTAGTGACTGCTCCGCTAGTCTTTAAAAAGGCTATTTCATACAATTATCACTGTTTTAGTAAAAATATGGACCATGAGACTTCTTCCAGAGGTATGGTTCAATGGATACAAAAATGTCCCACATATATAATACAAGATCTTCTGAAGGCTCTAGCTGTCTCTTGTGGATTGATCATGCCTTCTAGGTATAAAGAAATATTTTTAAATATTTTCTACAGGGCATATATATGTCCCCACACATTGTTTGATGGGAAGATCATCAAATAATTGTTATGGAAATTGGTGGAAATTGTGGATTTACACCACTGTTTTTGGTCATGCCCACTTGTTAGAAGTTTTTGTTACCTTTCTCCTGTATCACTTTATGGATCAAGTTATGAACAATTGATTGATGTGTTGGAACTTTGTTCAATTTTTAATTTATTGTACTGAGGTATAACTTGTTCCATTTATTGAATTCAAGATTTGTCACATGTTTGGACCTAGACACATAATGCTTCAATAAAAAATAATGTTAAAAAAGGGCATTAACGTCCAAATGCCGCACATAATGCAACTCAGATACTATTACATTTACCCTTTGACATGTCAACATACACAATGTTGACACTAACATAACCATAAGTAGACATTCCTATTTTAGCCTAACCCTAACCCTAAATGCAGCTTAACTCAAATACTAATTACAGCCTAACCCAATCCCTAATTTTAGCTTTATGCTTACTCTAATTGCAGCTTTACTCTAACCCTAACCCTAATTACATCCTAGTCTGAATTTCATGTCTCTATGGGCCTTATTCATGTTTGGATGGATTTGCACAGTCACAATGAATCAGATGTGCAAGTACATGTAACTAAAATTCAAATGCAACAGGAGGCGTCTGTAGGAGATAGATGCCTCTTGCATGCATTTGCTATATCTGAGTGACGCAACTGAGGACCATCACAATGTTTCCAGGTAGCAATCAAGCTGCTTAAGTTGAAGTTTACTCAGGCTGGCCGGCGGATCCAGAAAACCAGTTCATTAATATCCCTTTCACACCGCCCAATTAACCCGGTATATTGACGGGTCTACACAGGTCTAGGTGCGGTGTTAAAGGGATATGTTATAATTTCCTGGGTTGCCTGACCCAGTATTTCAAGCCAGCAATAAAGCAGGGTTATTCCCATGTTATTACCGGGTCAGGTGGGGTATGAACAGGTTACCCAGGTTGATGTGATCAGGAACCCATTCACACTATGGAGAGGCGGCGTGGAGATGATCTCATCTCCAAACACAGCATCTGCCCTCTTCCCCTCTTATCCATGTCACTCATGCTGCGGCTGGCAGGGAAATGCAAACAATATTGCAAGACCCATTCTGCACATGCACAGAACAAGTCTTGCACCTACACAGACCCCACACCATCCACCACCAGATTTGTACTTAAACCCTCAGGTTTGCATACAAATATGATTTAGGCTTTTTGCTCACTGACTTTAGACGGATCCCAAATTACAGGATATGGACAAGTTTCAAACTAGATTTTATGCATTCATGTTTTTACTGTAAAGCGTAAAAGAAAGGATTGACAGATTGAAAGTGTCCATATACATACAGTAATTATTTTATTTTATTTTCACAAAACAGTGGATTGAGGGTTTTAATTTAAAAAAATTTATTTGGTACAAATGCATTATTACATATTAATTATTTTAGCCGATGATTTTCCCTGTGATTAAAAAAGATTGCAAATAATAATTCTCAGCACTGTAATATTTATCCCCTCAATGCTTTCAAGAAGTCATATGTGCCGCTGGAAAAAAAATGTAAAAAGCAAAAAATATATAATAGTGTAATACATTCCAACAAACAATTATATTAAAAAGTATATCCATCTGTGTAATAAATCCAAGGAAGAAATGTGTTGTTTGATGTCTACAAGGAATTAAAGCAGCATATTCACAGCCACCAATGATATTAACATACAGTATACCCTACGTCAGTGCCAGCTTACAAAATATGCACTGGCCTAGGGTCCCCACGATAACAGATTAAAATAACATTGATTTGATCTTGAAAGAAAATTACAATCAAGCTTTCTTAAATTGTTTCCAAAAGATAGAAAAAAAATAATCAACACAAAGAAACAAAAACTTTACATTAAGGACTCTATAGAGAAACTACTGCATTACTGTATTGCACCCATTAACAACTTAAAGTACATAAACCATAGACATCAGAATCACATTACTGTTTCCAGATTGTAGACTGTTGGTTGGTAGAATTAAAAATGTATTAGGAGATAATTTGGTAGGGAAGCCTCTGGTACTGCCCTACGTATAAATTGAATAAATGGATTTCAGTATAATGTTTGAACCTTTATTCCTCCTCCAATCTATCATGTTCTGATGATTCCAGCATATAATAGATAATTTTAAAAATCTAGAGCAAAAATGCTAGAATTCTATAAAAATAATAAATCTTTAATCAATCCACTTGCAATTCCGATGTAAATATAAACATAGTAAAATAACATACTTTAAAAGTAATGAGGCATGTAGCAATTCTGTACAGATGGTCTGACTTGATTCCAGTTTTGCCACAATTCCTCAGGAGCAGGACATTTCACCAGCCCTTGTAACATCATAACCAAAACCTCATAACCCTGAACACATTTCAATACACTGAGTATCTTTTCAACAGGAACTTCCCTGCTTGTTTTTACATAAAAATTGTAAATGGAGTGATTCCCCCTGTATTTTATGAATAATTTGTACACACTTTTTTTTTATTCAATAGTTTTTATTTGAATTTTCAAGTTTTCATTAACAATTCACACAAAAACAAACATAATACTACATACACACACAATATGCACATAAACAGCTGTACATATATAAGGCACATGGTACATCAAATTTATAGAATATCACATAAATCACGCATTCTCAGATGGTCTGCGTCTGAGAGTATCACATCCCAAACATAACACTTCTAAAACAGACGTAAGCATAGTAGAACAAACACAGTACACCTCAATATACCTCAGCAAGGTCGGCCGCGGGGCATCTGCCCCCAAAATATACCAGGTCAAAGTAAGGAGAGAAGTACAAGGCTAGACTTTATTTATCCTTGAAATATTTAGACTCCATCCACCTGCCCCAAATTGTATACAATTTCCTCTCCGCCTTCCTCGCTAGGAATACAAATTTTTCGTGTACGACAGTTTCGTTGACCAGGGCTATCCAAGCCTTAAATGTCGGGGCCTCACCCGCCAGCCACAGCCGGGCTATACAGACCCTAGCTAAAGCGCATAGGTTGATAACATATCGTCTGCTAGGTGGATCTAAAGCCTCCTCGTCCACAATCAACAGGGTACACAGAGCAGGTGTACATATGGAGGAGGGAACCCCCGTATCACATATAGTGCATATAACAGCCATCCAGAATCGAGACACGCCAGGGCACACCCAAAGTAGATGCCAAAAGTCAGCACCCGTGGCTCCACACTTAGGGCACTGGGAGCTATGAGACCCCCCAATATGTGCTAACCTCACCGGGGTCATATATACTCTATGCAGAATATATAGTTGTATTTGCTGGTACCTGACAGAAGAAGTGGAGATCCGATGGGCTCCCATAGCGGTACTCCATGCATCGTCCGACAAAATACCCACATCCGACTCCCACCTACCCCGAAGAGCAGTTAGAGGGTCCGCATGATGTAGCTGCAGAATATGACCATATATCTTAGAGACCAAGTGTCCCGAGTCCAGCGTCTGCAACATTAATTTGACAGGGGAATCAACGAGGACCGGAGGGCCACTTGGAAATTGGGCAGCCAAAGCGTGTCTCAACTGAAGGAATCGAAAAAAGAACCCAGAGGGGACATTATGTGCCTGTTGAAGTTGTTGGAATGAGGTAAGGGTCCCGTCACTATATAAATGTCCTAAAGAGTGTACTCCCCAATTACCCCACACTTCCCTAACCTGAAGTTGACACAGTTCCGGCAGCCCGTAAGCGTTATCCAGTGGGGTATCAGGATCAATACCGTGGCCTCGCATCACAGAGTGCCCCATTTTCCATATTAGGATGGATTGTTTAATCAGTGGCAATGTGGACATTTTGACGCTACCACACAGGAGCAGCTGCAATGGGGAGCCCCCAGGGTAGTCATGGTGCAACATCAGTGAATGCAAAGCCAGGGCATCAAGGTCAGTAACCCACTCCCAAACATGCGCCAGCTGCGCCACATAATAATAAAAGCGGAAGTTGGGGAGGGCCAAACCCCCCCATGTCCCGTGACCTGGTCAGAGTATCCAGTCGCAAACGTGCCCGCTTACTAGCTCACACCAGGGAGGAAAGCAACCCATTTATTTGTTTAAAAATCTTCTGCGGGATATAAACGGGAGAGTTTTGCAGAACATACAGAAGTTTGGGTTGGAAGACCATTTTTACCATATTAACCCTCCCCGTGACCGTTAAGGGTAGTTTTCCCCATACCCGACTACGGAGATACGTTATTTGTGGAGTAATATTTAGGGAGGAGAACTTTTGAGGATCATTAGACACCCAGATGCCCAGGTATTTGAATGAGTCCACTCACCGCAGCGGAAGAGCCACCAGTGGGGAAGCAGGAACTTCCCCGCGAAGTGGGATAATAAAGGATTTCTCCCAATTAATCAGGAGCCCAGAGTATCGCCCGAACCCAACAATAATTTCCAAAATCCTAGGCATAGACTAAGCATAGCGATCCACAAATAGCAAAACGTCATCGGCATACAATGCCACCCTGTCCTCACGGGCAGTGGTGTCACAAGGGGGGTGCGGCCCGCTCCCGGGTGTCACCCGCCGAGGGGTGACACCAAAATGCCGGCTCCTGCAGAGTGACAGAAGCCGAGTGCTGCACTGTTATATTATGTGCAGCACTCGGCTCCTGTCACTTTGCAGGAGCCAGCACTGCAGGGACAGCACCTCCCGAGAGTCAGCCCTCACCTCCCACACCCCCCAGTGAAAAAAAAAACGGGTGTCGGGACGCGAAGCCCCGCCCCTCTGCAAAGCCCCACCCCCTTTGCGTACCTGCAATGGTTTAAAAACGGGTTCCGCCCGCGAAGCCCAGCCCCTCTGTTTAAGCCCCGCCCATTCCCGCAAGGCCCCGTCCCTTTTATCCTTGCTGCCGCACCGGGTGTCACAGAGGTGAGTGACGCCTCTGCTCACGGGCACCCACCCTGAAGCCAGAGATCCCCGCATCTGCTCTCAAGAGGCACGCAAGGGGCTCAATGGCCATAGCAAATAAAGTAGGGGACAATGGGCAGCCCTGTCGCGTACCTCTAGATAGGGGAAAGGAATGAGATACGAAACCATTTACCGCCACTCTCGCCGAGGGGGAGGAATACATCAATTGAACATATTTAATGAAGTTTGGGCCTATACCGAATCTACGCATAGCTTCCCACAAATAAGCCCATTCCACGGAATCAAAAGCCTTAGCGGCGTCCAACGAAACGACTATGGAGGAGGTGGGGTCCTTACAGGGGATTTGTAGATGAGTAAACAGACGTCTAAGGTTAATGGAGGTCGACTTATTGGGCATAAATCCCGTCTGATCAGGGTGTATAATGTGAGAGATGACTGTATTTAATCTGCCAGCCAATACCTTAGCTAAGATTTTAATAGCAATTGTTTCCCCAGCACACTGAATGGATAACAGTAACCAGATATAAATCCCACATGATAATAGAATTCAGAGATCTTCGTTACACATATTTGCGCAAATGTGTGGTTAAGCCCCAAAGCCGCATCAAGGCCTCTCTGTATATTTGGGGTCCCTAGCGCTATATCTAGGTGCAGGGTGTGGCACCCCAAAACACCAGAATGAGCCAGAAAGCACAGCGTGACATACCAGTGTAAAAAACTATAGTGTTAATAAATTAGTATTTAGGAAGCCGAAGCTATAGAGGGGGTGATACAAACATGAAATGTAATTAAAATAGAGAAATAGTGTTAGAAAATTAATAAGTGAAAAGTGTTAATAGAATGTAAAGGTATGCCACACTAAAGCCATCCAGCTCAGCCAGTCCAGAGGCACCACACCTCACACCTCCATTACCCCAATCTGGGTCTAATATTAACCAGCAAGGAGTCACATGATAATGGCTCCTTACTAAAATATGTCTAAGCTAAGAGCTACTTACCTTGGAGCAACCCCATAATGCTCCATGTGGCATGTCAGGGCCTGCACCTCCTCCTAATGCAGAAACCTCTCTGCCTCTCACAACAGACATATAGATTGGTAAATGCTCAATTAGCTTAGTGATATCATTCAGGTGCTCGAAAGGAAGGGGTATTTCTGAGCAAGAAAAAAAGCAATTGTTTCCCCAGCACACTGAATGGATAACAGTAACCAGATATAAATCCCACATGATAATAGAATTCAGAGATCTTCGTTACACATATTTGCGCAAATGTGTGGTTAAGCCCCAAAGCCGCATCAAGGCCTCTCTGTATATTTGGGGTCCCTAGCGCTATATCTAGGTGCAGGGTGTGGCACCCCAAAACACCAGAATGAGCCAGAAAGCACAGCGTGACATACCAGTGTAAAAAACTATAGTGTTAATAAATTAGTATTTAGGAAGCCGAAGCTATAGAGGGGGTGATACAAACATGAAATGTAATTAAAATAGAGAAATAGTGTTAGAAAATTAATAAGTGAAAAGTGTTAATAGAATGTAAAGGTATGCCACACTAAAGCCATCCAGCTCAGCCAGTCCAGAGGCACCACACCTCACACCTCCATTACCCCAATCTGGGTCTAATATTAACCAGCAAGGAGTCACATGATAATGGCTCCTTACTAAAATATGTCTAAGCTAAGAGCTACTTACCTTGGAGCAACCCCATAATGCTCCATGTGGCATGTCAGGGCCTGCACCTCCTCCTAATGCAGAAACCTCTCTGCCTCTCACAACAGACATATAGATTGGTAAATGCTCAATTAGCTTAGTGATATCATTCAGGTGCTCGAAAGGAAGGGGTATTTCTGAGCAAGAAAAAAAGCAATTGTTTCCCCAGCACACTGAATGGATAACAGTAACCAGATATAAATCCCACATGATAATAGAATTCAGAGATCTTCGTTACACATATTTGCGCAAATGTGTGGTTAAGCCCCAAAGCCGCATCAAGGCCTCTCTGTATATTTGGGGTCCCTAGCGCTATATCTAGGTGCAGGGTGTGGCACCCCAAAACACCAGAATGAGCCAGAAAGCACAGCATGACATACCAGTGTAAAAAACTATAGTGTTAATAAATTAGTATTTAGGAAGCCGAAGCTATAGAGGGGGTGATACAAACAGGAAATGTAATTAAAATAGAGAAATAGTGTTAGAAAATTAATAAGTGAAAAGTGTTAATAGAATGTAAAGGTATGCCACACTAAAGCCATCCAGCTCAGCCAGTCCAGAGGCACCACACCTCACACCTCCATTACCCCAATCTGGGTCTAATATTAACCAGCAAGGAGTCACATGATAATGGCTCCTTACTAAAATATGTCTAAGCTAAGAGCTACTTACCTTGGAGCAACCCCATAATGCTCCATGTGGCATGTCAGGGCCTGCACCTCCTCCTAATGCAGAAACCTCTCTGCCTCTCACAACAGACATATAGATTGGTAAATGCTCAATTAGCTTAGTGATATCATTCAGGTGCTCGAAAGGAAGGGCTATTTCTGAGCAAGAAAAAAAGCAATTGTTTCCCCAGCACACTGAATGGATAACAGTAACCAGATATAAATCCCACATGATAATAGAATTCAGAGATCTTCGTTACACATATTTGCGCAAATGTGTGGTTAAGCCCCAAAGCCGCATCAAGGCCTCTCTGTATATTTGGGGTCCCTAGCGCTATATCTAGGTGCAGGGTGTGGCACCCCAAAACACCAGAATGAGCCAGAAAGCACAGCGTGACATACCAGTGTAAAAAACTATAGTGTTAATAAATTAGTATTTAGGAAGCCGAAGCTATAGAGGGGGTGATACAAACATGAAATGTAATTAAAATAGAGAAATAGTGTTAGAAAATTAATAAGTGAAAAGTGTTAATAGAATGTAAAGGTATGCCACACTAAAGCCATCCAGCTCAGCCAGTCCAGAGGCACCACACCTCACACCTCCATTACCCCAATCTGGGTCTAATATTAACCAGCAAGGAGTCACATGATAATGGCTCCTTACTAAAATATGTCTAAGCTAAGAGCTACTTACCTTGGAGCAACCCCATAATGCTCCATGTGGCATGTCAGGGCCTGCACCTCCTCCTAATGCAGAAACCTCTCTGCCTCTCACAACAGACATATAGATTGGTAAATGCTCAATTAGCTTAGTGATATCATTCAGGTGCTCGAAAGGAAGGGGTATTTCTGAGCAAGAAAAAAAGCAATTGTTTCCCCAGCACACTGAATGGATAACAGTAACCAGATATAAATCCCACATGATAATAGAATTCAGAGATCTTCGTTACACATATTTGCGCAAATGTGTGGTTAAGCCCCAAAGCCGCATCAAGGCCTCTCTGTATATTTGGGGTCCCTAGCGCTATATCTAGGTGCAGGGTGTGGCACCCCAAAACACCAGAATGAGCCAGAAAGCACAGCGTGACATACCAGTGTAAAAAACTATAGTGTTAATAAATTAGTATTTAGGAAGCCGAAGCTATAGAGGGGGTGATACAAACATGAAATGTAATTAAAATAGAGAAATAGTGTTAGAAAATTAATAAGTGAAAAGTGTTAATAGAATGTAAAGGTATGCCACACTAAAGCCATCCAGCTCAGCCAGTCCAGAGGCACCACACCTCACACCTCCATTACCCCAATCTGGGTCTAATATTAACCAGCAAGGAGTCACATGATAATGGCTCCTTACTAAAATATGTCTAAGCTAAGAGCTACTTACCTTGGAGCAACCCCATAATGCTCCATGTGGCATGTCAGGGCCTGCACCTCCTCCTAATGCAGAAACCTCTCTGCCTCTCACAACAGACATATAGATTGGTAAATGCTCAATTAGCTTAGTGATATCATTCAGGTGCTCGAAAGGAAGGGGTATTTCTGAGCAAGAAAAAAAGCAATTGTTTCCCCAGCACACTGAATGGATAACAGTAACCAGATATAAATCCCACATGATAATAGAATTCAGAGATCAACAACAATTGTTTTTTTCTTGCTCAGAAATACCCCTTCCTTTCGAGCACCTGAATGATATCACTAAGCTAATTGAGCATTTACCAATCTATATGTCTGTTGTGAGAGGCAGAGAGGTTTCTGCATTAGGAGGAGGTGCAGGCCCTGACATGCCACATGGAGCATTATGGGGTTGCTCCAAGGTAAGTAGCTCTTAGCTTAGACATATTTTAGTAAGGAGCCATTATCATGTGACTCCTTGCTGGTTAATATTAGACCCAGATTGGGGTAATGGAGGTGTGAGGTGTGGTGCCTCTGGACTGGCTGAGCTGGATGGCTTTAGTGTGGCATACCTTTACATTCTATTAACACTTTTCACTTATTAATTTTCTAACACTATTTCTCTATTTTAATTACATTTCATGTTTGTATCACCCCCTCTATAGCTTCGGCTTCCTAAATACTAATTTATTAACACTATAGTTTTTTACACTGATATGTCACGCTGTGCTTTCTGGCTCATTCTGGTGTTTTGGGGTGCCACACCCTGCACCTAGATATAGCGCTAGGGACCCCAAATATACAGAGAGGCCTTGATGCGGCTTTGGGGCTTAACCACACATTTGCGCAAATATGTGTAACGAAGATCTCTGAATTCTATTATCATGTGGGATTTATATCTGGTTACTGTTATCCATTCAGTGTGCTGGGGAAACAATTGCTTATTTTCTTGCTCAGAAATACCCCTTCCTTTCGAGCACCTGAATGATATCACTAAGCTAATTGAGCATTTACCAATCTATATGTCTGTTGTGAGAGGCAGAGAGGTTTCTGCATTAGGAGGAGGTGCAGGCCCTGACATGCCACATGGAGCATTATGGGGTTGCTCCAAGGTAAGTAGCTCTTAGCTTAGACATATTTTAGTAAGGAGCCATTATCATGTGACTCCTTGCTGGTTAATATTAGACCCAGATTGGGGTAATGGAGGTGTGAGGTGTGGTGCCTCTGGACTGGCTGAGCTGGATGGCTTTAGTGTGGCATACCTTTACATTCTATTAACACTTTTCACTTATTAATTTTCTAACACTATTTCTCTATTTTAATTACATTTCATGTTTGTATCACCCCCTCTATAGCTTCGGCTTCCTAAATACTAATTTATTAACACTATAGTTTTTTACACTGGTATGTCACGCTGTGCTTTCTGGCTCATTCTGGTGTTTTGGGGTGCCACACCCTGCACCTAGATATAGCGCTAGGGACCCCAAATATACAGAGAGGCCTTGATGCGGCTTTGGGGCTTAACCACACATTTGCGCAAATATGTGTAACGAAGATCTCTGAATTCTATTATCATGTGGGATTTATATCTGGTTACTGTTATCCATTCAGTGTGCTGGGGAAACAATTGCTTTTTTTCTTGCTCAGAAATACCCCTTCCTTTCGAGCACCTGAATGATATTACTAAGCTAATTGAGCATTTACCAATCTATATGTCTGTTGTGAGAGGCAGAGAGGTTTCTGCATTAGGAGGAGGTGCAGGCCCTGACATGCCACATGGAGCATTATGGGGTTGCTCCAAGGTAAGTAGCTCTTAGCTTAGACATATTTTAGTAAGGAGCCATTATCATGTGACTCCTTGCTGGTTAATATTAGACCCAGATTGGGGTAATGGAGGTGTGAGGTGTGGTGCCTCTGGACTGGCTGAGCTGGATGGCTTTAGTGTGGCATACCTTTACATTCTATTAACACTTTTCACTTATTAATTTTCTAACACTATTTCTCTATTTTAATTACATGTCATGTTTGTATCACCCCCTCTATAGCTTCGGCTTCCTAAATACTAATTTATTAACACTATAGTTTTTTACACTGGTATGTCACGCTGTGCTTTCTGGCTCATTCTGGTGTTTTGGGGTGCCACACCCTGCACCTAGATATAGCGCTATGGACCCCAAATATACAGAGAGGCCTTGATGCGGCTTTGGGGCTTAACCACACATTTGCGCAAATATGTGTAACGAAGATCTCTGAATTCTATTATCATGTGGGATTTATATCTGGTTACTGTTATCCATTCAGTGTGCTGGGGAAACAATTGCTTTTTTTCTTGCTCAGAAATACCCCTTCCTTTCGAGCACCTGAATGATATCACTAAGCTAATTGAGCATTTACCAATCTATATGTCTGTTGTGAGAGGCAGAGAGGTTTCTGCATTAGGGGGAGGTGCAGGCCCTGACATGCCACATGGAGCATTATGGGGTTGCTCCAAGGTAAGTAGCTCTTAGCTTAGACATATTTTAGTAAGGAGCCATTATCATGTGACTCCTTGCTGGTTAATATTAGACCCAGATTGGGTTAATGGAGGTGTGAGGTGTGGTGCCTCTGGACTGGCTGAGCTGGATGGCTTTAGTGTGGCATACCTTTACATTCTATTAACACTTTTCACTTATTAATTTTCTAACACTATTTCTCTATTTTAATTACATTTCATGTTTGTATCACCCCCTCTATAGCTTCGGCTTCCTAAATACTAATTTATTAACACTATAGTTTTTTACACTGGTATGTCACGCTGTGCTTTCTGGATCATTCTGGTGTTTTGGGGTGCCACACCCTGCACCTAGATATAGCGCTAGGGACCCCAAATATACAGAGAGGCCTTGATGCGGCTTTGGGGCTTAACCACACATTTGCGCAAATATGTGTAACGAAGATCTCTTAATTCTATTATCATGTGGGATTTATATCTGGTTACAGTTATCCATTCAGTGTGCTGGGGAAACAATTGCTTTTTTTCTTGCTCAGAAATACCCCTTCCTTTCGAGCACATGAATGATATCACTAAGCTAATTGAGCATTTACCAATCTATATGTCTGTTGTGAGAGGCAGAGAGGTTTCTGCATTAGGAGGAGGTGCAGGCCCTGACATGCCACATGGAGCATTATGGGGTTGCTCCAAGGTAAGTAGCTCTTAGCTTAGACATATTTTAGTAAGGAGCCATTATCATGTGACTCCTTGCTGGTTAATATTAGACCCAGATTGGGGTAATGGAGGTGTGAGGTGTGGTGCCTCTGGACTGGCTTAGCTGGATGGCTTTAGTGTGGCATACCTTTACATTCTATTAACACTTTTCACTTATTAATTTTCTAACACTATTTCTCTATTTTAATTACATTTCATGTTTGTATCACCCCCTCTATAGCTTCGGCTTCCTAAATACTAATTTATTAACACTATAGTTTTTTACACTGGTATGTCACGCTGTGCTTTCTGGCTCATTCTGGTGTTTTGGGGTGCCACACCCTGCACCTAGATATAGCGCTAGGGACCCCAAATATACAGAGAGGCCTTGATGCGGCTTTGGGGCTTAACCACACATTTGCGCAAATATGTGTAACGAAGATCTCTGAATTCTATTATCATGTGGGATTTATATCTGGTTACTGTTATCCATTCAGTGTGCTGGGGAAACAATTGCTTTTTTTCTTGCTCAGAAATACCCCTTCCTTTCGAGCACCTGAATGATATCACTAAGCTAATTGAGCATTTACCAATCTATATGTCTGTTGTGAGAGGCAGAGAGGTTTCTGCATTAGGAGGAGGTGCAGGCCCTGACATGCCACATGGAGCATTATGGGGTTGCTCCAAGGTAAGTAGCTCTTAGCTTAGACATATTTTAGTAAGGAGCCATTATCATGTGACTCCTTGCTGGTTAATATTAGACCCAGATTGGGGTAATGGAGGTGTGAGGTGTGGTGCCTCTGGACTGGCTGAGCTGGATGGCTTTAGTGTGGCATACCTTTACATTCTATTAACACTTTTCACTTATTAATTTTCTAACACTATTTCTCTATTTTAATTACATTTCATGTTTGTATCACCCCCTCTATAGCTTCGGCTTCCTAAATACTAATTTATTAACACTATAGTTTTTTACACTGGTATGTCACGCTGTGCTTTCTGGCTCATTCTGGTGTTTTGGGGTGCCACACCCTGCACCTAGATATAGCGCTAGGGACCCCAAATATACAGAGAGGCCTTGATGCGGCTTTGGGGCTTAACCACACATTTGCGCAAATATGTGTAACGAAGATCTCTGAATTCTATTATCATGTGGGATTTATATCTGGTTACTGTTATCCATTCAGTGTGCTGGGGAAACAATTGCTTTTTTTCTTGCTCAGAAATACCCCTTCCTTTCGAGCACCTGAATGATATTACTAAGCTAATTGAGCATTTACCAATCTATATGTCTGTTGTGAGAGGCAGAGAGGTTTCTGCATTAGGAGGAGGTGCAGGCCCTGACATGCCACATGGAGCATTATGGGGTTGCTCCAAGGTAAGTAGCTCTTAGCTTAGACATATTTTAGTAAGGAGCCATTATCATGTGACTCCTTGCTGGTTAATATTAGACCCAGATTGGGGTAATGGAGGTGTGAGGTGTGGTGCCTCTGGACTGGCTGAGCTGGATGGCTTTAGTGTGGCATACCTTTACATTCTATTAACACTTTTCACTTATTAATTTTCTAACACTATTTCTCTATTTTAATTACATGTCATGTTTGTATCACCCCCTCTATAGCTTCGGCTTCCTAAATACTAATTTATTAACACTAGAGATGAGCGGGTTCGGTTTCTTTGAATCCGAACCCGCACGAACTTCACTTTTTTTTCCACGGGTCCGAGCGACTCGGATCTTCCCGCCTTGCTCGGTTAACCCGAGCGCGCCCGAACGTCATCATGACGCTGTCGGATTCTCGCGAGACTCGGATTCTATATAAGGAGCCGCGCGTCGCCGCCATTTTCACACGTGCATTGAGATTGATAGGGAGAGGACGTGGCTGGCGTCCTCTCCATTAGAATAGATTAGAAGAGAGAGAGAGAGAGAGAGATTGTGCAGACAGAGTTTACCACAGTGACCAGTGCAGTTGTTGTTAAGTTAACTTTTATTTAATATATCCGTTCTCTGCTATATCCGTTCTCTGCCTGAAAAAAACGATACACAGCAGTCACACAGTGTGACTCAGTCTGTGTGCACTCAGCTCAGCCCAGTGTGCTGCACATCAATGTATAAAAGCTTATAATAATTGTGGGGGAGACTGGGGAGCACTGCAGGTTGTTATAGCAGGAGCCAGGAGTACATAATATTATATTAATTTAAAATTAAACAGTGCACACTTTTGCTGCAGGAGTGCCACTGCCAGTGTGACTAGTGGTGACCAGTGCCTGACCACCAGTATAGTAGTATATTGTTGTATACTATCTCTTTATCAACCAGTCTATATTAGCAGCAGACACAGTACAGTGCGGTAGTTCACGGCTGTGGCTACCTCTGTGTCGGCAGTCGGCACTCGGCAGGCAGTCCGTCCATCCATAATTGTATAATTATATACCACCTAACCGTGGTATTTTTTTTTCTTTCTTTATACCGTCGTCATAGTCATACTAGTTGTTACGAGTATACTACTATCTCTTTATCAACCAGTGTACAGTGCGGTAGTTCACGGCTGTGGCTACCTCTGTGTCGGCAGTCGGCAGGCAGTCCGTCCATCCATAATTGTATTATTATAATATATACCACCTAACCGTGGTTTTTTTTTCATTCTTTATACCGTCATAGTGTCATACTAGTTGTTACGAGTATACTACTATCTCTTTATCAACCAGTGTACAGTGCGGTAGTTCACGGCTGTGGCTACCTCTGTGTCGGAACTCGGCAGGCAGTCCGTCCATCCATAATTGTATTACAATATATACCACCTAACCGTGGTTTTTTTTTCATTCTTTATACCGTCATAGTCAGTCATACTAGTTGTTACGAGTATACTACTATCTCTTTATCAACCAGTGTACAGTGCGGTAGTTCACGGCTGTGGCTACCTCTGTGTCGGAACTCGGCAGGCAGTCCGTCCATCCATAATTGTATTATTATAATATATACCACCTAACCGTGGTTTTTTTTTCATTCTTTATACCGTCATAGTGTCATACTAGTTGTTACGAGTATACTACTATCTCTTTATCAACCAGTGTACAGTGCGGTAGTTCACGGCTGTGGCTACCTCTGTGTCGGCAGTCGGCAGGCAGTCCGTCCATCCATAATTGTATTATAATATATACCACCTAACCGTGGTTTTTTTTTCATTCTTTATACCGTCATAGTCAGTCATACTAGTTGTTACGAGTATACTACTATCTCTTTATCAACCAGTGTACAGTGCGGTAGTTCACGGCTGTGGCTACCTCTGTGTCGGAACTCGGCAGGCAGTCCGTCCATCCATAATTGTATTACAATATATACCACCTAACCGTGGTTTTTTTTTCATTCTTTATACCGTCATAGTCAGTCATACTAGTTGTTACGAGTATACTACTATCTCTTTATCAACCAGTGTACAGTGCGGTAGTTCACGGCTGTGGCTACCTCTGTGTCGGAACTCGGCAGGCAGTCCGTCCATCCATAATTGTATTATTATAATATATACCACCTAACCGTGGTTTTTTTTTCATTCTTTATACCGTCATAGTGTCATACTAGTTGTTACGAGTATACTACTATCTCTTTATCAACCAGTGTACAGTGCGGTAGTTCACGGCTGTGGCTACCTCTGTGTCGGCAGTCGGCAGGCAGTCCGTCCATCCATAATTGTATTAGAATATATACCACCTAACCGTGGTTTTTTTTTCATTCTTTATACCGTCATAGTCAGTCATACTAGTTGTTACGAGTATACTACTATCTCTTTATCAACCAGTGTACAGTGCGGTAGTTCACGGCTGTGGCTACCTCTGTGTCGGCACTCGGCAGGCAGTCCGTCCATCCATAATTGTATTACAATATATACCACCTAACCGTGGTTTTTTTATACCACCTAACCGTGGCAGTCCGTCCATAATTGTATACTAGTATCCAATCCATCCATCTCCATTGTTTACCTGAGGTGCCTTTTAGTTCTGCCTATAAAATATGGAGAACAAAAAAGTTGAGGTTCCAAAATTAGGGAAAGATCAAGATCCACTTCCACCTCGTGCTGAAGCTGCTGCCACTAGTCATGGCCGAGACGATGAAATGCCAGCAACGTCGTCTGCCAAGGCCGATGCCCAATGTCATAGTACAGAGCATGTCAAATCCAAAACACCAAATATCAGAAAAAAAAGGACTCCAAAACCTAAAATAAAATTGTCGGAGGAGAAGCGTAAACTTGCCAATATGCCATTTACCACACGGAGTGGCAAGGAACGGCTGAGGCCCTGGCCTATGTTCATGGCTAGTGGTTCAGCTTCACATGAGGATGGAAGCACTCAGCCTCTCGCTAGAAAACTGAAAAGACTCAAGCTGGCAAAAGCACCGCAAAGAACTGTGCGTTCTTTGAAATCCCAAATCCACAAGGAGAGTCCAATTGTGTCGTTTGCGATGCCTGACCTTCCCAACACTGGACGTGAAGAGCATGCGCCTTCCACTATTTGCATGCCCCCTGCAAGTGCTGGAAGGAGCACCCGCAGTCCAGTTCCTGATAGTCAGATTGAAGATGTCAGTGTTGAAGTACACCAGGATGAGGAGGATATGGGTGTTGCTGGCGCTGGGGAGGAAATTGACCAGAAGGATTCTGATGGTGAGGTGGTTTGTTTAAGTCAGGCACCCGGGGAGACACCTGTTGTCCGTGGGAGGAATATGGCCGTTGACATGCCAGGTGAAAATACCAAAAAAATCAGCTCTTCGGTGTGGAGGTATTTCACCAGAAATGCGGACAACAGGTGTCAAGCCGTGTGTTCCCTTTGTCAAGCTGTAATAAGTAGGGGTAAGGACGTTAACCACCTCGGAACATCCTCCCTTATACGTCACCTGCAGCGCATTCATAATAAGTCAGTGACAAGTTCAAAAACTTTGGGTGACAGCGGAAGCAGTCCACTGACCAGTAAATCCCTTCCTCTTGTAACCAAGCTCACGCAAACCACCCCACCAACTCCCTCAGTGTCAATTTCCTCCTTCCCCAGGAATGCCAATAGTCCTGCAGGCCATGTCACTGGCAAGTCTGACGAGTCCTCTCCTGCCTGGGATTCCTCCGATGCATCCTTGCGTGTAACGCCTACTGCTGCTGGCGCTGCTGTTGTTGCCGCTGGGAGTCGATGGTCATCCCAGAGGGGAAGTCGTAAGCCCACTTGTACTACTTCCAGTAAGCAATTGACTGTTCAACAGTCCTTTGCGAGGAAGATGAAATATCACAGCAGTCATCCTACTGCAAAGCGGATAACTGAGTCCTTGACAACTATGTTGGTGTTAGACGTGCGTCCGGTATCCGCCGTTAGTTCACAGGGAACTAGACAATTTATTGAGGCAGTGTGCCCCCGTTACCAAATACCATCTAGGTTCCACTTCTCTAGGCAGGCGATACCGAGAATGTACACGGACGTCAGAAAAAGACTCACCAGTGTCCTAAAAAATGCAGTTGTACCCAATGTCCACTTAACCACGGACATGTGGACAAGTGGAGCAGGGCAGGGTCAGGACTATATGACTGTGACAGCCCACTGGGTAGATGTATGGACTCCCGCCGCAAGAACAGCAGCGGCGGCACCAGTAGCAGCATCTCGCAAACGCCAACTCTTTCCTAGGCAGGCTACGCTTTGTATCACCGCTTTCCAGAATACGCACACAGCTGAAAACCTCTTACGGCAACTGAGGAAGATCATCGCGGAATGGCTTACCCCAATTGGACTCTCCTGTGGATTTGTGGCATCGGACAACGCCAGCAATATTGTGTGTGCATTAAATATGGGCAAATTCCAGCACGTCCCATGTTTTGCACATACCTTGAATTTGGTGGTGCAGAATTTTTTAAAAAACGACAGGGGCGTGCAAGAGATGCTGTCGGTGGCCAGAAAAATTGCGGGACACTTTCGGCGTACAGGCACCACGTACAGAAGACTGGAGCACCACCAAAAACTACTGAACCTGCCCTGCCATCATCTGAAGCAAGAAGTGGTAACGAGGTGGAATTCAACCCTCTATATGCTTCAGAGGTTGGAGGAGCAGCAAAAGGCCATTCAAGCCTATACAATTGAGCACGATATAGGAGATGGAATGCACCTGTCTCAAGTGCAGTGGAGAATGATTTCAACGTTGTGCAAGGTTCTGATGCCCTTTGAACTTGCCACACGTGAAGTCAGTTCAGACACTGCCAGCCTGAGTCAGGTCATTCCCCTCATCAGGCTTTTGCAGAAGAAGCTGGAGGCATTGAAGAAGGAGCCAACACGGAGCGATTCCGCTAGGCATGTGGGACTTGTGGATGCAGCCCTTAATTCGCTTAACAAGGATTCACGGGTGGTCAATCTGTTGAAATCAGAGCACTACATTTTGGCCACCGTGCTCGATCCTAGATTTAAAGCCTACCTTGGATCTCTCTTTCCGGCAGACACAGGTCTGCTGGGGTTGAAAGACCTGCTGGTGACAAAATTGTCAAGTCAAGCGGAACGCGACCTGTCAACATCTCCTCCTTCACATTCTCCCGCAACTGGGGGTGCGAGGAAAAGGCTCAGAATTCCGAGCCCACCCGCTGGCGGTGATGCAGGGCAGTCTGGAGCGACTGCTGATGCTGACATCTGGTCCGGACTGAAGGACCTGCCAACGATTACGGACATGTCGTCTACTGTCACTGCATATGATTCTCTCAACATTGATAGAATGGTGGAGGATTATATGAGTGACCGCATCCAAGTAGGCACGTCACACAGTCCGTACTTATACTGGCAGGAAAAAGAGGCAATTTGGAGGCCCTTGCACAAACTGGCTTTATTCTACCTAAGTTGGCCTCCCACAAGTGTGTACTCCGAAAGAGTGTTTAGTGCCGCCGCTCACCTTGTCAGCAATCGGCGTACGAGGTTACATCCAGAAAATGTGGAGAAGATGATGTTCATTAAAATGAATTATAATCAATTCCTCCGCGGAGACATTGACCAGCAGCAATTGCCTCCACAAAGTACACAGGGAGCTGAGATGGTGGATTCCAGTGGGGACGAATTGATAATCTGTGAGGAGGGGGATGTACACGGTGATATATCGGAGGGTGAAGATGAGGTGGACATCTTGCCTCTGTAGAGCCAGTTTGTGCAAGGAGAGATTAATTGCTTCTTTTTTGGGGGGGGTCCAAACCAACCCGTCATATCAGTCACAGTCGTGTGGCAGACCCTGTCACTGAAATGATGGGTTGGTTAAAGTGTGCATGTCCTGTTTTGTTTATACAACATAAGGGTGGGTGGGAGGGCCCAAGGATAATTCCATCTTGCACCTCTTTTTTCTTTTCTTTTTCTTTGCATCATGTGCTGATTGGGGAGGGTTTTTTGGAAGGGACATCCTGCGTGACACTGCAGTGCCACTCCTAGATGGGCCCGGTGTTTGTGTTGGCCACTAGGGTCGCTAATCTTACTCACACAGCTACCTCATTGCGCCTCTTTTTTTCTTTGCGTCATGTGCTGTTTGGGGAGGGTTTTTTGGAAGGGACATCCTGCGTGACACTGCAGTGCCACTCCTAGATGGGCCCGGTGTTTGTGTCGGCCACTAGGGTCGCTAATCTTACTCACACAGTCAGCTACCTCATTGCGCCTCTTTTTTTCTTTGCGTCATGTGCTGTTTGGGGAGGGTTTTTTGGAAGGGCCATCCTGCGTGACACTGCAGTGCCACTCCTAGATGGGCCCGGTGTTTGTGTCGGCCACTAGGGTCGCTAATCTTACTCACACAGCTACCTCATTGCGCCTCTTTTTTTCTTTGCGTCATGTGCTGTTTGGGGAGGGTTTTTTGGAAGGGCCATCCTGCGTGACACTGCAGTGCCACTCCTAGATGGGCCCGGTGTTTGTGTCGGCCACTAGGGTCGCTAATCTTACTCACACAGCTACCTCATTGCGCCTCTTTTTTTCTTTGCGTCATGTGCTGTTTGGGGAGGGTTTTTTGGAAGGGACATCCTGCGTGACACTGCAGTGCCACTCCTAGATGGGCCCGGTGTTTGTGTCGGCCACTAGGGTCGCTTATCTTACTCACACAGCGACCTCGGTGCAAATTTTAGGACTAAAAATAATATTGTGAGGTGTGAGGTATTCAGAATAGACTGAAAATGAGTGTAAATTATGGTTTTTGAGGTTAATAATACTTTGGGATCAAAATGACCCCCAAATTCTATGATTTAAGCTGTTTTTTAGTGTTTTTGGAAAAAAACACCCGAATCCAAAACACACCCGAATCCGACAAAAATAATTCGGTGAGGTTTTGCCAAAACGCGTTCGAACCCAAAACACGGCCGCGGAACCGAACCCAAAACCAAAACACAAAACCCGAAAAATTTCAGGCGCTCATCTCTAATTAACACTATAGTTTTTTACACTGGTATGTCACGCTGTGCTTTCTGGCTCATTCTGGTGTTTTGGGGTGCCACACCCTGCACCTAGATATAGCGCTAGGGACCCCAAATATACAGAGAGGCCTTGATGCGGCTTTGGGGCTTAACCACACATTTGCGCAAATATGTGTAACGAAGATCTCTGAATTCTATTATCATGTGGGATTTATATCTGGTTACTGTTATCCATTCAGTGTGCTGGGGAAACAATTGCTTTTTTTCTTGCTCAGAAATACCCCTTCCTTTCGAGCACCTGAATGATATCACTAAGCTAATTGAGCATTTACCAATCTATATGTCTGTTGTGAGAGGCAGAGAGGTTTCTGCATTAGGAGGAGGTGCAGGCCCTGACATGCCACATGGAGCATTATGGGGTTGCTCCAAGGTAAGTAGCTCTTAGCTTAGACATATTTTAGTAAGGAGCCATTATCATGTGACTCCTTGCTGGTTAATATTAGACCCAGATTGGGGTAATGGAGGTGTGAGGTGTGGTGCCTCTGGACTGGCTGAGCTGGATGGCTTTAGTGTGGCATACCTTTACATTCTATTAACACTTTTCACTTATTAATTTTCTAACACTATTTCTCTATTTTAATTACATTTCATGTTTGTATCACCCCCTCTATAGCTTCGGCTTCCTAAATACTAATTTATTAACACTATAGTTTTTTACACTGGTATGTCACGCTGTGCTTTCTGGCTCATTCTGGTGTTTTGGGGTGCCACACCCTGCACCTAGATATAGCGCTAGGGACCCCAAATATACAGAGAGGCCTTGATGCGGCTTTGGGGCTTAACCACACATTTGCGCAAATATGTGTAACGAAGATCTCTGAATTCTATTATCATGTGGGATTTATATCTGGTTACTGTTATCCATTCAGTGTGCTGGGGAAACAATTGCTTTTTTTCTTGCTCAGAAATACCCCTTCCTTTCGAGCACCTGAATGATATCACTAAGCTAATTGAGCATTTACCAATCTATATGTCTGTTGTGAGAGGCAGAGAGGTTTCTGCATTAGGAGGAGGTGCAGGCCCTGACATGCCACATGGAGCATTATGGGGTTGCTCCAAGGTAAGTAGCTCTTAGCTTAGACATATTTTAGTAAGGAGCCATTATCATGTGACTCCTTGCTGGTTAATATTAGACCCAGATTGGGGTAATGGAGGTGTGAGGTGTGGTGCCTCTGGACTGGCTGAGCTGGATGGCTTTAGTGTGGCATACCTTTACATTCTATTAACACTTTTCACTTATTAATTTTCTAACACTATTTCTCTATTTTAATTACATTTCATGTTTGTATCACCCCCTCTATAGCTTCGGCTTCCTAAATACTAATTTATTAACACTATAGTTTTTTACACTGGTATGTCACGCTGTGCTTTCTGGCTCATTCTGGTGTTTTGGGGTGCCACACCCTGCACCTAGATATGGCGCTAGGGACCCCAAATATACAGAGAGGCCTTGATGCGGCTTTGGGGCTTAACCACACATTTGCGCAAATATGTGTAACGAAGATCTCTGAATTCTATTATCATGTGGGATTTATATCTGGTTACTGTTATCCATTCAGTGTGCTGGGGAAACAATTGCTTTTTTTCTTGCTCAGAAATACCCCTTCCTTTCGAGCACCTGAATGATATCACTAAGCTAATTGAGCATTTACCAATCTATATGTCTGTTGTGAGAGGCAGAGAGGTTTCTGCATTAGGAGGAGGTGCAGGCCCTGACATGCCACATGGAGCATTATGGGGTTGCTCCAAGGTAAGTAGCTCTTAGCTTAGACATATTTTAGTAAGGAGCCATTATCATGTGACTCCTTGCTGGTTAATATTAGACCCAGATTGGGGTAATGGAGGTGTGAGGTGTGGTGCCTCTGGACTGGCTGAGCTGGATGGCTTTAGTGTGGCATACCTTTACATTCTATTAACACTTTTCACTTATTAATTTTCTAACACTATTTCTCTATTTTAATTACATTTCATGTTTGTATCACCCCCTCTATAGCTTCGGCTTCCTAAATACTAATTTATTAACACTATAGTTTTTTACACTGGTATGTCACGCTGTGCTTTCTGGCTCATTCTGGTGTTTTGGGGTGCCACACCCTGCACCTAGATATGGCGCTAGGGACCCCAAATATACAGAGAGGCCTTGATGCGGCTTTGGGGCTTAACCACACATTTGCGCAAATATGTGTAACGAAGATCTCTGAATTCTATTATCATGTGGGATTTATATCTGGTTACTGTTATCCATTCAGTGTGCTGGGGAAACAATTGCTTTTTTTCTTGCTCAGAAATACCCCTTCCTTTCGAGCACCTGAATGATATCACTAAGCTAATTGAGCATTTACCAATCTATATGTCTGTTGTGAGAGGCAGAGAGGTTTCTGCATTAGGAGGAGGTGCAGGCCCTGACATGCCACATGGAGCATTATGGGGTTGCTCCAAGGTAAGTAGCTCTTAGCTTAGACATATTTTAGTAAGGAGCCATTATCATGTGACTCCTTGCTGGTTAATATTAGACCCAGATTGGGGTAATGGAGGTGTGAGGTGTGGTGCCTCTGGACTGGCTGAGCTGGATGGCTTTAGTGTGGCATACCTTTACATTCTATTAACACTTTTCACTTATTAATTTTCTAACACTATTTCTCTATTTTAATTACATTTCATGTTTGTATCACCCCCTCTATAGCTTCGGCTTCCTAAATACTAATTTATTAACACTATAGTTTTTTACACTGGTATGTCACGCTGTGCTTTCTGGCTCATTCTGGTGTTTTGGGGTGCCACACCCTGCACCTAGATATAGCGCTAGGGACCCCAAATATACAGAGAGGCCTTGATGCGGCTTTGGGGCTTAACCACACATTTGCGCAAATATGTGTAACGAAGATATCTGAATTCTATTATCATGTGGGATTTATATCTGGTTACTGTTATCCATTCAGTGTGCTGGGGAAACAATTGCTTTTTTTCTTGCTCAGAAATACCCCTTCCTTTCGAGCACCTGAATGATATCACTAAGCTAATTGAGCATTTACCAATCTATATGTCTGTTGTGAGAGGCAGAGAGGTTTCTGCATTAGGAGGAGGTGCAGGCCCTGACATGCCACATGGAGCATTATGGGGTTGCTCCAAGGTAAGTAGCTCTTAGCTTAGACATATTTTAGTAAGGAGCCATTATCATGTGACTCCTTGCTGGTTAATATTAGACCCAGATTGGGGTAATGGAGGTGTGAGGTGTGGTGCCTCTGGACTGGCTGAGCTGGATGGCTTTAGTGTGGCATACCTTTACATTCTATTAACACTTTTCACTTATTAATTTTCTAACACTATTTCTCTATTTTAATTACATTTCATGTTTGTATCACCCCCTCTATAGCTTCGGCTTCCTAAATACTAATTTATTAACACTATAGTTTTTTACACTGGTATGTCACGCTGTGCTTTCTGGCTCATTCTGGTGTTTTGGGGTGCCACACCCTGCACCTAGATATAGCGCTAGGGACCCCAAATATACAGAGAGGCCTTGATGCGGCTTTGGGGCTTAACCACACATTTACGCAAATATGTGTAACGAAGATCTCTGAATTCTATTATCATGTGGGATTTATATCTGGTTACTGTTATCCATTCAGTGTGCTGGGGAAACAATTGCTTTTTTTCTTGCTCAGAAATACCCCTTCCTTTCCAGCACATGAATGATATCACTAAGCTAATTGAGCATTTACCAATCTATATGTCTGTTGTGAGAGGCAGAGAGGTTTCTGCATTAGGAGGAGGTGCAGGCCCTGACATGCCACATGGAGCATTATGGGGTTGCTCCAAGGTAAGTAGCTCTTAGCTTAGACATATTTTAGTAAGGAGCCATTATCATGTGACTCCTTGCTGGTTAATATTAGACCCAGATTGGGGTAATGGAGGTGTGAGGTGTGGTGCCTCTGGACTGGCTGAGCTGGATGGCTTTAGTGTGGCATACCTTTACATTCTATTAACACTTTTCACTTATTAATTTTCTAACACTATTTCTCTATTTTAATTACATTTCATGTTTGTATCACCCCCTCTATAGCTTCGGCTTCCTAAATACTAATTTATTAACACTATAGTTTTTTACACTGGTATGTCACGCTGTGCTTTCTGGCTCATTCTGGTGTTTTGGGGTGCCACACCCTGCACCTAGATATAGCGCTAGGGACCCCAAATATACAGAGAGGCCTTGATGCGGCTTTGGGGCTTAACCACACATTTGCGCAAATATGTGTAACGAAGATCTCTGAATTCTATTATCATGTGGGATTTATATCTGGTTACTGTTATCCATTCAGTGTGCTGGGGAAACAATTGCTTTTTTTCTTGCTCAGAAATACCCCTTCCTTTCGAGCACCTGAATGATATCACTAAGCTAATTGAGCATTTAGCAATCTATATGTCTGTTGTGAGAGGCAGAGAGGTTTCTGCATTAGGAGGAGGTGCAGGCCCTGACATGCCACATGGAGCATTATGGGGTTGCTCCAAGGTAAGTAGCTCTTAGCTTAGACATATTTTAGTAAGGAGCCATTATCATGTGACTCCTTGCTGGTTAATATTAGACCCAGATTGGGGTAATGGAGGTGTGAGGTGTGGTGCCTCTGGACTGGCTGAGCTGGATGGCTTTAGTGTGGCATACCTTTACATTGTATGAACACTTTTCACTTATTAATTTTCTAACACTATTTCTCTATTTTAATTACATTTCATGTTTGTATCACCCCCTCTATAGCTTCGACTTCCTAAATACTAATTTATTAACACTATAGTTTTTTACACTGGTATGTCACGCTGTGTTTTCTGGCTCATTCTGGTGTTTTGGGGTGCCACACCCTGCACCTAGATATAGCGCTAGGGACCCCAAATATACAGAGAGGCCTTGATGCGGCTTTGGGGCTTAACCACACATTTACGCAAATATGTGTAACGAAGATCTCTGAATTCTATTATCATGTGGGATTTATATCTGGTTACTGTTATCCATTCAGTGTGCTGGGGAAACAATTGCTTTTTTTCTTGCTCAGAAATACCCCTTCCTTTCGAGCACCTGAATGATATCACTAAGCTAATTGAGCATTTACCAATCTATATGTCTGTTGTGAGAGGCAGAGAGGTTTCTGCATTAGGAGGAGGTGCAGGCCCTGACATGCCACATGGAGCATTATGGGGTTGCTCCAAGGTAAGTAGCTCTTAGCTTAGACATATTTTAGTAAGGAGCCATTATCATGTGACTCCTTGCTGGTTAATATTAGACCCAGATTGGGGTAATGGAGGTGTGAGGTGTGGTGCCTCTGGACTGGCTGAGCTGGATGGCTTTAGTGTGGCATACCTTTACATTCTATTAACACTTTTCACTTATTAATTTTCTAACACTATTTCTCTATTTTAATTACATTTCATGTTTGTATCACCCCCTCTATAGCTTCGGCTTCCTAAATACTAATTTATTAACACTATAGTTTTTTACACTGGTATGTCACGCTGTGCTTTCTGGCTCATTCTGGTGTTTTGGGGTGCCACACCCTGCACCTAGATATAGCGCTAGGGACCCCAAATATACAGAGAGGCCTTGATGCGGCTTTGGGGCTTAACCACACATTTGCGCAAATATGTGTAACGAAGATCTCTGAATTCTATTATCATGTGGGATTTATATCTGGTTACTGTTATCCATTCAGTGTGCTGGGGAAACAATTGCTTTTTTTCTTGCTCAGAAATACCCCTTCCTTTCGAGCACCTGAATGATATCACTAAGCTAATTGAGCATTTACCAATCTATATGTCTGTTGTGAGAGGCAGAGAGGTTTCTGCATTAGGAGGAGGTGCAGGCCCTGACATGCCACATGGAGCATTATGGGGTTGCTCCAAGGTAAGTAGCTCTTAGCTTAGACATATTTTAGTAAGGAGCCATTATCATGTGACTCCTTGCTGGTTAATATTAGACCCAGATTGGGGTAATGGAGGTGTGAGGTGTGGTGCCTCTGGACTGGCTGAGCTGGATGGCTTTAGTGTGGCATACCTTTACATTCTATTAACACTTTTCACTTATTAATTTTCTAACACTATTTCTCTATTTTAATTACATTTCATGTTTGTATCACCCCCTCTATAGCTTCGGCTTCCTAAATACTAATTTATTAACACTATAGTTTTTTACACTGGTATGTCACGCTGTGCTTTCTGGCTCATTCTGGTGTTTTGGGGTGCCACACCCTGCACCTAGATATAGCGCTAGGGACCCCAAATATACAGAGAGGCCTTGATGCGGCTTTGGGGCTTAACCACACATTTGCGCAAATATGTGTAACGAAGATCTCTGAATTCTATTATCATGTGGGATTTATATCTGGTTACTGTTATCCATTCAGTGTGCTGGGGAAACAATTGCTTTTTTTCTTGCTCAGAAATACCCCTTCCTTTCGAGCACCTGAATGATATCACTAAGCTAATTGAGCATTTACCAATCTATATGTCTGTTGTGAGAGGCAGAGAGGTTTCTGCATTAGGAGGAGGTGCAGGCCCTGACATGCCACATGGAGCATTATGGGGTTGCTCCAAGGTAAGTAGCTCTTAGCTTAGACATATTTTAGTAAGGAGCCATTATCATGTGACTCCTTGCTGGTTAATATTAGACCCAGATTGGGGTAATGGAGGAGTGAGGTGTGGTGCCTCTGGACTGGCTGAGCTGGATGGCTTTAGTGTGGCATACCTTTACATTCTATTAACACTTTTCACTTATTAATTTTCTAACACTATTTCTCTATTTTAATTACATTTCATGTTTGTATCACCCCCTCTATAGCTTCGGCTTCCTAAATACTAATTTATTAACACTATAGTTTTTTACACTGGTATGTCACGCTGTGCTTTCTGGCTCATTCTGGTGTTTTGGGGTGCCACACCCTGCACCTAGATATAGCGCTAGGGACCCCAAATATACAGAGAGGCCTTGATGCGGCTTTGGGGCTTAACCACACATTTGCGCAAATATGTGTAACGAAGATCTCTGAATTCTATTATCATGTGGGATTTATATCTGGTTACTGTTATCCATTCAGTGTGCTGGGGAAACAATTGCTTTTTTTCTTGCTCAGAAATACCCCTTCCTTTCGAGCACCTGAATGATATCACTAAGCTAATTGAGCATTTACCAATCTATATGTCTGTTGTGAGAGGCAGAGAGGTTTCTGCATTAGGAGGAGGTGCAGGCCCTGACATGCCACATGGAGCATTATGGGGTTGCTCCAAGGTAAGTAGCTCTTAGCTTAGACATATTTTAGTAAGGAGCCATTATCATGTGACTCCTTGCTGGTTAATATTAGACCCAGATTGGGGTAATGGAGGTGTGAGGTGTGGTGCCTCTGGACTGGCTGAGCTGGATGGCTTTAGTGTGGCATACCTTTACATTCTATTAACACTTTTCACTTATTAATTTTCTAACACTATTTCTCTATTTTAATTACATTTCATGTTTGTATCACCCCCTCTATAGCTTCGGCTTCCTAAATACTAATTTATTAACACTATAGTTTTTTACACTGGTATGTCACGCTGTGCTTTCTGGCTCATTCTGGTGTTTTGGGGTGCCACACCCTGCACCTAGATATAGCGCTAGGGACCCCAAATATACAGAGAGGCCTTGATGCGGCTTTGGGGCTTAACCACACATTTGCGCAAATATGTGTAACGAAGATCTCTGAATTCTATTATCATGTGGGATTTATATCTGGTTACTGTTATCCATTCAGTGTGCTGGGGAAACAATTGCTTTTTTTCTTGCTCAGAAATACCCCTTCCTTTCGAGCACCTGAATGATATCACTAAGCTAATTGAGCATTTACCAATCTATATGTCTGTTGTGAGAGGCAGAGAGGTTTCTGCATTAGGAGGAGGTGCAGGCCCTGACATGCCACATGGAGCATTATGGGGTTGCTCCAAGGTAAGTAGCTCTTAGCTTAGACATATTTTAGTAAGGAGCCATTATCATGTGACTCCTTGCTGGTTAATATTAGACCCAGATTGGGGTAATGGAGGTGTGAGGTGTGGTGCCTCTGGACTGGCTGAGCTGGATGGCTTTAGTGTGGCATACCTTTACATTCTATTAACACTTTTCACTTATTAATTTTCTAACACTATTTCTCTATTTTAATTACATTTCATGTTTGTATCACCCCCTCTATAGCTTCGGCTTCCTAAATACTAATTTATTAACACTATAGTTTTTTACACTGGTATGTCACGCTGTGCTTTCTGGCTCATTCTGGTGTTTTGGGGTGCCACACCCTGCACCTAGATATAGCGCTAGGGACCCCAAATATACAGAGAGGCCTTGATGCGGCTTTGGGGCTTAACCACACATTTGCGCAAATATGTGTAACGAAGATCTCTGAATTCTATTATCATGTGGGATTTATATCTGGTTACTGTTATCCATTCAGTGTGCTGGGGAAACAATTGCTTTTTTTCTTGCTCAGAAATACCCCTTCCTTTCGAGCACCTGAATGATATCACTAAGCTAATTGAGCATTTACCAATCTATATGTCTGTTGTGAGAGGCAGAGAGGTTTCTGCATTAGGAGGAGGTGCAGGCCCTGACATGCCACATGGAGCATTATGGGGTTGCTCCAAGGTAAGTAGCTCTTAGCTTAGACATATTTTAGTAAGGAGCCATTATCATGTGACTCCTTGCTGGTTAATATTAGACCCAGATTGGGGTAATGGAGGTGTGAGGTGTGGTGCCTCTGGACTGGCTGAGCTGGATGGCTTTAGTGTGGCATACCTTTACATTCTATTAACACTTTTCACTTATTAATTTTCTAACACTATTTCTCTATTTTAATTACATTTCATGTTTGTATCACCCCCTCTATAGCTTCGGCTTCCTAAATACTAATTTATTAACACTATAGTTTTTTACACTGGTATGTCACGCTGTGCTTTCTGGCTCATTCTGGTGTTTTGGGGTGCCACACCCTGCACCTAGATATAGCGATAGGGACCCCAAATATACAGAGAGGCCTTGATGCGGCTTTGGGGCTTAACCACACATTTGCGCAAATATGTGTAACGAAGATCTCTGAATTCTATTATCATGTGGGATTTATATCTGGTTACTGTTATCCATTCAGTGTGCTGGGGAAACAATTGCTTTTTTTCTTGCTCAGAAATACCCCTTCCTTTCGAGCACCTGAATGATATCACTAAGCTAATTGAGCATTTACCAATCTATATGTCTAAGATTTTAATATCAGTGGGTAAGAGGGATATAGGGCGATAGGACTCAACTCTCCTAAGATCCTTATCAGGTTTAGGGAGAACCACAATCACTGCCTCCGCCATAGACGGGGGGAGAGACTCCTGTGCAAAAATTTGGCTGAACAGCTCCAGCAGGCGAGGGACAAAAAAATCCAGGTGGTGCCCATAGACCTCAGAAGGTATACCATCCATGCCTGAGGCTTTACCACTAGGGGAGGCCTTAATAGCAGCCATAATCTCATCGGGTGAGATAGGTGCCTTTTGCAGATCACAAGCCTCACTGGACAAGGTGGGGAAGTAAACAGCGTCTAAATAATCGTTGAGGTGCGACTGAGTGCACTCCAATTTAGATTCATACAAGCGGCTATAATAAGACACAAATTCAGCCGCCATTTGTGGAGTCTGAGTTAGGGAAATGCCATCAGAATTCAAAATCTCAACTACTACACTAGTAGGTCTGTCACCCCGGGCCAGGGAGGCCAAGTACGTCCCCGGCCTATCACCCGTAGCGTAAAAAGTATGGGAGGAGAAAAGGAGTCTATGCTGAGTCTTCTCCAGTAGATAATCCTTCCATTCTCTCTGAGCCGATAACCAGGCTAACTTAGAACCATTTAAAGAATCCTGCAAGTATTGCAATTCTGCGGCGACACTCTGGGCCTCCAACACCGCCTCCCGTCGCTTATAAAAGGACTTTAAACTAGATACCCGTTTAATCAAACTCCCCCGCAGAAAGGCCTTAAACGTGTCCCATAGAGTAGAGATAGCAGTTTCGGCACTATTTAATTCAAAGAATTCCCGCCATGCGGCCACCAGGTCAGAGCCGTCCCCCATGTGGACAAGCCAGAATGGATTAAATTTCCATACAGCTTGGCCCCTAGAACAATTAAAATCTAAAGTAAAAGTCAAAGGGGAGTGGTCTGATATACCCCTAGTCTCATATCTAATATCGCCCACCCGGGGAACCATGTCGCTCGAGAGGAGGGCCAGGTCAATCTTGGAGAACGAAGAATGGGAGTGAGAGAAACAGGAGTATTGTTTAAGAGACGGGTGTCTCAATCTCCAAGGATCGACCAGGCCCAACCCCGACACCACATTTGCAAAAGAGAGATTCCCAGGACATGCAGCCGACGGAGACATAGACAGCCTGTCCATCGCCGCATCTAGCACATTATTAAAATCCCCGAGGCAAATAACCGATATCCCGGGAGAAGAGGCCATGAACCCAGCAGCCCTCTTAAGGACATCAGGAGAATAGGGAGGGGGCACATAAACCGCTATAAGGAGGACAGGGACGTAAAATAGTCTACATTTCAGAAACACATATCTCCCCCACGGATCCGTCTGCACAGATTCCAGCACGAAGGGGACGGTCCGCTTAATAAGGACTGAAACTCCACGAGAGGCAGAAGTATGCATGGAATGGTACGCCCATCCCACCCATGGCCTTTTTAGCGAGAGAATCTTATTCTCCACCAAGTGTGTTTCCATAAGGCAGACCACATCAGCGGCACAAGTTTTAATCTGTCGGAGTACCAGGGACCTCTTAACTTTGTCACTAAGACCTCGCACATTCCACGATAACACTTTAATCCCAGCCATAGTGCATCAAAAGTAAAATAAATGCAACACCCCGCGGCCAGCCAATTCCACCATGCATACGTTCAGTTACCAGACACCGATGCTTAGATAGTACAACAACGAACCATGTCCATTCACAACATACATCTCCACACAAAAGGAAACTACAACCCAAAGCCTTCCCCCGCCCCCCTCCCTGTATACCACCCCCAACTTGCAGCATACTTGGATCCCAAAACTAAAAACAAGTACCTAAAAACTCAAATATACAAACTTCGTAGCACCATTAATTGGTGCAAACACACCTTGATCGGGGCCAAGAATTTAATGACTCTCGGGAAAATAGAGATAGCCTCCAGCCACCAACCCCCCCCCCCCCCCGAAAAAATAAAGGAGGGGAAATCATAGACATCCACCCCCTGGGTCTGTTCATACCCAAAATAAACATACACGAATAACAAGGAGCCAAACATATCGAACCACAAGCGTAACCCCCCCCCCACCCCCCAGAAACAACAGGAGATAAGATAAATTCTAAAGCCTACCCGAAGCATCAAAGTAGGCAAACGAGTAGTCATATGTCCTGTCTAACCTGTGAGAGCAGAATATAGTAACTGGGATACAGAGGACATCGACCACAATCTAACACCCCCGCAGCCTATTGCCACACATTAATTAACACGCAGGTGCAGCACACATAATTAATAACAAGAGAAGCACACAAGGAGAGAAAAAAATAAATAAAAAAGAAAAGCAAACAGGATAAAGTCAGCATCAGGGCTAGGCCGGAGACTCAGGGATCTGCAAGGGCACGCCTCGCCGGGAATCGTCTATCCAGCCACGCCGTGGCCTCATGAGGAGTTGTGAAAAACTTTGTTTCCCCGTCAGCCACCACTCGCAACTTAGATGGGAAGATGGGAAGAGCATGGCATACGGCAGGTCAAGTTCACGGAGCCTCCTCTTAGCAGACAGGAACTGAGCCCTATCCTTTTGTACATCCACGGCAAAGTCCGGGAAAACCGATATGGGCGATCCATTCCATTTCAAAGGGCCCTTGGTGCGGGCCAGCCTCAGAACTGTGTCGCGGTCTCGGAAATGGAGGAACTTAGCAATAAAGGTGCGAGGTGGAGCCCCCGGAGGCAGCGGGCGCATCGGAACTCTATGGGCCCGTTCAACGGTAAAATAAGGCGAGAATTCCTCAGTTCCAAAAGCATCCCGGAGCCATTTCACAAGAAATTCTTCAGGAGTTGAGCCCTCCTCCTTCTCGACGAAACGGATGTTATTGCGCCGCAAGCGCCCCTCCATATCCGTCAGTTTTCTGTGCACCTCAGTCATTTGAGATTCCAAAGCATCAGTACGGCGACCCAGCGGGCCGACAGAGTCTTCAACATTGGATATACGGGTCTCAGCCACTCCCACTCTCTCTCTCACTCGTTGAAGGTCTTGATGGATAATGGAGAGATCAGATTGCACTTGCCCAATCTTGTCCGCCAGACGCGTCTCACTGGCGGTCACCGCATCTAATACTCTCTGCAGAGCAGCATCCGGATGATCTGAGGAAGCAGAACTATACGCAGGAGATGGTGGTGATGTTTCAGATCCGGCACTCTCACCCCCCCCCCGCCGCTGAGAGCCAGGATTCCGGACAAACTTATCCATTGCGCCCGCCGCCGCATTAATTTGGCGGCCGCGCACCATTTTAGACAACACGGTGTCGCTCCGTCCAGCCAACCAGGTATATCAAAGCAAATATAAGCAAGCAAGAGGGGGGCGTCCACACCGAAAGGCCAGCGGGCCCGAGGCAGGTTATAAATATGTATAGCTAAACAGCAGGGCCAAAGTCTCCGGATATAATGCAAAGTGTCCGCCTGATGGAGATCAGGCAATATCCCCCTTAATCAGAGCCGTGCGGTGAAGAGAAGCAGCCCCCAGCACTGACCTCCAGGCAAAGTGAGATCCGGATCGGCCAGCCAGATACGTGCAGCAGGAGGAGAGGGGGGAAGGGTACACGCGACCCAATGGACTCCCAGCCAGCTCAGTTAGGCCCCCACAGAATAGCAGTCCGCCCCGTATCAGTGGGCCCGCGCCCCGCGTGCCCGGGTCTCAGTCAGGGCGGGAGCATGCAGCAGCAGAAGGTCAATTCAGTGGCCGCAGCGGCCGGCAGCCGATGTTGAGCAGGATGGCCTTCCGGGCTCCCCAGAGGGTTCAGGCGACGCAGTGCCCCAGCCCCGCTCAAATGTCCCAGGCGGCTGCAGCGGGCGGGGAGAGATCGCGGGAGCCGCACTTCCGGTCCCCCGGGCGGCACGTGCCCGCGGCGGTGCAGGATGTTCCAGGCAGCCTCAGATATGCTCCGGGTCCCCCAGCAGGCACACAGGGCGGCGGTCACCCTCACTCCCCTCCACAGAGACGCGGGCGGCGGTGGAAAGCCAAAGCCGAACTTCCGGTCCCCCGGGCGACACGGGTCCGCGGCGGTGCAGGGTGTTCCAGGCGCCACAGACACGTCTCGGGTCCCTCAGCAGGCACACAGGGCGGCAGACGAGCGTCCCTCACTCCTCTCCACAGAGACGCGGGCGGCGGCAGAGAGCGGGAGCCGAACTTCCGGTCGGAGGTGAGCGCGAGGCAGCAGCTCCAGCGCCGAGCAGGGCCCGCCGGGCAGATAGGGCTGCAGGAGCTCGAGGGACAGTGACATCCAGCCCAAATTCACTCCAGGGGGGGCAGGAGGCATTCATGCAGCGATGACCCCAATATCAGACCCAGGGGGGGAGTATAGGATAATGATTCAGGATATATTGGCTGGAGAGCTGCACAGTGCAAGTGCTACTCCATGCCCGTCCAGGCCACGCCCCTTGTACACACTTTTTAAACATATCATTTATTTCAAGTGTACCATAAAAATTGGAAAATAACAATAAAGTTATAAATGTGGCAATACAGTTGCTTATAATCCATATCATGCCATAGTGTATTTGAAGGGAAGGAAACATAAAAATATGGTTTTCTGCATTCGAAGGTTAATGATTTTTACTTAAATTTTTGCACTTTTTTATTCTCTATTACATGCAGAAAACACTTTAGCTTTTATATCTAGTAAGGGCAATGGCGCTGAGGTGGGGTGGTAAAGGGGCAGTCATGTATAAGGAAAACCATGCCTTGTGAATGATTGCTGCTTTAATAAAACTGGAAAAAATGTGAGAGTTTTGCGCTAATACTAAAAAACACTCTGGAGTCTGATATCTAAATAGACTAGAGATGAGCGGGTTCAGTTTTACTCGGATTCACTCAGTTCTCAAAACGGCATCTTATTGGCTCACTGATGTCTCTTGTTTTGGATAGCCAATAAGATGCCATTTGAGAACCGAGTAAAACACGAACCCGCTCATCTCTAGAATAAACCATACACTCTAACTGTTGTACCAAATACATTCTTTTACTTTTCAATGGCATGAATATTCAGTATAAAAATATCACATGAACAACCAGTTATTCACAATACCAATAAAAGCAGACATATAAGAAACATCACACATATATAAAATGCTGCACCACTGTCCTAAATGGTCTTTCATACTAAAGGTGGATTTTGTATATTAGCTCTTATAAGACCCTTCCACAGGATTCTGCAGTCCTTGGGGGAGATTCAAATGTTTGAAAAGTCGGTTGGGAGTTTGTTTTTTCCTATCTAATACACAGGAAAAAACAGACACCCAACTGACTTTTCAAACAATTGAATTTCACCCCTTGTGTTGATAAACTTCCAGAAAATTTCCAGATTTATTAATACAAGGACTGTGCATCCTATAATTTATTATCACTATTACAGTGCAATTAATAATAACAACTTCAAATTGTGAAATAAACGACTTTATCTGTTCTTATTTTTTTTCATCAGTGCAAGTAACTTGCATAATTCCATTTTTATACATTCAGTATAAGACATATTTTTTTGTGTTAAATTCACAATGCATTCACACAGTGAAACAATTGCAGTGTAATATAGCACAGTCTGAAATTGATTCCTATCTTCAAAAAACTTATTACATTGCATTAGAAGCATTAAAGATTTTGATTACAATATATGTCAACTTGGCAAGAAGAATCATTAAAAAAGTACAGAGCCACAGTAAGATCTATTTTTCTCCTGCGGAAACCAGGTAGAGTTATTCATGAATAATTACGTTTATCTGATCAAATCAATCAATCACCATTCTCTAAGTACATAGCATTGTGATGCATGAATACACACCATCAACCATAGGGCAATTTTCATGTATGTTTAATGGTTAAAATGTAATAATTTTGAAGGTAATATAGTCACAAATGTGTTAGTACTGAACAATCTTTTATTTTATGTTGATTCAACAAAATACTCTAAGACCCTTTTATTAAGTGCATTATAAGGGCAAAATTGCAAAGCAGAAAAATATGCTGATTTATAATTTGTTTGATATGCTAGTATGTCATCTAAGTGAATGACTTGGCTTCAGAGAAAATCAGCTCATCTTTGCTGTGAGCAATATGTCAACTGCTGGTTCTTCTCCATTAAATTAATTAGAATCATGGAAGATACTATTCTTGAAAGGGGGTATGAGCAATTTCTTGCCTTTATTGTATACGGTCAGAAGGTCAACAGTACCCATGAAGACATTCATAATTTTGACACCACAATGTCAACATTAGAACTGTTGTCAGGCATCATGTCCATGAGCGCAAAATGTCCATATGTTCACAGTGTTGACAAATGTACAGTACTGTCACCATGTGCAATGTTGATAGTTTGGGAATCCAGATGGTTAGATATAGGCACAGCTGGGAGGGTTAAAGTTAAGCTGTGGTGGAAGGGGTTAGGGTTAGGCTGTGGTGTAAGGCTAGGTATAGACTACGGTGTATTCAGGTGTTTGGGGGGCATTTAGGATTAGGCATTAGGGAGAGAGAAAGGGATTAGGATTAAGAATAGTGGGACAAATACTCATTGAAATGCCACTGCTGCGACATCACTGCTAAAACTCATCATCATATGAATGCCAGGGCCCAGAAGAATATGCTGGAGCCACTGCAGCCACTGGGTCAAGGTAAGACACTGCTAGAATACCAGGGACCATTTGTCAACAATTCAACTTGTCAACACATCATCAATATAAATATGATGAATGTCAACATGATAATTGTTGACCAATTGTATCCAACCCTTGTATTTATATTAACATAATGGTGTTACACAGAAATTCACAAGCCGCCTAACAGTTATTGTCACCCTCCCCTCTTTCGTTAGCCAAAAATGTAATAGCATAAACACTCTGTATTTTACTTGGGCAACCTGCCTCAAATTAAACATGTTAGCAAAAGAGCATAAAACCTTCTGCATTCTACTGTACTTTGCTATCCTGTCTGAAATGAAAAAAATATGTTAGCATCACAGCCAAAGGGATCTCCAGTGGCCCTGGCTTCTAGATGCATGACCACTGGAGGGGGCAGGGCTACATTCCCAATAGAGGCTCAGGCCCAGGTAATTTACACTCACTCACCACCCCTCCTTCAGCACCCCTTATTAGCATAATGGCACAAACCACCCTGATTTTACTTGGATGCATTCAGGTGGAAAAAATGTAGGTCTAGAGCATACTAGCCTACATGACCTTCTTTCATTTTTTTATCTTTTTCTTTTAACCCTCCATGGTAGGTGTAATAATCATGATCTTAAAAGAACAGAGGGATTCCAGTGGACATAAGCTCAGATCCTGTGTGAGTTGTAGCCAGGGGCGTAACAAGAACTTTGTGGGCCCCATAGCAACATATTGAAGGGGACCCTGCTCCTATGCTTCTTGAGAGATACCTCTCTGCAGCATTTATTACTTTTAAGCTCATTTAGAATGTAAGATCTCATAAGTAGGGCCCCCAACCCTCATGTGCTTATCCTTCTCTTACTTAAACTATATTCAATGGCACCAAATCCCACGGTTTTCTTTCATCCTGATACTTACTGTATATCAGTGTCATATGCTGCTGTAGCTATGTTTATTTAGTGTGTACTTGTCCTACAGTATATTGTCGTCACTATTATCCTGTTTTGATTTTTTTTATGTACTCTGTAATTGGGTGCTGTGGATGCCTTGTGGTGCCGTATAAAGGATAATAATAATAATAATAATAATAATGCCCTAGTTCATTTACTGAACCATAGTAGTGCCCTAGTTAAAATGATGTTCCATTGTAGTGCCCTAGTTTATTTTCTGAACATTCATAGTTCCCTAGTTTACATGATGTCACATTGTAGGACTGTCAGTACACATTATGCCACACAGTATCCCCAATTCACATTATGAATACAGGGTCCCCAGTTCATAGTATGCCATATTTCAATACCCCATGGTATACTGTGACATATTAGAGTGTTCTCCATTATCAAATTATGCCACATTATAGTTCACCAGTTCATATAATGCCACACTATATTGCCTCCATTTCATATTGTGCCATATTACTAAGGCCTCCAGTTCAAATGATGCCACATTAGATTCCCATTTAACCATTTCAACATCCACTACACACACTTCTCACTGAAAATGTAATGTCCCACAATTCAGGCTTGGCAATGGATCAGACCCAATTGCTTAGTTGTCAAATCTGGGAAATTGGAATGCAACTTTATAACCTAGGTCCATACCCCCTAAACCTCTGGTTCCTCAATTGCAACCTTTGAACCAACTATAGCTGTGCCCATGTTTATAGCAGTGAGTGAGCCACGATAGTACTGTAGCTGTTTTTCAAAACTCCAGTTCAGAATACTTTAAATACTATGCATGCACAGTGCCTTGCTTAAGTATTCACTCCCTTGGCTTTTTACCTATTTTGTTACATTACAACCTGTAATTTAGTTATTTTTTTTCTGAATTTTATGTGATGGATCTGCACAAAATAGTCTAAGTTGGTGAAGCGATATGAGAAAAATGTATATAAGAAAGAATTTTTATAAATAAAAATTTGAAAATTGGCATATGTATTCATACCTTTTCCTATGAAGCCCCTCAAAAGTTCTGGTGCAACCAATTACCTTCAGAAGTCACATAATTAGTGAAATGAAGTCCACCTGTGTGCAATCTAAGTGTAACATGATCTGTCAGTATAAACACACCTTTTCTGAAAGGCCCTGGAGGCTGCAGCACTACTAAGCAAGAGGCATCACACCATGAAGACCAAGGAGCTCTCCAAACAAGTCAGGGACAAAGTTGTTGAGAAGTACAAGTCATGGTTGGTTTATAAAAAAATATCCAAATCTTTGATGATCTCCCGGAGCACCATCAAATCCATCATCTTCAAATGGAAAGAACATGGTACCACAACAAACCTGCCAAGAGAGGCCCGGCCACCAAAACTCAGACTGGGCAAGGAGGGCATTAATCAGAGAGGCAGCACAAAGACCAAAGATAACCCTGAAGGAGCTTCAGAGTTCCAGAGCAGAGACTGGTGTATCTCTGCATGTGACCACAATAAGCTGTACACTCCATAGAGCTGGGCTTTATGGAAGAGTGGCCAGAAAAAAGCCATTACTTAGTGTTAAAAATAAGAAGGCACATTTTGAGTTTACCAAAAGGCATGTGGACGATTCCCAAAATGCATGGAGGAAGGTGCTCTGGTCAGATTGGACTAAAATTTAACTTTTCGGCCACCAAGGAAAATGCCATGTTTGGCGCAAACCCAACACATCCCATCACTCCAAGTACACCATCCGCACAGTGAAACATAGTGGTGGCAGCATCATCATGCCGTGGGGATGTTTTTCAGCAGCAGGGACTGGGAAACTGTTTCGAGTTGAGGGAAAGATGGATTGTGCTAAATACAGGGATATTCTTGAGCAAAACCTGTTTCAGTCTGCCTGAGATTTGAGACTGGGACGGAGGTTCACCTTCATGCAGGACAATGACCCAAAGCATATTGCTAAAGCAATACTCCAGTGGTTTAATGGGAAACATTTAAATGTGTTGGAATGGCCTAGTCAAAGCGTAGATCTCAATCCAATTGAGAATCTGTGGTCAGTCTTGAAGATTGCTGTTTACAAGCGAAAACCATCCAACATGAAGGAGTTGGAGCAGTTTTGCCTTGAGGAATGGGCAAAAATCCCAGTGGCAAGATGTGACAAGCAAATAGAGACTTATCCAAAGCAACTTGCAGCTGTGATTTCCACAAAAGGTGGCTCTACAAAGTATTGACTTTAGGGGGGTGAATAGTAATGCACGCTGAAGTTTAATGTTATTTTTTCCTATTTGTTGTTTGCTTCACAATAATTTTATACCCTGCAATATGGCATACAGTATATAATGTTGGTAATCAAGACCCCCTGATACCTGATTATTGTACTTTTGGATCTGAATTAAGCTTCTCCTGTTCACCTTGCTTTGCCTTACTGACTGACCACCTGTACTCAGACCCACTGTTTTATCTGACAACTTCTCTACTGTAGCTCTGATTTCCTTGGATTCACTTCTCACTTTGTCCAACTTTCCTATTTTTAGTTCCACCAAAACAAACATAAAATACAGACCTGATATAAAAATAGATATGCTGCTATAGAACACACATCCTGTATAAAACAAAAAGATAATTATTTAACAGCAAAATGATAAATCATACACAACCTACAATGAGAAACACCAATGTCAGTATAACATTTTCACAAGGAAAGGGAAAAAGGGGGAAAAAACTACTTCTTTTACTAATTTTCCGGGTGATATAAGAGATGCAGACAAAAAATGGAGGGGCAGTGTAAGTTTTATTGGGAGTGAAATAGACATAGAAAATTAATTTATAATAAATGTTAAAATTTGATTAAGCATACAGTATAAACAAGGTATAGTTAAGAAACACTGGTGGTACTCACCAGGGACCCCCACAAGGAGGTGTGGGCTTTGCGGCACCTGAAGGTCAAGTTGCAGCCCCCTGTATGGATCACCTGTAGGTTGGTATTGTCAGACTAAAACCGATGGTTGGTATTATCAACAATAACAGAGCTAAAGTCAATGAATGAAGGATGCCGACAGGTACTCTGAGGAGTGAAGGCACAAACTCAAACACACATAGCTGTGTGATTTATGACACTGGCAATTTTGGCCCTATGCTGCTTGGAGTTTTATACCTGTGGGTGCATCTGGATTGGCTGTAGCTGTCACACCAACTGGAATTGGCTGGATCCTGATCACATGGCACTGTACAAGATGGTGGCTTCTGGCCACCTGACCCATTGAGAACTAAGCCCTGAGTTCTGCCAGGTATCCCTGCCGAGCTATGCTTGTTGCCTGCACACTTTGCTACCCTGATGCCTCTGGCTCCTGTGAACATGGTGGCAGTGCAGAGAGACCACTTTCAGACTTCAAAATCAATGCGCCAGACCTGTAACAACAGCTGCATAGCTGCATAAGGAAAACCTGAGTCTTTGGTGCTCTAGTGTGAGCTGTGACAGTACCCCCCTCCCCCCTTATGAGTGGTCTCTGGACACTTCTTGATCTTTTGAGGGTATTTAGTGTGAAAATCTCATACTTAATGTGGATCATGAACATCTGAAACATCAATCCAAGCTCTTCCCTTGGGTCTGTACACTTTCCATTAATGAGATATTGCAAATGTCCAAATCTTCTGTGAGAATATAGTATCTCATCCACTTCAAACTCTGTCCCTCACTGAGTCTGTACTTTGGGTGCCTTTGGTAGTGCAGACTGAAACCTATTTAGGATCAAAGGCTTCAGAAGTGAAATATGAAAGGAACTGGAAATTTGGAGAAAGGATGGTAGCTTGAGTTTATAAACAACAGGATTGATGACCTGTTCCATCCATGTGAAATGGACCAATGTAACGTGGCGCAAATTTCATGGTGGGAACTCTCAACTTTAAGTTGCGAGTTGATAGCCAAACTAGATCCCCAGGTTTCAAACTGGGAATGGCTTGACCTATCTTATCCGACAACTTTTTATATTGAACAGAGGACTTCAAAGGAGAAGTTTTTACTTCTTCCAAATCTTAGAAAAACGTTGAAGGGAAGTGTTAACGGCAGGCACATTTTGTCGTGGCAAAGGCTGAAATTCAGGAATTTTTTGAGTGATATCCGATAACTGTAAAGTATGGTGTAGTATGAGAAGATGAGTAAGTAATGATAAATATAAGCAAACTTTGCCCAATGCAACAATTCTATGTAATCATCCCGAGAAGAGGACATATAGAGCCAGTGAAAAAGTTTCAAGATCTTGGTTGACCCTCTCCGTTTGGCCATTTGATTGAGAATGATAAGCAGATTAAAATTAGCTTGATTTGTAAAACTGAGCATCATGCCTTCCAGAATCTTGCCACACAGTGCACTCCTATGTCAGAAACAATCTCCACTGGTAAACCATGTAATCTGAACATATCTCAAATGAAAAGTTGTGCCAGATGTGGAGTGGACAGAGACCCTGTTAGCTTAATAAAATAAGCCAACTTCGAAAACCAGTCAACAACAACCCAAATTGTATTGTAACTCTTGGAAGGAGACAAATCAGTGACATATTCCATAGAAATATGTGTCCAGGGTTGTTTGGGAACAGGAAGAGATATAAGTTGCCCTGGAGATAACTGTCTTGGTGTCTTATGTTGAGCACTCTTAATTCTGGATGTGAAAAAGGCCTTCACATCAGCTCTTAAAGTAGTCCACCAATAAGACTGCTTAATGAATTTTCTGAAATCCAACATTAGCAGAAAACCAAGAAACATTAGCCCATTCAAGAAATTTCTTATGCAATTCGAGTGCGACAAAGGACTTGACAGTTGGCGGAGTAGATGCCAATTGAACCGCTGCAAAAGAGGCCAGATTGAAGATAGGATGGGTGATAGAAGTGGAACAGGAGTCCTTGGAAATAGCTTTTTAGATTAATGATCCTTGATGGTTGTTGATCTTGTAATCAAACCTGGAGAAGATAATCACACAATAAGCTTGTCTAGGATTCAGAGATTGTGCTGATTTCAAATATAAAAGATTCTTACAGTATGGTCAGTTAGAATAGTCACAGGGTATTGAGCGCCCTTCAACAAATGTCATTCCTCCAAATCCAATTCAATGACTAACAATTCTTGGTCCCCGACGGCATAGTTCTTCCCTGCAGGGAATAAGTTTCTTGAGAGGTAACCACATGGATGAAGCTTCCCATTATTAAAATGCTGAGAAAGGACTACTCCCACACCCACTGTGGTGGCATCTACCTCGAGGATGAAGGACAGAGACACATCAGTTTGCTGTAGAATAGGTGCCAATTTGAAAGATTTCTCAACTGCTAAAATGCTGCATTAGCCTCAACCATCCAATGAGTTGGGTTTGCTCCTTTTCGAGAGAGAGCCGCTATTGCAGATGCCAACGTGGAGAATGCCCTAATGCATTTACTTGGATAATAATAATGATAATTAGTGAATCCTAAAAAGCGAATTAGGAAGAGAAAGGTGGGGCAACAGCGCTACACTTTTTTGGGAGATGCCTGAGGTCTTGGGAGCTGCTAACCCTATAGGTTAACAGTAACAGTGAGGAGGGGGGTGGGGTTTGAGCGCTCACCTTGTGTGTATGAATGTGTATATGGAGATTGCCACTATGTGTAAGGATTAAATAATTTTATTTGTACAATATTACAATAAAATCAATTCACAAGCTGAAAAGGAAAGTACAGTGGTATGCACACATAGGTACACGGTGTTTATACAATACACAGTGTTGCTTCAGTGTAAACGCAAATGAGCGGATGCAACAGATGATAAAAGCTCCAAAGTAAGTTTAGTCAGTTGGTACAGAACCAGTGAATATTACTCGATTGTATGCTGTTGTTGGATAAACCAGTTACTGTGCTAGACAGGTTAGAAATGCTTCAGTGCTTGCGTGCTTCTGGAGATTGTAGTCAGGGGTTGTGTCTGGATAGCCGGCGTCCCATACCCACCAGTTACACTAACACCCTTCTGATGTCACCAAGGGGTTATCGTCCTTGTGGGATCCCTGGTGCTGCGCCCACGATGTGGTCCACCATCCCCGCTGGTTCCTATGGTAACACGTGTGTTGTTGGTGTCTTGGTCCCCATTGCTACCAGATGCAAGACACCAACAACACATGTGTCACCATAGGAACCAGCGGGGGCGGTGGACTACATCGCGGGCACAGACACAACCTCTGACTCTAACTGGTTTTTCCTACAACAGCATGCAATTGCTGGAGTAATATTCACTGGTTCTGTACCAACTGACTAAACTTACTTTCTTAACCTTGGAACTTTTCTCATCTTTTGCATCCGCTTATTTGCATTTACACTGAAGAAACACTGTGCACCATGTACCTATGTGTGCATATCACTTTCCTATTAAGCTTGTGAATTGATTTTATCGTAATATTGTACACATAAAATTATTTAATCCCTACACATAGTGTAAATCTCCATATACACATTCATACACACAAGATGATCACTCAAACACCCCCCCTCGCTGTTAAATCCTAAAAAGCATTGGATGAAGTTTTTCACTGTCCATTTGTATTTTTGACCCCAAAGTAATGTAGCCCAGGAAAAGAATAGAGAGAAATTCAAAAACACATTTTTTAATCTTGCCATAAAGATGGTTTTTCCGAAGTCTGGGGAGGACTTCCTTAACATTGCCTTGATGGGACTCAAAATCAGTAGAAAACAGAAGAATATCATCTAGATACACTACCACACTCCTATACAGATCCATGAAGACTTCATTAACAAAGTGTTGGAATAGTGCTGGAGCATTGCAGAGACAGAAGGGCAGAACATGGTACTCATATTGACCATCACGGGGATTGAAAGTGGCATGTCATTCATACCCATCGCATATCCTGGATAAGGTTGTAAGCACCTCTCAAATAAAACTTTGTGAATATTATAACCATGTTAAAAAGATCATTAGTTAACGGCAGTGGATACCGCTTTTTTTTTTTTTACTGTGATGTCATTGAGTCCTATGTAATCTATACCGGGTCTGAGCCCACCGTCTCTCTTTTTTATGTAGAAGAACCTGGCACATGCTGGTTAAGAGGAAAGCTGAATAAACTGCTTCTCTAGCTTTTTCTTAATATACTTGGACATTGCTCGAGTTTCAGGAAGGTAAAGCCAATATGTGCAGCCCTGGGGTGGCATCTTCTCTGGTAACAAATCATTGGACCAATGTTACTCTCTGTACATAGGTAGGAAATCAGCTGCTTGTTTAGTAAATACATCCTAAAACTGTTGAAAGGCAGAGGGAACTCTCAGTAGGTGTGGAGGAGCGAATGGGCATTACTGTCTGTAAACAGTTCTTAAAACAGTAAGAACTTTAGGCTGTGATTGGATAGAGGACCAATCCACCTGGGGGCTATGCTGCTGCAACTATAGCAGCCCAAGAGCAATGGTATGAGAGGATTTAGGTATCACCAGGAGTGATAAAAGCTCCCAATGCAGTATACCCACTTGAGGCCTAAGAGGAACTGTTCGATGAGTTATAATGGCATCTGGAATGCAACTTCCATCTGTCAGTGCAATAGGCTTGATCAGTGTTATAGTGGGTAGTTGATGTTTAATAACATAGCTTGAAGTAATTACATTTTCTGCTGCGCCAGAATCAAGCAGCACGGTTATCATATCAGAAGTAGCATGAGAAAAACAGGAAAAGTAGATTTAGATTTCCTGGGTGATACACAATTTTCCCCTAACTTGACCTCTCTTGCACAAGTTAGGAACAAGAGTTTCCCAGAGGAAGAGAGCAAGGTTTTAACTGATGATCAGAAATCCGCAATATAGACATAGGTTGTTCCTGCGTCGCTTGAGACAGACAAAACCGGTTAATCTGCATCAGTTCTTAGCCAGGAGAAAGAGGTGATGCTGGTTGCTGTAAAGGGCGTGGCCTAGTAAGGTTACCCTTAGCATTATCCAATGCCCGTTCTATGTAATGGAGATCAACTTTCTTGCAGGGGGAGATCAGATCATCCAGACTAGCAGGCAAAACTTGAGTTGCCAGACCATCTTTGATTCTATCGGAGAGACCACTCCACCAAAAAGCTGCTATTAAGGTGCCTTCATTCCAATCTAGTTCTACTGCTAGTGTCTGAAACTGGATAGCATATTGCCCATTCGTCTGTCCTCCTTTCCGTAGGCGGAGAATGTCAATGGAGTTGGATATTGTCCTACCTGGCTCATCGAATAGTTACCGAAAAGCAGAGATGACTTCCTAAATAATTATAGAGTAGTGGGTCTGACTTTTCCAACAAAGGAGACACCCACTCCAATGCTTGACCAGACAGCAGAGATATGTAAAATGCTGTTTGCGTCCTGGCGGTAGGGAAACAAGATGTTTACAGTTCGAAATGTCACATTGATTTAAAAAAAAACTGCAACATTTGGGGTTCCCATTGAATTTAGATGGTGGGGCAAGCTGAAGGTGGAGCAGCAACCTGAATTGGCTGTGAGGCAGGCGCAGAAGCAGCCTGGCTAACAATGCCTTGATATCTTTTAGACAATTGGCGTATCCTGGATAAACTGGGCCAGTTGTCTCTGTGCAGTCTCTTGCTGTTCCAAGCGGGTCAACACATCCCCAATTTTGTCCATTTCAGGGCCTTGATCACAAGTCGAATAAATTTGGCCAGTGTCAACTGTCAGATTCTGGGAAGTGGATGTCTCCAATGCTGTGTCATACCCTTGTGAAGCTGTACTGGCAGAGTGTTGAAATTGAGGCAGTCTTATATAATTCCTTTGCATCAAAGAAAGTGAAAAACAATCCAGACTTTTAGAACAGCAGAGCAGTGATGAGTGATGTGTATTAAACACTGAAACTACTTCCAAGTAGTTGGTGAAGACCCAGAGCAGAGGCACGGAGTCTAAGCCGCTGGTGGTATTCACAGGGGACCCCCGCAGGGAAGTGTGAGCTTTTTGGTACCCCTATCGTGGTCACACAAAGCTACTATAGTACTGGAAACTGTGGTTTAGAGACTGAGACTGTGAGTAATTGGCAGAAATAGACTGGAACAGATTATTTGTATTATCGGACTGGAACCGATGGTTGGTTTTATTACACTGGAACCGATTGTTGGTATTATTGGACTTGAACAAATGGTAGGAATTATCTGCAATAATAGAGCTAGGGTCAATGCACCAAGGATGGCGACAGGTACTCTGAGGAGCACAGGCATGAGCACACGCACACAGAGCTTTGTGAATTATGACACTGGCAACCTTGGCCCTGTGTTGCTGGAAGTTTTATACTTGTGGATGTATCTGGATTGTCTGGAGCTGTCAGCTGGTTCTCAAGCTGACTGGAATTGGCTGGATCCTGATCACATGACACTGGGCAAGATGGCGGTTTCCGGCCAGCTGAGCCATCGGGAACTAAGCCCTGAATTCCACTGGGTCTCCCCACACACTCTGATTGCCTGATGCTGCAGGCTTCTGTGAACACGGTGGAATCACCACTTCCGTCCTTTTGGAAGCAGCGTGCCAGACCTGTAACAGTGGCCATGTAAGTAAAACCCGGGGTCTCCGTCTGAACTCTCTGGGACACATTGCTAACAGTAACAAATATTCCCATGATGAAACAAGGATTTTGGAATTAACCTAGGAGTAAGTACAGAGATGCCCACCACAGCAAAGGCGCAGCAACTGCTTACATATTCCCAGTGAACACGGAGATCCTTTGACCAGGCCCGGCGCTACCCGCTCAGCAAAGGGATGCAGAGCAGGTAGGCGCCAAGCTCCAGAAGCGCACTTCCCACTCTGCATCCCGCTGCTGCGCGGGTCTCCCTTGCTGCCAGGCCAACACAGTGTAGCAGTTTGGTGCCCCTGACACTGTGTACATTCACATAGAGGTAAGGAGATATGCAGTGTCAACGTGTACTCCTGAGTCCTGGCCGCTCATGTAAACACACAGCGAACTGCAGTGTGAGGCAGCGGGGCGGAGTTACGGGAGGGGTGGGCGGTGTTTCGGGGGCGGAGCCAGAAGGAGCCACAGTGGACTGCAGTGTGTAGCAGAGGGGGTGGAGTTTCAGGAGGGGTGGGTGCCGTTTCGGGGGCGGAGCCAGATGGATAAATGCATTTGTATGTCTCTTACATCCCCTACTGCCGCTGGCTGTGATGAAGCTGCAGGTGTTTGGGCTCCTGCCATATAGCTGTGAGTACTGCTGCTATCTGGCTTCATTCAGGTTTATGCACAACACCATTTTCCTATCACAGTTGCTGGCCCCTCCCCTGGGACCAGCCACCAATAAACTGTGCTCCTTTCCAGACTGGTCCCTCCTCTCCTGTGTCCCATGTCTATCCTACTCTGTCTCCTCCCACTCCAGTATTCATGGTATGCTGCCTCAGCCTGCCTCTTCTCCAGCCCTCCCTTTTCTGTGGGTTCTCATGGCTGCATACAGTATATACAGAAACCAGTAAGTAGAGGAGATGGAGGAAAAAAAAAAATCTGTTTAGCCATTATGTGTAAAAGTGACAATTCTGCAGACATTATACATATACAGACGGAGCCATCTGTGCCTGGTGCGCCTACCGCCGTGTCCCTGACGTGCACATGCTCCATTCACTTGAATGGGAGCGTCTCTGTGCGCTCCCTGGGTGACTAAGAGGACGGATCGCCTAGTCACGCAGGGAACGCTGCTGTGCGATGGAGCCGCATCATATGAGCGTAGCTCCATCTGTATACCGCTACTCCTGGGGCCAAATATTCATTCATAAGCACACTGTTATTGGGGGCATTATGCATAAGCGCACTACTACTGTGTGGCGTAATTTGAAATGTGAGTACTATTGTGTGGCCACGCCCATTCCTTCTAAGGCCACACCGCATTTTGGGTATCCGTCCCTTTGTAAAGTATGGGAGGGCGCAAATTTATAGTTTGCAGGGAGGCGCCGAACACAGTAGCATCGGCCCTGCCTTTGACAATTCTAAACTTGATTAAATCAAGAGCCACGCAGCATGGCAGGGTATGCATTCACAAGTGCAGCCAACATTATGCCCCAAACATGGTCGCAACAGGCCTGCATTTTTGCCACCACTCCCCCATCAATGCCAACAGATGGTGCCTGGCTGTCAAGCACTCTCCATGAAGGTAAGCGCTGCGAGTGCTATCACTATTATACACAATGTACCGATAATCGCTCAATTGTTAAAACATTGGCATAGCGTCAGTGTTCTCTACATTTATAGGCAGAATAATTACAGTATGTAACAGCCAATTGAACATGTTTTAGAAGTGAAACAGAACTGTTTCTGATCATTCTATTATTTTATCTAGATTTGGTATCGATTTTGAGTTGAATAAGAGATTTGTATAAATGTCAATGACAAAGTACTGATGGTGTGTTTGATGGTCTATTGTAGTCTAAAATCAGTTTTCAATTTGGTTTTGAACTTAGTAAATCTCTGATTTGCAAAATTGACTGAAAATCAACTGGAAATCAAACCAACTTTTAGTAAATTTACCCCATGGCTTCCTTTAGATTTACCCATCAGGTATGTGTTGTCTCAAGATACTGATAAAATACATTTTACATGGGCCTTTTGTGAGAATTAAGTATTACTAATTTGCTGTCAACTCAGCATCAGGTTTGGGAAGGTTGGCATCAGTTCCATAGGCTTTGGCAGCTTCAAAACATTAGCCTGACTTTAGGGGTAATTCAGAGTTGATCGTAAATTTAGCACATCTACGATCATTTACTCTGACATCCGGAAGGATACCCAGTACATGGCTAGTCCGCCCCGCATGTCAGGCCCTGCACAGGTACAAAAGCATCTCAGGGCGGCAATGCCTTTGTACCTGAGAAGTAGCTCCCTGCCAGTGCAGCTCCTGTGCACTGGTAGGGGGCTAACCGCCATGTACCTGGTCACAGCGGCTGCGTGTGACATCACTCAGCAGCTACGGCCTGCCCCCAATGATCTGGACACGCCTCCAGACCGAGCCCCGCCAACGGCGTTCCAATGCCGTTGGCACGCCCCCTCCAATCGTGCCTCTGCCTGTCAATCAGGCAGAGGCGATCGCACCAGTGAGATGCTTTTGCATCTCGCTGGCTGCACATGTGAAGTGCACCTGCCGCACTGCGCATAGTAATTCATACTGTGATACAGTCTGAATTAACCCCTTTGTTATAAAAGCTTTAATTTAAACATAGAAACTTTTAATTCACTAATTTTAAACTTATAGGAGTATATTCAATAAGAGTCGGGTCCATTCCGACATGCAGTTGTCGTAATGGACCAAACAACCCCTATTCAATGGACAGCCAAATCCAACTGTTGGATTTGGCCGTACCCAGGGTCCTGTCCTGCCACTGCTGTCAGCGGCTGCCGGGTGTGCTGACAGCACCGTCGGGGGAACTGGGCTGCTGCGTGCAGCGGTGGGAGCTTCCAGCGGCAGCCGGCGGAGGGTGATGTCTGTGGCGGTGGGGAGAGGCGTTTGAGGGAGAGAGGTGCCTTGCCGGGTTTATCAGTCAAGGTACCTCTCATCCCCGCTCCCCGTAACCAGCCGCACCGCTACCCGTCTCCTCACCTCAATCCGACATGTTTTCAAGTCGGATTGAGTTTGTTGGAAATGGGGCTAAAACCTGTCGTGTTTGGCCACGCTTCCGACAATTCACGCTGATCGGCGTCAGCGTGCATTCCGACAGCATTCCGACAAGTCAGATTTCCCGACTCTTCAGAATAAATGGGGCCCTAATGAATAGGTCGGAACCCCTTCCGACCTAAGACTGTCGGAAGCTGCCATCTTTCTGACAAGACGGCAGCTTTCGACAGTTATTGAATATACCCCTAAATAACTGATATTGGGTAATATATGTTCTTTTTTCCAAAAATTCATAAATATACATTACAGGTTATTTTCAATAAACTATGATGCAGGTGCCGCAGGATAATCTTTAATATATCAGTTGCATGGAGCTCAATTTAGCAACAAGAAAATATGTACATAAATGTAACCATATACATATGAATGTCACACAGAAAAATTTTCTCCCCTTACAGTAAACATTTTTTCCCCCAAATATTTCATTAGTTCTGTGTTTTCATCATTGGCAACACAATACACAAATGGTGTTACATTACAGTACCTGTGTGAACCAAGTGAGTGAACAGGTCAGTATCCTGAGTGGAAAATAGGAAATCTGGTGCAGGATTACCAGATAACTTGGTCATGGTGTGCACTGTTTAAGCTAAGTGTAATAAAATAAAATATAGGTATACTGTTTTACACCCATCCCAATAGAATGGTACAATGTAAAAATATTCCAGTAGCAGATATTGGCAATGATGGTGTATTTGTGTATTTGGAAGAAGGTAAACCTTTGTGAATTAAATCATCTAATTACATGGTAAGTATTTCCATTCCAGGATCCACGGTATCACAAAAACTATTTTTAATTTGTTCTAAAGTAATAGATTAGAAAATCAAGCTGCAGTGCGCATGTGCAACACCAGCCACATAGTGGTTCTATTTGAAGGTTGATTGAGAGGCTGCAGGCATTTGAGGGCAGTGACAGGGATGTCAAATAAAATGCAAGCATGCCACGGCCATTTGGAGGGCTTTGCCGAAGCCAGCTGCTGCATCCTCAGACATGGTTTCACCGGCACTAGCTGCTTAGTTGTGGCAGATATCTGAGCAACCTTTACAGTCTGATGGTCTGTGCGATGCTCCTTATGGTCAACCAATACTGGGTCTTCCAGTTGATCTGTGAGGCCAGATGTAGGCATCCCATTACATAGGACGGCAACAGCAGTATTTACAGAACTTCTCAGATCTGCTATGACTGAAGATGCAGTACCGACCCAACTCGTGTCGTCCTGCTCTCAACTCCTGTGTTTATAAGCCCTTATACTATGTTTCATGTTTTTTGCCACAAAAGTATCTACTGCTACAGCATACTGTATGTGTTCTACAGACCAACAACTTAGATTTTACTTGCAGTAAATCGCACTTTCGTTTTTCAGTACATTGAGAAATGAGTAAAACAGATTATGTAAACAGCAGCTGTTTGAAGTACTCAGCTATTGTAAAATATGAATAACGAATACAGCATTCCAGTATACTAATCCTAGTCAATCTCTAGAAGACCCTTTTCTGGAAGTTAGCAATTGTGTTCGTCTTACCCTGATTAACCTTAATTTCTCATATTTTTAATTGTTTAATCAAACTGTATGAAGAAACTTGGATGTTAAAAGAGGCCATGAGAATCCCTAAGGTTCTGTATTATGTTCTTTATTTTTGGTCTGTTGCTAACTGTGAGACCATTTGGCAGTTACAGCCTTAAAGCTTTCAGATAATTAGATTTACAAAGAAAGGTGGATATTTCATGAACAAAGTTTGGCAATCTTTTTTCAAAACTCAATCATTCATTCAACTTGACCTACTTGTTATTTGTGATATTACACTAGAGTGATCTGACCTCTGTGAAAGTGGCTTGCTTTAACTCTCAGGTTTATACTTTTGAAAGATGATTGAAATCATATTGAGCTTCAGAAATAGTACAATGAATACATTGCATAGAGCTTGGTATAAATTAGTATTTTGTAATAAGGTATTGCTCATTTAATTATTTAATTACTACATTAAAATATTTAACCCCTTTGCTGCTCTAATTTGTTTTTTCTTACAAAAATGCATGATTTCTAGGTACAAATTAAAATGTCAGGTGCATAACTGGTACATGGTTGGTACATGTGGGTGAATACGTGGGTCTGTGCACTCACAGCTGAAATCTGATCTCATATACAGTAATGTCAAACTGTTGGAAAATGAGTAGAAGTTTTATTTATACAGTAGTATGTGAAGTTGCAGTATGTCACTAAAGAAATACAGATCACTCAAAAAAAGGTTTCTATTTATGATCTTACATTTTTTTATTTATGTTGGCGATTTGCTCACAATGATGGGATCCAACAATATTTCATCTGCCCACTTCTTGACATACCTTCTAAAACCTTTGTACCACTCAGTGTATTGATAATATTATTGTCTTGGTTATTTTTACGCATACAATAAAAAATAGGGTGGTAGACTTATGAGCATACTAAATGAAAAAGTCAGAAAGACTTTGTATAAAATGGAAGCTTGTACAATGGAAACAAAACCAAAAATATTGTGAACTCTAGTGTGTAATATGTGTAAGGTAAATACAACATTAATGTGACATACTTTTCAGACAACTGTATATTAAATAGGGATGAGCTTAGTGTGGCGCATGGGTTGGCAACCTGCTCTTATGTGTCATTCCAGTGCTGTCATGTGCTGCATCAGTCCAATAGTGGTGTCCTGTGCTGCCATAAGTCCAGTGGTACTGCTGCATAAGTCCAGTGGTACTGCTGCATAAGTCCAGTGGTACTGCCACATAAGTCCAGTGGTACTGCCACATAAGTCCAATGGTACTTCCGTATAAGTCCACTAGTACTGCCATATAAATCCGATGTTACTGCTGTATAAGTCCAGTGTTACTGCCGTACAAGTCCAGTCCAGTGGTACTGCCATATAAGTCTGGTGGTACTGCAATATAAGTCCAGTCCAGTGGTACTGCCATATAAGTCCAGTGGTACTATCATATAAATCCAGTGTACTGCCCTATAAGTCCAGGGGTACTGCCGTATAAGTCCAGTGGCACTGTCATATAAGTCCAGTGGCATGGCCATATAAGTCCAGTGGTACTGCCATATAAGTCCAGTGGTACTGCCGTATAAGTCCAGGGGTACTGCCATATAAGTCCAGTGGTACTGCCGTATAAGTCCAGGGGTACTGCTGCATAAGTCTAGTGTCACTGCCATATAAGCCAGTGAAACTGCCATATAAGTCCAGTGGCACTGCCGTATAAGTCCAGCGGTACTGCCATATCAGTCCAGTGGTACTGCCGTATAAGTCTGGTGGTACTGCCATTTAAGTCCAGTGGTACTGTTGTATAAATCCAGAGGTACTGCCCTATAAGTACAGGGGTACTGCCGTATAAGTCCAGTGTCACTGTCGTATAAGTCCAGTGGCATGGCCATATAAGTCCAGTGGTACTGCCATATAAGTCCAGTGGTACTGCCGTATAAGACCAGTGGTACTGCCATATAAGTCCAGTGGTACTGCCGTATAAGACCAGTGGTACTGCCATATAAGTCCAGTGGTACTGCCGTATAAGTCCAGGGGTACTGCTGCATAAGTCCAGTGTCACTGCCATATAAGTCCAGTGAAACTGCTGTATAAGTCCAGTGGCACTGCCGTATAAGTCCAGCGGTACTGGCATATCAGTCCAGTGGTACTACCGTATAAGTCCGGTGGTACTGCCATATAAGCCCAGTGGTACTGCCGTATAAGTCCAGTCCAGTGGTACTGCCGTATAATTCCAGGGGTACTGCCATATAAGTCCAGTGGTAGTGCCAAATAAGTCCAGTCCAGTGGTAAAGCTGTATAAGTCCAGTGGTACTGCCGTATAAGTCCAGTCCAGTGGTACTGTCATATAAGTCCAGTGGTACTACCGTATAAGTCTGGTGGTACTGCCATATAAGTCCAGTGTTACTGTCATATAAGTTCACCAATATCATGTGTGCATTACATCTGGGCAAATTCCAACATGTGCCATGTTTTGCATACAATTAATTTGGTGGTGCAGAATTTTTTTTAAAATGACAGGGGATTACAGGAGATGCTGTCAGTGGCCCAAAAAATTGCAGGCCACTTTCAACATTCAGCCACTGCGTGTCACTCCTAGATGGGCCAGGTGTTTGTGCCGCACACTTGTGTCGCTTAACTTAGTCATCCAGCTACCTCATTGCACCTCTTTCTCTTCTTTGCATGATGAGCTGTTTGGGGCCTAGTTTTTAAAAGTGCCATCCTGTCTGCCACTGCAGTGCCGCTCTTAAATGGGCCAGGTGTTTGTGACGTACACTTGTGTGCTTAGCAAAGTCATCCAGCTACCTCATTTTACCTCTTTTTCTTCATTGCATGATGAGCTGTTTGGGGCCTATTTTTTAAAAGTGCCATCCTGTCTTACACTGCAGTGCCACTCCTAGATGGGCCAGGTGTTTGAGCCGTACACTTGTGTCGCTTAGCAAAGTCATCCAGCTACCTCGGTGCAACCTTTTGGCCTAAAAACAATATTGTGAGGTGTGAGGTGTTCAGAATAGACTGAAATGAGTGGAAATTAATGTTATTGAGGTTAATAATACCGTAGAATCAAAATTACCCCCAAATTCTGTGATTTTAGCTGTTTTTGTGTTTTTTTTTCCAAAAATCATCCAGATCCAAAACCAAAACCCGAAAGGTTGGTTTTGGCAAAAACAATCCAAATCCAAAATATGAGCGAGGATCCAGATCCAAAACCAAATCACAAAACACTAAAAGTGCCCGCCGCAGATCTCTAGTATTAAAGGCCTTATTCAGGTATGTTAGCAAGCAAAAAAAGTTAGCAATTGGGCAAAACCATGTTACACTGCAGGTGGGGAAGATGTAACGTGTGCAGAGAGATTAGATTTGGGTGGGGTGGGCTGTGTTCAAACTGAAATCTAAGCAGCCATTATTTACCATGCACAGAAACAATATAACCCACCCAAATCAAAATATCTCTGCATATGTTACATCTGCCCCACCTGCAGTGCAATAAGGCTTTTCCCAATTGCTAACTGTTTTGGTTTGCTAACAATCCTGAATAACCACCTAAATGCACAGTGCACATAAATTTAGATTATCTGGGCACTTGATAGTCATAGGTTGCTATTGTCAAAAACCAGACAAAGCGTCATCAGGTGCTTTCTGCTAGTATAATTCAGGCAGAAAAACTGTAAGAAAAGCTATAAATATGTATTATGTGTGTTATAGTAATCAAATTTTTTTGTATTTTTGCTCACTTCCACATTAATATTTACACCATTATACTTTTTCCCAAACTCCGCTATCATATTCCAGGACTTGAGGATATCCATGCTTGATTCCAGATTTTTCCCAGAAATTGACTGAGGTACTAATTAAGTTAGCTGTGCTCAAGCATGGATATCACTGAAACCTGGACTCTAATGGCAGAGTTTCGGAACATTGATTTAGTGATAGATACCTATCTTGCTGCCGTTGTTCGAGGCGTAGTGATCAGTGAGAAAAAAGGCTAATCTGCGCATGCGTATGCACCGCAATGCACACGCATGTCATATGGGTACAAACTCCTTTTGTGGTTTTGCACTGGTTCTAGCGATGATTCCAAATGCACAGCCGATTGCAAGGAGATTGACATGAAGTGGGCATTTCTGGGTGGCAATTGACCGTTTTCAGGGAGTGTTTGGTAAAATGCAGGCGTGGCTGGGCACTCGCTGGGCAGGTGCGTGACATCAAAAGCAATTCCTCCATCATTAGAATAAACGCACACGAAGACTAACTACAGGGCTGGTCTTGTTACGCACAAAAAGATTTTGCAAGCGCTCTGATTCACAAGTGTTCGCACTTCTGCAAAGCAAAAATACACTGCCCAGTGGGCGGCGACTATGCATTGGCACGGCTGCTAAAAACTGCTAGCGAATGACCCCCAGTATCAGAAGTATTGGGTTTAGTTACTACTATTTTAAAGTCTCAGTGAAAGGTTGCACACTTTTCATGCTGATATGGTCATACATTTGTTGTTATTATTATTATAATTATTATAATTATTATTATTATTATTATTATTATTATTATTAATTATTATTATCCTTTATTTATGTGGCACCACAAGGATTCCACAGCGCCCAATTACAGAGTACATGAGCAAATATTCAAAACAGGAAAACAGCAACTTACAGTTCAAGACAATATAGGACAAGTAAACCTAGCTACATCATCAGATGACACTGGAATAAGTATCAGGTGGCAGAAGACTGATGGATTTGGTGCAGTTGAAGATTATTAAAGTAAGAAAAAGGATAAGCACTTGAGGGAAGAGAGCCCTGCTCGTGAGAGCTTACATTCTAAAGGGGAGGGGAATTATTATTATTATTAATAACATTTACAGTATTTTGTATTGTGTCAGCATATTCCATTTCACTTTATTATTTTACTGCATACTGTAGCTTGAAATATTTTTGATTTAACAATAAACAAGCATTCAGGCAACAGTATTGGAAAGGTAATTATTTAGACTTTAATGCTCAATTTTCTAAACAGCAATTTCCCCTGCTATTATCCATCAGTTTTTATGTTGTTTTTAAGCTTACAAACAACGACTATCAGTTTTTAAGTGTCCAAACTGCCATTGTTTTAGGTGAAAACAAAGGAAGGTGCTGTATAAACATGCTACATATTCACCGCAAATCACTGCAAATTTGAGCAAACTGCTGGCCATTTTCCTGGTGCTTTACTTTTGGGTACATAAACCTATAGTAGAGATGTGCACCGGACACTTTTCAGGTTTTGTGTTTTGGTTTTGGATCTGTATCTCCACTCATGTTTTGGATCTGGATTGGTTTTAACAAAACCACCCTTTCGGGTTTTGGTTTTGGTTTTGGATCTGGATGTTTTTTGGGGGGAAAACCCATAAAAACAGCTAAAATCACAGAATTTGGGGATATTTTTGATCCTACTGTATTATTAACCTCAATACCATTCATTTCCACTCATTTCCAGTCTGCTCTCACACCTCACAATATTGTTTTTAGGCCAAAAGGTTGCACCAAGGTAGCTGGATAACTAAGCTAAGTGACACAAGTGGGCAGCACAAACATCTGGCCCATCTAGGAGTGGCACTGCAGTGGCAGACAGGATGGCAGTTTTAAAAACTAGGCCCCAAACAGCACATAATGCAAATAAAAAAAGAGGTGCAAGATGGAATTGTCTTGGGCCCTCACACCCACAGTTGGTGGGAGTGCCCAGTCCTCCCAACTGTGTTTAAGAAAGTTTAATAAACCCACAATTTCAGCGACAGGTACTGTAGTCCCCCTGGAAAAAGTTTGCCAAGTTCTCTGAATCATAGCTAGCTACAAACGTACCACTTCCTTCTTTTATGACATTTCACATTATGAGAAGAGGCAAGAGGAAGAGGACAGTGTCAAGAAGGTGATAAAAAATTAGAGAGGCACTTGCAATCAGGAACAACACACAGGCTTTCACCTCCACTCCTATATTGGTGTGGAATGGAAAGAACTTCAACCAAGCAAATATGTAATTACCACATTACTGGACATACTAAAAACTAGGGACCAAAGCCTCCAAATTTGTACCCCCATCTCCATTTAAGGGATTAAGATATCTCGGATTTAATGTTGGGATGCAAATAAACTGGTGTATACCACAGGATCAAGATTGGATATTTTTCCCTCCACCGAGTCTGGAGACTTATTTTGTAAAAATCTTGTGGGTTTCTTTTTTCCATTTTTTTTATTGAATTTTTATTTACATATTTTGTGACAGATGCCTTATTTTTGTTTTTCCCTACTTCCAGTTACACGCATGTGAGCATACCTGTGGGTCTTGTTTATTTTTTTCACATTTAATTTTTAAATAAAGCAGCCCATTATATGTTTTGGCAGCCCCTCCTGAGCCCCCACAGCAGCACCGAATGGGGCAAGTTGAGTTCAAGTGGGTTCGGTACAGTAGTAAGAAGGACTGTGCAGTAAATTGTTTTTTACTGAGCCCCTGCCCTAGTGGACCTTACTACTCTACAGTCGAAAATCATTTCATACTAGAAGTAGGACTGTGGAAGGAAGCAATCCTAACCTCTGTGCCCACAGCATGCCTAAGCCTGGCAAGCCAAACATCTTCCTGGCTGTAAGCAACCAATGAGACTCCATACTGGGCCTTTTTCAGTAACTGTTTGTGCCTCACAGGAGCTCCTGGCCCATCTAGTGTTGCAGTGCAATGGAAAGCAGGTGCAATGCAACATCACTGAAACTCTGTTCTTTTAACACCACAAGGTCTTGCGATAACCCTACACAGCCCTTAGGAAAGAACCCTGTACAACAAATGCACATCTTGTAAATAAATAATCCCAAAATGTTTAAAATCAACAATAAATCAAAATGAAGGTTGACTACATGGAGCAATTCATTTAAGTGAGTCCCTAACATGAAATAATTGAGAAGAACCTCTCTCTAATGCTTCAGCAGAAAATCTCACTTTTACCTCTCAGTCAGTTGCATTGGATTATGATGCAATCTCTTCTGATCACACTAACTTTGGCCACAAATGTGGTCTCTCCTCGCTTTATTAAAAAAACACTTCATCAAAATAGCAATTTCCATTTCCACCTTTGCAGCTATGTTTTCACAAATCTGTGATGTTGAAGCTTGTTTCATATCTGCTCTAGGCTTTCATTTAAACCTAGGATCAAGTACCACAGCACCTCTGGAATTATATGGCAGCACCCCTGGATTTTTACAGCATAGGCAGCACCGCTGGAGAATTACACAGCATAGCAGACAGGCAACAGAAACCCTGGACTTAAACGGCAGTGGGGCAGCACCACAGGACTGATTTGGTAGAGGGAAAGCAACTCATATAGGGCAGCACCCCTGGAATAATGTGGCAAAGAGAAGACATGCAAGATGGAATTGTCCCACCCACCCTTATGTTGTATAAACTGGACATGCACACTTTAACAAACCATTAATTTCAGTGACATGATCTGCCACACAACTGTGGCTGAAAATATTGGTTTGTTTGGGCCCCCAGCAAAAAAGAAGCAATTAATCTCTGCCTCCACAGATGAGGATGACAGAGGCAAGATGTCATCCTCATCCTCAGGTTCCCACCCCCCTTCAGTGTTTACATCTTCACAGATAAATAATATTCAAACAAGCCACATCATTTAGGTGTCAGTGGACTGCTTATGCTATTACCCAAAGTTTCTGAACTTGACAATGACTTAAGATGAATGTGCTGCAGATGACATATAAAGTAGGATTTTCCTAGGTGGTTAACATCATTACCCCTACTTATTATGGATTGACAAAGGCAACAGATGGCTTGACACCTGTTGTCCGGATTTGTGGAGAAATAATTCCAAACCAAAGAGGTGGCTTTTTTAGTATTTTGCCCAGGCATGACAATGGGCTTTTTCATCCCATGGCCAACAACTGTCTCCACTGTGCCTTATTCAACAAACCACATCACCATCAGAATCTTCATTGTCAAGGTCAGGCCTAGACTTCACAACTGCAGACAGTGCCAGCACCCCTGTATTTCACAAAACCCCTGTAATATCCCAGCATACAAGACAGGGCCAGTGTACATTTACAGTAATTTCACTGCACCCTTGTCTTTTACAGCATACAGGGCCAGTGTACTTTTATTTTAACAACAGCACCCCTGTATTTTTACAATATACAGGACCAGTGTACTTTTATTTTAACAGCAGCACCCTTGAATATTTAAAGCACAAAAGACAGGGCCAGTATACATTTATTTTCACTGCACCCCAGATTTTTTTACAGCATACAAGACAGGGCCAGTGTACATTTATTTTCACTTCACCCCAGAATTTTTACAGCATACAAGACAGGGCCAGCGTACATTTTTTTAACAGCAGCACCCCTGTAGTTTTACAGCATACAAGACAGGGCCAGTGTGCATTTGTTTTCATTTCACCCCAGATTTTTTACAGCATACAAGACTGGGCCAGTGTAAATTTATTTTCACTGCACCCCAGATTTTTTACTGCATTCAAGATAGGGCCAGGGTACATTTATTTTCACAGCACCCCAGAATTTTTACAGCATACTAGACAGGGCCAGTGTAACTTTATTTTCACTGCACCCCAGATTTTTTACAGCCAGCACCCTGTATTTTCAAAACATACAGGAGGACAGTGCCCCTGCCCCCTGTACAACAGCTACAGCCAGGACAGCAACACCCATACACAGCTGCAGCACACCTAACAGCACATGAAACACCAGTGACAGCCAGGACAGCACCCCTATCAGCACAGGTACACCACAGTGACAGGAACAGCACTTCTACAGAGCACTTACTGACCCCATCCAACGCCACCACCTACAGAGAGACAGAGGTCTGTTTCCCTCACTCTCCAAGTCCGAAGTGAAAATGGCGGCGGTGCACGGCTGTTAATATGGAATCCAAAACCTGAAGAGAATCCAACAGCAGGATGATAACGTTTGGCCTCTTTCTAGGATCCGAGCCTGGTGGGAAGTATTGAACCGGACTCGGTTCCCTGCTCAGATCATGAAGTTCGAGGGGTTCGGATCTCTGAGATCCGATCCCACTATTCTCTACTTTACATGGCATAACTTTAGTTTATGTCATAGTCTTTCACTCATGTCCCTTGTTCCTGTTTTAAAATCAATGGAGCATTTTGAAGGGGTGTGAGTTATACCTGCTTGTCCCTCATGGAGCAACTGTTCCATACACACTCTTTTGTTTGATAGTGTACATCTCTGGATTGTAATTTCCATACTAGATTTACTGTAACGCATAAGAATGTTGAAAGGAATGTAAAACCTAGATTGTCATCAAAATTCATATACATCAAATCAAGAAAAATTGATTAACAAATCCTAGTACCTCCCAATGAATATACTGTACCTTAATATTTGAATAGAAGCAACAGATATCACATAAATACAAAAATGTAAAATGCATCAAACCTAGAATAATGTTCAAAATACCAATGGCCAGTATACTGACAGTGGCATCCCAGCCACCAGTATGCCAGCAGCCGGGCGAGCGCTAGTAAACCCCTTGCGGGCCCGCTGCGCTCGCCACAGTATATATTCTCCATCTATGGGTATACCAGCAGCGGCATTATACACTGTGCGGGATTCCGGTGACAGCAATGTGATCACCGGAATCCCGTGTGGTGGTATGTTTAACCGCTTTCCCAATATAACATCCACAATCCTCTAAACAGATGTTAATTTCTTATTCCAGATAAGCCAATTAGAGAAGAACAAAATACAATAATGTAACATGAGTATTATCTTGTGAATTTCATTGTCACTATGGGTGCATTCATATGAAAGGGTTAAAAGGTTGGCTACAGGATCTCCATGCACTTACAGGAAAAATAATACATTAATTCATTTGCATCTTAGACCTTTGAATGTTGACATTGAATGCTTTGGTTCAGTCCATGGAGTCTCAGAGAAGAATGGGCAAAATTTGACATTAAACATTAAAACAATTACAAAGAATCCATAATTAGCCAAGAAACTCCACCAGATGGTATAAGGCCAGACATGCAGAGAAAACCAGATGGCATAAACTCTTATAATATGGTCAGCAATACAACACTAAAACAAGCACAGTCATGGCAATGTCTTACGACTAATTGACTATAGTTGTTCCACTTTGAAGAAGACCTACTGTAATTGTTCAAAACACTTTATGGGGAGAATCACAGCTTGGCTTTAAAAAAAATTCTTGTAATTTCCCATTATATTACTGGACATTATTTTCTGTAATGTTGATCTGCATGGCATGTGTTCAACTGTATCCATGAATCCCTCATATTGTGGTGAGCCGGCATGCTGGTAATGTGGAGAGTGGAATACCCCCATATAAGTTGCTGTCAGATGAGCAAAACCAGAGGGGCATAATGAGGGCTTATTACCCATATCAAGAGGTGGGAATCCTGTGACCCTAACTGCCCCAGAGCAGTAAGTGTAACATTGCAGGGTTTGTGGGTGTCAATGTGGTTAGAGATATGTATCATAGGTGTTCAGTGATTTAGTGATGGACCCTTTCCCTAAGATGTTTGTATCCCATACCTTGTTCAATATAAGTGGTTCAGAGAGGTAGTGCAGATTGATATGCAAACAGATAGGTCATTTAATAGCAACCTCTGTGGAGATCATTTAAAAGACATTCAAAATGGATTAAATCAAGTTGTGGCAATTCAAAGAAAATATATTGGCATTCAATACAAATGAAACCACTCAACAGTTCATATTACACTGGGTGACTCAATGTGGGCTCCGGCCTGGCTTAAGACAGTGGTTAATAATGATTCTGATTCATAATCAATCTAATCATATACTGTATATGCAAGCAGTAATTAATGCAATTTGCACAAAAGATAATCAAAAATAGTAAGATGTTCAAAAAAATCAATAAGAGTAATTTGCACAAATCGAATGAGGTCACTAAGACTATCCTTATTTTGCTTTCAATATCCCTACATACAGTACAAGCCCGATCTTCATTGACAAAAGCACTGGAGCTCATAGATTCCAGTGTCACAGTTTTTGGGGCATGAGGATTTAAATGTTCTTGTTGCACAGTGGTATGGTACCTCAAAGAAATATAGAATCTGTGATTTAAGAGCTGCTTCTCTGTAGACAGTGTCACTGTAATCCAAATATGTACAAAGTTCCTGTAAAAAATGTGCCTTTAGGTTCCAACTTAGCAAAGTGTCTTTCTAGTGATTCCTCAAAGTAACAACTGTCTCTTTACTGGCTGCGCTGTCTATGGACAGCGATTAATCTTTGACAAATATCTGTATTAGGCCTCCAGGCTTTCTTCTCAATTTAGTAGCTTGGCGGTATGTGTGCGTCATAAGGAATGGGGTTTAACACTCAAACTATTGTGGTTTAAATGATTATCACAGTCTCGGTAACTCACTCAGACTCTCAACAGTCCTTCACGTCCGCGTCTATCTCCACAGACAGCGTCTGCTCTCTCTCCAAAAATGATGGCCTCACTACTACTGTCTATAAAAAGGTTTATTGTTTCCTGTCATCATCAGAGGTGCAGAGACGTTGGAGGGGTGTAGTGGGCACTAATTATCTGGGAACAGGTCAGTTGCTAAGGGTTTACATTTTTCCCCTTTATAGTGCTGTTGAGGGGGACAAGTAGCAGCCAGTGTTTGAATTGTGCAGGGGGTGTTCATGCCTCCCCAGATCTGGACACACAGCCCAGTATCATGGTACAGGGCCCTGATCATAAAAACTGACCCAAACCCTGAAGGTATTCTAAGAGATAGTATTCAGAAGTTCCTTGAAGTCAATAAGGTCATTAAAAGGAATCAACATGGGTTTATGAAGGACAGATCCTGTCAAACCAACTTACTTGGCTTTTATGAAACAGTAAGCGCAAACCTAGTTCAGGGTAAAGACGTGGATGTAATCTTTTTAGACTTTGCCAAAGCGTTCGATACTGTACCACACATGAGACTTATCTACAAGCTACAAGAATCAGGGCTAGGAAGCACAATATGCACTTGGGTCAAAAACTGGTTAGATAATAGGGGGCAGCGCGTTGTGGTTAATGGATCTTTTTCAACTTGGACTGAAGTGCTAAGTGGTGTGCCGCAAGGCTCAGTATTAGGACCGCTATTGTTCAATATTTTCATTAACGACCTAACAGAAGGTATAGCGAGCATGGTGTCAATTTTTGCAGATGATACCAAATTGTGTAAGGCTATAAATACAGAGGAGGATGCCGAGTCTCTTCAGAACTACTTAGTTAAATTAGAAGCATGGGCAGCCAAATGGAGAATGCACTTCAACACAGACAAGTGTAAGGTAATGCACTGTGGTAACAAGAACAAAAATTACACCTACCTACTAAATGGGGTAAAATTAGGGGATTCTGTACTGGAAAAGGACTTAGGTGTCCTCATAGATAGCAAGCTAAGCAGTAGTACCCAAAGTAGGACTGCAGCAAAGAAGGCTAATAAGATATTAGCATGCATAAAATGGGGTATTGATGCTAGGGACGAGAGTATTATACTCCCGTTATATAAATCACTAGTGAGGCCACACCTTGAATACTGTGTACAATTCTGGGCACCGTACTACAAAAAGGATATCCTGGAGCTAGAAAAAGTACAGAGGAGGGCGACCAAAATAATTAAGGGCATGGAGACGATGGAATACAAGGAAAGGCTTGAAAGACTAGGCATGTTTACATTGGAAAAGTGGAGACTAAGAGGGGATATGATCAACATCTACAAATATATAAGGGGACAATACACAGAGCTTGCGCGGGACCTGTTTTTGGTTAGATCAACACAGAGGACTCGTGGACACTCGCTCAGGTTAGAGGAGAGGAGATTCCGCACAATACGTCGTAAAGGCTTTTTCACGGTAAGGACAATACGTGTTTGGAATTCCCTGCCCGAGGGAGTTGTAATGGCGGAATCTGTCAACACCTTTAAGAATGGGTTAGATAAATTCCTAATGGATAAGGCTATCCAGGGGTATAGTGCATAGTCATGCATTATAGTTACTATAAATAGGGATAAAATGCAATGGCTGACAGCAGCATCAGTCAGAAATTTTAGTCAAATCATCATGCATAGGAGACCACAAATAGGTTGAACTCGATGGACAATTGTCTTTTTTCAACCTCAGATACTATGTTACTATGTTACTATGTATTTTGTCATTTGTAGTATTTATATTGTACATCCATTAAACATGCACTTAAACTTGTTTGTAAGAAACACTTGTTAATTTAAATTCTATTCTGGTAGCTTTGGACAATTCTGACAAAGGGAGAATTTAACAAATTGCAGGTTTGGCAGCCAGATAAAACTTGCTTCAAATTATTATCAATTAAGCAGTTTTGAGGGTTAAATAAAAGTTTGCAGTGATGACTAATATTTTGTGGTGCATGTGAAAGGCAAAGCTGAATTCACAAAAAAGCAAAAGAAACTAGATGTCCATTGAGACTATAGACCTAATTCATGTTTGTAAGGCAGCTGTGTCATTTAAATTCAAATGCAACAGGAGGCGTCTGTAGGAGCTAGGTGCCTCCTATTATCATTTGTGAGATCGAGTGCTGCATCAGAGGATGTAGCCTCATGTCACCATTACAACCATTATTTCAGACACCAGCCAGCCTGTGTGAGCTGATTCTTACTGAGCCTGCCATAGGATCTGGACACCAGGGTCCAGGAAGTCTGCATCCGACAACGCAGACCCTGGACCCATCACGTCTTCAAATCTGGGGGCAATATGTCCCTGTTTTGAATAATGGTGCAGGGTGCTGACCCCCAAATGACACAGCATGTCAATCATGCTACAGGGGGCTGCAAGCAATGGCGGCTGCTGTCTGCGGGCTGCAGCACATTGCATGGGTTGTGGGCTGTAATCACATATAAACATACATGTAATGTATATGAATGATAAGTTCTGTAAGCCACCACTGCTTGCAGCCCTCTGTAGCATGTTAGTTTTACGAATTACTTGGTGTGGCCTGGCTCTTTTGGGGCAACGTATTGTAAAACTACTGTAATCTAGCAATTTTTGAGCAACTAGAGTTTTGTTACCAATGTAACACTTTTTACCTCTCAACACTATTAACACATAGCTGTAGCTTCTTACTAATGTAACTCTTTTTAACACCTTAACCTGTCACTTGTGTGGTGCCTTGGAGTGGATGGCTTGTGCTGGCCTGGGGGTCCCGTGCCCTGTACTGGAACCTTAGTGTTAGAGACCCACCAGATACCTGGTCACAGTTGGTGTGCCAATATTTTTTGCCAAAATTATGCAAAGCACTTCATATTGACTTTATGTTATTTTGCAGAATTTATTATCATTATTCTTATTGGCAGTGTTAATTATTTAGAGTACACACTTGCTTCCTCTCCTTTTTCTATGTGGAACTACAAGTCTCAGCACGGTAGCAAATCCACATTCAAATTCAACAATTACATTGAAGAACAATTATTGTTATTTATTCTAATATCTTTGTTTATTCTAATATCCTCCCTTCTCCCCTAACTGCCTAATTCTGATCTAGCAGCACTGTACTGGTTTTTATTTGTGTGTAGTGTGTAATTTGTGAGGGAGCAATGAGGGTAGGTGTAGGGAGAAGTGAGTGAGGGTGAGCAGTGAGTGAGAATTAGTGTATATAGTGAGGGATGGTCAGTGTAGAGTGCAGTAAGGGAGGGTAGGGAGCAGTGTGAGTGGGTAGGGAGCATAGAGGATGGGTGTAGCTTACAATGAGTGAGGGCTGTAGTAGAGAGCAGTAACAGAAGGTGGGAGTAGGAAGCAGTGAGGGTGAGTGTAGGGAACAGTGAGAGTGGGAGTAGGATGCAGTGAGGGTGAGTGTAGGGAACAGTGAGACAGATCAGTGTAGAGCACAGTAAGGGAAGATGGGTGGGGAGCACAGATGATTAGGTAACTCACCAGGGTAACTCACCAGACTGCTGCCTTACTAACATGGACTGCCACTGCTACAGACTCCAGGCATTTCTCATTCAATACTGTGGGAAAGATTTCATGGTGTCTCTTCCTACACTCACTAAGTGCGCTATGGAGTGAGCTGGAAGGTGTTCCCCTGAGCTCAAGCTCTGGACTCTGCTTGGAATGCTGACAGAAGTCTGCCAGCTGCAGCACTGTTGGCCAGCGGCATTGTTGTTGGTGGTGGGTTTAAACTATCCCTGATTAGCAACAGCCCAAGCACGGGAAAGAGGACTTTACCTGATTGGTGGCTAGGATTGCAAGGCAGAAGTCCTCAGGTGCTGACTGTTTCCAGGAGCCTAAGGCCAATGAGAAGAGAGGTGCCAGAGCTGTGGAGGTGAACCAAGCAGGAAGAAGCACCTTAAAAAAAGGACACCAGACTGGGAAGGTGAGCTGTGATGGAAGGACAGCAAAGGCGGCTAGATACCTTGCCGGATGAATAGAGGATGGATTGTCTCCAGGATGCGAATTGCCATAAGTCCCTAGTAAGAATGCCCAGTGAATGTCCTGGATGGTAATAGTATAGTCATACAGCAGCAGGTCTTGGATCGAGCTCCATCCAAGACCACCCAGCCAGAGGATTCCATAGAATTCCCGGCAGTTCAACAATGAATGGACCCCTGTCACTAGGTTGGCTGTCTTTGCCTGTGCCTGAAAGAGAGGAGCCTGCCCTGGAGATGACATTGTGGAGGAGCCAATGCTGTGGAGCAGTTGGGGATGAGAAGACCCCGGGCAATACCTTTTTCCATCCTCCCTGTGGCATCAACTTCACTTGGACTCCTGGAGAAAACAATGTGAGGGATGTAAAAGTCGTGTGGACAGCCGGCTTTAGGACCCCAAAGGACCCCTGGTGGAAAGGATGGAGGAGACCAATGTCAGTGGTGATAGCTGCACTGGGGATTCCAGCCAAACTCAGGGAGTCACCATTCAGAGCTGCAAGGGTCCCCTATCCCACTTAGGCCAGCTCCCAGCTCCTCCACCTGCACCAGCCCAGACCAGAGGGAAGACCCACGGTGGATACAGGGGTGCCAGTTCTACACTCAAAATTCCTATGCACTGCATATGCGCTGTGAGCCAAGCACACTTGGCACCAAGCTAGTTATGGCCCTGGCATCCACTACTGGCTACAAGTGATATTCCAAGACTCATTTTCCAAATGCACTATCGGGTTTGCATAGAAATATGAATTAGGCCTTATCTCCCCAGCCAGAACCTAGCAAGGGGTCATGTTTAATATATGTATTAAGGTGACAATAATTATTGCTTAATAATGTGGCCAAAGTAGTTTATTTTTATTTACAGGTATTTAATTAATTTATTATAAGAGGAAATTAAATAATGAATAATAAAAGATATACAGTTTTACTAGAAATGAGCGGGTTCGGTTCCTCCGGATCCAAACCCCCCCGAACTTCACCTATTTTACACGGTTCCGAGGCAGCCTCGGATCTTCCCGCCTTGCTCGGTTAACCAGAACGCGCCCGAACGTCATCATCCCGCTGTCGGATTCTCGCGAGATTCGTATTCTATATATAAGAGCCGCTCATCGCCGCCATTTTCACTCGTGCTTTGGAGATTGAACGGAAAGGACGTGGCTGCGTTCTCTCCCTGAAAAGCTCCGTAATCTGTGCTCAGTGTACTGAAAATATCTGTGCTCAGTGTGCTGCAAATAATCTGTGCTCAGTGTGCTGAAAATATCTACGTTCTCTGCCTGAAAACGCTCCATATCTGTGCTCAGTGTGCTGCAAATATCTGATCAGTGTGCTGCATTGTGGGGACTGGGGACCACCAGTATATAATATATACTTTTCTATAGCTTCTATACTGCTTGTCAGGACACACATGGGTCACAGTTATACAGCTCTGTACTGATATATACAATAATATATATATATATATATATACTTTTCTATAGCTTCTATACTACTTGTCAGGACACATGTGTCACAGTTACACCGCTCTGTACTGATATACAGTAATATATATACTTTTCTATAGCTTCTATACTGCTTGTCAGGACACATGTGTCACAGTTACACCGCTCTGTCTGTACTGATATATACAATAATATATATACTTTTATTATTTTCTATAGCTTCTATACTGCTTGTTAGGACACATGTGTCACAGTTACACCGCTCTGTACTAATATACAGTAATATTATATATACTTTTCTATAGCTTCTATACTGCTTGTCAGGACACATGGGTCACAGTTACACCGCTCTGTACTGATATATACAATAATATATATACTTTTCTATAGCTTCTATACTGCTTGTCAGGACACATGTGTCACAGTTACACCGCTCTGTACTGATATATAGTAATATTATATATACTTTTTTTATAGCTTCTATACTGCTTGTTAGGACACATGTGTCACAGTTACACCGCTCTGTACTGATATATACAATAATATATATACTTTTCTATAGCTTCTATACTGCTTGTCAGGACACATGTGTCACAGTTACACCGCTCTGTACTGATATATACAATAATATATATACTTTTTTATAGCTTCTATACTGCTTGTTAGGACACATGTGTCACACTTACACCGCTCTGTACTGATATATACAATAATATATATACTTTTCTATAGCTTCTATACTGCTTGTCAGGACACATGTGTCACAGTTACACCGCTCTGTCTGTACTGATATATACAATAATATATATACTTTTCTTATTTTCTATAGCTTCTATACTGCTTGTCAGGACACATGTGTCACAGTTACACCGCTCTGTACTGATATATACAATAATATATATACTTTTCTATAGCTTCTAGTATTACATTGCAGCATTTTGGTGACTAACAGTATATAGTTGTACAGTAGGCCATTGCTGTATCTTGCAGCTCTGTGGCACTGCAAGTATCCATCCATTCCATTTTCTTCCAGTGATTTGGACCAATAATACCATTGATTAGAACGAATAATTCCAGTGATTTTGTCATTTTCTTCCAGTGATTTGGACCAATAATGCCATTGATTAGAACAAATAATTCCAGTGATTTTGTCATTTTCTTCCAGTGATTTGGACCAATAATACCATTGATTAGAATGAATAATTCCAGTGATTTTGTCATTTTCTTCCAGTGATGTAAACCAATAATACCATTGATTAGAATTAATAATTCCTATGATATTGAGGTGTTTGTGTCGCTTAGCTTAGCAGTCCAGCGACCACAGTGCACCTCTTTTTCTCTTTTCTTTGCATCATGTGCTGTTTGGGGCCAATTTTTTTAAGTGCCATCCTGTCTGCCACTGCAGTGCCACTTCTAGATGGGCTAGGTGTTTGTGCCGCCCTCTTGGGTCACTTTGCTTAGTCATACAGCAACCTCGGTGCAAATTTTAGGACTAAAAATAGTATTGTGAGGTGTTTAGAATAGACTGGAAATGAGTGGAAATTGTGGTTATTGAGGTTAATAATACTATAAGATCAAAATTACCCCCAAATTCTATGATTTAAGCTGTTTTTGAGGGGCTTTTGAAAAAAAAACACCCGAATCCAAAACACACCCGAATTAGACAAAAAAATTTCAGGGAGGTTTTGCCAAAATGCGTCCGAATTCAAAACACGGCCGTGGAACCAAATCCAAAACCAAAAAAATTTCCGGTGCACATCTCTAGTTTTTACTATGTAAAAAATGTAATAGTTAAAAACAAATTGGGTGATTTTATTTTTTTATTAAAAGAGGAAGTAATATCTGCTGGTGGATAGAGTGTGTCCAATCTATTGTATATGTGTAATAGCCTAGGATAAAGACAACTTGGAGTAACTAATGTAATAGTGATTTGGTCAAATCACTGCTTTTTGGCAAGTTAGAAACCGCCTGTTTATAAAACTCAAACTCACTAGAAAATGACTCAAAACTTGTAATTGTAATTTACAAACACAAGAAATTCTAAGTCTTTTAAACATGTTTTGAATAAAGCTACAATTTTACAAATTGTCCCCACACAGCAAAGAAAATTGAGGGGGAAAAAAAGTTACCTATGGCTGGCAAGATTGCTGAAACTGCATGCAGTTCTGATAGATTTTTTATTATTATCATTATTATTATTATTATTATTATTATTATTATTATATATTTGTTTTTTATCTTCTGGATATATACACCCCCTTCAACACTCACATGTAATTTGCACATTATTTGGGTGTGAAATTGGATATAATGTACTCTGTAGTTGGCAGAGTAAAGGTGAAATGGACATACCCTATCCCTCATATGAAAATGTATGTACAGTATTTCTATAACCCATAACAGGCTCAGTTTTTTTCCACTACATGCGCAGATGATAGCATAGACTCTGACAGAGTGACAGTCTTTGCTATTGCTGTGGAGCACTATGTTTCTGAAGATATCACCTGATAGATGGTACTTACGGACTTTACATAGGCAAGGAGACTAGCTGCATGGAACCTGGGCAGTTTTTAAATGGTTTACCCAGGGGCATGTGTGCACTACACATCCTGCACCAATTATACTGTAGATATGCTCCACTTTTGAATATTGACATTGAATATTAATATTATTATTATTATTATTATTATTACCAGTTTTTATATAGCACATACATATTCTGCAGCACTTTACAGATAATATTTGGCCATTCACATCAGTCCCTGGCCCAATGGAGCTTACAATCTATGTTCGCACATTTATACGCACACACATTCATACTAGGGTTAATTTTTTTGTCAGAAGCCAATTAACCTACCAGTATATTTTTGGATTGTGGGAGGAAACCCACATAAGTACCGGGAGAATATACAAACTCCACACAGTTAGGGCCATGATGGTAATCTAACCCATGACCTTCGTGCTGTGAGGCAGTAATGCTAACCATTACACCATCCGTACTGCCCAGTGAAGTTGCTCCATTATGTTTCCTCATAGATGCTGGAACTATTATGTTATACTGTAGAACATCAGCTTTAGTATCTGTGATTCAGTAGAACACCCAAACTACAAACATCATACTGTAGTGAACTCCTTAACTGTGGTGGCATACAACTAATAACCTGGCTATTATTGTTGACTATTGATGCAGCTGTAATGATCATGGCCTCTTTCAATATTAAATCAGAGAAGGCAGTTTGTGATGTCACAAATGAATCAGAGAAACATATTCTTAAAAGTTTCTTTAAATTGCAGATAATTAGGGAAATAATATATATTTGTCAGTAGCACACAACTGTGTTTCTCTTTTGTACTATTGTGAAACAAATGATGTTGATAATATTTAAGTGAAATGGCCAGTGCTTCCAATTACCATGAATTAGCAAAAGTAGAAATAATACTATTGACCAATCTTCATGTCCAATTTAGCTCATCAAAAAACAAAGAGAAATATGGCTCTGAAACAAAGGACCAACTTCAATTAAGGACCTAAATATGGATCTTCTCCAATCCTGTCCAAATATCTTTTGATGATTTTATTGCATGGTATAACTTTCTAGATGTAACATTAACTTAAGAGATAAAATCAAGAAACTCAATTCATAAAAAAGTGTGTTTCCATGGCAGTCAGACAGTTTCTTATCATTCATATCCATACTCAGTTGTAAAGTAGTTTTTATTTTAATATCAAACACTAAGAGAAGAGAGATCAAAGACTTCCTTTGGACTCCCAATCAATATCCCATTGTGTAAGATAAGTGACAGCTAGACATTGGGGAAGGGAAGAGCAGAAATACTTATCAATAATTCTTGTCAATTCATGTGTAACTCAAATCTGTCTTATCTTTTTGACAAGACAACTTGGTTGAGAAGTTATTCATGTTAAATATGATAAGTTTAAAGCCTACACATATTATTTGTTTTAAGGAAAATTTATACATGAATACAGTATATACTGTATGTACTGTAAATATTTATTTACTGTTAACTTTTGTTTTAAATGTATATATATTTGCTATGTAATTTTATGTATTTCAGGCATCAATAATAATTATTGGGACATAATTACAAGTAAGGATAAATAAGTGCTCTTCCTCTATCACATCTATCTATATATATATAAATGCGAAATCCCTCACGCACTGACTGACTGACACATCACTAATTCTCTTACCGATATGTTAGGAAGATGAAATGTAATATAGGTATACTGCAGGTGGGAAATAGGACAACTACGTAATTATAATTTAATAAACATCACCTAACAGGATGAAAAGATGGTTGAAATAATAATGTCATTACCGATGTGTGGCTTGTGTTGCATGAACGATAACTCCCAAACAGACAATCAGATTAAAATTTGGATTACTTCTCCAGTGTGTAGAATTTAATAAACTAAAAAAATGGTCATGTCACTTTTTATCCGCTGTGGGTGCTCCTCGAGTAATGCCAAGAACCATGGATTAATATTTACTTACATTTAGACGTCTCAAATTAGCATCTGTGAAAATCAGAAACTCTTGTGTGAAGAACAGGTAGAACAGCCAGTGATTTACTATACTAAAAGCACACAATGCCAGTGTTCATGGAGTTGAATGATTTTTTTGCAAGTTTTTGAGAGCAAAATGCCCTAAAAGAAGAGGGTAAGCACAAAGCTAATGTTTTTATTGAGATGCACGGTAGCAGAAATGTTTTGGAAAAGTTCTGGCCACTTCTTGGTGGTGACTGGGAGGTGGCTAAGCAGATGAGTGGAGATGGTCCATCTTATGGGTATGTTAATTATTCACTTTGGATTCCATATTCAGAAATTCTGTACCTGTCATAGGACTGGTGGAAGTTTCTACCCTTGAAACCGATGGTGGCATCTACAAAAAGTGGTATTACAGAGTCTACAGATGCTCAAAGTGGGCATCTCAGTCCTTGCACATTTATACTCATAAACATATACTAGGAAAATACTTTCTAGTAGTATCTGCATAAAAGTAATCAAAAGATGCCAATGTGGCTACGTCTGCATCTATCTCTGAATCAGGATCTATATGTCCTCTAATCTATTGTCACAAATATCCTCCCTAGCCCCATTTAGACAATTTTAGATTAATCAGTAGCATGAAGTATGAAGATATTTAGATTGTATTTGCACTCCTGGACATTGGCATCTGTTGCAATAACATTATTTCTATAAATTCTGTTTATAAATAAAGCCTTACAACTACTATAGTTCAGATACGAGGCTGACATAATCAAACGATTATTGTTAAATAGTGTAAAATGTTTTCACAAATTTTCTTTTGCAAAATAGAACAAACTAATAAAAAAGAAGAGGTTATGACTATTCATTTATAACATCATGGGCTTTGCACATTGAAGTGGTAAAATAAAGCCAGTTTGTGCAAGGGCATCCAAATTGCCTCTTTTTCCTGCCAGTATACATACGGACTGTCTGACATGCCTACTTGGATGCTGTCACCCATATAATCCTCCACCATTCTTTTAATTGTGACAGCATCATATGCAGTGACAGTAGACATGTCAGTAAGCATTGGCAGCTCCTTCAGTCTGGACCAGATGTCAGCACTTGCTTATGACTGTCCTGCATCACCGCCAGTGGGTGGGCTCAGAAATGTTATCCTTTTCCTCACAGCCCCAGTTGTGGGAGAAAATGAAGGAGGAGCTGTTGACAGGTAACGTTTCGCTTGTGTTGACAATGGTGTCACCAGCAGGTCTTTGAACCTCTGTAGACTTGTGTTTGCTGGAAAGATACAATGTAAGCTTTAAACCTAGGATCGAGCACGGTTGCCAAAATGTAGTGCTCTGATTTCAACAGATTGACCACCCTTGAATCCTGGCAAAGCGAATGAAGGGCTCCATCCAAAAGTCCCACATACTTAGCGGAATCGCTCCATCTTAGCTCCTCCTTCAATTTCACCAGCTGCTTTTGCAAAAGCCTGATGAGGGGAATGACCTGACTCAAGCTGGCAGTGTCTGAATTAACTTCACGTGTGGCAAGTTCGAAGGGTTGGAGAACCTTGCTCAACACGGAAATCATTCTCCACTTGTGCTTGAGTCAGGTGCATTCCCCCTCCTTTGCCTATATCATAGGTGGATGTATAGGCTTGAATGGCCTTTTGCTGATCCTCCATCCTCTGAAGCAGATAGAGTGTTGAATTCCATCTCATTACCACCTCTTGCTTCAGGTGATGGCTGGGCAGGTTCAGGAGTGTTTGCTGGTTCTCCAGTCTTCGGCGCACAGTGGCAGAATGCCGAAAGTGGCCCGCAATTTTTTTGCCTACTGACAGCATTTCCTGCATGCCCCTGTCATTTTTAAAAAAATTCTGCAGCACCAAATTAATTGTAAGTGCAAAACATGAGACGTGCTGGAATTTTCCCAGATATAATGCACACACAATATTGGTGGCGTTATCCGATATAACAAATCCCCAGGAGAGTCTAATTGGGGTAAGCCATTGTGCGATGATGTCCCTCAGTTTCAGTAAGAGGTTGTCAGTGGTGTGCCTCTTACGGAAACTGGTGATATACAGCGTAGGCTGCCTAGGAACAAGCTGGCGTTTGTGAGTTGCTGCTACTGGAGCCACTGCTGTTGTTGCTACGGGAGGAAATACATCTACCCAGTGGGCTGTCACAGTCATGTAGTCCTTAGTTTGCCCTGCTCCTCTTGACCATATGTCCATGTTTAAGTGGACACTGGGTACAACCACATTTTTCAGGACACTGAGGACACTTTTCTTAATGTCGCTGTACACTCCGGGAATCGCTTTCCTAGTGAAGTGGAATCTAGATGGGATTTGGTACTGGGGACACACTACCTCCATCATACCGGATGCACATCTAACACCAACGGGTGTGGTATTGAAAGTTGACAGTAAATAGGTCGACAATATCTAGGTCGACCACTATTGGTCGACAGTAACTAGGTCGACTGGGTGTCTAGGTCGACAGGGTCTTTAGGTCGACATGTTCTAGGTCGACAGGTCAAAAGGTCGACATCAGTTTTTAATGTTATTTTGGTGTCGTTTTCTTCGTAGAGTGACCGGGAACCCCAATTAGTGCACCGCGTCCCCTCGCATGGCTTGCTTCGCTCGCCATGCTTCGGGCATGGTGCCTTCGCTTCGCTCGGCACAGATTACCGTTTTAATCGTAGTCCACATGGATCGTTAAGTATGAAAAGGTTCAAAAAAAGAATTTTTTAAAAAAAACTCATGTCGACCTTTTGACCTGTCGACCTAGAACATGTCGACCTAAAGACCCTGTCGACCTAGACACCCTGTTGACCTAGTTACTGTTGACCAATAGTGGTCGACCTAGACATTGTCGACCTAGTCACTGTCGACTTTCAATCCGGATCCCAACACCAACATAGCTGTCAAGGCTTCAGTTATCCGCTTTGCAACAGGATGACTGCTTTCATATTTCATCTTCCTCGCAAAGAACTGTTGGACAGTCAATTGCTTAGATGAAGTAGTACAAGTGGTCTTCCGACTTCCCCTCTGGGATGACAATCGACTCCCAGCAGCAACAACAACAGTGGCAGCAGCAGTAGGCATACCACTCAAGGATCCTCCATAGGAATCCTGGTTAGGAAAGGACTCATCAGTCATGCCAGTGGCATGGCCTGCAGGACTACTGATGTTCCTGACTGAGGAGGAAATTGATGTTAAGGGAGTTGGTGGTGTGGCTTGCAGGAGCTTGGGTACAACAGAAAGAAGAATTTAGGTGTTAGTGGACTGCTTACGCTCTTACCCAAAGTTTCTGAACTTGACAATGACTTCTGATGAATGCACTCCAGGTAACGTATAAGGGAGGATGTTCCTAGGTGGTCAATGTCCTTACCCCTATTTATTACAAATTGACATAGGCAACACATGGCTTGACATCTGTTTTACGGATTTGTAGAGAAATAATTCCACAATGAAGAGGTGGCTTTTTTGGTATGTTGCTCAGGCATGACAATGGGCTTATTTATCCCATGGACAACAACTGTATCCACCGGTGCCTGATTTAAACAAACCACATCACCATCAATATCCTCCTTGTCAACTTCCTCTTCAGCTTCAGCAACACCCATATCCTCATCCTGGTGTATTTCAACAGTGACATCTTCAATTTGAACATCAGAAACTGGACAGTGGGTGCTCCTTCCAGCACTTGCAGAGGGCGTGCAAATAGTGGAAGGAGCCACCTCTTCCTGTCCAGTGTTGGGAAGGTCAGGCATCGCAACCGCTGACACACTTGGACTCTCCTTGGGGATTTGTCATACCATCTTAGAACGCAGCTTAACTCTTTTCATTTTTCTAGCGGGATGATGAGGGCTCCCATCGTCATGTGAAGCTGAACCACTAGTCATGAACACAGGCCAGGGCCTTAGCCATTCCTTGCCACTCCGTGTCATAAATGGCATATTGGCAAATTTACGTTTTCCTCAGATGATTTACATTTATTTTTTTGGGTCATTTTACTGAACTTTGGCTTTTTGGATTTTACATGCCCTCTACTATGACATTGGGCATCGGCCTTGGCAGACAATGTTGTTGGCATTTCATTGTCAATGTCATGAATAGTGGCAGCAGCTTCAGCCCTAGGAGGAAGTGGTTCTTGATTGTTCCCTATTTTATCCTCCAAATTTTTGGTCTCCATTATTTTTCTGGAGTTATATAACAATATGTGGCACAGGAGAGCATACCCCTACACGACATAGGGCAAACCCTGTAAAAATTATTTGGATTAAATATTAATAACCCCTTTATTTGGATTAAATAATATACAGCACAGGACAGCACTACTGGACTTATACAGCAGTACCACTGGAATTATATGGCAGTACATCTTGACTTATATGGCAGTAAGACTGGACTTATAAGGCAGTACCACTGGAGTTATATGGCAGTACCACTGGACTAGACTTATACAGCAGTACCACTAGACTTATACGGCAGTATCACTTGACTTATACAGCAGTACCACTGTACTGGACTTATACGGCAGTACCACTGGACTTATATGGCAGTACCACTGGACTGGACTTATATGGCAGTACGACTGGAGTTATATGGCAGTACCACTGGTCTTATACGGCAGTACCACTGGACTTATACAGCAGTACCACTGTACTGGACTTATACGGCAGTACCACTGGACTTATATGGCAGTACCACTGGACTGGACTTATATGGCAGTACGACTGGAGTTATATGGCAGTACCACTGGTCTTATATGGCAGTACCACTGGACTAGACTTATACGGTAGTACCAATGGACTTATACGGCAATACCACTGGACTTATACAGCAATACCCCTGGACTTATACGACAGTACCCCTGAACTTATATGGCTGCACCACTGGACTGGACTTATACGGCAGTACCACTGTACTTATTTGGCAGTACCCCATGATCAAACAGAAGTACCCCTGGACTTATATGGCAGTACACTGGACTTATGGCAGCACAGGATACCACCACTGGACTGATGCAGGACAACACAGCACCACTACACTGGACTTATACAGCAGCAGCAGCACTTATGGCAGCACAGGACACCACCACTGGACTTATGGCAGCACAGGACACCACCACTGGACTGATGCAGCACAACACATCACCACTGCACTGGACTGAACTTATACAACAGCACTGGACTTATGGCAGCACAGGACACCACCTCTGTGAATGGACTTATGCAGCACAAGACACCACCACTGGACTGATCCAGCACAAGACAGCACTGGAATGACTTATAAGAGCAGGTTGCCACCCCACTCGCCACACCACTTTCCCACACAGATACTGAGGAGTCACATCTTCTCGATACACTCTCCAGGACTGGAGTGAAAATGGAGGCGACGCATTGCTCCTTACAGGGTTTTCAAAACCCGTGAGAATCTGACAGTGGGATGATGACGTTTTGCCTCATTCTGGTTTCCGAGTCTGGCGGGAAAACCCAGGCTGTACTCGGATCTGGGCTCGGGACGTGATGTTTGCCAGGGTTAGGTTCTCAGAGAACCGAGCCCGCTCATCTCTAATTTTAAGAAATTCAGCTTACATTTTCAGAACTTGACATATTTTTGAAACTCAAGCATTATATGTGAAAGGGCTATAATTGGAGAGGATATAGAAACTAACTGGTCAGCCACAAACAATGCAAGCTTTTGTCCATCATGGCGGGAGCCATAAGGTGTTTGAGTTTCTTCTAATGGAAATAACCAAAACCTCCATACAGACAAAGAGTAGGGTTGACAAAGAGCACCCTTGTCTAGTTCCATTATTGAGAGAATAATATTGTCTTTGACTTTAACCACTTGCCTGGCATGGTCGCATCAGGGGGGGTCATTCCGAGTTGTTCGCTCATTGACGATTTTTGCAATGGAGCGATTAAGGCAAAAATGTGCATGGTACGCAATGCGCATGTGCTAAGTATTTTAGCACAAAACTTAATAGATTTACTCACGTCCGAACGAAGAATTTTCGTTGTTGAAGTGAACGGAGTGTGATTGACAGGAAGTGGGTGTTTCTGGGCGGAAACTGACTGTTTTCTGGGAGTGTGCGGAAAAACGCAGGCGTGCCAGGATAAAACGCGGGAGTGTCTGGAGAAACGGGGGAGTGGCTGGCTGAACGCAGGGCGTGTTTGTGACATCAAACCAGGAACGAAACGGGCTGAGCTGATCGCAGTGTAGGAGTAAGTCTCGAGCTACTCAGAAACTGCTAAGAATTATTTAATTGCAATTCTGCTACTCTTTTGTTCGCTATTCTGCTAAGCTAAGATACACTCCTAGAGGGCGGTGGCCTAGCGTGTGCAATGCTGATAAAAGCAGCTAGCAAGCGAACAACTAGAAATGACCCCCCAGATGCGGCCATGCCTGCAAGTGCTTTATCTGACCTGGTCACACAGGATGCTAACTGTCAGATAAACAGTGTTAGCAGTGGCAAGGAAGGGAAACTTCCCTCTGCTGCTGCTGTCAGAGGGATCGGAAGGATCCGGAGTGTAAATTAACCCCCCAAAGCCCCCATGTGTACCTGGAGGCTGTCCCAGCTTTCAAAAAGAAAACCACGATGGTCGTGATGTTTACGATGTACCGATGGTCGCTATGTTCCTGATCGATGTTTCAATGTTTGTAGAAATGTTGTTGTTTTTTTTTACTAACATCATTTTGGATAGGATTAAATTCATGATCTTCACCCAATTCATTCATAAAAAAACCTGACAATTTCAGAGCATTTTTTTTTTTTTTTTGGGGGGGGGGGAATCATCAGTTAAGTGGTAATGGATACATAGCCATATATTTCATCACAAGGCTGTCGAGGCTCAGTGGGCCCATTCACATATGCCTAAATACTCCAAACATGAAGCCCTAGTCAACTTTAGGCCTTCTTGGTATCAATTGTAAGGAATATAGATGGGCAGTATGGATGGTGTAATGGTTAGCATTACTGCCTCACAGCACTGAGGTCATGGGTTTGATTCTCACCATGGCCCGAACTGTGTGGAGTTTGAATATTCTCCCTGTACTTGTGTGGGTTTCTCCGGGTATTCCGGTGTCCTCCCACAATCCAAAAATATTCTGGTAGGTTAATGGGTTCCCAACAAAAATGAACCCTAACGTGAATGTGTGTGTGTACATGTGGTAGGATATATAGATTGTAAGCTCCACTGGGGAAGGGACTGATGTGAATGGCCAAATATTGTCTGTAAAGTGCTGTTGAATATGTGTGCACTATATAAATAACTGGTAATATAGAGGAAGTAGAGCCGCAGTGCATGGAGTATTGTAAATTGATGACTTTAGTCATCTTATCTCAAGATTCTCAGGAGATCCTTTGTGAAGAGTAAATAGATGGTGCTTTGTTTATAGCATTACATGTAAGCAGATGCATTTAGTCTGTAACTGCTATTGTCTGGTGGGAATATTATTTTTTGTTTATGAAAGATTGAGTTGGAAACATTGGGTGGAATTCAAATGTTTGAAAAGTCGGTTGGGTGTCTGGTTTTTTCCTGTCTATCAGATAGGAAAAAACAGACACTTAACTACTTTTCAAACATTTGAATCTCCCCCATAGAATTTGTTGGCAGATAAGAGCCACTTGGCCCATCTAGGCTGCCCCTTTTTTTCCATATTTTTACATCAAAACATCAAAACTTATTTAGCAGTCTGCGATGTGGGACAGTGTCAAAAGCCTTATTAAAGTTTAAATAAGCTATATCTACAGCCCCATATTTATTTATTACTTTAGTCACGCAGTCAAAAAAGTCAATCCATGATGTTTGGGATCCTGTAAATTGCTGGATTTGAGATAATCTACAACTCTTTCTTTTAAGAGTGTTTTCATCAATTTCCCTACTACTGATATAAGGCTCATTGGTCAGTAGTTGCTTGCCTCTACCTCGATTCAACCTTTGTGCAGTGGGACTACGTTCACTCTTTTCCAGTCCTATAGAAAAACTCCTGTAGCGAGTTCAGTGTTGAGAGTGCATCCATAATGAAATAACAGAAAGATATTCGGGAACATAGGCAACACACATGATTATCTGGAAAGGATAGTGTAGGTAAAAGTGGGTATTATCCCCATATATATGATACTGACATCCAAAAAAAAGCTTATTAGTTTTTCAGGAGAAGTGGTATAGAAAATGAAAATCCAAGGGTTGAAACTTGTGGCACTCAACTGTTTATAAAAGAATAGAGAATGTGGATCTGAATGTGGATCTGAACCATAGAAGTGAATCTGAACTATATGATCAGATGTTAAGACAGTTTCAATTAGTACTAGGAATGCAAAATAGTGAGCCAGCAGAATTTGAAACATCACCAATATCCTGTAAATTTAGCTTTTATCAAATCATTGACTACCTTAGACGGTGCTGCCTCTGTGAAGTGTTTGGAACAAATACTAGACTAAAATGGGTCCAATACCTTGTGTGAGACAAGACAGCACGTGAGATGGGTGTAGGCAAGTCTTTCAAGCAGCATGAGGTGATAAGTTTAGAAAGAGATTTAATCAGAATATATTTATTTTAACATTAGAATCACTGCAATCTTGAATATTTGAAGAAATATATCAGTGTAAAGAGAGACACCAAGGCAAACAGGGCTCTATTGATTTGTAAGGATATAGGAACTATAAGAAAGGTAGTAGAGTAATATGAGAACAGACAAAATAAGTCTACTTAATTTGTGAGATCAAATGAAAAGAATGTACCAGAGTCCTCAAGAAAGGAATAGAGAAGGTTGCTATAAAGAAGAGGATACCATTTCAGGTCAGAGCTTAACAATCTTGTCCTTGAAGTAGGAAGCAAGATCATGGACACTGGTAGTAGAAAGTGAGTTTGGTGTGTGATGGGTAAGAGGTAATTTAAATATACTGTATTAAAAAGGAGACTCAGCTACTGACTTGCATAATGCATTAGACCAAGGGTGGCCAACCAGTCAGATGCAAAGAGCCAATCAATCTTGTTAGGGCACATTTAAGAGCCAAAATAGAACCAAAGGTCCATGTTCACAAATGGGGTGTGTCCTTGTGCCTACTTGGCCACGCCCTGGTATAAAATACATTGATAATACCACTTCCACATAAAAATATAGAAAAACCCAGGTCCACGTAAAAATAAATTTTTAATGCTAGATCCAACATTAAATACATTGAAAAAGCCACTGCCACATAAAATAATGAAAAAGCCAGATCCACATAAAATATATTTAAAAAGCCAGATTCACTTAATACACTTAAACTCCCCCATGTGTCACTCCAGCCAGCATACTCCTGCGTCACTCCAGCCATCTCCCCATGTGTCACTCCAGTCAGTTCCCCCTTGTGTCACTCCAGCTCACTCTCATGTGTCACTACACCCCCCCAACTCATGCCATTGCAGCAGCCCCTTATGTGTCCTCTGTTTGCTGATGGGTGTCTCACCTCTAGTATCTGGCTCCCTCAGTTATCAGTTCCTGCAGTGCTGCTGCGTGTCTTCCTAGAGTGCAACAGTTTTCGGATCTTTTGGTCATGTGACTTTGAGTGTTGGGAGCCACATTTAGATAAAGAAAGAGCTGCATGTGGATCAAGAGCCATGGGTTGGCCACCGCTGCATTGAACCAACATCTTTCTAATGTAATACCCTCATGTAAGGTCATTTCTATCTATTATAAATTCCTAAGTGAGGTCCTAGTTCATGACTTGGTCAGTCATGGGATGTGACAATGGCTGACACAATTCCCAACTCTTTTTTTAATGACTTATTAAAAAGGATTGCTGTGATCATGGACACTGCTGACTGCTAATAATGTGCTTCTATTCATTGCTTGCTATATCTATCTATCTATCTATCTATCTATCTAGATATATCTGTACCTATCTGTCTATCTATATATTTATATATATATATATATATATATATATATATATATATACAGACACTCACTTTTGCAAAAGAAAAGAAAAAAAGACCAGCACTCACGTTTTGATGATGAAAAGAAAAAAGGGGTTTATTCCTTACAGAAGAAACATCTGGACATGATCCTAGTACTACAGCCCGACGGCGTTTCAACTCTCCGTGGTTTTCGTCAGGGGCGGACGGAGAGTTGAAACGGCCGTCGGACTGTAGTACTAGGATTATGTCCAGATGTTTCTTCTGTAAGGAATAAACCTCTTTTTCTTTTCATCATCAAAACGAGAGTGCTGGTCTTTTTTTCTTTTCTTTTGCAAAAGTGAGTGTCTGTATCAATTTCCAGGACCCTGCACCACCATGTCAATTTAATTAGATTTTTACTGAGTGCTGTCATTTTGCTATGTTTTATATATATATATATATATATATATATATACACACACACACACACGCATATATATATATATATATATATACAATATATATTTCAATGTCTGAAGTGGGCTTGTCAAAGTTCAGACCTAATTTGCATAGAGAGTTTGGGTATTTTGAAAGTTGCTATTCATCAGCTATTCTTATCCAACCTGATGGAAAAGGAGCAATATTGCAAAGAGAGCGTCACAACTTTAATAGCAGTTTCAGATTATTCTACCATGTTTTAAATGAAAAGGAATAAGAATTTATGTGATCACTCACACTGTAGTTCCTTTTGGGAATAATTAAGAAAAGGCTGCAGAGCTTTGTAATTCATAATACACAGTAGATTATTTTGTGTTGTAACACTATTTTCTCTAACGTCCTAAGTGGATGCTGGGGACTCCGTAAGGACCATGGGGAATAGCGGCTCCGCAGGAGACTGGGCACATCTAAAGAAAGCTTTAGGATTAACTGGTGTGCACTGGCTCCTCCCCCTATGACCCTCCTCCAAGCCTCAGTTAGATTTCTGTGCCCGACGAGAAGGGTGCACACTAGGGGCTCTCCTGAGCTTCTTAGTGAAAGTTTTAGTTTAGGTTTGTTATTTTCAGTGAGACCTGCTGGCAACAGGCTCACTGCATCGAGGGACTAAGGGGAGAAGAAGCGAACTCACCTGCGTGCAGAGTGGATTGGGCTTCTTGGCTACTGGACATTAGCTCCAGAGGGACGATCACAGGTTCAGCCTGGATTGGTCCCGGAGCCGCGCCGCCGGCCCCCTTACAGAGCCAGAAGAGCGAAGAGGTCCGGAAAAATCGGCGGCAGAAGACGTTCCTGTCTTCAATAAGGTAGCGCACAGCACTGCAGCTGTGCGCCATTGCTCTCAGCACACTTCATACTTCGGTCACTGAGGGTGCAGGGCGCTGGGGGGGGCGCCCTGAGACGCAATAAAACACGATAAAAATACCTTACATGGCAAAAAATGCATCACATATAGCTCCTGGGCTATATGGATGCATTTAACCCCTGCCAGAATATACAGAAAAACGGGTGATAAGGCCGCCGAAAAGGGGGCGGAGCCTATCTCCTCAGCACACTGGCGCCATTTTCCCTCACAGCTCAGTTGGAGGGAAGCTCCCTGGCTCTTCCCTGCACTACAGAAAGGGTTAAAAAAAGAGAGGGGGCACTAATTAGGCGCAGTATTAAAACATACAGCAGCTATAAGGGGAAAAACACTTATATAAGGTTATCCCTGTATATATATATAGCGCTCTGGTGTGTGCTGGCATACTCTCCCTCTGTCTCCCCAAAGGGCTAGTGGGGTCCTGTCCTCTATCAGAGCATTCCCTGTGTGTGTGCTGTGTGTCGGTACGTTTGTGTCGACATGTATGAGGAGAAATGATGTGGAGACGGAGCAGAGTGTCTGTAACAGTGATGTCACCACCTAGGGGGTCGACACCTGAGTGGATGTACTGTTGAAAATTACGTGACAGTGTCAGCTCTATATAAAAAAACAGTGGTTGACATGAGACAGCCGGCTACTCAGCTTGTGCCTGTCCAGACGTCTCATAGGCCGTCAGGGGCTCTAAAGCGCCCGTTACCTCAGATGGCAGATACAGATGCCGACACGGATACTGACTCCTGTGTCGACGGTGAAGAGACAACCGTGATTTCCAGTAGGGCCACACGTTACATGATTGAGACAATGGAAAATGTTTTATACATTTCTGATAATACGAGTACCACCAAAAAGGGGTATTATGTTCGGTGAGGGAAAAACTACCTGTAGTTTTCCTGAATCTGAAAAATAAAATGAGGTGTGTGATGATACGTGGGTTTCCCCCCGATAACAATTGATAATTTCTTAAAAAGTATTGGCTGTATACCTTTTCCCGCCAGAGGTTAGGGTGCGTTGGGAAACACCCCCTAGGGGGGATAAGGCGCTCACACGCTTGTAAGAACAAGGGCTCTACCTTCTCATGAGATGGCCGCCCTTAAGGATCCTGCTGATAGAAAGCAGGAGGGTATCCAAAAATGTATTCACACACATACTGGTGTTATACTGCGACCAGCAATCGCCTCAGCCTGGAGGTGCAGTGCTGGGTTGGCATGGTCGGATTCCCTGACTGGAAATATTGATATCCTAGATAAGGATAGTATATTATTGCCTATAGAGCATTTAAAAGATGCATTTCTATATATGCATGATGCACAGCGGAATATTTGCCGACTGGCATCAAGTATAAGTGCATTGTCCAATTCTACCAGTAAAATGGTCAGGTGATGCGGATTCCAAACGGCATTTGGAAGTATTGCCTTTAAAAGGGGACATTTGGGGTCGGTCTTTTAGACCTGGTGGCCACGGCAACAACAGGGAAATCCACGTTTGTACCCCAGGTCGCCTCTCAAAATAAGACGCCGTATTATCAGGCGCAGTCCTTTGTTGGCAAGCGGACAAAAGGTTCCTCTTTTCTGCTCGTGACAGAGGGAGAGGAAAAAGGCTGAAGAGATTACCCAGTTCCCAGGAACAGAAATCCTTTCCCGCCTCTGCAAAAGCCCTCAGTATGACGCTAGGGCCTTACAAACTCAGGCACGGTGGGGGCCCGTTCTCAATGAATTTCAGTGCGCAGTGGGCTCACTCGCAAGTAGACCCCTGGATCCTTCAGGTAATATCTCAAGGGTACATATTGAAATTCGAGACGTCTCCCCCTCGCCGTTTCCAAAAGTCGGCTTTACCGACGTCTCCCTCTGACAGGGAGGCAGTTTTGGAAGCCATTCACCCAGCAGGTGATAATCAAGGTACCCCTCCTGCACCAGGGAACGGGGTATTATTCCACACTATTGTGGTACCGAAGCCAGACGGCCCGGTGAAACCGATTCTAAATCTAAAATCTAAAATCTTTGAACACTTACATACAGAGGTTCAAATTCAAGATTGAGTCACTCAGAGCAGTGATTGCGAACCTGGAAGAAGGGGACTACATGATGTCTTGGGACATCAAGGATGCTTACCTTCATGTCAAAGTTTACCCTTCTCACCAAGGGTACCTCAGGTTATGGTACAGAACTGTCACTATCAGTTCAGACGCTGCCGTAGGGATGGTCCACGGCACCCCGGGTCTTTACCAAGGTAATGGCCGAAATGATATCCCTTCGAAGGAAGGGAATTTTAGTTATCCCTTACTTGGACGATTCCCTGATAAGGGTAAGATCCAGGGAACAGTTGGAAGTCGGTGTAGCACTATCTCAGGTAGTGTTGCGGCAGCACGATTGGATTCTCAATATTCCAAAATCGCAGCTGGTTCCGACGACTTGTCTTCTGTTTCCTAGGGATGTTCCTGGACACAGTCCAGAAAAAAAGGTGTTTCTCCCGGAAGAGAAAACCAGGGAGTTATCCGAGCTAGTCAGGAACCTCCTAAAACCGAACCAAGTCTCAGTGCATCAATGCACAAGGGTTCTGGGTAAAAATGGTGGCTTCCTACGAAGCAATCCCATTCGTTAGATTCCACGGAAGAACTTTCCAGTGGAACCTACTGGACAAATGGTCCGGGTCGCATTTTCAGATGCATCAGCGGATAACCCTGTCACCAAGGACAAGGGTATCCATCATGTGGTGGTTGCAGAGTGCTCATCTTCTAGAGGGCCGCAGATTCGGCATTCAGGACTGGGTCCTGGTGACCACGGATGCCAGCCTGCGAGGCTGGGGAGCAGTCACACAGGGAAGGAATATCCAGGGCTTAGGGTCAAGCCTGGATACATCACTTCACATAAATATCCTGAAGCTAAGGGCCATTTACAATGCTCTAAGCTTAGCAAGACCTCTGCTTCAAGGTCAGCCGGTGTTGATCCAGTCGGACAACATCATGGCAGTCACCCACGTAAACAGACAGGGTGGCACAAGAAGCAGGAGGGCAATGGCAGAAGCTGCAGGGATTCTTCGCTGGGCGGAAAATCATGTGATAGCACTGTCAACAGTATTCATTCCGGGAGTGGACAACTGGGAAGCAGACTTCCTCAGCACGACCTCCACCCGGGAGAGTGGGGACTTCACCTAGAAGTCGTCCACATGATTAAAAAACTCGACAGGTATTGCGCCAGGTCAAGAGACCCTCAGGCAATAGTTGTAGACGCTCTGGTAACACCGTGGGTGTACCAGTCAGTGTATGTGTTCCCTCCTCTGCCTCTCATACCCAAGGTACTGAGATTGATAAGATGGAGAGGAGAAAGCACTATATTCGTGGCCTTCGGATTGGCCAAGAAGGACTTAGTAACCGGAACTTCAAGAGATGCTCACGGAGGATCCGTGGCCTCTACCTCTAAGAAGGGACCTGCTCCAGCAAGGACCCTGTCTGTTCCAAGACTTACCGCGGCTGCGTTTGACGGCATGGCGGTTGAACGCAGGATCCTGAAGAAAAAAAGGCTTTCCGGATGAAGTCATCCCTATCCTGATCAAAGCCAGGAAGGATGTAACCGCAAAAACATTATCACCGCAATTGGCGAAAATATGTTGCGTGGTGCGAGGCCAGTAAGGCCCGACGGAGGAAATTCAACTGGGTCGATTCCTACATTTCCTGCAAACAGGAGTGTCTATGGGCCTGAAATTGGGGTCCATTAAGGTTCAAATTTGCGGCCCTGTCAATTTTCTTCCAAAAAGAACTAGCTTCAGTCCCTGAAGTTCAGACGTTTGTAAAAGGGGTACTGCATATACAGCCTCCTTTTGTGCCTCCAGTGGCACTTTGGGATCTCAATGTAGTTTTGGGTTCCAAAAGTCACATTGGTTTGAACCACTTAAATCTGTGGAGTTAAAATATCTCACAGGAAAAGTGGTCATGCGGTTGGCCCTGGCCTGGGCCAGGCGCGTGTCAGAATTGGCGGCTTTATCCTGAAAAAGCCCTTATCTGATTTTCCATTCGGATAGGGCGGAATTGAGGACTCGTCCTCAGTTTCTCCCCAAGGTGGTTTCAGCGTCTCACCTGAACCAACCTATTGGTGGTGCCTGCGGCTACTAGGGACTTGGAGGCCTCCAAGTTGCTAGACGTTGTCAGTGCCCTGAAAATATATGTTTCCAGGACGGCTGGAGTCAGGAAATCTGACTCGCTGTTTATCCTGTGTGCACCCAACAAGCTGGGTGCTCCTGCTTCTAAGCAGACTATTGCTCGTTGGATTTGTAGTACAATTCAGCTTGCACATTCTGTGGCAGGCCTGCCACAACCAAAAATCTGTAAATGCCCACTCCACAAGGAAGGTGGGCTCATCTTGGGCGGCTGCCCGAGGGGTCTCGGCTTTACAACTTTGCCGAGCAGCTACTTGGTCAGGAGCAAATACGTTTGTAAAATTCTACAAAATTAATATCCTGGCTGAGGAGGACCTGGAGTTCTCTCATTTGGTGCTGCAGAGTCATCCGCACTCTCCCGCCCGTTTGGGAGCTTTGGTATAATCCCCATGGTCCTTACGGAGTCCCCAGCATCCACTTAGGACGTTAGAGAAAATAAGAATTTACTTACCGATAATTCTATTTCTCATAGTCCGTAGTGGATGCTGGGCGCCCATCCCAAGTGCGGATTGTCTGCAATACAGTACATAGTTATTGTTACAAAAATCGGATTATTATTGTTGTGAGCCATCTTTCAGAGGCTCCTCTGTTATCATACTGTTAACTGGGTTCAGATCACAGGTTATACGGTGTGATTGGTGTGGCTGGTATGAGTCTTACCCGGGATTCAAAATCCTTCCTTATTGTGTACGCTTGTCCGGGCACAGTATCCTAACTGAGGCTTGGAGGAGGGTCATAGGGGGAGGAGCCAGTGCACACCAGTTAATCCTAAAGCTTTCTTTAGATGTGCCCAGTCTCCTGCGGAGCCGCTATTCCCCATGGTCCTTACGGAGTCCCCAGCATCCACTACGGACTATGAGAAATAGAATTATCGGTAAGTAAATTCTTATTATTATTATTATTAGTATTACTATTATTATTATTATTAGCCGCAAAACAGCAAAACACTCATTCATATGGTAAATTTAGAAATGGATAAAAATATAAATTATTTTGTGATTGGTATTTCAGCATTTCCAAAACAAAAGAATACATAAAGAACTCCTTTGAATTATGCATTGAAATTTGATATTTCAGACAGATAAGTCAATTATCTACAGTTTTTCAAAATAGGGATTTTTATTACATGTTTAGCTTTAAGATATCTCAAACAATACAAAATGGAACTTGTGAAATTGCATGTATAATGAACATATTAATAATGTCTAAGCTCTTATGTTAACTAGAGATGAGCGGGTTCGGTTTCTCTGAATCCGAACCCGCACGAACTTCATGTTTTTTTCACGGGTCCGAGCAGACTCGGATCCTCCCGCCTTGCTCGGTTAACCCGAGCGCGCCCGAACGTCATCATGACGCTGTCGGATTCTCGCGAGACTCGGATTCTATATAAGGAGCCGCGCGTCGCCGCCATTTTCACACGTGCATTGAGATTGATAGGGAGAGGACGTGGCTGGCGTCCTCTCCATTTAGATTAGGGTTGAGAGAGAGAGAGAGAGATTGACCTGAGGCTGTGATACTGTAGAAGAGAGTGCAGAGTTTAGTGACTGACGACCACAGTGACCACCAGACAGTGCAGTTGTTTGTTTTATTTAATATATCCGTTCTCTGCCTGAAAAAAACGATACACACAGTGACTCAGTCACATACCATATCTGTGTGCACTGCTCAGCCCAGTGTGCTGCATCAATGTATATATATATCTGACTGTGCTCAGCTCACACAGCTTATAATTGTGGGGGAGACTGGGGAGCACTGCAGTGCCAGTTATAGGTTATAGCAGGAGCCAGGAGTACATAATATTATATTAAAATTAAACAGTGCACACTTTTGCTGCAGGAGTGCCACTGCCAGTGTGACTAGTGACCAGTGACCTGACCACCAGTATATATAATATTAGTAGTATACTATCTCTTTATCAACCAGTCTATATTAGCAGCAGACACAGTACAGTGCGGTAGTTCACGGCTGTGGCTACCTCTGTGTCGGCACTCGGCAGCCCGTCCATAATTGTATATACCACCTAACCGTGGTTTTTTTTTCTTTCTTTATAGTCATACTAGTTACGAGTATACTATCTCTTTATCAACCAGTCTATATTAGCAGCAGACACAGTACAGTGCGGTAGTTCACGGCTGTGGCTACCTCTGTGTCGGCACTCGGCAGCCCGTCCATAATTGTATATACCACCTAACCGTGGGTTTTTTTTCTTTCTTTATACATACATACTAGTTACGAGTATACTATCTCTTTATCAACCAGTCTATATTAGCAGCAGACACAGTACAGTGCGGTAGTTCACGGCTGTGGCTACCTCTGTGTCGGCACTCGGCAGCCCGTCCATAATTGTATATACCACCTAACCGTGGTTTTTTTTTCTTTCTTTATACATACATACTAGTTACGAGTATACTATCTCTTTATCAACCAGTCTATATATTAGCAGCAGACACAGTACAGTGCGGTAGTTCACGGCTGTGGCTACCTCTGTGTCGGCACTCGGCAGCCCGTCCATAATTGTATATACCACCTAACCGTGGTTTTTTTTTCTTTCTTTATACATACATACTAGTTACGAGTATACTATCTCTTTATCAACCAGTCTATATATTAGCAGCAGACACAGTACAGTGTGGTAGTTCACGGCTGTGGCTACCTCTGTGTCGGCACTCGGCAGCCCGTCCATAATTGTATATACCACCTAACCGTGGTTTTTTTTTCTTTCTTTATACATACATACTAGTTACGAGTATACTATCTCTTTATCAACCAGTCTATATTAGCAGCAGACACAGTACAGTGCGGTAGTTCACGGCTGTGGCTACCTCTGTGTCAGCACTCGGCAGCCCGTCCATAATTGTATATACCACCTAACCGTGGTTTTTTTTTCTTTCTTTATACATACATACTAGTTACGAGTATACTATCTCTTTATCAACCAGTCTATATATTAGCAGCAGACACAGTACAGTGCGGTAGTTCACGGCTGTGGCTACCTCTGTGTCGGCACTCGGCAGCCCGTCCATAATTGTATATACCACCTAACCGTGGTTTTTTTTTCTTTCTTTATACATACATACTAGTTACGAGTATACTATCTCTTTATCAACCAGTCTATATATTAGCAGCAGACACAGTACAGTGCGGTAGTTCACGGCTGTGGCTACCTCTGTGTCTGCACTCGGCAGGCAGTCCGTCCATAATTGTATACCACCTAACCGTGGTTTTTTTTTCTTTCTTCTTTATACATACATAGTTACATAGACATCTCTTTATCAACCAGTCTATATTAGCAGCAGACACAGTACAGTACGGTAGTTCACGGCTGTGGCTACCTCTGTGTCTGCACTCGGCAGGCAGTCCGTCCATAATTGTATACCACCTAACCGTGGTTTTTTTTTCTTTCTTCTTTATACATACATAGTTACATAGACATCTCTTTATCAACCAGTCTATATTAGCAGCAGACACAGTACAGTACGGTAGTTCACGGCTGTGGCTACCTCTGTGTCTGCACTCGGCAGGCAGTCCGTCCATAATTGTATACCAATTAACCGTGGTTTTTTTTTCTTTCTTCTTTATACATACATAGTTACATAGACATCTCTTTATCAACCAGTCTATATTAGCAGCAGACACAGTACAGTACGGTAGTTCACGGCTGTGGCTACCTCTGTGTCTGCACTCGGCAGGCAGTCCATAATTGTATACTAGTATCCATCTCCATTGTTTACCTGAGGTGCCTTTTAGTTGTGCCTATTAAAATATGGAGAACAAAAATGATGAGGTTCCAAAATTAGGGAAAGATCAAGATCCACTTCCACCTCGTGCTGAAGCTGCTGCCACTAGTCATGGCCGAGACGATGAAATGCCAGCAACGTCGTCTGCCAAGGCCGATGCCCAATGTCATAGTACAGAGCATGTCAAATCCAAAACACCAAATATCAGAAAAAAAAGGACTCCAAAACCTAAAATAAAATTGTCGGAGGAGAAGCGTAAACTTGCCAATATGCCATTTACGACACGGAGTGGCAAGGAACGGCTGAGGCCCTGGCCTATGTTCATGGCTAGTGGTTCAGCTTCACATGAGGATGGAAGCACTCAGCCTCTCGCTAGAAAAATGAAAAGACTCAAGCTGGCAAAAGCAGCACAGCAAAGAACTATGCATTCTTCGAAATCCCAAATCCACAAGGAGAGTCCAATTGTGTCGGTTGCGATGCCTGACCTTCCCAACAATGGACGTGAAGAGCATGCGCCTTCCACCATTTGCACGCCCCCTGCAAGTGCTGGAAGGAGCACCCGCAGTCCAGTTCCTGATAGTCAGATTGAAGATGTCAGTGTTGAAGTACACCAGGATGAGGAGGATATGGGTGTTGCTGGCGCTGGGGAGGAAATTGACCAGGAGGATTCTGATGGTGAGGTGGTTTGTTTAAGTCAGGCACCCGGGGAGACACCTGTTGTCCGTGGGAGGAATATGGCCGTTGACATGCCAGGTGAAAATACCAAAAAAATCAGCTCTTCGGTGTGGAGGTATTTCACCAGAAATGCGGACAACAGGTGTCAAGCCGTGTGTTCCCTTTGTCAAGCTGTAATAAGTAGGGGTAAGGACGTTAACCACCTCGGAACATCCTCCCTTATACGTCACCTGCAGCGCATTCATAATAAGTCAGTGACAAGTTCAAAAACTTTGGGTGACAGCGGAAGCAGTCCACTGACCAGTAAATCCCTTCCTCTTGTAACCAAGCTCACGCAAACCACCCCACCAACTCCCTCAGTGTCAATTTCCTCCTTCCCCAGGAATGCCAATAGTCCTGCAGGCCATGTCACTGGCAATTCTGACGATTCCTCTCCTGCCTGGGATTCCTCCGATGCATCCTTGCGTGTAACGCCTACTGCTGCTGGCGCTGCTGTTGTTGCTGCTGGGAGTCGATGGTCATCCCAGAGGGGAAGTCGTAAGCCCACTTGTACTACTTCCAGTAAGCAATTGACTGTTCAACAGTCCTTTGCGAGGAAGATGAAATATCACAGCAGTCATCCTGCTGCAAAGCGGATAACTGAGGCCTTGACAACTATGTTGGTGTTAGACGTGCGTCCGGTATCCGCCGTTAGTTCACAGGGAACTAGACAATTTATTGAGGCAGTGTGCCCCCGTTACCAAATACCATCTAGGTTCCACTTCTCTAGGCAGGCGATACCGAGAATGTACACGGACGTCAGAAAAAGACTCACCAGTGTCCTAAAAAATGCAGTTGTACCCAATGTCCACTTAACCACGGACATGTGGACAAGTGGAGCAGGGCAGGGTCAGGACTATATGACTGTGACAGCCCACTGGGTAGATGTATGGACTCCCGCCGCAAGAACAGCAGCGGCGGCACCAGTAGCAGCATCTCGCAAACGCCAACTCTTTCCTAGGCAGGCTACGCTTTGTATCACCGCTTTCCAGAATACGCACACAGCTGAAAACCTCTTACGGCAACTGAGGAAGATCATCGCGGAATGGCTTACCCCAATTGGACTCTCCTGTGGATTTGTGGCATCGGACAACGCCAGCAATATTGTGTGTGCATTAAATATGGGCAAATTCCAGCACGTCCCATGTTTTGCACATACCTTGAATTTGGTGGTGCAGAATTTTTAAAAAAACGACAGGGGCGTGCAAGAGATGCTGTCGGTGGCCAGAAGAATTGCGGGACACTTTCGGCGTAAAGGCACCACGTACAGAAGACTGGAGCACCACCAAAAACTACTGAACCTGCCCTGCCATCATCTGAAGCAAGAAGTGGTAACGAGGTGGAATTCAACCCTCTATATGCTTAAGAGGTTGGAGGAGCAGCAAAAGGCCATTCAAGCCTATACAATTGAGCACGATATAGTAGGTGGAATGCACCTGTCTCAGGCGCAGTGGAGAATGATTTCAACGTTGTGCAAGGTTCTGATGCCCTTTGAACTTGCCACACGTGAAGTCAGTTCAGACACTGCCAGCCTGAGTCAGGTCATTCCCCTCATCAGGCTTTTGCAGAAGAAGCTGGAGACATTGAAGGAGGAGCTAACACGGAGCGATTCCGCTAGGCATGTGGGACTTGTGGATGGAGCCCTTAATTCGCTTAACAAGGATTCACGGGTGGTCAATCTGTTGAAATCAGAGCACTACATTTTGGCCACCGTGCTCGATCCTAGATTTAAAGCCTACCTTGGATCTCTCTTTCCGGCAGACACAAGTCTGCTGGGGTTGAAATACCTGCTGGCGACAAAATTGTCAAGTCAAGCGGAACGCGACCTGTCAACATCTCCTCCTTCACATTCTCCCGCAACTGGGGGTGCGAGGAAAAGGCTCAGAATTCCGAGCCCACCCGCTGGCGGTGATGCAGGGCAGTCTGGAGCGACTGCTGATGCTGACATCTGGTCCGGACTGAAGGACCTGACAACGATTACGGACATGTCGTCTACTGTCACTGCATATGATTCTCTCAACATTGATAGAATGGTGGAGGATTATATGAGTGACCGCATCCAAGTAGGCACGTCACACAGTCCGTACTTATACTGGCAGGAAAAAGAGGCAATTTGGAGGCCCTTGCACAAACTGGCTTTATTCTACCTAAGTTGCCCTCCCACAAGTGTGTACTCCGAAAGAGTGTTTAGTGCCGCCGCTCACCTTGTCAGCAATCGGCGTACGAGGTTACATCCAGAAAATGTGGAGAAGATGATGTTCATTAAAATGAATTATAATCAATTCCTCCGCGGAGACATTGACCAGCAGCAATTGCCTCCACAAAGTACACAGGGAGCTGAGATGGTGGATTCCAGTGGGGACGAATTGATAATCTGTGAGGAGGGGGATGTACACGGTGATATATCGGAGGGTGATGATGAGGTGGACATCTTGCCTCTGTAGAGCCAGTTTGTGCAAGGAGAGATTAATTGCTTCTTTTTTTGGGGGGGGTCCAAACCAACCCGTCATATCAGTCACAGTCGTGTGGCAGACCCTGTCACTGAAATGATGGGTTGGTTAAAGTGTGCATGTCCTGTTTTGTTTATACAACATAAGGGTGGGTGGGAGGGCCCAAGGACAATTCCATCTTGCACCTCTTTTTTCTTTTCTTTTTCTTTGCATCATGTGCTGATTGGGGAGGGTTTTTTGGAAGGGACATCCTGCGTGACACTGCAGTGCCACTCCTAAATGGGCCCGGTGTTTGTGTCGGCCACTAGGGTCGCTAATCTTACTCACACAGTCAGCTACCTCATTGCGCCTCTTTTTTTCTTTGCGTCATGTGCTGTTTGGGGAGGGTTTTTTGGAAGGGACATCCTGCGTGACACTGCAGTGCCACTCCTAGATGGGCCCGGTGTTTGTGTCGGCCACTAGGGTCGCTAATCTTACTCACACAGCTACCTCATTGCGCCTCTTTTTTTCTTTGCGTCATGTGCTGTTTGGGGAGGGTTTTTTGGAAGGGCCATCCTGCGTGACACTGCAGTGCCACTCCTAGATGGGCCCGCTGTTTGTGTCGGCCACTAGGGTCGCTAATCTTACTCACACAGCTACCTCATTGCGCCTCTTTTTTTCTTTGCGTCATGTGCTGTTTGGGGAGGGTTTTTTGGAAGGGACATCCTGCGTGACACTGCAGTGCCACTCCTAGATGGGCCCGGTGTTTGTGTTGGCCACTAGGGTCGCTTATCTTACTCACACAGCGACCTCGGTGCAAATTTTAGGACTAAAAATAATATTGTGAGGTGTGAGGTATTCAGAATAGACTGAAAATGAGTGTAAATTATGGTTTTTGAGGTTAATAATACTTTGGGATCAAAATGACCCCCAAATTCTATGATTTAAGCTGTTTTTTAGGGTTTTTTGAAAAAAACACCCGAATCCAAAACACACCCGAATCCGACAAAAAAAATTCGGTAAAGTTTTGCCAAAACGCGGCCGAACCCAAAACACGGCCGCGGAACCGAACCCAAAACCAAAACACAAAACCCGAAAAATTTCAGGCGCTCATCTCTAATGTTAACGAGGAATCAATGTACTGTACAATGTTTTCTTTCCCATAAGAATTCTCTTTAAATAGGCTCCTGGAGAGTCAAGGTTCTGTTCCACCATGTGAACTCTTTAAGGATCAAGTGAGACTATTATTTCTTTAGGGATTATAAACTTTTCAGTATAACATAACATTTCTTAGCAGTTGAAGCATAATACATAACATTTTTTAAATGTGCTTCAAGTTATTAATATTTTATTATTATTATTATTATTATTATTATTATTATTCACGTAAATTGGAATACGTACAACAACAAAAAATAACTAAAACCTTAGTTTTATAGATACTATGTAGGGGGATCTGGTATTTTGGTCGACAGTAAGTAGGTCGACACTGTCTAGGTCGACCACTATTGCTCAACAGTAAGTAGGTTGACATGGTTTCTAGGTCGACAGGGACTCTAGGTCGACATGTTCTAGGTTGACATGACAAAAGGTCGACATGAGTTTTTTCACTTTTTTTTCTTCATTTTTTTTAAATTTTTCATACTTTACGATCCACATGGACTACAATTGGGAATGATAACCTGTGCCAAGCACAGCAGCAGCGGAGCGAGGCACCTTTCTGTGAGGGGACACGGTGCACTAATTGCGGTTCCCAGTCACTGTATGGAGAAAATGACACCAAAAAAAGTAAAAAAAGGTCATGTTGACCTTTTCTCCCTGCCGACCTAGAAACCATGTCAACCTACTTACTGTCAACCAAAATTGGTCGACCAAGACACTGTTGACCTAATTCTAATCTACCTAACATACCACATCCCTATGTAGGATAGAATTTATTTAAAATTAGGTTAAAATTCAATAAATTTAAAATCAGGATAAATCCACAAATACTACAGTATATGTTTGTTTGGGGGTGACTCTATTGCTGGTGCTTTACATATGAAGCAAAGATTGATGATGATGATGATGATGATGATGATGATGATGATGATGATGATGATGATGATGATGATGATGATGACGACGATGATGATGATGATAATGAATCAGAACAGATGTGTCAAAGGAAAGACCAAAAATATTCTTCACTGAGCCATGTAAACCAAGCACCAGCACTAATAGCCTGTGCAGGGTACAGATAGCTCAGCAGTCTATCACAGGCTTAGATGTCATACTATAACAAAAAAAACGACAGTGTTATATCTGGGATGAGCCATAGTTCTTTCAGTGTGAGGTTCTCATTGTTTTGCAGCCCCGCTGGTCACCAAACCGATGCCGGGATCCCGGCTTTTAGATGGCCGACAGGGGGAAGGAGCACCACGAAGCCCCTTGCGCTCACTACAGGTTCTAGTCCTTGTTAGTCGGAATGCCAACTGTCGGGATTGTGAGGGGTGGGATCCCAGAGTTGGTATTGTGACCGGCAGTCTCCTGACCGCTGGTCAAATAACTGCATCCCCTTCTCTTAACCATTACATGACTATTAACATGTATTTCATGAGCTCAATTGAATTGGTTTTTCTATGAGTAAAAATATGTTGGGCTTTTTGGTTGTAGTAAATATTTTGTTTATTTTGTAGTTTGAGTAGTTATCATTGATATGTACTATAGATAATATTATGTTCAAGCTTGCTATTCACTGGTTAATCATTAAGAAACAAATACTTAGTATAAACACTGGTGAACTAATATCTTTGCAAAATACATTTAGAGGTCTAACTGAGATTCAGAAGTAGCATTAAGAACCATTTATAAAAAGGTTAACTATTATCTTCTTTAGCGGTAGAGAGATGGCTTGGGAGACAAAAGGGTCATAAGATCAAGTCCCAATAAGAGATAATGATTATACGGTATTATATATTATTTTAATATGCATATATTTTTTCATTTTATCAATGTATTAGTGATGAAAAGAATAGATCTTTTTATGTTGTCAATATTACAGAGATCTAAAGTGATATTAATATACATGGTGATGTAATAAGACTATCCCAGTTAAGAATAGGTTGGTGTGTTTTAAAACAGTGATATTTGTGATGGCTATGTGGAAGTAATTAACTGAATGCACCTGTGGACTAATTAATGGATGAGATGGCTATGTAGAGGTGCTCAATGATGTTCACCTGTTCTGAGAAGTGGGAGAACTAATAGTGTTATGAAATAAACTGATGCAGCAGGTATAAGAGGTCCAAAGGATCCCATTAGAAGTCATTCTTTGAAAAAGCTCCCAGACAGGATGTAGCACATCTACGATCATTTACTCTGACATGCGGGGGGATGTCCAGCACAGGGCTAGTCCGCCCCGCATGTCAGGCCCTACCTCCCCTGCACAAGTACAAAATCATTGCACAGCAGCGATGCTTTTGTACTTGACAAGTAGCTCCCTATCTGAGCAGCTCCTGTGCACTGGCAAGGAGCTACTTGTCATATCCCATGTCGCAGCTGCTGCGTGTGACATCACACAGCCGCTGCAGCCTGCCCCCCGAATGGTCCGGGCATGTCTGCATTACCCGTACTGCACCCCCAAAACAGCAGGCTAAACGCCGCTAGCCCACCCCCTCCTGCCTTGCGAACACCTCTGCCTGTCAATCAGGCAGAGGCGATTGCTGGGCTGAGATGCCGATAGCATCTCTGGCATGCGCAGGTGCACTGTGGCGCCGGCGCATGCGTAGTTCAGAACTGATCGCCCGCTGTACAAAAACTCACAGCAGCGATCAGGTCTGAATTAGCCCCATTATATGCCATCATCAGTGTACCAGAGCTGCATCCGGATAACAACTCTGCACCCTAGGTGTACCACATGGAGATATACCCCAGCTACTGATGTTGCATGCCATATGGTAGGTGAGAGGGTTATTACTCACCATCCAGTAGCTATGATGAAGACGAAGCCAACATTGTGTGTTTCATAAAGAGATATGTTGCCATTAATTTGCACTGATTACAACATCACAGCTATTATTGCCTCCCACCAATTATATAAATATTTTGGTCACATTGCCTTCGTATATAAGGACCATCTGTCAGACTGGATAATAACTTAGGAAGCTAAACCAACATGTGGGCACTATAGGAGTTAATCAACAACAAATATACATCCACCTGTGTGGGAAGGACACTTCACATATGTCAGCGGTCATTTGAAAAGAATTCTCTTTGTAATCACAATAGATCCACTAACCAGCACATAGTCTTATATGTTTTTTTATTATACTATTATAGATGTTTTTGTGTTGTTTGTGTACAACCAATTGCAATAATTTTTATGTGTACTTTTATTAAATAACAGACATAAAAACATTAAGGGCGGTATTCAATTCTTTTCACCCCCTTCCAAACCTCTCCTGTTTCTGCTAACGGGTGTTGTATAATAATTTCAGGTCGCTACCCAGGAAGTAGCGAGGGTGTCCAACCCTTTATGCAAGTACTTTATGAAAGTAGATTGGGCGTGATATATCATTTCAATACCACCTTAAGTCTGTACAAAATAGATAAAAAGATCTATTTGTCTTTTTATTGTCTGATTAGACCTATGCTGTATTTTCTGCACATGTGAGACTTCATGGTGATAAAGATTAGCACATGCTCTCACTAAATTGAAGAACTCAAGACAAAACAATATTCAGCAACCAAATAAATGATCTCAAATAGTGGCCAATTCATAAGAGCGCTTGACATTTGTACTCACCTGTGGCATCTGTTGATACTGTTCAGCAGTAGTCAGCAAGCATAGAAGGGTTCCACCTAACTTTAGAGCTTCATTCCTGGTGAAATTACTTAACATGCTTGTCACTCACTGCACCACAGTTGTCAGGGAAGTAGTCCAGATTAGAGTCAAGAAAGTAGATTCTGAGTGACATGTTGCAGCCTAATTGATGATACTTTTCTAGATGGTTTTTCACAATCTCAATATAATTTTCAACTCGGTAAGGCTGGATGAGCCTTGTACACAGAGTCCTATTGGGTTGTTTGCTCTGCTACTGGCATATATGAAGATACCAAGCCTAACGCGGTTGAGTGCAAGGATGGTTAGTTATGCAGCACTCGAACTTGTTTCTATGTGAATTAAGTTTTGGTCAGTAATTTATAAATTAATACAGAATAAGTATATTCATGACAAGGTTTATGTAGGTGCAGTATATGTGACAATTAAAAAATCAAGTTTTAAATGGTTGTAGTATGGTATGCCAGCAGCCGGGATACCGGTGGCCAGCATGCCGGTGCCGGGACCCTGACCGCCGTCATACTGGCAGCTGGGTGAGCGCAAATGAGCTCCCAAGAGGGAGAATAGTTGTCGGTATGCCAGGTGTCAGGATTCTGGCGACGGTATACTGAGCACCAGGATCTCAACAGCTGGCATACTGAATACCACCCATTTTAAACTCTCCTGTTATCCAAGAAGCCATATACAGCACCTTTAAAAGCTTTCCAAGCTGCTTTCTCATTGACCTGGTGGAGCTATAGCATTACACAGAAGTGGAATTTTGCTCTCAGGTACTTGGAAACTTCTGTATCTTTGTTCATCCTCTTTACAAATTTCTTCATAAGTCTGACTTTGATGTGTAAAGGGGGCACAATAATTTTCCTTTGATTAAACAGATGACTGTGATGGAAATTTTTAGACTTAATCAATAGACAAAACAATTCTTACAATGACTCAGCATTCCTGTATTCAGGTTTGCCAACCTATATATTCTTTAGATGTTGAAATTCCCTAATATGAAACAGAAAAAATTGTCTATATCTTGGAACCAAGAGCTAATCAAGAGTTTTAAATGTCATATTTATTTATTCATTGCATGCTGAAATTAATCATATATAACTATTTTCATGTTGGAAACATTTTCACTGTTGCACAGTAAAATATTAATTTCTCTTTATAAACTGCAGATAAATCTTTTATGCTATATATTTTTGTAAATTATTTCTCTGGAGATGTTGATGCTATTTACCCTCTTGAGGAGATACATTTGCTAGTTGTTATTTAGTAACTTGGCATTAACCAATTAGCCTTAATATTGCTACTCACAATCATTAAATATCATTGTTGCAATATGATACAAATGTTTCAGTTGTAACTAGCTTACATGAAAGTGTCAACATACTTTTCTGTATACCTTTGTCATCGCTTAAATGACTTCAAAACACTTATAGGCTGTTTAACTATCAAAAGCTCCTGCGGTGACTATTTGACTAGAAAATTGTTTCCACATAATGATTTCTATTAATCACTTACCTGGTGCCATCACATGTGATGCAACAAGGAGCCAGAAGCGCTTGAGCTGGCAAAGTAGCATCACATGTGCCAGTGCCATCTGCTGTGGGCCCAGGCTGTAGATTAGGTGATCCATTCTGCAAAAGTGCAGAAAGGATATCCACTGCCACTGCCTTTGATAAAGCTGCAGTGCCCGCAGCGAAACGCGTCAGAAGGCCTGTTTGGTCACTATTTATTGGAACCTTTTGCTGCCCATGTGTGCCCGGACCAGAACTGGACTTCACATCTCATAAAGTTATTGAGGTGACTGACTTTTTCTGGAGCACCACTACATTTCTCTCCGTGCAAGGAGGACACCGCATTGCAGTGAGGACCTCTAACACCGTGTTTGGTTTGAGTACTTCATAAAGACTCTCTCAAGGTACTACACCTCCAGCGGTTCATTGTGGTAAAAATCATCATTTGGGACTATAATCCTTGGTCCAAAACTCCTGTCTTTTTCACCCATATACTTACTAGTTCATTCTATATAGGAACAGATCACACTAGAAAGGCAGCTATTTGACCATAATTCATTTAAAGATATTGGCGAGTTCATGTGTTTTTTTATGTGTTTTTAAATTGTGTTTAATTAAATTGTGACAATTTTTTTTCACTCAATCCTTCTTATTTATAAGTTATTACATTAAGCGCTGCTATTGTGGTTCTGTATTGTTAGGATTTATTGAGCCTGGTGAAAATCCTCTTCACAAAAAGATTTTCCCTATTTACAGAAGGGTGAACAATTATTTAGTTTCACCAAAGAGGTTTTTGACAATTGAAATATACTTTCGCTCTAGGAGATATATTGCTACATGATAATTTTGATGTGGATTTATTATTATTACTATTATTATTTCATGATTTACTATTATTATTTTTTAGATGAATCTCAATAAAAGTTACGTTTTATATAATACTCTTTATTAAATAATTTTTCTTATACAGTACAAGTGTGCTCCAGGACAGACACATAGTCGCTTCTGCTTTTTTTGCATCTTTGCAAGAATCAGTCCTTTAATGGGGGGGTGAAATTGTCGGTTAAGAAAATTTTGCCTATATTATATAAAGCAATCAATGAGGGACCACGTCCCATTGACACACAAGCACATTCTACTTATAACCACATATACAGGACAGTACCCTGTCCATTTACACGGTGTGGTTTGTTTTAACCTAAGCTTATTTTATTCAAAATGTATATCTATAATTTACATTAAAAGCTATGCTATAACAATTCTATTTGAATTTTCTTAGCGTACCCCACAAAAGAGTCCGGCCTTTTTCCTCTCTTGTTTCTTTGCATATCTGTTACATATGATTTCTGGGGTGAACCAAAAACCTAACATAATATCACTAATACTTGTTGTTTGATGGAATGTTTTATTTTTGGTTTCTTTTCAACTAGTCACTCAAATTTGATTGAGAGACACAGTATGAAACCTTCCTAAATTCTATCCAAATGCAGATAAAAGCAAGACGTAGGTGAGAATCAAAGTTTTGTATTTTGGACAATTTATGATTGTCTGGAAGAGAGAAACTTCTTGTTTTGATCCGTAATGAAATCTGTTTTTAAACAAAGCAGTGGAGCTACATTAATTTCAATTGCCTATTCCTACAATTTCGACACATAGAACCTGATTCTGAATTGGAAGAAAGTTGGAATGCTGATGGGCCTAACGGATATCTGCATAATATGCATGTGCTGTAATTAAAAAATCAGTGGCTGTGTATCTACCAGTCCAGGATCACGCTCAAAGATAGAGTTTCGCATGTGTGTATTGATTAATCCACTCATAGAAATAGCACTCTTTCAGTGAGATGGGTATTGCTGAGATACCTGTGCAATGACCATGCAGATGCATGGAATGAATGCGTCTCATCTGAGAGTCATGAGATTATTGTGTAAACCAACTTCCATACTCATTTGTAGCATGCAAACACATATTGCATAAAGATGGCAGCTGCAGATCTAAAACAGTGTGTGTGGGGAGGGGGGGAACTTTCACATACATATGCTCAGAAATTTCGGCATACACAGATTACGGCATTAGTTTAAAGACATAAGTAAACTGGCACAGTCTTATGGAGAAGTGCCCATGTATGCACCCATCTCGGAATCAGGCCTATAGTATGCAAACCCATTGAAATTCTTATGAAAACAATACTATTTAACTATAAATATTTTATTGCCCAGTGTCTATCAATACTGCAAGTTTGTTTTGTATATAAGTAAAATACTGTGTACTATATTTCAGCATTTGGGAAATGAACTCACAATTGTATAGTATGTTCCTACTGTGTATTGATTGATTAGAACTGCACAGCAAAATCAATCTTTACTTGATTACCCTAGCGTCATTACGTTTAAATGTATTTATGAATACATGTCCATAATACCATATCAGGAGCAAGGATAAAATCTGATAAATTGTTATCTTTATCCACATCTCATAAATGTAAATTACGGTAATCATATAGAATTTGATCTTTTAGTAATCTGGTTGGGAACATAGGAATCATTAACTGTTATCATGAAGGTTTTTGATTGTAATCCAGTCTCTGGTGGGAAAATTATAAGTGAGCATTTCACAGGTAGCAATAATCATTAAGGATAGATCATTCTACGATGTAGAGTATACATTTGCATGAATATATGGATGACTTAATAAACCTCAAAGTTATACTGTGTGTTAAGGTATGCTTTTTTTTTTTTTTTTTTTGCTGGACCAATCTTATCAATATGAAATAAAATAGTGAGTACCAATTTGAAGTACACCAAACCAATTGCAGCGTCATACAACAAAACAAAAAATATCACCACATCAACATCTAAAGATTAAACAATAATGGAGGTTTTCAGTCATAAAGCACAATTTAGAACAAAAACAGACATATAAGGAAAAAACTTGTGGCTTATCCTTGTGAACTTTTCTTGGGCATTCTGTGATACAGTTTGTACATTTATTTGTCACTGTTTATATTCTCAATTGAACGTTATGATTCAAACCACCTTTTTTTTACATTATCAATATGGTTTATCTCAAAAGAGCCATTTGACATGGTAAAAATTAGAAATGTGTGCCGACCCTCATGTTTCAGTCTTAGTTTTTAGCAAAACGACCCTTCAGTGTTTTGGTTCAGATTCAGATTGGTTGTGGTTTTTTATTTACCTAAAATTGATTGAAACAGTTAAAATCATTTAATTTGGACCTATTTTTGTCCTCACAATATTAATAATCTTAATAACATTAATTTCCTATATTTTCAGTCATTTAACCACCTCACAGTTCACACTATTGTTCACCAATATTGGCCAAAGGCTGGCTGGCTAAATTAAATGAAAAAGCAGTGGCACAAACACATGGCAGTTACTGTACTTTAAAAGAAAGCACATCTATAAAACAGTGCGGAATAACAGTGGCAGACAGGTTGGCAATTTAATAAACCCCATAGAATTAATGTTTTCATTAATCAAGAAGAGACCCTATTGCAGAGCTGCATACTCCAAATCAGCCGACCGTATGTTTCACACTAAATAATATGAGGCTTACCTGCTGGCCATAATAACCTCCCTCCCTCTTCACTAACTGGATAACACACCCATGTAGTACATTTATGAGATGCACCAGAGAGTATGAGTATTAGGGATATTATCATATTTTTTTTCTCCTTAATTTAGTCCACAATCAGAGAGATTTTTGGCTTATCCATGATCTACAAGCATGCAAGCATTTCTGTTGACTGTTGTGCATATTGCTGAATAATAATAAATACACTCCATTATTCTGTTAAGTTTTTTTCTTTGGGTGTGTGTCAATCATTATATTTTTGTTTAAAAATGTGTTGCATGTTAGTAATATATTATAACCAATAAAGATGTTTGTCTATGGAAAAAAGACCAAGTACCCACAAGATAGCATAATAAGAATGAATCATGAGTTGGTAAAGGATTGACTCGTCTTTGGGCCCTCTCACCCATCCTTATGTTGTATATTAAAAAGGACATGCACAGTTTAACAAACCAAGCACTTCAGTGGCAAAAACTGAGTTTTGTGGCTGAAGTGCTTGGTTTGTTTGGACCCCACAAAACATTCTACCAATCTGGGTTTAAGACAGTTTACAGTGTTGTTAGTTATCATCACATTTGAAATATGTCAGACTCATCATCATACTCATCATCACCCTCCTCATTGTTGTTATTATTATTATTATTATTATTATTATTATTATTATCATAATCATCATCATCATCATACAATAACAGCATCCCCACTGTAATCCACCTTTACAGAATACTGTATGTTTCAGTTTACTGTAATTGGTGGCACATGTCTTCCTCATAGATTTGTGGTTAATTTGAATGCATTTCAGTTTTTTCACTTTGGAAGGACTACCTCTAATCTGGTGGAGATTGCATGTGCTGGTCCAATATGCTGGTAGCTGATACTGGACTGCTTGTTATTATTTTACAGAATTTTTCAGATTTTGATAAATAACTTGCATGAACTCACTGCAAGTAACGTAACAGGAAGGAGAAGCCTTAACATCCATGCCACCTCACAAATGGTATAGATGCCTCAACAAATTTTGTCAGGATTTGGGTGAATTTGATTCCACATGAAAGAGGTGGGCCTTTTTGCCTGTTGCCTAGTTACGACAACATTGTTGTTTTTCATCTTCTTCTCATCACTGCAAGAACTGCTGCCCCTAGTGGCTGGCTTACTTTGACACAAACATCCTCCTATATTAGATCAACTTCTTATCAAAAACAATTATCATCAACATCCTCATTAGCATCACATACACAAATATCTGGTAAACAGGTATATACAAAAAAAAATTACTTTCTTTGGGGCACTAATCCACCACAATTTGAGGTATAATACATGTTAAAACTTTGCCTTTATTATTCAATGTGTAAAATACAGAACCCCACATCACATACAACCTAGAAAAGCATGTTTATGAAAAGGATAGTTTTGGTTATAGCATGCTATGTTGATACCTCTGAGGTTAAACACATTTTTGGTGTACGGAATGGTAGGGAGTGTCTCTACCCTCCCTAGCAACCCCAGTTGGAGACTACACAGGTACCCTTTTCTATTCTGTGCACTCTGTCACTGCTCCATCAGGTTAAGCTTGCACTGCTCATATCGGAACAGACAAAGGGTTAGATGCATCATCACTTGGAGAGTGATCAAATTGAGAGACAAAGGGCATTAGACAAACAGCTCCTAACTGTCATGTCACAGGCCCTGTTTTAAAACTGACAGTTAGGAGCTGGTTGGCTGGTAGTTTATCACTCTCCAAGCGATGATGCATCTAGCTAAAAATGTGGAACCAGCAGAGTAGGGTGCATTATCTGCCATCTCCCATATTAAGGCAGGGGTATATTTGGAGCCGCTCACCCTGAGTCCAAAGCCAATCACCATAAACTCAGGGCAGCAGCACCCCATTTAAAGTGTCCCTCTCACTATCCTGTAGCTCCCATTATGGCACTATTATTAAGGGATTCCCCTTCCATATGACATTTTTTGCAATACACTATATGGCTGTCAAACAAATGAATATTCAGAATCTGGACTTGCCACTGAATCTGAACTTGCCACTGAATGCTGCAGCAAATTATGTGATATGATCACACCATCCAACATCCGTGGTTGTCATAACTTATCCAGAAATTATTCTCTATTTATTGTATAACTTATTTTTCTCTTACTCACTTGCCTGGTATGGTTGCATCAGATCCGACCACACCAGCAAGTGCCTTATCTGGCCTGGTCATACAGGGGTAAATTTACTAAAGTGGGAGTTTTTCTAGAACTGGTGATGTTGCTCATAGCAACCAATATAATTTACTTAACATTTATCTAGCTGCTTCTAGAATATAATAAATTGAATCTGATTGGTTGTTATGGGCAATATCGCCAGTTCTAAAAAATCCTCCCATCTTACTAAATTTACCCCACAGTATTTGCAGCTGCAGGAAGAGAAATCTCCTTTTGCCGCCACTCTCAGAGGGGGAAAGTGTAAATTAATCCCCCCCAATCTCCCCTGTGTACCTGGTGGCTGTCATGCACTGATCGCAATGTTTCCAATGTTTCCAATATTTCGAAGGTGCCGACTGATGCGTCGATATTTGAAAACCCAATTTTTTTACAAATATAAAAAACAACATTTTTTTAACTAAAATCACTTTGGATAAGGTTAAATAGATGTTCTTCACCTAATTCACTCAATTCCTGTGTGTTTTTTTGGGGGGGAAATTATCAGTTAAGTGGTTAATATTTCACATGGGACATATATTTATTCTCATTTGGGATTCATTTTACAATATTATAATGTATTAAGCCCTAACTTATTATTGGGCATGATTCTTACTTGTATAAGAGCATTAATCGTACTAGCCCTGATCTATATCTGCTTGTTTCTCATATCGTCAGATTATCATTGGAATATTGCACACATACTGTACTATCTGGCTAGTTATACTATTTGTTTAACAGTATAACCATTGGGGGCTAGTAATGTAAGGGGCATGCTGTCCTTACTGTATGTGCCTAAAAGAGAGAAAGAGAGAGAAAGAGAGAGAGAGAGAGAGAGTGGGAAGAGAGACAGAGAAAGAGGCAGAGAGAGGGAGAGACAGTGAGAGTGGGAGATAGAGAGGGAGGATAGGGAATAGAGTGGGGGGAGAGAAACAGAGAGAGGCAGAAAGACAGAAAAAAGTGGTTTCAAGAGGGAGAGACAAAGGAAGAGAGAAAGAAGGATAGGGAATAGAGAGAGAGAGAGATATGGATGATGGGGAAGAGCAGCACTGGAAGAAGAAGAACATGCATCAGTTGTCCCTTTTAGAAGGCGGAGCCACCACAGTAGAGCGCAGGAAGAGATGGTCCTGTTGAGGAATCATTCTATCCACTGGCCACAGATGGCAACACCAGCTGGCACCCTCCAGATGGCTGGTGCCCCTAACGAGTACCATCCTAGCAAATAGGTAAATATGCCCCTGCAAGATCGCATTCTATAATCAAAACTATCCAATTTATATAAAGACCGCGGAGGGAACATAACGTGACCATAGCGCCATAAACGCACCGTGTGGGCTTCCGCAGCGCCGCTCGAGGCATCACCTTGGCCTGGAGGGGGTTAATGTTTTGTGGTGGGAGGAACGTGGAGAGAGGGCCGGGGGCTATTTGGCTAGATCATGGAGAGGGGGCTGGCCTGTCATGCATATAGGCAGCTGACAGGATACTTCCTGCCTCTCTTCCAGCTCTTTTCGTGAGGCCTGCAAGTACTGTTCCATTTATTACATTTATCCTTATTATCTTTCATACTTTGCACACATCTCTATACTTATTTCTCTCCCACTCCTCTGTTCTTTGCCCTTCTCTATCCCCTCTACTCCTTTCTTATATTCACCCTTCCTATCCTTTGCTTCTCTTAACGTCTGACTCCTGATCTCTCTCTGGCCGCCAGAATCCGCCCCAGCCGCACCGCTGGCCTCCCCGCCCGGCTCCTGGACGCATCTGATGTCCAGCCGGCACGGGGAATGAATGCTGTGGCTGCCGTGCGGGAGACCCGGGGCGCTCGCGGCCAGGCTCGGCTGCCCACCCGGGCTCCCCCGTACTTGCACTCTACGTCCCCGCTGCTAGCCGCGGCGGGGGATGGAGCGCTGGGTGATAGAGGATGTACGCAGCGCATGGCCAGGGACCGTGTCCTGCCGTCCCTGAGCCCGCCACTCGCGGCTACCCACGGCCGCTCCGATCACGTGGGGCCGGGACGGAGCTCCCGGCCCATGAATCAGCGGCTTGTTGCTCTCTGGGTTAATGTTTTGCCTCATGGTACTGCTGCGGTTAGTGGGCGGGCGGGGGGTCGCGCGGCTGCCAGACATGTTCAGTCTAGGCATCGCACGTGTGCCCCTCTGTCCGGCCCTCCCCTTCACCCAGTCAGGTGCGGCCTGTGCCCTCCCCTGACAGGGCGGGGCATCGCCCCCACCCCTCTACTGCGCGCCCTTCTTTGCAGGTTGCGGACAGGGTGGGGCCCGTCAGGCGGGGGCATTCTGTGTCCGCCCGCGGTGGGGTGGGCCACCTGGCCTTTCCTGCCGTGAGTGGCCCCGGAGCGCCCCCCCCCTTCCAGGATATCTTGCATTGCGCATGGCGCTGCTGCCGCCGCCCATGGTCGTGCGGCTCTGACCGGGGTCACTTACCCCATCAGGGGCGGCGTGCGCCATCAGAGGGCGACTGTTCTGCCCCTCCCCGTGTCCGGTCGTCTCCCGCCGATGTTGCTGCGGACGGCTCTCTTTCCGACGTTGCGCCTCCTCCTTCCAGTAGTGACGACTCTTCGGTTTCTCATCCTGTGGCCAATTCTCGGGATCGGAGGAGGTCGCGGCGAAGGCGGTTGGCGCAGGATTTATCGCAGTGGGACGGCGATACTGTGACACCCGACAGTGAGGGATCATCCGGGTCCTTGCTCCCAACGGGGGGTTTACGATCCTCCCGTGGGGCGCACGACTCGCTTGGCGGCTCTGATTTTACTACGCCCGCCACGGCGGCTGCACCCTTGGTGGACGCCACCGTTCTGTCCGCCATTTGTGCAGCTGTTGTGTCGGTGGTGGCGCCCTTGTTATCCTCCGTACCCTTTGGCGGATAGCATTGTGCAATCTTTTACCCCACTTCTGTCCTCTGGCGCGACGGTTCCCCCGCCTGCCCCGCTCCCGGCTGCTGCGGGCCCGGTGGGGGAGCAGGGGAACCATGTCTCTTTTGTCTCCCCAGCCGCGGACGTCGGGTCAGGAATGGAGTCTGTCGGTGCATCCTCGAGTCGTCCGGTGGCCGTTGGGACGGACGGTGTTCCCTCTCGTACATGTGAGTCTTCATCGGACCCTGACTGGTCCCGGGGGAGCGCGGTTACACCCCGTAGGGGCTTGGGATCGGGTACTCACTCCACCTCCTCTAGCGTCGGTAGCAGTGCGCATAGGTTTTCCAGCACACGCAGCAAGCGAAGGCGCAGGCGCCGGGGCACGGACTCTTCCCTTGCCTCCACGTCCTCGGAGGGCCTGTCCTCCTCCTCCGACGTCTTGCACAGGGTTAAGCATTGCAGACGGCGTGAGCGTCGGTATTCAACCTCGTCCGCCTCCCAAGTCTTGGTGGAATCGGACACCGTGCACTGCGCGAATACGGCAGTGCAACGTGGACTCAGTTCCCGGGTCCGGGACAGGATCCGTAAGGGCCAATATGTAAATATTTTCGCTCTTACTAGTGACGATCATAAAGCCTTACTTTCAGCTAAGAAAAAGGGGCAGGGCAGCGAGGACGCTTTGCGCTCCTACCCTAATTGGGTACGATGCATGTTGATCTTTGCTGCATGTTACCTAGAGACCCGCCCGGATGAACATATGAACATGGGCCCTCATTCCGAGTTGTTTGCTCGTTGCCGAATTTTGCTATATTGCGATTAGTCGCTTATTGCGCATGCGCAATGTTCGCAGTAGTGATGAGCGAGGTTCGGTTTTACTCGGTTTTACTCGGTTTTACTCGGTTCTCAAAACGGCATCTTATTGGCTATCCAAAACACGTGACATCCGTGAGCCAATAAGATGCCATTTTGAGAACCGAGTAAAACCGAGTAAAACCGAATCCGCTCATCACTAGTTCGCAGAGCGCATGCGCTTAGTTATTTTACTCAAAAGTTAGGTATTTTACTCACGGCATTACAAGGATTTTTCTTCATTCTGGTGATTGGAGTGTAATTGACGGGAAGTGGGTGTTTCTGGGCTGAAACTAGCCGTTTTATGGGTGTGTGTGAAAAAACGCTGCCGTTTCTGGGAAAAACGCGGGAGTGGCTGGAGAAACGGGGGAGTGTCTGGGCGAACGCTGGGTGTGTTTGTGACGTCAAACCAGGAATGAAACTGACTGAACTGATCGCAGTGGCAGAGTAAGTGTCGAGCTACTCAGAAACTGCTAAGAAATTTCTATTCGCAATTTTGCAAATCTTTCGTTCGCAATTCTGCTAAGCTAAGATACACTCCCAGAGGGCGGCGGCTTAGCATGTGCAATGCTGCTAAAAGCAGCTAGCGAGCGAATAACTCAGAATGAGGGCCATAGTGCGATATCAATTCCTCATACACGTGCTGTACCATAAGTACAAAGGGTCGGCCTGGCGTCGTTATGATGAGGATTTTCGGCGGAAACAACACGGGCGGCAGGTGAATGGTATATAAAGCTAAAAAAGGGAATTATGTAAAAACGAAACAAGCGGTACCTGTGGAAAAGAAAGGTGTTAATAAAATAATGTTTACACTCTTTTGAGTGGATTGGTAAGGAGTGGCCCGTGCAGTTGTTAATAGTCCCGGTTATCCTACCTGTCCCTGCGCTATGTTGTTCCGGAGCTGCTGGTGAGCACAGCGGCTCTGATCCTGAGTGCAGCGGATGGTGAGGATTGGCGGCGCTGAGTCCCGCTGCGTCCAGCGGGGCTGTATGCGCACTGATGTTCTCCGGCTCCCGTCACCGCTGCTGACAGCGGGTCGTGTTGCGGCCGATGTCCTGGCCGCGCGGTGGGCTTTCTTTCTCCTTAGTGAACGGTCTCCAATGCGTTTCATGCGATTTGCACTTTTTCGAGGAGGGAATAAAAAGATTTTTATTTAAGCTTCTAATTTATATTAAAAGATACCGGAACTTCCGCCCAGAAGTGACCTAATTTTTGGTGGGAACCATATGTCAGGTTTTCCACATAGAGGAAATATTATAAAACATCAAATACGAATAGTGAAGAAAAATTAAAAAGAAAAAAATATAAAAAAATGTTTTTGGGTACCGCTATGTTTATTGGTTAGAACTGTAAAGTATATTAATTTTTTTATTTTATTTATTTTTATTTTGTTGTCTAATTAATACTGGCTATTTTATTAATTTTTATAATTATGGCTAATACTGGCTATTTTGTTCATTTTTATGATTTTTGATGAAAATTATTTTTTTCTTAGAAAAGGATTCAGTTCAAATTCTATATTCAGGCCTTTCGGGGCCATGGTATTCAAGTCGAAGATCCATCTTGTTTCCACCATTTTTAATTCTTCTGAAATGTTACCTCCTCTCCAGTTAGCATGTATTTTTCTGATCACCATGAATTTTGTACCTATTGGGTTTTTATTGTGGACTTCAAGGTAGTGTTTAGAGACATTATGCGTAGGTAGTCCCTTTTTTATGTTATTAATGTGTACGGCAAATCTGATTTTTGCTTTTCTTTTTGTCTGTCCAATGTATTGGAGGTTGCAGGGGCATTGTAAGAGATAAATTACCCCTTCTGTATCGCAACTCAGCATTTGGTTAATGTGGTACGTTTTTCCTGTTACTGTAGATGAAAAGTTTGTTGTTTTTCTCATTGGCCCTCATTCCGAGTTGATCGCTCGCAAGGCGAATTTAGCAGAGTTGCTCACGCTAAGCCTACGCCTACTGGGAGTGTATCTTAGCTTCTTAAAATTGCGACCGATGTATTCGCAATATTGCGATTACAAACTACTTAGCAGTTTCAGAGTAGCTTCAGACTTACTCGGCATCTGCGTTCAGTTCAGTGCTTGTCGTTCGTGGTTTGACGTCATAAACACACCCAGCGTTCGCCCAGACACTCCCCCTTTTCTCCGGCCACTCCTGCGTTTTTTCCGGAAACGGTAACGTTTTTATCCACACGCCCCGAAAACGCCGTGTTTCCGCCCAGTAACACCCATTTCCTGTCAATCACATTACGTTCGCCAGAGCGAAGAAAAAGCCGTGAGTAAAAATACTATCTTCATTGTAAAATTACTTGGCGCAGTCGCAGTGCGAATATTGCGCATGCGTACTAAGCGGAATTTCACTGCGATGCGAAGAAAATTACCGAGCGAACGACTCGGAATGAGGGCCATTGTCCTGTTGCTTATCGTACAAGCTTTGCAATTTAGGCACTGTCTGAAGCCTTTATTGGCAGGATCACAGTCTTTTTTGCTTTGATGGTGTAAATGGCTTTCCACAATCGTCTGTTTAATGGATTGGGCTCTTCGGTAAATAATTCTTGGTTGGTCAGGTAGTAAATGTTTTAATGTTTCATCCAGTTGTAGAATGGGCCAATGTTTCCGTATCATGTTTTCCACTATTGCTGTATTGCTGTTGTATTGGGTGATAAAAGGTATTTGGATGGAATTTTCCTTTTTATTCTTATATTGTATAAGGTCCTTTCTGTCAATTTGTTTCAATCTGTCGATGTGGTTTTGAATTTCCACATTCGAGTAGCCCTTTTCTATAAAATTGCTTTTCATGAGTTCACTTTGTGTAAGGAATATTTCTTCATCTGTACAATTCCTTCATAATCTTTGGATTTGACCTCCTGGAATGTTTCTAATCCATTTTCTATGGTGATTGCTGTGGGTAGGGAGTGTGTTGTTCCCATTAACTTCTTTAAAATGTGTTCTGGTTTTTATTTTTTGACGCTCGATATATATTTCGAGATCTAAAAAGATGACTTGTTGCTGACTGGTTGTTGTGGTGAAGGCCAGATTTAATTGGTTATTGTTTATATATAAAATGAATTGTTGTAACTTTTCTTCAGGTCCATCCCAAATAAAGATTACGTTGTCTATGTAACGATACCAGCAAATTAAATTTTCTGAAAATATGTTTTCTGTCCAGATTGTATCATCCTCCCATTTTGACATGAAAAGGTTTGCATAACTTGGAGCTAGGGGTGTACCCATTGTGGTACCACATTTTTGAAGATAGAATTTATCGTTTTACCAAAAGTAATTACGAGTCAGGATGAATTTGATGTTCGCCATGATGAAATTTATTTGTTGGTTTGGAATGGTGGTTTGCGTAGATAAATAGTGTCTCGTGTGAGCGCAGCCTGCTTCATGTGAAATGCACGTGTATAATGATTTGACATCCGCGGTTCCTAGTGTGTATGATGTTTTCCAAGTTATATTTTCTAGGATCTGCAGAATGCTGATTGTGTCTTTTAGATAGCTTTTCTGACGGGTTACTAAATTCTGTAAAAAATGATCAGTGTATTTGGATAAATTTGAAGTGATTGAGTTGATGCCAGAAATGATCGGTCGTCCAGGTGGATTTGTCAAATGTTTATGGATTTTCGGCATGGACGATTTCCTTTTTATCAGCCCATCAGACTCGGATCGCTGCGTACGCTTGCTGCAGGGGGCTCTGGCCCTCTTCGCACACTTCGGGGTTCCGGTGGCACCTGAGAAGATGAAGGGTCCCTCTGCCTCCTTGGTTTACCTCGGGATTCAGATTGATACGGTCGGTGGTCTGTGTAGGCTCCCTGCGGACAAGGTGTTGCGTTTACACGACGGTATCCTATATGCGCTGGCTGCAGGCAAGCTCACTCTCAAACAGGCTCAAACCTTGTTGGGCCTGTTTAACTTTGCTTGCAAGGTGAGCCCCATGAGCAGGGTTTTTTGTAGAAAATTGGAACGGGCTACCATGGGGGTTAGACGCCCGCATCATTTTCTTAGGTTGTCTCTCGAAATCCGAAGGGATTTGCGTATTTGGGACGAATTTCTTGTTCGTTTCAATGGCATCTGTATTTGGCAGGAGGCGGCTGTGTCTAGCCCATCCCTAGAGCTTTTCATGGACGCCTCTAGCGCTTACGGATTCGGAGCTTATTTTGCAGGCCGTTGGTGCGCGTGTCCCTGGCCTCGTGCCTGGCTTAGCAAGGGCCTCACTATGAACATGCTGTTGCTGGAAATATTTCCCATTCTGGTCGCTCTGGAATTGTGGTGCGATGCCTTGCGTCACAAACAGGTCATCTTCTGGTGCGACAATTTGGGCGTGGTTTTTGCCATAAACCACCAAAAATCCACGTCCTTGCCGGTCTTGCGGGTCCTTGCGCAGATAGTCTTGCTATGTTTGGTGAACAACATTACGTTGCGAGCCAAACATGTCCCTGGTGTGCGTAACGAAATTGCGGATGCCCTGTCTCTGGGCGATTGGCAGCATTTTAGGCGCTTGGCTCCAGCAGCGCTAATCCAAGAGGAATCCTGTCCTGCTTATGTGTGGCAGGTCATCCACCCGGATTGGAGGAGCTAGCACACAGGTCCTTGGCCCCTGCTACTTTTGCGGCATATCGGGCCGCCTGGGAGCGGTGGAGTCGCTTCCTCCTGGAGAGGGGCCAGCATGGTAAGAGCTCTCATGATTTACTCTTAGAATACATCTGGATGTTGTACTCTGACGGGATTTCGCGGCGTCTGTTAGCAGGATTCTGGCGGGTATATCATACTTTCTGCAGCTTCGGGGGGAAGCGGATTTTACCAAGTTCTTTTTCCTCCGGCGGGTGTTGAAAGGTTGGGCTCGGGCGTTCCCGCCCCTCCCGGATACTCGCCTGCCCATCACGGGTGCTTTGCTGAGGCAGATTTTGGGATCCCTACTGAGTATTTGCTCCTCGGGATACGAAGTTCGCCTCTTAATGGCGGCCTTTACGATGGCCTTCCACGGTGCATTCAGGGTGGGCGAGCTGGTGGCCGTCTCTCGGACTTCTGCCTCGCCCATGCTGGTAGCCCATATCGTCGTACGCCCCAACGGTTTGTGGTGCAGGATTCAGCGCTCCAAGACTGACGTAGTCGGCAGGGGGCAGTGGGTTCGAATGTGTCGGGCTCGTGCGCGGGGCATTTGCCCAGTTGCCGCGGCCCAGGCTTATTCGTCCCTTCGGCCTCTAACGCCCCCTGGGTGGCTCGTCCATTGTGATGGTTCCCCGTTGACCAGATATCAATTCCGGTCGGTTTTGGGACGTTGTATTTTGTACCTGGGTCTCTCTCCGGATGACTATGGGACTCACTCTTTCCGCATCGGCGCTGCTTCAGCAGCCGCTGTGGCGGGTTGGTCCGAAGTCCGGGCACTGGGCAGGTGGAGGTCTGGTGCAGTCAGACGCTATATCAGGCCTTTTCCTCCCAGTGCGCCCATTTGAGGACTAGCCGCTCGTCGCAGTTGCATTTTGCGATTGCATGGGCCTTGAGGAATTTTTGTTTTATCGTTGGTTTTACTTATGGCTTTTGCCGGCTAACGAAGTTTTGTTTTTGCTTCAAGTCAAATTGGGTGCCCCTTCCTCCACTCCCCATTAGGGCCGCAGTTAGGTTGTCCATTTACATATGCCATCTTTTCCTCATTTTATTAACCTTCGTCACACCCTTCTTTTGCAGGACGGCGGTTAGATCCGCACTTTATATGGTTTGTCGGCCATTCATACATCTATTGGTTGTCCATATCGGCTCTGGCTGGCGACATGACCCGGTTTCCGGAGCAGCAGGCTGTGCGCTGGTTGGGGCGTAGAGGCCTCCGCTGGGACGGCTTGCGGGACTGGCTTCGGGTGGCAGTTGGCCGCTTTGGATATCCACTGTTCCTGGTCTTGCATCTGGGTGGCAATGATTTGATGCGCCGCACGGGGCTTGACATTCGCCTCGAGATCAGATGTCAGCTGTTGGAACTTATGGCCGACTGGCCATTTTGCCTGATCCTCTGGTCAGACATCGTCCCTCGGCGGTCTTGGCGTGGAGCCTTTAACCCCAGGGCGATTGACGTAGTTCGGAGGCGGGTCAATTCGGTTGTCGGTCGTGCTGTCCTCCAGCATGGCGGCCTGGTCGTGCCGCACAGTGATATCTCCTTCCGGGATCCGACTCTGTACCGGTTTGACGGGGTGCACTTGTCGCCAATGGGCATGGTGATTTTCTTGGATGACAATTTATTCACGTTCTTCGGTCCCCTTAGGTAGTTTTTCTCGTTTGATAGTTGTTCTGGTTTTTTTTTTTCGTTGCGTTAGTTTGTCTTCTACCTTTCCGGTTGCGTTAGTCAGTTTTGTCTGCTTTTAGGTCCCTTTAGTTAGTTTTGGAGTTCGTTGGCGGTGGCAGGTTGGTAACCTGGCATTTGGCCGGTTTCTGAACGGTTACTTAATTTTTAATTATGAGTTCAAGGTTAGAAGTTTGGGTGTACTATTAGGTAAACTTCATAGTCGTTTGAATTAGTTTACGGGCATCACTTTTCCAAGTGGGGTCCATATAATTGGTATAAACATATGTGGATGGCGGGGCTGGTGGCCCAATTTTTTACCCTGTAGGGGCGGAGCGTACCTCCGTCCATACAACAGTTGGTGGGCAGGGGTAGTGGCAGAAGGTCGACCCCTGTCCTTGGATCTTTTGATTTTCAATGTTCGGGATGGAGGCAGGAGGCCGATCCTGGAACATCGGGGGCAGATGGTTCCCTCACACATATGTTTTGTATTGCTTGCTTCTTCTGTATTATAATGTTTTTTCACCCATGTTACGTTTATCATGTTTTAACCATTCTTCTCCCCGCCACCTTAGTTAGAGAGGGAAGTCTGCATTTTAGTGTTAGCATTTAATAGGCCTCCCTCTCAGTCAGAAAATAAAAGCTGACCCCTTTCACGCCAATTACAGTTTTGGTGTCTTTATTTTATAAGATAAGTTGCGTGAGTGGCGCGTGGATGCATCTGACGTGTGAGGATTAGTGTTTTTCTATGTTGTATGTCATGTGAGGGTCTATATTTTACACATTTAATAATAAAAGAGAAGTTTAAACCTGTATTATATCTCAAATTGTGGTGGATTAGTGCCCCAAACAAGAGAGTACCCTTTGTTCCCTTCTTTTGTGCCTGTTCAAGCATTTAGCACTAATCTGGCACATAGGGAAGCATTTAGTATAGGGCTCCTGGAAAGCATTTAGTTTAGTCATTCATAGTCCCTTTAAACCGAGACACTCATGAATTACACAGGTTCTGTGTCTGGCTGATTTCAAGCCTGTATTTCATCTGGTTATATTTTGAGATGAGCGGTTTGGATTCCTTAGAATCCAAACTGCTACGAACACTGGGGATCCAGGGCCACCGGAGGCCTTCACCCTCTTGGCATTGGATTCTTTCAGAAGTTTGATTCCATATAAGGCACCGCTGCCAGGACTCAGCACCATTTCCGCTAATTGCGCATGCGCAATGTTCGCACTGCGACTGCGCCAAGTAAATTTGCTATGGAGATTGGTATTTTACTCACGCATTACGAGGTTTTTTCTTTGTTCTGGAGATCGGAGTGTGATTGACAGGAAGTGGGTGTTTCTGGGCGGAAACTGGCCGTTTTATGGGAGTGTTTGAAAAAACGCTACCATTTCTGGGAAAAACGCGGGAGTGGCTGGAGAAACGGAGGAGTGTCTGGGCGAACGCTGGGTGTGTTTGTGACGTCAAACCAGGAATGACAAGCACTGAACTGATCGCACTGGAAGAGTAAGTCTCGAGCTACTCAGAAACTGCACAGAGAAGTCTTTTCGCAATATTGCGAATCTTTCGTTCGCAATTTTGATAAGCTAAGATTCACTCCCAGTAGGCGGCGGCTTAGCGTGTGCAAAGCTGCTAAAAGCAGCTTGCGAGCGAACAACTCGGAATGACCACCTATACTCTGCTGTTTCAGTTGTGTCCAGACTCCAGAGACTCCAGACTTCACTAAGTGGCTGTGCAGTATAGTGACAGTCTATATAGGGGCACACTGCATGCTGTGCTATAATCTGCTGTTTTGGCTGTGCTGTGTCCACCCAGAGACTCCAGACTTTACTAAGTTGCTGTTCAATATAGTGACAGTGTATATAGGGTCACGCTGTGCCATACTGTGCTGTGTTCATACTCCAGAGACTACAAACTTCACTAAGTTGCTGTGCAATATAATAACAGTGTACAGTATATATTCTATAGACTATAGTCTGCTGTTTTGGCTGTACTGTGTCAATCCAGAGACTCCAGACTTCAATAAGTGGCTGTCCAGTATAATGACAGTGTATGTAGTTGCACGCTGCTGTTTTGGCTGTGTTATGTCCAGAGACTCCAGACTCTGTAGTTACTGTGCTCTGCATAGTCACTGTGTATAGGTGCACACTGCTGTATGCTGCACTGTACTCTGCGGTAAATTGTACTGTTTGGTGCACTTTACCTTAGTGCACTTTATTCATGTTCATCTATAAGCCTTCTTATCCACACAGGTTGAACCAGGATGCAAGTTAAAATAAAATAAAAATGTAAAAAAGATATCTATTGGACTTCCGGTTCCGGTCTTCATGGGATAGGGAGCACACTGTGAGAGCTCCGTCCCTGCCAGCCCGCGGACCCACCTTTCCTAGGCTGTACTCAGCCACCATAGCTCCCGGGACTGGACCTGCACCCTCCGCGATCACCAAGGATCGCTTTGTGACACCCGTGGCTGCAGCATCACAGCCTCCCACTGGCACCTCAGCAGGACAGAAGAAGCGCCGCGGGGCTGGCAATATGGCGCCGGACGCTGGCGCTGACAATCTCTCCCCTGCACCAAAGAAAAAGGCTGCTGAAGCCACAGGGACCCCTGCCTCCCAGGTATGCCGCACACCAGACGCATCTGTGACATATGGGGATGTTGTAGAAGCGATTAGGGCTACTATGGCCCCCCTTCTCTCACAGGCTGTGTCTGATATCACACAGCAACTGCAGCATCTCACACAGCGGGTCACTCTTACTGAATCTCAGCTGCATGTTGCTTCCCATGATATTGAAGGGCTACACAATTCTGTAAAATCTCTGACGTCTGAAAATTATCAAATCTGGAATAAATTAAACGATATTGAAAACAGATCGAGGATAAATATTATAAGGCTGGTGGGACTACCTGAATCAGTAAAAGGCACAGCATTAGCCCATTTTGTACGAATTACCCTCCCATCCCTACTGGGTGTAGAGCAAGATTGTCAGGATCTGGTTATCGAGCAGGTCCATCGTGTGGGACCTGTTCCTACTCCTAACAGACCGCGACTGAGGGTAACTTTATTTCGCTGCCTAAACTATCTTCACAAGTTGGCGTTTTGGTCTGCTTCACGTAGAGTGAAAAATATTCAATATTCAAAGCTTTTCATTTTTCAGGACTACTCTGTGGAACTGACCATGGCCCGTAAAGCCTTTTCACCCATATGCTCGCAGCTTGCATCAGAGGGCCGCAAGTTTGGTCTGTTATACCCCGCTCGTTTACGCCTGTATGAGGGGACTTCTCACAAAGACTTTCTGTCGCCAGCGGATGCCACAGCCTACCAACGCCATCTCGCTGATGCGGATTGCTCTGACATATCTGATCCACCCACTATACCCACTTGAAAGGGTTTCTCCTGCTGCAACGTTGTTACCCCTACTGCCTGCATTAGTTTGTTCAATTGATGTCCCCTATATATCTTGTGCGAGACAGGAGTCTTGATCCCTACTGTACTGATCAAAGTTCCAGATGTCTGACCTCTCTCGCCAGTTCTGTTATCTCCTTGGGACCTCTCACCCTGTTAACCGATGGGTTACAAGCTATATGTTTCTCTCAAACCCTGATATGATGCTTGTTCAGTTTTTTGTTTTTCATACTCTCATATCCCTGATATAACTCTCATATAATTCTTCACAGGCAACTTGGATTACGGTTCTTGTTCACTGTTGGATTTGTTGCCGATTTGCGTTAGTGCTTGGCAGCTCCTCCCAGAGCACCGTTTACCTAGCAAAGTTAATATTCCTATTGTCTTTATTTTAATGATGTTTATTTCCACAGTGGGGTGGCTGGACAGAGTCCCCTACCCATTTATCCGGTTACTAGCACCTGTGTAGGGGCTGCATGCATTTGCCTTGCTCCTACATATCTGCTAGCTGGAGAATTACGGCTAGTTCAATTGTATTAGACTTACTTTTATTGTTATTACCATTACTCATGTTTAGCTATTTACATGTGCTGATTTCCTCCTGTCCTCCCAATCCCTCTCTACTTTGTATTGTCTCTCTCCACCCCCCATGCCCTCCCTTTTACTTTATGCTGGGACAAATTTCTGTACTGATTTATCTGCACACGGTTCTGGTACCATTGTTTTGCACTCTCCTCTGTGTAAATGCCCGATCTAATAGTAGGGTCGTGGAATGTAGGTGGTTTTAATTCACCAGCTAAAAGACATAAAATACTTCTTTATCTCACTAATACCCCTTTTACACTCGCAGAAAAATCCCGGGATATTGCACGTGAACGCGCATCATCCCGGGATTCTTCTCAGTGTAAATGGGTACAGGGACAATTTCCCGGGACGAGCATCCCGGGATTTCATCCCAGGTCAAAAGCAGGGTTGAACCCGGGACCGTCCCGGGAAGCTGCCAGTGTAAACGGGTATACCGGGTCAAGGCGACCCGGCACCCGTTCTCTTCATAGGAGGAGGCGGTGCTTGGAGAAGATTATCTCCAAGCACCGCCTCTGGGAGACTCGGCGGTGACGTCACTGACCCGGCAATATGCCGGGTCAGCCCGCTAATGTGAAAGGGTCATTCCCGGGAATGTGTCCCGGCAATTATACCGGGACACATTCCCGGGAATGAACTTTCCTGCGAGTGTAAAAGTGGTATAAGCAGCATGTGGACCTGGCATTTCTTCAGTAAACACATCTAACACTGGATGAGATTGCAAAACTAAACAGTTTAAACTGGAAAGTATTGGGATCAAGCTCTTTTAATTCTAAAGCTAGAGGGGTTGTTATTCTGATCAAACGCCATTTACCCTTTGTCATAACCACCACTATCGTGGACCCCAATGGCCGTTATGTCATTATTGCAATTAAGATCCAGGATAGATCCTACCTACTATGTAATATATATGCTCCAAATGTGTACTCCAAGTCCTTTTTTCAAACACTACTTGCGAAATTGACCCCACTTTTTTCTGACCCGCTACTTAGACCGTTCTCACGCACTTACTCGTTCTCTTACTTTACCAAAATTGGGGGTCCCCCTTTTAGCTGAGAGATTGCAGGCAGTATATATTTGGAGGGCACTTTACCCAATCGACAAGGAATATACATGCTTATCCGCGGCTCATCACACTCTATCTAGGATAGATTATATTTTACTTTAACACTACCTCCTACCACAAGTCACAAATTCTCTTATTGAGACAATAGCCCTCTCAGACCATGCTTTAGTCACACCCACCCTTCACCTTCCAGACATCTCCTCCTCCCCCAAACTGTGGAGATTTCCCTCCTACCTTGCTAGATCTCTCAAATTCCAACACCGCTTAGAGGGCCTAATTCTGAGTTGATTGCAGCAGCAATTTTGTTAGCAGTTGGGAAAAACCATGTGCACTGCAGGGGAGGCAGATATAACATGTGCAGAGAGAATTAGATTTGGGTGGGGTGTGTTCAAACTGAAATCTAAATTGCAGTGTAAAAATAAAGCAGCCAGTATTTACCCTGCACAGAAACAAAAAAAACCACCCAAATCTAACTCTCTCTGCAAATGTTATATCTGCCCCCCCTGCAGTACACATGGTTTTTCCCAATTGCTAACAAACTTGCTGCTGTGATCAACTCAGAATTACCACCAGAATCCACCTGGGAATCTTACAGGATCAGTAATTTGGCCCTTTTGGACAGTGATCCCATTCTATTTTGGATGACAGCGAAAGCAGTCCTCCGGGGTGAAATTATTTCCTATGTCTCCAATGTGAACAAACAATATGCCTCCCAATATATGAACTTTCAAGGGTCCTTGACGTCAGCCTTTCAGCAGTACAAAGCTTCCCTGACCCCCCAATCTAGACAATTATACATTGAAGCCAAAACACATTTTTCTAAATTTATTAAGTCTATAGGTGATCGATATCTTTTCTCTGTGAATTATAGATATTATAAATTCGGTAATAAAGCGGGTCGATTATTGACTAATCTACTCAATAGCACCCGACCCCCAATGGTGACTCGCCCATTACGCACCTCTTCGGGTGATATGACTACTAGCAATAAGGAAATCTCTGAAGTGATGAAACTCTTTTACCAGGAACTATACACTACCCCTATGAATCCTTCCTCCCCGTGTCCCCATGATGGCTCTCCCTGGCCCCAAGCATTCTGGGACACACTTCCAACTCCACATCTTCCACCGTCTATGGTCCAGACTCTTCTAGATCCTATTACTCTTTTGGAAGTTAAGCAGGTTATTGGTCAATTTAGTCGTGATAAGGCACCCGGCCCGGATGGCTTCAGCGCGGATTTATATAAAATCCTTCTCCCTCATTTAGGTGATACCTTAGTCCGGGTTCTGAATGCCTTGCTCACTTCCACATCTCTCCCTCCCCACTTTAATACAGCTATCCTTAAAGTTCTCCCAAAACCTGGTACGGATATTTCACTCCCTGGTTCCTACTGTCCCATATCACTCCTGAATCTCGACTACAAATTGCTCACCAAGATCATCGCAGACCGCATCAAATCACTACTTCCCCATGTTATACATAGAGACCAGACCGGATTCATAGCAGGGCGACACTCTGAAATTAATGTTCGTTGGGTACTCTCAGCTATATATTATGCTAATACCTTACCTCTCACTACTCCCCCTCATAGTCTCCCTAGATGCTGAAAAAGCATTCAAAATGGTTGAATGGGCTCATCTCTTCCATACCCTCGCTAGTTTTGGATTACCAGACTCTTTCATTAATCTTCTCAAGTTGCTGTACTCTACCCCTCAAACCCAGGAATCCTGTAATGGAATTCTTTCCTCCCCTTTCACCATCAGCAGGGGTACCAGACAGGGGTGTCCCCTTTCCCCTCTACTCTTTGCAATTGCTTTGGAGCCCCTGGCGATTGCTCTGAGACAGTCAGGGAACTTTTCCAGAATATGAGTAGGTGGTGCTGTCCTGCGTCTCGCTCTCTTCGCAGATGATATGCTATTATTTGTTTCTAATCCCACCACTTCTCTTCCCGAAATTTTGGGACTGATTGAAGCTTTTGGGGGCAGGGCGGGATATAGGATTAACATTGCCAAATCGGAACTTCTTCCCTTGGGTGTTTCATCCTATGCCCTACCTGACCATCTCCCTAATATTTCTTTTAAGGTCTCCCGAACAAAAATCACCTACTTAGGAATTCAGATACCGTCTAATCTTTCCAGACTTTACAAAGAAAACTTCACTCCCCTATTGACCTGTGTCACTGCCTTATTGGATAGTTGGAAGTTGCTTCCCCTCTCTTTATTGGGAAGAGTGACTGTACTACAAAGTATAGTTTTCTCCCAAATTATTCTATCTCATGCAAATGCTCCCTATTGGCCTTCATAAACGAGACATAATATACATGCACAAAATTATGTCCAGATTTTTATGAAAAGGTAAAAAATCGTTTATAGCTCTATACAAACTTATGGCTCCGAAATCGGCGGGGGGTATCGGTATTAGAGATGAGCGGGTTCGGTTTCTTTGAATCCGAACCCGCACGAACTTCACTTTTTTTTTCACGGGTCCGAGCGACTCGGATCTTCCCGCCTTGCTCGGTTAACCCGAGCGCGCCCGAACGTCATCATGACGCTGTCGGATTCTCGCGAGACTCGGATTCTATATAAGGAGCCGCGCGTCGCCGCCATTTTCACACGTGCATTGAGATTGATAGGGAGAGGACGTGGCTGGCGTCCTCTCCATTAGAATAGATTAGAAGAGAGAGAGAGAGAGAGAGAGAGAGATTGTGCAGACAGAGTTTACCACAGTGACCAGTGCAGTTGTTGTTAAGTTAACTTTTATTTAATATATCCGTTCTCTGCTATATCCGTTCTCTGCCTGAAAAAAACGATACACAGCAGTCACACAGTGTGACTCAGTCTGTGTGCACTCAGCTCAGCCCAGTGTGCTGCACATCAATGTATAAAAGCTTATAATAATTGTGGGGGAGACTGGGGAGCACTGCAGGTTGTTATAGCAGGAGCCAGGAGTACATAATATTATATTAATTTAAAATTAAACAGTGCACACTTTTGCTGCAGGAGTGCCACTGCCAGTGTGACTAGTGGTGACCAGTGCCTGACCACCAGTATAGTAGTATATTGTTGTATACTATCTCTTTATCAACCAGTCTATATTAGCAGCAGACACAGTACAGTGCGGTAGTTCACGGCTGTGGCTACCTCTGTGTCGGCAGTCGGCAGGCAGTCCGTCCATCCATAATTGTATTATAATATATACCACCTAACCGTGGTTTTTTTTTCATTCTTTATACCGTCATAGTGTCATACTAGTTGTTACGAGTATACTACTATCTCTTTATCAACCAGTGTACAGTGCGGTAGTTCACGGCTGTGGCTACCTCTGTGTCGGCAGTCGGCAGGCAGTCCGTCCATCCATAATTGTATTATAATATATACCACCTAACCGTGGTTTTTTTTTCATTCTTTATACCGTCATAGTGTCATACTAGTTGTTACGAGTATACTACTATCTCTTTATCAACCAGTGTACAGTGCGGTAGTTCACGGCTGTGGCTACCTCTGTGTCGGCAGTCGGCAGGCAGTCCGTCCATCCATAATTGTATTATAATATATACCACCTAACCGTGGTTTTTTTTTCATTCTTTATACCGTCATAGTGTCATACTAGTTGTTACGAGTATACTACTATCTCTTTATCAACCAGTGTACAGTGCGGTAGTTCACGGCTGTGGCTACCTCTGTGTCGGCAGTCGGCAGGCAGTCCGTCCATCCATAATTGTATTATAATATATACCACCTAACCGTGGTTTTTTTTTCATTCTTTATACCGTCATAGTGTCATACTAGTTGTTACGAGTATACTACTATCTCTTTATCAACCAGTGTACAGTGCGGTAGTTCACGGCTGTGGCTACCTCTGTGTCGGAACTCGGCAGGCAGTCCGTCCATCCATAATTGTATTACAATATATACCACCTAACCGTGGTTTTTTTTTCATTCTTTATACCGTCATAGTCAGTCATACTAGTTGTTACGAGTATACTACTATCTCTTTATCAACCAGTGTACAGTGCGGTAGTTCACGGCTGTGGCTACCTCTGTGTCGGAACTCGGCAGGCAGTCCGTCCATCCATAATTGTATTATTATAATATATACCACCTAACCGTGGTTTTTTTTTCATTCTTTATACCGTCATAGTGTCATACTAGTTGTTACGAGTATACTACTATCTCTTTATCAACCAGTGTACAGTGCGGTAGTTCACGGCTGTGGCTACCTCTGTGTCGGCAGTCGGCAGGCAGTCCGTCCATCCATAATTGTATTATAATATATACCACCTAACCGTGGTTTTTTTTTCATTCTTTATACCGTCATAGTCAGTCATACTAGTTGTTACGAGTATACTACTATCTCTTTATCAACCAGTGTACAGTGCGGTAGTTCACGGCTGTGGCTACCTCTGTGTCGGAACTCGGCAGGCAGTCCGTCCATCCATAATTGTATTACAATATATACCACCTAACCGTGGTTTTTTTTTCATTCTTTATACCGTCATAGTCAGTCATACTAGTTGTTACGAGTATACTACTATCTCTTTATCAACCAGTGTACAGTGCGGTAGTTCACGGCTGTGGCTACCTCTGTGTTGGCACTCGGCAGGCAGTCCGTCCATCCATAATTGTATTACAATATATACCACCTAACCGTGGTTTTTTTATACCACCTAACCGTGGCAGTCCGTCCATAATTGTATACTAGTATCCAATCCATCCATCTCCATTGTTTACCTGAGGTGCCTTTTAGTTCTGCCTATAAAATATGGAGAACAAAAAAGTTGAGGTTCCAAAATTAGGGAAAGATCAAGATCCACTTCCACCTCGTGCTGAAGCTGCTGCCACTAGTCATGGCCGAGATGATGAAATGCCAGCAACGTCGTCTGCCAAGGCCGATGCCCAATGTCATAGTACAGAGCATGTCAAATCCAAAACACCAAATATCAGAAAAAAAAGGACTCCAAAACCTAAAATAAAATTGTCGGAGGAGAAGCGTAAACTTGCCAATATGCCATTTACCACACGGAGTGGCAAGGAACGGCTGAGGCCCTGGCCTATGTTCATGGCTAGTGGTTCAGCTTCACATGAGGATGGAAGCACTCAGCCTCTCGCTAGAAAACTGAAAAGACTCAAGCTGGCAAAAGCACCGCAAAGAACTGTGCGTTCTTTGAAATCCCAAATCCACAAGGAGAGTCCAATTGTGTCGGTTGCGATGCCTGACCTTCCCAACACTGGACGTGAAGAGCATGCGCCTTCCACTATTTGCATGCCCCCTGCAAGTGCTGGAAGGAGCACCCGCAGTCCAGTTCCTGATAGTCAGATTGAAGATGTCAGTGTTGAAGTACACCAGGATGAGGAGGATATGGGTGTTGCTGGCGCTGGGGAGGAAATTGACCAGAAGGATTCTGATGGTGAGGTGGTTTGTTTAAGTCAGGCACCCGGGGAGACACCTGTTGTCCGTGGGAGGAATATGGCCGTTGACATGCCAGGTGAAAATACCAAAAAAATCAGCTCTTCGGTGTGGAGGTATTTCACCAGAAATGCGGACAACAGGTGTCAAGCCGTGTGTTCCCTTTGTCAAGCTGTAATAAGTAGGGGTAAGGACGTTAACCACCTCGGAACATCCTCCCTTATACGTCACCTGCAGCGCATTCATAATAAGTCAGTGACAAGTTCAAAAACTTTGGGTGACAGCGGAAGCAGTCCACTGACCAGTAAATCCCTTCCTCTTGTAACCAAGCTCACGCAAACCACCCCACCAACTCCCTCAGTGTCAATTTCCTCCTTCCCCAGGAATGCCAATAGTCCTGCAGGCCATGTCACTGGCAAGTCTGACGAGTCCTCTCCTGCCTGGGATTCCTCCGATGTATCCTTGCGTGTAACGCCTACTGCTGCTGGCGCTGCTGTTGTTGCCGCTGGGAGTCGATGGTCATCCCAGAGGGAAAGTCGTAAGCCCACTTGTACTACTTCCAGTAAGCAATTGACTGTTCAACAGTCCTTTGCGAGGAAGATGAAATATCACAGCAGTCATCCTACTGCAAAGCGGATAACTGAGTCCTTGACAACTATGTTGGTGTTAGACGTGCGTCCGGTATCCGCCGTTAGTTCACAGGGAACTAGACAATTTATTGAGGCAGTGTGCCCCCGTTACCAAATACCATCTAGGTTCCACTTCTCTAGGCAGGCGATACCGAGAATGTACACGGACGTCAGAAAAAGACTCACCAGTGTCCTAAAAAATGCAGTTGTACCCAATGTCCACTTAACCACGGACATGTGGACAAGTGGAGCAGGGCAGGGTCAGGACTATATGACTGTGACAGCCCACTGGGTAGATGTATGGACTCCCGCCGCAAGAACAGCAGCGGCGGCACCAGTAGCAGCATCTCGCAAACGCCAACTCTTTCCTAGGCAGGCTACGCTTTGTATCACCGCTTTCCAGAATACGCACACAGCTGAAAACCTCTTACGGCAACTGAGGAAGATCATCGCGGAATGGCTTACCCCAATTGGACTCTCCTGTGGATTTGTGGCATCGGACAACGCCAGCAATATTGTGTGTGCATTAAATATGGGCAAATTCCAGCACGTCCCATGTTTTGCACATACCTTGAATTTGGTGGTGCAGAATTTTTTAAAAAACGACAGGGGCGTGCAAGAGATGCTGTCGGTGGCCAGAAAAATTGCGGGACACTTTCGGCGTACAGGCACCACGTACAGAAGACTGGAGCACCACCAAAAACTACTGAACCTGCCCTGCCATCATCTGAAGCAAGAAGTGGTAACGAGGTGGAATTCAACCCTCTATATGCTTCAGAGGTTGGAGGAGCAGCAAAAGGCCATTCAAGCCTATACAATTGAGCACGATATAGGAGATGGAATGCACCTGTCTCAAGTGCAGTGGAGAATGATTTCAACGTTGTGCAAGGTTCTGATGCCCTTTGAACTTGCCACACGTGAAGTCAGTTCAGACACTGCCAGCCTGAGTCAGGTCATTCCCCTCATCAGGCTTTTGCAGAAGAAGCTGGAGGCATTGAAGAAGGAGCTAACACGGAGCGATTCCGCTAGGCATGTGGGACTTGTGGATGCAGCCCTTAATTCGCTTAACAAGGATTCACGGGTGGTCAATCTGTTGAAATCAGAGCACTACATTTTGGCCACCGTGCTCGATCCTAGATTTAAAGCCTACCTTGGATCTCTCTTTCCGGCAGACACAGGTCTGCTGGGGTTGAAAGACCTGCTTGTGACAAAATTGTCAAGTCAAGCGGAACGCGACCTGTCAACATCTCCTCCTTCACATTCTCCCGCAACTGGGGGTGCGAGGAAAAGGCTCAGAATTCCGAGCCCACCCGCTGGCGGTGATGCAGGGCAGTCTGGAGCGACTGCTGATGCTGACATCTGGTCCGGACTGAAGGACCTGACAACGATTACGGACATGTCGTCTACTGTCACTGCATATGATTCTCTCAACATTGATAGAATGGTGGAGGATTATATGAGTGACCGCATCCAAGTAGGCACGTCACACAGTCCGTACTTATACTGGCAGGAAAAAGAGGCAATTTGGAGGCCCTTGCACAAACTGGCTTTATTCTACCTAAGTTGCCCTCCCACAAGTGTGTACTCCGAAAGAGTGTTTAGTGCCGCCGCTCACCTTGTCAGCAATCGGCGTACGAGGTTACATCCAGAAAATGTGGAGAAGATGATGTTCATTAAAATGAATTATAATCAATTCCTCCGCGGAGACATTGACCAGCAGCAATTGCCTCCACAAAGTACACAGGGAGCTGAGATGGTGGATTCCAGTGGGGACGAATTGATAATCTGTGAGGAGGGGGATGTACACGGTGATATATCGGAGGGTGAAGATGAGGTGGACATCTTGCCTCTGTAGAGCCAGTTTGTGCAAGGAGAGATTAATTGCTTCTTTTTTGGGGGGGGTCCAAACCAACCCGTCATATCAGTCACAGTCGTGTGGCAGACCCTGTCACTGAAATGATGGGTTGGTTAAAGTGTGCATGTCCTGTTTTGTTTATACAACATAAGGGTGGGTGGGAGGGCCCAAGGATAATTCCATCTTGCACCTCTTTTTTCTTTTCTTTTTCTTTGCATCATGTGCTGATTGGGGAGGGTTTTTTGGAAGGGACATCCTGCGTGACACTGCAGTGCCACTCCTAGATGGGCCCGGTGTTTGTGTCGGCCACTAGGGTCGCTAATCTTACTCACACAGCTACCTCATTGCGCCTCTTTTTTTCTTTGCGTCATGTGCTGTTTGGGGAGGGTTTTTTGGAAGGGACATCCTGCGTGACACTGCAGTGCCACTCCTAGATGGGCCCGGTGTTTGTGTCGGCCACTAGGGTCGCTAATCTTACTCACACAGTCAGCTACCTCATTGCGCCTCTTTTTTTCTTTGTGTCATGTGCTGTTTGGGGAGGGTTTTTTGGAAGGGCCATCCTGCGTGACACTGCAGTGCCACTCCTAGATGGGCCCGGTGTTTGTGTCGGCCACTAGGGTCGCTAATCTTACTCACACAGCTACCTCATTGCGCCTCTTTTTTTCTTAGCGTCATGTGCTGTTTGGGGAGGGTTTTTTGGAAGGGCCATCCTGCGTGACACTGCAGTGCCACTCCTAGATGGGCCCGATGTTTGTGTCGGCCACTAGGGTCGCTAATCTTACTCACACAGCTACCTCATTGCGCCTCTTTTTTTCTTTGCGTCATGTGCTGTTTGGGGAGGGTTTTTTGGAAGGGACATCCTGCGTGACACTGCAGTGCCACTCCTAGATGGGCCCGGTGTTTGTGTCGGCCACTAGGGTCGCTTATCTTACTCACACAGCGACCTCGGTGCAAATTTTAGGACTAAAAATAATATTGTGAGGTGTGAGGTATTCAGAATAGACTGAAAATGAGTGTAAATTATGGTTTTTGAGGTTAATAATACTTTGGGATCAAAATGACCCCCAAATTCTATGATTTAAGCTGTTTTTTAGTGTTTTTGGAAAAAAACACCCGAATCCAAAACACACCCGAATCCGACAAAAATAATTCGGTGAGGTTTTGCCAAAACGCGTTCGAACCCAAAACACGGCCGCGGAACCGAACCCAAAACCAAAACACAAAACCCGAAAAATTTCAGGCGCTCATCTCTAATCGGTATTACAGACTTTGCTTCTTATTCCCTGGCTACCCTGTTCCGTTGTGCTGCTGATTGGCTGTTCGATAGAGATCTTTTCACAGATCTGGTCCTAGATGAAGCCCTTTTTCATCCTTACTCCCCATGTGCTCTTTTGTTATTCAAGGCTACGCTCATCCCGACTCACATACTTCATAACTCCCTCTTTCATGACATTTATTATGCATGGATTACACTACATAGGAAATTTCACTGTAATTCCCACACCTCACCCTGCATCCCGTTATGGGGTAATCCTATGTTCCCTCCCTCTCTTATCAACTCTAACTTTCGTGTCTGGAAGGAGAAGGGTCTGACGAATTCCTTGAAGGTCCTTGATCCTGGAGGCACTTTTCTCATGTTCTTGGATCTTCGAGATAAATACAATCTCCCTTCTTCACATTTTTTCATGTACCTGCAAATTCGCCATTATCTGGGATCTAACAACCATAACCACAAATCACTTTGTGACAACTCCAAATTGCTTAATCCTCTACTGGTAGCCCAGAATGTACACAAATCAGGAACTACACATATTAGACAGCTTTACTCTATCTTAACGTCGGTCTCCACTGATGTAAGATGGGATAAACTCCTGAAACAATGGCAACAGGATCTCCCACATATCACTGACCATCAACTTCTCAGCAGTAATTATATGCTTGCGATGAAATGGTTAGCTTCCCTATACTTGCAAGAGGTACATTTGCGAACTCTACAAAAAGCATATATCTCCCCAGCCCAACATGCCAGATTCCATGCATCCGAATCTGGTGAATGCCCTAAATGCCACTTACGCACTGCTACCTTTTAACACATGTTTTGGGAGTGTGGCCTGATTCGTATCTTTTGGCATAAAGAGGCCTCATTTATTAATGAGCTACTTGGACTATGGGTTAAAGCGACTCCTTTGACATGTCTTTGCACCAACTTTAATGACTGGGACCTAGGCCCCTCCCGACTACGCTGGCTCTCCTTCCTGACAGTATTGGTCACTGTATCAAAGAAAATTATATTATCACACTGGATGTTGGCTTCTTCCCCAAGGATGGCGGAAGTTCAAGGGAAACTTTTATACATTTTATATTTTGATAGGAAATCAGCCCAAGTCAACATAGTAGTGGGTGTAAAATCCTTCTACAAGAAGTGGGGCGTATACATTGATTCCCGTGATTAGTCCCAGTCCACACAAACCCAAATATTCAAAGTATTTGAAAATACAGAATGGTTTCTTCATAGGAGACTATTACAAGATCCCACACTATGATCCCCCCTGCCCCTACTCCACAGCTCGCTAGCGCTTTCTGGGCTTATATTCCTTCTACTCCTAATATTTTGGTATATCTACTTATATTCATGATATTATTGGTACTAATGTATTACCCTACTTATGTCCCAACCCTCCCTCATGTTTGTCCCCCTGCCTACCCTTTCCTTCTATTCCCCTTTTCTTATAACTTTCAGTTCCTCCCTGTTTGATACAGATGGTAGATTATTTTGTACTTGTTACCCAACAATGTGGATAAATCATATAATTCCACACTGGTATACATCATCTTCTTTGCGCTACAATACAATGTATTCCCATCTCTATTTATGGTGTTGCTTCTTTTTCTCAAACATGCTGTATGACTGTTTCATGACCATGTATACCTACTATCTGTTTCTCTTCAAGTATCTTGTTTTAAAATCAAATAAACAGATAAAAAAAAGAAGATATCTATTGTTTTATATTATTATTGTTATCCTATATTTATATGGCACCACAGCACCGATTACACAGTATGTAATCAAATGAGCAAACAAGAACACAGGACTTACAGTTGAGGATATACTGTAGGATCTGAAAGCATGTTTAAAGTTTTGTGTGGAGTCGGATGGGGAGAGGTAGAGAATTCCAGTGATAAAGAGCAGCACATGGAAATTCTTGTAGGTAGGAGTGGGAGTAGTTAATCAGTTGACAGTAGACATGGTGTGATTTAGCAGAGCGTAGAGGACGGGTGGGAATCTAAAGAGAGATAAGGTCAGAGATGTAAGAGGGAGAAGAGTGGGTGAGGGCTTTGTAGGTGAGTGTGAGAAGCTTGAATTGTATTCTGAATAATAATGGTAGCCAGTGAAGGTCCTGCAAGAGAGGGGAGATTGATGTAGTACATTTGGTGAGTAAGATGAGATGGACAGCAGCATTGAGGATAGATTGGAGTGGAGAGAGGCATTTTTCAGGGAGGCCAGATAGGAGGAGATTACGATAGTCCAGTCAGGAGATTACCAGTGAGTGGATGAGGGTCTTAGTAGTATCCTGGGTGAGAAAGGGTCTGATCTTGGAGATGTTTTTGAGATGAAAATGGCAGGTTTATGAGAGGTAATTAATGTGTTGTTTGAAGAATGGGAGAACTCAATGATTACTCTAAAACAGTGCACTTGGGGGCTAGAGGAGATAGTGGTGCCATCAATGGATAATGAAATGTGCATTCATAAGCCCTGGAACTCAACACAGTGATCTACAAATTGAAAATGGATAACGAACAGTTTAGAGAAGATCAACCAAATATTCAAGCAGCAGCTACTGCAACCAGTTACTGTATGATGACGATGCTAATTCAGCAATGTCATCTGCTAAAGCTGATGCTCAAGGGTCTAGCGGGTCTAAGTCAGGGCATCTAAAATCAAAAACCCAATATACAGTGGTAAAGCTCTGGTGCAGAAAAAACTTAAAATTGTAAACATGCTATTCAGCACATGCAGTGGCAAGGAGTAGTGGTTCTACAGCTGTTGATGAGGCATCTTCTTTTGCCTCCCATGATGATGCAAGACTTTTTCACTCAGAGTCTAGAAGAGGTGAAAAAAAATGAAAACCACTAAGGCTGCAGAACAAACTGTGTTTAGAACTGCCACACATTCCTGAGGAGAGTCTGGGATGTCCATGTTAGCTATGTGTGAGTCTGACATTTCTCACACTGTCCTCATAGAGAAGCCTCTTTTGCCTCCTTTCACCACTTCTGCACCATCTCTGCACCACCTGCACATGTAGGAAGCAGTACAAGTAAAGATACTGATGAGGACATTATAGATATTGAGAATGCTTGTGTAGAAGTGGAACAGTATGAGGGGGATATGTGTGCACTACTACTATCTGACACTGAGTATGGGAAAGTTGAGGATGATGTTTGTGTAAGTCAGACAACAGTGGCTGCAGTTCTTGCCAGTGATAAAAAGAAAGCCATTGTGGTACAGATGTAGCCATGCACATCGTGTCTACATCTAACCAACACATGCACTCCCGATATGACTAGGCTTGCCTGCACCCAGCGGTGCCAGGCTGTGTCTATTGTTGCCCCATATACTTTGAATGGGATGATGTTTCATCTATGATGCATGCGCATGGAGGCATTCATGTTCATTATGGCAAACAAGCTGCATTTGCACCTTGATGTAGCCATGTTGAGTGTGGCTACATCTGTACCTCTCAGGTGTGGAATTATTTTTACCCAAATTCTGACAATGTTTGTGAAGGCATATGTTCCATTTGTGAGGTCAAAGTTAGTAGAGGAAGGGATGTTAGCCATCTAGGCACCTCCTCTATGTTCCTTCATTTGCAGTGAGTTCATGAAATTTATTTGACAATATTGTAATTAAATTAACACCCCATTATTAACCTCCTCATTACTGATCAGACGTAGTCCTACAAACCAAGGCCCAAACAATCCAAGCACTTCAGCCACAAAAGTTGCAGTCCCTGTCACTAAAGTGCTTGGTTTGTTAAACTGTGTATGTCCTTTTTAATATCCAACATAAGGTTGGGTGGGAGAGCCCAAGTACTGTACATCTTGCACCACTTTTCGTTTCTGCAATGGCTGTGTGGCAATGTTTCATAGATGTGCTATACACCATTGTGTGTTTGTGCCACTACTCCGTCACTTGGTAACCAGCCATCTTTCTGCAGCCTTTGTCCAATGGACCTCATTCCGAGTTGATCGCACCAAGCAACTTTTCGCTGCTGGTGCAATCAACTAATCTCTGCCTATGGGGTAGTGTATTTTAGCATAGCAGGGCTGCGAACACTTATGCAGCCCTGCTATGCTAAAAATGTTTCCTGCAAAACAGACCAGCCCTGGACATACTTACCCTGTGCGACGGATCCAGAGATGATGGGCACGGCTTTGACATCAGACATTCGCCCTCCGTTCGCCTGGACACGCCTGCGTTTTCCTTACCACTCCCCGAAAATGGTTCCAAACGGCGAGTTGCCACCACGGAAAGCCTTCCTTCAGTAAATCTTCTTGCGGTCCCACATTATGTGATTTTATGTGAAAAAGGCCCACATTATGTGATTTTAGCTTTTTTTTGTCAATTTAAAAAACAAAAAAATCCAAATCCAAAACCAGCCTGCTGTAAGGCAAAATAAATATAGGTTTTTAAACAGGGTTCATTTAACAATAAAATAAAACATATAGGTTAAATATGCACATCCGCTCAATTAATTATAATTTTCAAATATTTATAAATGTAAATTTTAGCTAAATCATTAGTTCTCAAACTCAGGTTTCATGACCACAAACAGTTCATGTTTTCCAGGTCTTGTCACAAGATCACTAGTGAAATACTCTACATACAGTAATTAGCTCGACCTGCAAAACTTTTAAAATGTATCAGTAAGTAATGAGTACATCTGTGCAGCTGGTAGGTGACCTGGAAATTTGCGCTGTTTAGGGTTCTGAGGACCGAGTTTAAGAACCACTGAGCTACAGAAAATCTACTTTTTTATACATGTGTGAAAGAGCTTTTAGTATCTCAGACAATTTCACTGTCACACCAAAGTAATAGGAAAATGCTTTCATTTAGAACATTTACAAATACATTTTTGAAAACATTTACCCCTGAAATATTCTTTCATCTGTATTAACTTTTTGCAGTGATACAAAGTGAATAGATATTAAAAAAATATATATTATAATCATGAAAACATCTTTGCTATTTTTTTATCAACAAGAAGCAGTTTTGTTCTGTATTTGTAATCTCAATTCTTCTAAGACAATATTGCATACACCAGAAGCATCGTTTTTATTAAAAAGGAAGTATCAGTGCATTCGCATGCTGAGTTTTTATTAAAGCTGAACTTGACCAGAATTAATTTTCCTCTCTTTCTCTATGGCAATACTCTTACATTTTTAAGCTTGAAGCTACTGTATAAAAAAAAACTCACTTGAGTCACATTGTTGAAAAATTACTCGGCAACTCATTTTAGCCCTTCACAACTCAACAAGATAACATTTACATAATAAGGTTTAAAAAATAATGTCATACGATATTTATACATTAAGGTGTATTCTTAATAACAAGTGGCATACAACACTTTTTCACATCATTACTCATTGCTGTTCATTTTACTCTGCAAGAACAATTAAAGAAAAAAACAATGCCTTACTATAAGCCTGCAGCATACTGTAATCATCTATGATGAACAGCATTGTTAAGGACAAAACCCTATGATTATATGAAACTGTGCTGTGAGGTTCTTGATGTACAGTAGTAGCATGAACAAATATACTGCATGTAATAAAAATCACAGTGAAACTATCCCCTAATTCTTGGTTTACTTTGATTTATTAACTTGATCCTGAGCTACATACAGTATAAATGGGTTGGGGTCAAGTGACCGGCGGTCGGGATTTTAGTGTCAGCATACCAATACCGGGATCCCGGACAACAGGATGTCAGTAGGGGGGCGGTCGCAATAAACACGTGGACATCCATGAGTGGGAATAGCCCTGGGCCCCCTGACAGCATCCTGGTGGGCGGAAACCCAGTGTCGGTATGCTGACCGCCAGGATTATGACCGCCGGTCATCTGACTACATCCCGTATAAATAGGTATGTATTAGCCTCTTGTTTAGAGCAGACAATTAGATATATTAGACATAATTAGTAAAATAGTTTTTCTTTGTGTCTTAATGGTGCATGTTACTGCTCAAGAAGATACTAGGTTTTATATATTCTCCTTTTAATGATAAACAGCCTACATGCGCATGTCCTAACCCTTTACAAGTCTTAAAACCAATCACTACAATCACAAGCAAGATCAGATTACCTTAATTAGGGTAAATTCAGTGTAATTCCCCCTCTAAAAATATAACCATACATGCAAATGGTTATGCTGGAGATACACACTATAAGATTATCTGTGCAATCTTTCTAGTTCAGGCAAAAATTTGGTAATGTATTGGAGCAAATAACAATCAACTATTTGCTCCCAAAAGCTGGAAAATGGGAAAAAATGGTAATTTGGATAAATTGGTGAAATCAAATAGATGTAACCAATTTGTATGAACATCCATTTTTGCTTATTTTCCAGTGTTTGGGAGCAAATGGTAAATTATCATTTGCTCCATACAGTAAATCACAAGACTTTTGTTCCAACCAGAAACATTGGACAGATAATCTAAGGCTGGGTACACACTTGCATGAAATTATTTTTATTTGTCTGATCTGGGCAAATAGGAACGACAAATCAGCTGTATCATGCAGTGTGTAAGGCAGATTGCGCATTCCAATGGGGCGCATGTGAATTTGTGTGATTGGCTGTGATGCAGTGAATATTAATGAGGGACAGAACAGTGAGCATTCCATCGCTCATTAATACCTGCCTTGTATGAACCGGCAATCTCCTGATGTGCAGGGCAGAGGTTAATCGCCATGCATATTGGCATGATTGCTGGTTGCACTAGTGTAGGCTTTATCTGTTTTCTTTAAACAGTGCTATAATAATTTTGCTTTAACTTGGATAATACTCATAAGTCAGGCATTCCCAACCTTGGTCCTCAAGAAACACTAACAGTGCAGGTTTTAGTGATATCCAGGTTAACAGATGGATCAATTAAAATGACTGAGGTACTAATTAAGTCACCTGTGTTCAAGCATTATCACTAAAACCTGGACTGTTAGTGTGCCTTGAGGAGCGAGGTTGGGAATGCCTGTTGTAGGTGTAGAAACTCTACCAGTGACCATGGTATACTATGGATGATAGCTAAAGAAGTAAGCAAAACCCCAGAGTGTTACGATCCTGATGCTCAGGACAGGGGAGATCTTATGTAGTGAGTCCTGAGCACCAAGACGGAATGCTGGGATTGGGAAATGGGAAGGAAATAGCCCCTAGCACTCTACCTCCATTGTCTTACCCATGTTATCAATTCACGCCTGAACGACTATGGTTTCTTGGGCCCATGGCAGCTGCGTTTGAAGGGCGGATTAGGTCTGCCCAACTCCGATGCCCCCTCAGGTCTTAAAGAGAGACAAGGCGTGAACTGAGACAGGGTAATAACAAGGGGACCTCTAACTGAAACAACCACGCTAGGGGCTATAAACTACCTAAAAACTAAACGTATCTGCGGCACGCCGCCAAAGGAAAAAGAACTACAAAGAAACCACTGTCCACTCCCCTACAAGGCACCGCCGAGTTCCGGGGAGGCCAGTGAAAGCGGAAACCTCCGCAAATGCACCAATTCACAGTAAAGTAAACACTAAGCGGCATAGGCCGCAACACGCGGCAGAAGCCGCTACTCACGAAACCGGGCAAGAACCCCAGATGACAAACAGGTTCGCAAGGACTAGAAGGATTCCCAGGACCGGCTTCGGACCTCCAAAGTACCAAAGGGCAGGGAGCAAGATCCACCAAACACGGCTGACAGGAACAGAGTTCTGCAAGGCAGGAACAGCATACAAGAAGCTATCACCGGCAGGGCTGCAGTGTGCTGGCTCACATAAAAAGGCCCTGCTGGCCAATAACAGGAGGGCCAGCAGCACTAGCCCCCAGACCCTAATTACTAGTTGCCGTGCAGCTGCCCTGCTGCACGAGCAACCTAATTAACTATTCTTAGCAACGGGGAATGCGGTCCACCTGTGGCGTCCCCGTTGCTATGCACCCGGCGGCCCTGCACGCACGGCGTCCTGCGTTGCCAGGGATCCGGCAGCTATCGTGCGCACGACGTCCTGGCATTGCTAGGTGCCGTGCGGGGGACAGGGAAGGAGAGAGGCGCGGCGGCCGTGACCGCTGCTCAGTCAGGGCACGGCCGAAGACCGCCGCGCCTAACAGTACCCCCCCCCCTTGAGGAGGGGTCAAAGAACCCCTAGAGCCAGGTTTCTGAGGAAACTCCTGAAAGAAAATCCTCTTCAGCTTGGGAGCATGTAAATCTTTATCCAACACCCAAGATCTTTCTTCAGGGCCATAACCTTTCCAGTGGACCAAAAAATAGAGCCGACCCCGAGAAAGCTTAGAATCTAAAACCTTCTCCACCAAGAACTCTTGTTGCCCCTGAACATCCACCAGAGATCTACCCTGGGAAGTCCTCCGAGGAAATCTCCTGGAAGAAAAATACTGTTTCAAAAGAGAACAGTGAAAAGTATTGCCAATTTTGAGAGATCTCGGCAAGCGTAGCCGAAAAGCAACTGGGTTGACCTTCTTAATGATAATGAATGGTCCAATAAATTTGGGTCCCAATCTAGCCGAAGGTTGTCGGAGCTTGATGTTGCGAGTTGACAACCATACCTTATCTCCCACCTTAAAAGTGCAAGGACGTCGGAGCCTATCAGAAAATTTCTTTTCTCGGAAGGCAGCTTTTCTCAAGGCAAGGTGCACCTTTCTCCAAATTGTTCTGAGATGGGAGGTTAAGGTCAACGAGGAGACTGGAGAATGAGGAAAAAAAGAGTTGGCTCTAGGATGAAAGCCAAAGACTGAAAAGAATGGAGACTCCTTGGTGGAAGAATGACAAGAGTTATTATAAGCAAATTTGGCTAATGGAAGAAATTCAGACCAATCATTCTGGAGTTTGGCCGAATACAACCGTAAATACTGTTTTAATGACTGGTTAACTCGTTCGGTTTGTCCGTTAGATTGTGGATGGTACCCAGATGTTAAAGAGAGTTTCATATTTAATGAGGCACAAAACATTTCCAGAAACGAGCAATGAATTGCGGACCCCGATCAGAGACAATATCCCTGGGCAACCCATGGAGCCTGAACACATGACGGAGAAACAAGACTGCCAACCCTTGAGCAGAGGGTAATCAGGGAAGAGCAATGAAATGAGCCATCTTACTAAAACGATCTACTACCACCCAAATGACTCGAAATCCGTCTTAAAGAGGAAGGTCCACCACGAAATCCATGGATATATGTTACCATGGCCTGAGAGGAACGGCTAAAGGTACGAGTTGCCTGATCGGCAATGAACGAGGAACCTTATGCCGTGCACAAACCTGACAGGAATGGACAAATTCCCTTACATCTTTAGAAAGACTAGGCCACCACACCGAGCGAGAGACTAACTCCAAGGTCTTAGTGATACCTGGATGACCAGAGACTTTGTTGTCATGAAACTCAGCTAAAACAGTGCCTCTCAGAAATTCAGGGACAAAGAGATGATCAGCAGGAGTCGGTTTAGGAGCCTGCTGTTGAAGCTGGACTAACTGAGTAAATGAATCCTGTGTGAGGCCTGCCCGGATGACAGATGATGGAACTATGGGGGTAGTAGCAGGATGGTTATTGTGAACCGGAAGAAAACAACGTGACAGGGCATCAGCTTTAGTATTTTTGGAACCTGGCCTGAAGGTGATAATAAACCTGAAACGAGTAAAAAACAATGCCCAACGTGCCTGCCGAGCATTAAGCCGTTTAGCTGACTCAATATACTGCAGGTTCTTATGGTCAGTAAACACTGTAATAGTATGCCTAGCTCCCTCCAGCCAATGCATCCACTCCTCGAAAGCCCATTTAACTGCCAGCAATTCTCGATTACCAACGTCATAGTTGGATTCTGCAGGAGAATTTCCTGGACATGAAGGCACAAGGGTGTAATTCCTGAGACTCCGGATCTTCCTGAGATAGGATAGCCCCCACTCCAACCTCTGAGGCATCTACCTCGACTATAAAGGGGAGCTCCGGGTTAGGGTGCCTGAGAACAGGAGCCGAGACAAAGGCCTGTTTTAAGGCCTGAAAGGCAGACTCGGCTGCAGGCGACCAATTGGAAGGGTCCGCTCCTTTTTTAGTCAATGCTACTATAGGAGCGACCAAATCAGAAAAGGTATGAATGAACCGCCTATAATAGTTTGCAAACCCTAAAAAGCGCTGAATTGCTTTTAAATTTGTGGTTTGCGCCCAATTAAGGATGGCCTGGAGTTTTTTCGGTTCCATGAAAAATCCCTGGGGAGAAATAATATACCCCAAGAAGGACACTTCCGTGATGTGAAAATCACATTTCTCTAGTTTTGCGTATAAATGATTCTCCCATAGTTTTTGAAGAACCAGACGCACATGGGTAATATGTTGTTCCATAGACTCAGAATAAATCAAAATGTCGTCTAAATAAACGACAACGAACTTTCCAAGAAAGTCACGAAGAACATCATTGATGAGGTCTTGAAATACCGCAGGAGCATTTGACAGCCAAAAGGGCATCACCAGGTATTCATAATGACCCGACTGTGTGCTGAAAGCCGTCTTCCACTCATCCCCAGATCTTATTCGGATGAGATTGTAAGCTCCTCTAAGATCGATTTTTGAGAAGATAACGGCAGAGCGTAACTGATCAAAAAGTACTGAAATCAAAGGCAAAGGGTAGGTGTTTTTAACAGAAATTTTATTCAGAGCCCGAAAATCAATACATGGTCTGAGCGACCCATCTTTTTTCTCAACAAAAAAGAATCCTGCACTCAAAGGAGATTTCGAAGGCCTAATGAAGCCTTTTTCAGGCTTTCCTGGATATAATTATCCATAGCCGTGGTTTCTGGCCCGGAGAGGGCATATAATATCCCCTTAGGTAAAGTGGCCCCGGGAACTAAATCTATAGCGCAGTCATAGAACCGATGGGGAGGCAGAACGTCCGCATTACCCTTGGAGAACACATCAGCAAAATCCTGATATTCCAGAGGAATAAGTTCTGGGGTAACTGCCGCAACCCGGACAGGATGGGAAATACACTCCTTAACACAAAAAGGACCCCATTGGGAAATCTCCCCAGACCGCCAATCTATGGTGGGATTATGAAAGGCAAGCCAGGGGTGACCCAAAACTACTGGAACTGCCGGACAATGTGTAAGGTAAAATTCTATTTCTTCTGAATGTAGGGCCCCCACTGTCAGCAATACTGGAGGTGTGCGGTGAGTAATAACCCCATTGGAAAGCGGACCCCCCATCCAAGCCGTGCATGGTGATACGTCTATCTAAGGGTATAAGTGGAACGCCTAAAGCCTTGGCCCAAGCTAAATCCATAAAATTTCCTGCAGCTCCACTGTCGACGAAGGCCGACACCAACGAACTGAGGCTGCCAAAGGAAATCTTTACCGGAACTAATAGAGAATTATTAGAGGAGATTAACTGCAGACCCAAGTGAACCACCTCACAATTCACTTGGTCAGAGCGTTTCCCGGCTTGTTCGGGCAGTTACGTGCGATATGTCCCTTACCACCACAATACAAACAAAGACCAGAACTTAACCTTCTGGTTCTTTCCTCTGGGGACAGCCGGGAGAGACCCATTTGCATGGGCTTCTCGACGTCCTCAGGAAAAGTATATACACATGGATTAGGCCTAAAAATTGTTCCTCTTTCAGCTCTCGGAGACGACGATCAATTTTAATAGCGAGCTCCATGAGTTTGTCTAGAGTCTCAGGAGCGGGGTACTGAAGGAGACTGTCTTTAATCACTTCCGACAGTCCGAGGCGAAACTGACTGTGCAGGGCCGGGTCATTCGAGCCACAGTCGTTCGACCAACGGCGAAATTCGGTACAATACACCTCTGCTGGATTTTTGCCTTGCTTAAGGGCACGCAGGTGACTCTCAGCTGATGCTTCTCTATCTGGGTCGTCATATAAGAGGCCTAAGGATTTAAAAAAGGAGTCTACTGATAACAAAGCAGCATCATCCGCTCTTAGCCCAAACGCCCAGGTCTGAGGATCACCCTGAAGTAGAGACATCACAATCCCGACCCGCTGAGACTCAGTACAAGAGGAACGGGGCCTTAAACGAAAATAAAGCTTACAAGCTTCCTTAAAATTAAAAAAATCCTTTCGGTTACCTGAAAAATGGTGAGGTAAATGCATCTTTGGTTCTGGAACAATACTCGGGGAGGCTCGCAAAAGATCCTCCTGCGATCTCACCTGAAGAGTAAGGTCCTGAACCATCTGGGTTAATTCCTGTATTTGGTTAACCAAAAGCTGACTGGAGTTTGGCCCTAAACCTGCCGGATTCATGAGGCCGAATTTCTAGGCCCACCAATACAACGGAAAAAATTAAACCCCTTTTTTTCTTATGTTGGCCGGTGATAATGTTACGATCCTGATGCTCAGGACAGGGGAGATCTTATGTAGTGAGTCCTGAGCACCAAGACGGAATGCTGGGATTGGGAAATGGGAAGGAAATAGCCCCTAGCACCCTACCTCCATTGTCTTACCCATGTTATCAATTCACGCCTGAACGACTATGGTTTCTTGGGCCCATGGCAGCTGCGTTTGAAGGGCGGATTAGGTCTGCCCAACTCCGATGCCCCCTCAGGTCTTAAAGAGAGACAAGGCGTGAACTGAGACAGGGTAATAACAAGGGGACCTCTAACTGAAACAACCACGCTAGGGGCTATAAACTACCTAAAAACTAAACGTATGTGCGGCACGCCGCCAAAGGAAAAAGAACTACAAAGAAACCACTGTCCACTCCCCTACACGGCACCGCCGAGTTCCGGGGAGGACAGTGAAAGCGGAAACCTCCGCAAATGCACCAATTCACAGTAAAGTAAACACTAAGCGGCATAGGCCGCAACACGCGGCAGAAGCCGCTACTCACGAAACCGGGCAAGAACCCCAGATGACAAACAGGTTTGCAAGGACTAGAAGGATTCCCAGGACCGGCTTCGGACCTCCAAAGTACCAAAGGGCAGGGAGCAAGATCCACCAAACACGGCTGACAGGAACAGAGTTCTGCAAGGCAGGAACAGCATACAAGAAGCTATCACCGGCGGGGCTGCAGTGTGCTGGCTCACATAAAAAGGCCCTGCTGGCCAATAACAGGAGGGCCAGCAGGACCAGCCCCCAGACCCTAATTACTAGTTGCCGTGCAGCTGCCCTGCTGCACGAGCAACCTAATTAACTATTCTTAGCAACGGGGAACGCGGTCCACCTGTGGCATCCCCGTTGCTATGCACCAGGCGGCCCTGCACGCACGGCGTCCTGCGTTGCCATGGATCCGGCGGCTATCGTGCGCACGACGTCCTGGCGTTGCTAGGCGCCGTGCGGGGGACAGGAAAGGAGAGAGGCGCGGCGGCCGTGACCGCTGCTCAGTCAGGGCACGGCCGAAGACCGCCGCGCCTAACACAGAGATAACACTTGAAACATATATTTCCTTTGTAATGAACAAGGTATCCTAAAGACCCATCACATATAATAAATGACATGCTACACATACGCAGAGCTGTACTGTAACTATATATTTTAGTGCACTAAGGCAGAAAAATAATTGGTGCACCCCCAGATTTAAAATAGGGACAATGCGCGCCAAAGGCGTGGTCATAAAATAATACAATTCATGTTACGCCGCACAGTACTCTCCATTATTCAACTTACACCACACATTAGTGCCATTTATACACGTTATACCATGTGGAGCTCCTTTTACACATTACTCCAAGAAGAGCCCCCTTTTACACATTGCTCCATGTACATACCTCCCAACATGACCCTCTCCAGGAGGGACAAAATGCTCTGTTCCTGGACTTTATTCTTAATGTATTATTGCCTGGTATCTGTATTGAACAGGTTAATGAATAAGAAAGGTGTTTCACTACAGGTGAGGGCAATAATATATTAAGAGGGAAGTCTAGGAGCAGAGTATTCTGTCCCTCCTGGAGAGGGTCATTTTGGGAGGTAAGCAGGTAGACTCATATTTACACATTATGCCAGGTAGAGGACCATACACATTACTCCAGACAGAGCACCCTTTTACACATTATGCCAGGTAGAGCCCCACTTTACACATTACACGAGGTAGAGCCCCTTATACACATTGCACCAGGTAGAGCTCCTTTACACAGTGCACCAGGCAGAGCCCATTTTACAAAATGCACCAGGTTGAGCCCCTGTCACACATTACTCCAGGTAGAGCCCCTGTTACACAATACACCAAGGGTGAGGTGGTGTATATATGTATGTGTATATATGTATGTATGTATCTATCTATCTGTGTATGTGTATGTATGCAGGGCCAGCAACAGGGGGGGACAAAGGGGACAATTGTGATGGGCCATGAGATTTCGAGGGGCCCTATACCCTCAGGAGTCTAGTTCCTGGGTCTGCCTTGCCTGTGCCATGCTGTAGTCATCTCATCAGAAGAGAAAGAGAAGAAGTGGGAGGCAGAGTGCCTGACTGTCTGGCCACAGGTAGCTCTGCCCAATGAAGTTTGTTTTAAACAGAGTCTGACACAGTGCATGTGATGTCATGACACTGCACCACAGGACAGGGGTAGAGACGCTGAGCTACCTGAGAAGATGGAGCTTCAGATTCAGCAATGTCTGCAGCAGGAAGTAAGTGTGGGCTGGGGAGACATGGGTTGGGTGGTGAAGACACAGAGGAAGGCTGCAAGACACAAGAAGGCTGAGTCACATGGGGAGAAGGAGGCTAAGAGGCATGTGGGAGGCTGAGCTACAAGGGGTGGGGGAGGCTGAGAGACACACAGAAAGAAGAGGTTGAGAGACACAGGGAATGGGTAGGCTGAGAGACACAGGGGAATGGTGAGGTTGGGAGACACAGGGAAATGGGGAGACTGAGAGATACAGGGAAATGGGGATGCTGAGAGAAACATGGGAATGGGGAGGTTAAGAGACACAGGGGATAGGAATGATGGTGCTGGAGAGCCATAGGGGAGGATAAGGCTAGTACAATACAAATGAGGAGTAAGGTTGAAGAGCTGGTGAGGCTGAAGAGAGATGGGGGACAAGGTAATGGCCAACCAGCATGTACTTACCGTGGAGCAATAAGGTCCCCAAAAATACCAGGTGTACTGGGCACCAAAATCTCTGTTGCCAGCCATGTATGTATGTATGTATGTATGTATGTATGTGTGTGTGTGTGTGTGTATGTGTGTGCATGTGTGTGCTAGGTTACACCTATGTTGCTCCAGAGAAACAGCTTCATCCAGTCTCATCCCATCAAACACATCAACTTTTTCAATGCTGCAGAGTCCGTACACAGAAGGGGAAGTCGGGAGGGGTGGAGCTTACCAAGGGATAGGAATCTGCAGTGCTGCCTGGCTACCTATGTGAGAAGTAGCCAGGCGCTGCAGCTACCAAGCAGACGCAAACAATACTACAGCAGTGGCAGTGCAGCCATGCGGAGACAGCCTGCGGTTCTGAGCATAAAGTGCATATGCTCTGCAAATCTGTGGGCTGGCTTGTAAGACATCATGTGATTAGTTTGTGTTATAGTTTTAGGGGTGTGTTTTTTGTGCTTTGTATTTAAGGCTTTCTGGTTTCATACAATGCATCGGTTTTCTTGTCTTTCCACCGTCCATCCCTGCTTTTGGTTGTGCTTTATTTATTAGTGTTTTTTTAAGAATGGCAGCTCCCCACTTTGGGTGCAAAGTTAATTGTCACAACGCTGCCGGACAATTCTACAAATATGCCAGTTTGAGAATTGCCACATGCGACGTGGGGGTCACTTTTGACACAAGGGATTAATCAAACACCTTAGCTGTCACCAGCAAGAGGAAATTAGCGTCTAAACGCAAGGTACAGTAGTCTTCACTTCTACCTGTCACACACACATTGCAATACTTAGAAAAGTAGGTACACGTGGGCCAAACGAGGCCTTGGTTCATAAGAATCACAGAGTCACAACTAAAAATTAGATGTTTAATTTCAAGAATATTCAGAGCTTTAGTTAGAAATAGATGTTACAAAGATTAAGAATATTTTAAAAACACACAAAGAGTACAGTGATCTCAAAACCAAATGAAAAGAAATAAAAATACGGAAACCCTAACTCACTTACTCAAACAAACTTAGGTGGTTCTCTTCTGGGGGAGTTTCACAGAATAACCCTGGTCATTTCCAACATATACAGTAGTTGATTCCCCAAGAAATGCCCTCTCTGTCCCAGTGAGAGGGACAGATATAGGGGGTCATTCTGACTCGATCGCACGCTGCAGTTTATCGCAGTAGTGCGATCGGGTCAGAACTGTGCATGCGCCGGTGCATGTCAGATGGCAGAAGGCCGTCGGAGCACTACGATCGCCTCTGCCTGATGAGAGGCAGTGGCAGTCGCCGGGTGTGGGGGGGGCGGAACGGCAGTGCTTGGCTGCCGTTTCGTTGGCACGGTCTGACCAACGCAGGCGTGGCTGGACCATGTGGTTGCGGGCCGCAGCGGCAGCGTGACATCACACGCAGCCGCTGCGACCAGGAACAGTGACAAGCAACTCCCGGCCAGCCGCAGGAGCAGCGCTGGCCTGGAGTTACTCCACAAGTACAAAAGCATCGCCGCTGCGTGATGCTTTTGTACTTGTGCGGGGGGGGTACCGGACATACATGCAGGGCGGACTAGCCCTGTGCTGGGCATCCCCCCGCATGTCTGTGTCCCTGATCATAGCTGTGCTAAATTTAGCATAGCTACGATCAACTCGGAATGACCCCCATAGCCCTCTGCTGCAGCACGCTCGCACCCTTGGGATTTTTAACCACTTCCCTGCTGGACACTAAACATACACAATTTTTACATACTGTTGGTGATAGAAAAGAAACACAGGAGAAGGGGAGGGGGTGTAGCCCTAAAGCATTGAAATCTCCTTCAAAGAGAGTTAGGTCTGTGAGGATCTGCACCTTGTCACCCCTGGATAGTTTAATGACAAGCAAGGAAGTTTAGTGGCTTAGTCATCTAAACATATGGACTTCCTTTACTTTCCATCAGGTGATTGATCTGACCATCTCCTTCCTATCAGGGTTTATAACCTCTGGTCTGGTCATTGCACATAGAGCATTGCTTTCATCCCTAACGGGTTGATTTCAGTAAGACAGAATCTACTCTCTCTCACACACAGCCTAGGTGCATGGAGGTCAAATGCAGGACATTGCCTGTCAGCCATTTTGTCACATCTAAGGTGAAAGAATACAAAATTATATATATATATATATATATATATATATATATACAGTCACTTGAAATCAATATTGGGGATTATTTCTGCAGGTAATCACCACACCTTAGATCACATATAATTTGTGATCCTCGTTTCTGCATTTAAACATGACATCTCCCCAGGCAAATAGTGCACAGGGGGCGGTGACCCATGCCACCGACTCATTGCTGCGTTACTGACCACTTGTTCACCTTGCTGTGATAAACCATCTGCATTAGTGTGTTGAGAACCGTTTCTGTGCTGGATGGTATAGGTATACTGCTGCAAGGTGAGACTCCACCTTAGGAGTTTCCCATTGTCTCCAGAAACTCTATTAAGTTCACTCTGAATGACACCACCCTCTGCTAGCTGCTCAGTGTCAAAGCAGAGGGGGGTGGTCAGAGCCTGACTTGCATCAGACACATTTTTACACATTTGTTCACATGATCCCCTGGTACCTTTAACTCTATATGGTTGAATATATTACCAACTGGAGTACTCTTATGATAAATGCTCATGGTGAGACAGGTGACTATCTTCTTTTCCCACACAATCTCACCTCATGCCCTTTCCTGATGTGGTGGCCTGCCCATCACCCACAAGGGCCCTGAGGTTGGGGCGCCTTGTTCTACAGGATGCTCTTGACAGGTTTCACTGCACATTGTTTGGGGTATACCTAGAACATTGGGATCATCACCTGAATGTCCCTTTCTAAGAGAAATTCCTTCCTGATTTATCTCCTCAACCTGTCTGGCTGATCTGCATCCCTACAGATGCTAAGTCAGGGTCAGCTGGATGCTCTGCTTGGAATTCCTCACCTCTGATAAATTGATCAGCATGAGAGAACAAAGCAGGGGGCAGCCCTTCCTCCCTCAGAACAGGGTCTGAGACTGCAGAGTGGAAGGGGGTATGAGTGGAGTTGGTTTGCTGGGAGCCACCTTCTCGATGTGCAGTGAATCCTGACAGCTCATAATCTCTGATACCACAGACATTTTCAGAACCATTAATGATACCAGTATTCAACACAGTATTATTATCAGGAGCATGTTTCCCCACAGAAACTTCACGCTGAGTGGACATAACAATCCAACTTTTACCTGGCTTCTACTTATTTATCGAAATGACACCAGACAGCTCATTATTATCAAAGATGCTGGAAAAAATAGGGTTATCACATATCGTTGCATCAGTAATGACATCACTATCATTCATGCAGGTGGAGTGCATTTGCCCCAAAACCAGTTTCAAGTACCTCACTCTTAGGCAGGTTGGGTAACACACATATAGGAACAGGGTCCTCTATCCCTTCCTCATGGTAACATGCCTGTGGTCAGACAGGGTTACATACTAACACATTAATCTGGGTGGCACAGGACACATTGTTGCATACAGCCTTCAACCTAACTACAGATACAGTTGGAACATGATCTGCTAACTGCACCCTACACAACTCTATATCAGGGCATGCACTTACTGACAAAAAAAGATTCAGCCCTATGTAATGACAAAGAGTTATTTTCTAGTACACACTGGTTGTTAACATTCTCAGCATCACATACATTGGCATTAATGTTGTGTGGATCATCAGGTGTCCCCTGAGGAAATGAAGGGTTAGTTCCTGCAGTGATACAGTTCATAACACTGGTATTATCATAAGTCTCTGTCACAGAAGAAAATGCAACATGTTCACGGGGCACTACATTTTTATCCAGAGTCACTTTTGTGCAAGATCCAGCACTATCACAGAGCATTACAGTTACTGTACATAGAGTAACACCATTGCAAGGTTTAGCATCATCACATACTACCTGAGATGAGTCACATATTTCAACAGACTTAGAAATGTCAGGCACACATTGTGCTATCAATTGTCCAAAGTCAGTCCTCCCGAACACATTCTTGGGAAAAATATCCAACACTCCCACTTCCCTTATCGACATAGTTTCCTCAATGAGTATGTTCACTTTAAAGTCAGAAACCTCCAGCAACAAATCTTGGGCATCTAGTGGGAGCATGCTGCTCCCCTCCTCAGCTTCTCCCAGCAGTTTAAACTGGGCCTTATAATGTGATGCCTCAGGATCCGGTTCCACAATGACTGTAGCAGGAAGGGGTACCTTTTCCTCGTGGGGCACTCCTGTAGGCTGGGCCTTTGTTTCCAAAGTGGGTAACAGAAGCTGTTGTAGGCAATGCCTTTCAGCATCTACCCGGCGGCACTGATCTTTCCAAAATTGAGTAGCGAGCTTTCCCCAATCATAGGCCTCTTGCTGCGCTAATTAAAAACTGTCCGACAGTTCTCTAAGCAGTGTCACAGGACTTGCATCAGGACCCCAGCTAAGAAACTCTGCACAATACAGGCTGAAGGCATTGCTCTCATCTTCCTGTGCTTTGGCGAGCTGCGTGATCATCTCCCTGCGGGAAGTGTTGCAGCAGAGGTGATACCTTACAGTTGACATTCTTTAATTAGCTCATGCGTACTCATCCTGGAAAAAATGTAATCTGGGTCTGCAGCAGCATACCCCCATTGCTCTTCTGACGCTGTCTCAGATGGTTGCCCTGCAGCCTCCCCGGCTGCAGCACTTTCGGCCATCTCCTTGGTACTGGCAGAGGGGTCAGACCTTGGTCTGGTATCTGTTGTACTATCCAAGTTCCCATAGTCAGTCATACTAGGGACTTGTTTCAGGCAAGGTTTACTGGTGACCTCCCTTGTGTCATGGTGTCGCGAGCAATCACTTTATTTTCACAATGCCATTTGTAGCTTACATTCTCTCTCAGCTTGTCAGATTGCAGAACTCTTTTCTGCCGTAGAATTCTCCCTCTGCACCAGGTGTTCAGCACTGGTAGGCTCTATCTCTCTCTCCTCTCATGCACTGGAGCACTTCCTCCCTGACCAGCATGCAGCTCCGACAGTTTCCAGGAATGGGGGGATAAAATCCACATTTGAGGCAGCCACAGCAGGCCTCATATCGATCCGAGAGTCCACATCAGAATCCAGCATAACACTATTACTTCCCGCAGTACATAATAGTCCAGTACGCAATACATCGCCTACTGTATCAGCTGCGCAGGCCGATGCATCATCCCCATTCACAGGATTGCAGCTATCATTAGGCTCTGTATCTTTCCCATACTTGATATCAGCCAGCGAATATTTATCCAAGGCCATATGCACAGGCCTCACGTCAATAAGAGAGTCCACATCAGAAATCAGCATGGCACTATTACTTCCCACAGTACATAACAGTCCAGTATGCGATACATCTCCTACTGTCTCAGCAGCCCAGGCTGATGCACTATTCCCATGCACAGGTTTGCCATCATCCTTCATCAGATGCTTAGACTTAGTCATCTTTGATCTGATTTTTGCCAAAATAAAATAATAGAAAAGAAAAACAAGAGAAGGGGAGGGGAACAGAGATTGCCACTCACTGTGTGGATTCTAAAATTATTGAAAAGCTCTGAGTTCTGATTCTGGTGAAGTGGGTGTTCCGCTCACGGAATTATTACCACATTCACTTAAGTTCTTAGATAAAAACAAACAATTATCCCACCGCTTGCCACCACTTTGTCATGACACTGCCAGCCAAATCTACAAATACGCCAATTTTTAGAATTGCCACATGCAATGTGGGGGTCACTTTTTACACATGGGATTAATCAAATACCTTAGCTGCCACCAACAAGAGGAAATTAGCGTCTAAACATAAGGTAGTCTGCGCTTCTACCTGTCGCATACATACTGCAATACTTAGAAAAGTAGGTACACGTGGGCCATACAAGGTCTTGGTTCATAAGGATCACAGAATCAGAACTAAAAATTGCATGTTTAATTTGAAGAATACTTCAGAGCTTTAGTTACAAAAAAGTTATGAAGATTATTAAGAATATTTTAAAACACAGAGTACAGTAATCTCAAAACCAAATGAAAAGAAATAAAAATACAGAAAACAGAAAACCTAACTCACTCAAACGAACTTACGTGGTTCTGTTGTGGGGGAGTTTAAGAAAATAACCCTGGTCATTTCCAACATATACAGTAGTTGAGTCTCCAAGAAATGCCCTCTCTGTCCCAGTGAGAGGGACAGATATAGCCCTCAGCTGCAGCAGGCCCCTACCCTTGGGATTTTTAACCACTTCCCTGCTGGACACCATTTTTACATACTGTTGGTGATAGAAAAGAAACACAGGAGAAGGGGAGGGGGTGTAGCCCTAAGGCATTAAAATGTCCTTCACAGAGAGTGAGGTCTGTGAGGATCTGCACCTTGTCACCCCTGGATAGTTTTATGACTAGCCAGGAAGCTTAGTGGCTTAGTCATCTAAACATGTGGACTTCCTTTACTTTCCATCAGGTGATTGATCCAGCCATCTCCCTCTTATCAGGGTTTATAACCTCTGGTCTGGTCATTGCACATAGAGTATTGATTTCATCCCTAATGGGTGGATTTCAATAAGACAGAATCTACTCTCTCTCACACACAGCCTAGATGCATGCAGGTCAAATGCAGGACATAGCCTGTCAGCCATTTTGTCACATCTAAGCTGAAAGAATACAAAATGATATATATACAGTCACTTGAAATCATTATTGGTGATTACTTCTGCAGGTAATCATCACACCTTAGATCACATATAATTTGTGATCCTCCTTTCTGTGTTTAAACATGACGGTGTACTTATTATAGTCTTTGGGTGTGCTCACCTTCATTGACTTGTTAGTTTACTGAACCACTCTGATGAAGGTTGTGTGATCACCAACCAGGTTGGTAGCCATGTTAAAAAGTTGAGTGGTTTCCTTCAGTTGATGTTTTTGGTTTGTGTGCACCTTTGGCTATATACAAAAGCATTGCATGTTGTTATTTACTGCATTATTGGATTGGCTGATTCAGGTCATTTTTTCTTGCAAACATACTTTATTTAATTTAAATATATTTGAATATTCTTAAATGTTTTCAGAAAATAGCTAACCAATTTTATACTGCCAAAATACATGTCTCCAAGTCTTTATTTATATTATGTTTTTTTCTGATTGTATTCATTAAATGGTGTATACACAGGACAACCCCTCAGATGATTTAAGGGAAAAGGTATAATCTGCAGTGTTTCCCTTAAATAGTAATGTTTACATGTGTAGAGGAAAGATTTGCTATGATAGTGATGCTATAATCAAAGGCAAATTAGACATCCTATATAAATGGCCTGATTGTGAACTGGGACAAAAGCAAAAAAGTGCATGTAACTGCAGATTTCCAAACCATGTTGCATTGCAGGTGTGTGCAGATGTAAAATGTGCAAAGAGCTGTTGATTCGGGAGGGTCATGTCCAAATTCGAATTTAAAGTGCAGTGTAAAAATAAAGCTGCCCAGTATTTTGGGCTACATGCAAAAGCAGACAGTATTTAGCATGCAGGCCAAAAAAATCCATGTACAGTATTTGCTCCATATGCATTGAAACATGTTTTGTCCAGGTGAGGTGCACAGTTACATCCCTTTCAGAACACCAGCTTGTAACCCAGGTTATTGCACAAGAGCGTGCAGTAGCCCAGGTTGCTGTGCTGTCTGAAAGGGCCCGACAATATGTTCACACCACACAGTGACCAGGTTTGAATATGGCTTCAACCCAGGTCGCTATGCAATGTGAATGGGTTGTTGGGTTGATACAACTCATTGACACTGTTTGGATGGGAGGAACTTGGATATTATCAGGTCTCCAATCGCCACCTGCACCACCTCCACATGCATCACCTTGACATCACCAACCCAGCAATATGCCAGGCTGGAGACTCCAGTGTGAATGGGGTCTCAGCGGGCCACAGCCGGGAAGCACCCATGTACGGCTTCCAGGTGTAACTCGTGGTATGCAGTCTGAGAGTGGTATTACTTTTTTACCTTACTCCTACCTCAGAATCAGACTCAAATTGTGTAAACAGGGAATTGTAGGAGTCAAAGGACTGAACACTCCAATAGGTAGTGTAATTGGGGATGAGAATATGCAAGAAAAACATTTAATGGCCAATTAGATACAGTAGATAGGAATGCTGTGTAATGGTGACCAAAACATTAAAAGGCTAATAAGAGTTGGTCATACTTAACAAAGTCAAAAGCAAATGGAAGATCAAGAAACAGGTCTTAAACTATTGGATGTTTTATCATAAGTGGCTTTGAGATTATCCTGGAATTCTGCAGAGCATCTTGCACATTGTTCTCAACTTGTGGTCTAAGTTTGAACTTGGTGGTAATTGTCCCTGGACAGAAGGCATTGAGCAGGAGAGGGAAGTCCATCTTTTAATGAGTTTCTGTCATTACACAGCACCATAAACATGTCAATACCATCTCTATGACATTGTAGAACATCCTGCCCTTTCTGATAGGCCATTGTAATGTGCGCAATGAGGACTGCTGTTGACTTGTAAGTTTCCCATTCCTTTGTGAAAGTCTGGAACTCACCACTCATGAACTGCGTAGCCTGCCATGTTCTGGAAAATGTCTTTCCATTTTGATGATAAGTATTTAAGTTTGGGAAGATAATAGCATGTGAGATGCAGGAAGTGCAAGACTTTGTATTAGTTCTCCCATTTTTTTACAGCAGCAATCATTTACATATCAAAACCAGCTTGGTTTTGCTGTGTAAATGATTGCTGCTTTAAAAAAACTGGGAGAACTTGCACAATGTCTTGCACTTCCTGCTTCTCGCAAGTTATTACATTCCCCGCAGTGGCAAACGCAGGATTTCTAAGGAGGGTTTCCAAATGCAATCCACAATCTCCCACTTTGTGGAACATTGGAGCAAGTGCGAGAGTCTTGGAGAGGGGTAAAAGAACCTTGTATCGATCCTGGACATTAATGTAAACATTGGTCTTTTTATACACTATACTGTAAGGAATACAGTATTAATATTTAACACTATAGTTGGCCTATAGCAGGCATTCCCAACCGCGGTCCTCAAGGCACACTAACAGTGCAGGTTTTAGTGATATCCAGGATTCAGCACAGGTGACTTAATTAGTAGCTCAGTTGTTTTGATTTAACCATCTGTGCTGAAGCCTGGATACAGAGCCGGCCCTAGGCATAGGCAAACTAGGCAACTGCCTAGGGCATTTGTCATGCCACAAGCCGCTTCTGCAGATTAAAATGATATGCAGCATGCCTATATTCTGTGTGTAACATTTTGTATGCAGATACAGCCACAGTCACACACAGTATATAGGCATGCAGTATATCATTTTAATCAGCTGAAGCTGCATGTGCATCCTAGCCACATAGTAATGCAAACAAGATGCATTCTCATAAAAAAGAGGTACCTGCTGTTAGCAGAGTTGCCAGATGACTCACACCAGGCATCTCATGCTGCATGGCGCACTGTGGCAAGATTTATGAGGACACATCTGTATCCAAGCAGAGGCAGAGGTCACAGTGTTAGTGGTCATGTAAGTGCTGTGTTTGTGTTAGTGGGTTGGTTGCATTATAGTGTTCGGCATATGTGTAAGGGACATTATGTGTATAAGTGCATTAATAAAGGTTGGCATAATGTGTAAGGTGCATTATGCTTATAAGGACATTAATAATGTGTGTCATTTATGTAAGGGGCATTACTGTGTGGCATTATGTGTATAAATGCATTACTAATGTGTGGCATTATGTGTATAAGATGCTCTACTGTGTGGCGTAACATATAGAAATGGCACTACTGTGTGTTCTAGTGTGAATAAAGAGCAATATGGTGTGGTGTAATTTGCATAAGGAGCAATTCAGTGATGTAATGTGAATAAGGGGCACTACTGTGAGGAGTAACATATACAGTATATGGTGAAGTGGTACTACTGTGTGATGTAACATGAATTAGGGACACTATTACATGATAAATTGTGAATACAGTTGCACTACTGTGTGGCATAATTTGAACTGGGGGCACTATTGCGTGGCCATGTCCCTTGCCAGCAAAAACGCACACCTTTTTGGCCTGTGCACCAGATATGCGCAATGTTCCTGTTTAAAATATAGGGGGTGGGAACACCAAAATAAGGACTGCTATGGGTGAGGGGTGATGGTGCTGGGAAAGGCGTGCAGGGTCAGAGGTGGAACTAGCGGTGGTGCTAGGGGGCACCAGACAAAATCTTGCCTAGGGCATCATTTTGATTAGGGCTGGTTCTGCCTGGATATAACTAAAACCAGCACTGTTGGTGTGCCTTGAGGACCGTGGTTGGGAATGCCTGGTCTATAGTATAGGCTGAATCAAATATATTTAAATTATACATATATATATATATATATATATATATATATACAGAGAGAGAGAGAGAGAGGAGAGAAGGGCTGTGGCACTCATAGGATTGAGCATTTCAGTCAACCATGTCCGGATCAGCTTACCTGAACACGCTTGCAGTAGTCAAAGTTTCATTTATTGAAAATAAATTTCATCAGGACATGAACATAAACATACAATCTTACCTTATATAGACACAGAAGTATCAGAATCCCACCACCAGAACATTTACCCGAATGAGCATGGGCGCCGGCGGACTCCAATGACGTCACGAATCCCGTGATGTGCACCTCTCGGCGCTGTTGCTTTGGAGACCTGGCGCTACATGCTGTGAAAAGAAATAAACAAAACATGTGTAGTCTTTTTACATGATGGTCCAACAGCAAAGCAACACTGCATAGTTAAATGTATGACCCATAAACACAGAGCATGAGCACAGATGTCTAATACTTAGAGGGACTAGTTACAGCCAATATCTAATTCAGAGCTGCATTACATTAAAATGTGTATTAATAGGGTGCACAGGATCATAGCTGGCATGAACAATAAATATCTATAATACTACCACAATCAAGCTAGATCATCTATAGAGTAGATGGTCATAAACAATTGGCACGCCTATGCATCCTATTAGATACAACAATTGAGGACAGAAACACTGTAACCAGAGAGAGCGGACAAGTGGTTACAGAAGTCAGAGAAGGATCCCTAAATAAAGCAGCCAAAATTATTGGTCTCATTAAGGCCCCATGGGTTCACTGTCTGTAATTGGTGAATCCACCGTGCTTCCCTGCGGAGTAGCTGTTTGTCACGATCACCCCTTCGTATATTAGGGGGAACGTGGGGGAATGTGAGCAATGATTTTATACCTAAGCGTAGCCAAGGAATGTATAGTGTCCCAAAAATGGCGTGCTACCGGTTGGTCCTGCGGTTTCCCATCAATAGCATCCCTGGTTGCTTTACGATGTAAGGCCATACGTTCTCAAAAAGATCTTATAGTCTTGTGAATATAAAGTAGGCTACAGGTGAAATGAATATAATAAATTACATGGGTGGTCTGGCAAGATACCACATGGTGGATCTTCAATTTGGCCCCAGAATGGGGATGTACAAAGAACATACCAGTTTCCATATAACTGCAAATTGTACAGCCCACACATCTATAGCAGCCAGGCTTTTTACTCATAAAATGTTGTGGGCTACTTATTCCTAAGCCTGAAATGTCATTAAGCACCAAGAGGTCACGCAAATTTCTCTATGTTTTGTAACTCGGCATCATTTTAGTATCCTTAAAAACTCTTAGATATGGATCATTTGTAATAATAGGCCACAATTTCCTACCTTGTTGCATATTTTTAATACAGAAAGGATGATAACTCTGTACAAAAGGCATTGTCTTAGTCATATCTTTATCCCTATTGGATGGTTGCAAGGTCTGAGATCTTGGTATTGCCAAAACTTGCTGTTTCACTTCTCTCAGTTTACTTGCATCATACCCTCTTTGCATAAATTGAATTGTCATCTCATCCATCCGGGAAACAGCCATACTAGGCTCGTCACAAATCTGTCAGGCTCCTAAAAATTGCGAACGGGGCAGGCTGTTATTTGTCGACTTCGGATGTTGACTATCTGCTCTCATTAAAGTGTTTCTATCGATGGGTTTTCTATATAGATTTGTATGCAAAACCCAGTCAACTTGATTGATCTCAACATCCAAATAGTGAACTTGTGAGGCACTGATCTCGTATGTAAATTTGATATCTGGATCCATTGTGTTAACTGCCATCATAGCTGATTCGAATTCCTCCACCGTTCCCTGACAAATGTTGAAGAGATCATCTATATACCGGGTGATATACTTCAATTTATCTTGAAATATCAGATTCAGCAAAAAGAGATCCTTATCCACCTCAAACATAAATATAATGCAATAAAAAGGGAGGGAGTATGATCAAAGGCACCCAAAATGTATTGGAAAGTGAAAGAGGTGAAGAAACAATCAACATCAAAAATACCAAAACAGATGGATAAATAATAAAATTTCAACGATACGGTTGGATTCTTCAAACAGAACTCATTAAGTCGTCCGTCTGTGGCAAATGTCCTCAATGAATATGTAAGACAAAATATTAAAAGAGAACCAATGTGTAGTAAATTATGAAAAAAAGTCTATTTGAAATGGTGTCCAGAAAATGGAGCCCTGGTGAATTGAGAACTTGATAGCAGAAAGAACAGAATCTCGCCACCAATTCTTTCAGGATTAAGAGCGTACCAAAACTCACATCAAAGGGATCAGGAAAAAGCACATAAAGGTATCTTTATCTGGTCAATAAATAAAGGCACAGCGTACCCCACTCACGTGTTTAGCAGATGTTTTCCGTATATAAAGGTATCTTTAAACAATGGTCCAGCGAAGTCAATTTCAATAAAAATGAAAATTTTATTTGACAAAAGCCAATTTAAAAAATAAAACATGCAATCAAGGTGCAAATGACCTCACTCATGTGGTAACAACAGGGGGCATGGGGAGAAGATGTTAATAAGCTCCAATACAAGAGGGTAGTCCGGAATCCCCTCTGTAAAAGATCCCCCAGTGTACCTCACAAATGGTTATGATGGTCAAGCTTGCTTCAATAATAAAAAGAAAATCCACTCTCAGCATGCATCAACGCCATTTCAACCGTGTAGGTCTTTTTCATAAATATGTTGGCCCTGCACAGGAACCCATCACACAGCCACACAACTGGGTGTACCAGTTACTGTCAAAAATGAAATAATTGCGAGTGAGGGTGAGTGTCAGTAATTGAATGAAAAATTAAATATCCGGACCTGTATAGGCAGGTTAAGAATCTTCGAACCACCTCAATACCTCTTTGGTGCGGAATGTTGGTATATAGTGAAACTACATCTACTGTACATAAGCAACAATTCGGAGGTAGTAGAGATAAGACAATGATCTTATTAAGAAACAATGTGGTGTCCTTCAAGGATGTTGTTTGAGCTTGTATTAGGTTTTGTAAAAAAACATCCAAGAATTGTGATACCATGTAGTACAAGGATCCCCGTGCACTAATTATTGGGTGATCAGGTGGAGGTGTGTAATTCTTGTGAATCTTTGGAATTATATAAATCACAGGCGTCACTGGAAAGTCACTACTCAATGCATTAGCTGTTTTAGGAGTTATAAATTGGTGTGATGTCCCAAATAGTATCAAGTCATTCAATTCCTTTTTAAAGGTCCCAGTAGGATCCGATGTTAACTGTTGATATACCTTTGTATCTTGCAACTGGCCCAATAATTCAAGTTTGTAATATTCTAAATTAAGGACTACCACGCCCCCGCCCTTATCAGCGGGGCGAATGACAATGCCTGTATAAGACTTTAAATCTTTCAAGGCTTGTTTTTCTCTGCAGTTGAGATTTTGTCGTGGAACAGACTGAGTTCCTATATTATCCACTACTGTCTGATTCATAGTGCGTGAAAAAACTTTAATGGAGTTATTGTTTTAAAAAGGATCAAACGTAGATGTACTTTTCAATGGAATGTCCTTAGCCAAAGGTCCAATTTGTGGTTGCTTACTGAAATACTCTTTGAGGCAGAGTTGTCTAGAAAATTTGTGTACATCAACTGACCATTGGAAGTCATCAAAGGGGGTAGAGGGAACAGAGGATAATCCTTTGTTAAGAACGCCAATTTCATCTGCAGTGAGTGTCCTCTTAGATATATTAAACACTAAGTTTTTTGCTTTGCTTTTTGTGTTCGTTTGGATGATACGTTTTCATTGTTGCCCTCTTGTGGTGTTTTTGTTTTTCCCCCGCGTTGTGCGCGGGTGTTCACTCCCAAAGGGGGCTTCCCAATTGATGAAGTAGTATCACTGTCGTGTTCAGTTGAAGATCCTTGCCTACCACTTGCAGTGTCACTATTGGGGTTCTTCCCCGATTGCCATCTTGACACCCTATTAAACTTGGCGGAATGATTCGGATTGTTCACCCAGGCATATACATCTGTGCTCATGCTCTGTGTTTATGGGTCTTACATTTAACTATGCAGTGTTGCTTTGCTGTTGGACCATCATGTAAAAAGACTACACATGTTTTGTTTATTTCTTGTCACAGCATGTAGTGCTGGGTCTCCATAGCAACAGCACCGGGAGGCGCACGTCACGGGACTCGTGACGTCATTGGAGTCCGCCAGTGCCTGCGCTCAGTCAGATGAATGTTCTGGTAGCAGGAGTCTGATACTTCTGTGTCTATATAAGGTAAGATTCTATGTTTATGTTCATGTCCTGATGAAATTTATGTTCAATAAATGAAACGTTGACTACTGCATGGGTGTTCAGTTAAGCTGATCTGGACATGGCTGACTGATTGACATGCTTAATCCTGTGAGTGCCACAGCCCTTATCTCCTCTACAAATTCTCCACACTCAAGGCACCTAGGTATTTGGTTATTTACAGTTGGAGTGCCGATCACCCTTTCTTTTATATATACATATATATACACTGCTCAAAAAATAAAGGGAACACTAAAATAACACATCCTAGATCTGAATGAATGAAATATTCTTATTAAATACTTTGTTCTTTACATAGTTGAATGTGCTGACAACAAAATCACACAAAAATTATCAATGGAAATTAAATTTATTAACCCATGGAGGTCTGGATTTGGAGTCACACTAAAAATTAAAGTGGAAAAACACACTACAGGCTGATCCAACTTTGATGTAATGTCCTTAAAACAAGTCAAAATGAGGCTCAGTAGTGTGTGTGGCCTCCTTGTGCCTGTATGGCCTCCCTACAATGCCTGGGCATGCTCCTGATGAGGTGGCGGATGGTCTCCTGAGGGATCTCCTCCCAGACCTGGACTAAAGCATCCGACAACTCCTGGACAGTCTGTGGTGCAAAGTGGCGTTGGTGGATGGAGCGAGACATGATGTCCCAGATGTGCTCAATTGGATTCAGATCTGGGGAACGGGCGTGCCAGTCCATAGCATCAATGCCTTCGTCTTGCAGGAACTGCTGACACACTCTAGCCACATGAGGTCTAGCATTGTCTTGCATTAGGGGGAACCCAGGGCCAACCGCACCAGCATATGGTCTCACAAAGGGTCTGAGGATCTCATCTCGGTACCTAATGGCAGTCAGGCTACCTCTGGCGAGCACATGGAGGGCTGTGTGGCCCCCCAAAGAAATGCCACCCAACACCATTACTGACCCACTGCCAAACCAGTCATGCTGGAGGATGTTGCAGGCAGCAGAACGTTCACCTTGGCGTATCCAGACTCTGTCGTGTCTGTCACATGTGCTCAGTGAGAACCTGCTTTCATCTGTGAAGAGCACAGGGCACCAGTGGCGAATTTGCCAATCTTGGTGTTCTCTGGCAAATGCCAAACGTGCTGCACAGTGTTGGGCTGTAAGCACAACCCCCACCTGTGGACTTCGGGCCCTCATACCACCCTCATGGAGTCTGTTTCTGATCGTTTGAGTAGACACATGCACATTTGTGGCTTGCTGGAGGTCATTTTGCAGGGCTCTGGCAGTGCTCCTCCTGTTCCTCCTTACACAAAGGCGGAGGTACCGGTCCTGCTGCTGGGTTGTGCCCTCCTACGGCCTCCTCCACGTCTCCTGATGTACTGGCCTGTCTCCTGGTAGCGCCTCCATGCTCTGGACACTACGCTGACAGACACAGCAAACCTTCTTGCCACAGCTCGCATTGATGTGCCATCCTGGATGAGCTGCACTACCTGAGCCACTTGTGTGGGTTGTAGACTCCGTCTCATGCTACCACTAGAGTGAAAGAACCGCCATCTTTCAAAAATGACCAAAACATCAGCCAGAAAGCACATGAGCTGAGAAGTGGTCTGTGGTCACCACCTGCAGAACAACTCCTTTATTGGGGGTGTCTTGCTAATTGCCTATAATTCCCACCTGTTGTCTATTCCATTTGCACAACAGCATGTGAAATTGATTGTCAATCAGTGTTGCTTCCAAAGTGGACAGTTTGATTTCATAGACGTGTGATTGACTTGGAGTTACATTGTGTTGTTTAAGTGTTCCCTTTATTTTTTTGAGCGGTGTGTGTGTGTATATATATATATATAAAACTAAGTTGAATTGTGGGTGTGAGAGGCAACTCACTACTCACACCAGAAAAATACAGCCGGCACTCCATGGTCTTCAAAACGAGAAAGTGTTTATAGGTGTAAAACCAACATCAGAGTCCAACGTTTCAACACCGCGCAGGGTGTTTTTATCAAGGACAAGTGGTGATGAAGCAAACAGTGCATAGTCAAAACTAACCTTTAAATTCTTTACACATGCACTGAGTGGACCGGGAGGGCACGGAGGGCGGGACGTCTCCGGCAGCACTCACATCCGGCTGTAGGAGATGACATCACTGTTGCCGGGCAACGGATCAACGAGCCGCCTGGGGCATCTCGTCGATGCACTGGAATGTAAACATAGCCATAAACAAACAATATTACACAGTGAATGTGATCAGAGGAAACCAGCATATTTAGTTTCCATATGTGACAAGTGAAAAACGTGTGATTAAAATCGCTGTCAATCAAAACACTGTGGATTATGATTAAGTACTTAAATGGTAACGCTTATATGAAAACCAATAAAAACAAAATATTATATTTAGGCTCTGGATACCCTATTAGCAGATAACACTACCTATAGGAAGCTATCGAGCAACCCCACAGCACAATATAAACAAGAAGTGGATAAGATCTTGTTAACATCATATAATCAAGGAAAAATCAATGAAAAATGCAAAGAGGATCCAATTCAAAAACATCCAAGGGTACCTGTGATTTATTCATTACCAAAAATCCACAAAGATGCTCTCAGACCACCTTTAAGACCCGTCATCTCAGCCAGGGACTCCCTATACTATCCAGTCTCGAAGTTTTTGGACCTCATGGTACAACCCATCATCATTAAGCAACCAACATATCTGAGAGACACAACTGATCTATTAAATATCTTATCTACAATACATGATCTTCCAGCAGACACAATAATGTGCACCCTGGATGTAAAATATTTGTATTCGGCCATTCCACAGGAGGATGGGCTATCCATCATGAGATCCTTTTTAGAATCTAACAACTTTCAACTTTTGGAGATAGATTTATTCATAAATTGCTTAAACTCACACTGCAATGCAACTATTTTTTGCACAATGGCAAATATTATGAACAAACAACTGGCTGTGCCAGGGGTTCTTGTATAGCACCGTTGCTTGCAAATGTATACATGTTTGCCAAAGAACACCTGTTTCTGTCAAATTCCTCAGTTGCTGCCAATATTCTGCTATATAAAAGATATAATGGCAATCTGATTCTATTTTGGACCGTGGGAGAAGACAGTCTGAAACAATTACTGTCAGAGATCAATCTGGTAGACTCACCAATCAGGTTCACTTATCAATATAGTAAAAAGGAAATCCATTATCTGGATGTTTTAATAACCATCAGAGACAGTTATATACATACTTCGATCTACAACAAGCCGACAGATCGCAATACGCTCCTTAATCATTCAAGTTTCCATCCGCCAGCTTTAAAAACTGGATTACCTAAGTCTCAGATGACCAGAGTAGCCTGAATAACCAGTGAACTAGGAGACCTTGATGGAGCCCTGACACAGGTGGTCGACAAATTTAGAGTTAGGGGTTACCCGTATATTATGTTAAAACTACAGAAATCGGAAATCTTGAATAAACAGAGAATCTCGTTACTGCAATCGAAACCTTGTCAACCACTGTCCAAGAAGATACAGTTAGTCACTGAATTCACTACTGCCAGCTCAGTCATTCCAAGAGCTGTACACGCGCTCTGGCCCATTGTAAAGAGCGACAAATCGCTACCTTTTCAAAATGCATCAGTGATGCCCAGTTATAAACGTGAACAGAACATACGTGATCTTTTGGTGAAAACAGATGTCTTCCCTCAGCCGATAATGTCCATCTGCAAAGGATTCTACAGATGCTCTTATTGTAGCACGTGTAATTATCTGACACCTGGCACATCATTTCAACACCCATTGACCAGCAAAAAATACATCATACATCATTTCTTGACATGCAATACCCAATATGTCATTTATGTGATTACCTGCCTGTGCAGGTTGTTGTACGTCGGTCAAACCACAAGATCTTTCAAAGAACGGATGGCCCTTCATAGATCGGCTATAAAAGCCGCTATAGAAGGAAAAGACAATGATCAGCCAGTGCCATGCCACTTTAAACAGTATCATCATCCACTTTCCAGCTTGAAATATCAAATTGTGGATCATATTACTGTCCTTACCAGAGGCGGCGACAGACAGAAATTATTGGCACAAGGTGAAACGCGATGGATCGTTATGTTGAACACCTTGGCTCCACATGGACTCAATGAAAAATTTACATGGAGCATGTTATTATAGTTAGATGTATTCTAGGGTTTAGGAAATTAGCTTCTAGTTTAGTCATTAACCATCCAGTTAATTGAGGGCGGCTGAGAATCTATCATCCAGCTCCTCTAGCAGATGAGAACATTATGAGATTTTACCCAGTCATACGATGTATGACATTATTTTGTTTTTATTGGTTTTCATATAAGCATTACCATTTAAGTACTTAATCGTAATCCACAGTGTTTTGATTGACAGAGATTTTAATCACATCTTTTTCACTTCTCACATATGGAAACTAAATATGCTGGTTTCCTCTGATCACTTTCACTGTGTAAGATTGTTTGTTTATGGCTTTGTTTACTTTCCAGTGCATCGACGGGACACCCCGGGCAGCTCGTTGATCGGTTGCCCGGCAACAGTGATGTCATCTCCTACAGCCGGATGTGAGCGCTGCCGGAGACGTCCCGCCCTCAGCGCCCTCCCGGTCCACTCAGTGCATGTGTAAAGAATTTAAAGGTTAGTTTTGACTATGCATTGTTTGCTTTATCACCACTTGTCCTTGATAAAAGCACCATGCACGGTGTTGAAACGTTGCACTCTGATGTTGGTTTTACACCTATAAACACTTTCTTGTTTTGAAGACCGTGGAGTGCCGGCTGTATTTTTCTGGTTTGAGTAGTGAGTTGCCTCTCACACCCACAATTAACTCTCATTTTATATGCATTTAAGGAGGGCACCCTGGCCATACTCATTTATACGAGTGCCAACTGAACTGTACGTATATATATATATACACATAACATATATATATATATATATATATATGTTAAGTGGTCAGGAAAATGTTAATCATACCATAATAAATAAATAAATAAATACATAAATACACAAACATAATAGTGCCAGTACTGCACATTTGACACCTCATGGTAAGGCTCCTTTCTTTTCTCCCTGGTAATTACGCTCTGGTCCAGTGCAGTGATTGAGGACTCAGATCCACACACACATCAAACTTTGTAGAAGAAGCTGCTACCACTGGGCTTGTGCAGCAGCTCTGCTCTGTCCCTTAAAATAGTAATCACATGATATACTATTGCTATTTTCATATTTTGAGCCACCTGCCAAGAGGATGGTGGGGGGAGTTTCTGGGCAACCAGAAACCACCCTACGTTTCTTTATGCCCAACACCAGGTTGTTGCTGCCCTTGTTGCTGGATGGTGCATCTGTCAGACTCTCATTTGAACTACATTGCACTTTTCTAGGACTGATCATTTAGCATGCACATGTGTATAGCAGTGTCGAGTGTTAGTTTCTTCTGAAGTATAAAATGTGCACAGGTAACAACATTATAAGTCACACACACAATGATATGCATAATTAGCTCACTTGCAAATATCTCTGCCATAATCACATTTGTTTGCTAGTAGTACAACTGTATACTCTCATAGTGGCTCTGTACAGCAGTGTTAAGATCATGTCTGTCCATTATAACATTATTCACTGGTAAGCATATCTCATCAAACATTTTTATAAATGTCTCTGAATATTCTTGATCATCCCCAGCCCAATAGACAAATGTGTTTGCTTTGCAAATGTATTTAATTATTTCACTCTAACACAATGAAACAACCACATTTACATTATAGAAACCTCCTAACCACCAACAGACATTACCAGTCCAATACATAACATAGTAACATAGTAAAATAGTAAATGAGGTTGAAAAGGGGCAAAATGCCCATCGGGTTCAACCTGCACTATGTATCAAGCTGTGCACACTACATTGCACCAGCCTAAGTAATGGTTTCATACCACTTGAGAACTATATTTCTTACCACTCCCAGTTACTTAATGTCAATGTATTAAATGCTAAAGCCTTGGAAACTTTTTTCAGCTAGAAAACTGTCCAAACCGTTTTAAAATGCATTTACAGAGTCTGCCATTATTATCTTCTCTGGTGAGGAGTTCCAAATCCTTATTGCTCTTATGGTGAAGAACCCTTTCCCTCGTTTTGTACAGAATTTTCTCTCCTCTAACCTCATTGAGTGCCCACATGTCCTATACAGAGATCTATTAAGAAACAAATCCCCTGCTAACTATTTATATTGAGCCTTTACACATTTGAAGATATTAATAATGTCTCCTCTTAGTCTCCTCTTTTCAATGGAATACATATTTAACCTATTAAGCCTTTCCTCATACTCGAGTGTCTCTAACCCTTTAATCAGTTTAGTAGCTTGCCTTTGAACTCTTTCGAGCTCCCCAATATCTTTTTTATAATATGGTGCCCAAAATTGAACACAATATTCCAGGTGCGGTCGTACCAATGATTTGTACAGAGGCAGGATAACATCCTCGTCCCTTGTCTCAATACCCCGCTTTATGCACACAAGGACATTATTTGCCTTCTTTGCTGCATTTTGACGTGTACTGTTATTAAACCTAATACCTATGAGCACCCCCAAATCTTTTTCCACTACTGTTACCCCTATATTTTCCCCATTAAGTGTGTAGGATGCAAGTTTTTATTATCCCAAAGTGCATAACTTTGCATTTTTCAATATTGAACCTCATTCCCCATTTTGACACCCAGGTTTCAAGTTTAAGTAAGTTATTCTGTGTTGACTCCACATCGATTTCCGAATGAATTATCTTACACAGTTTAGTATCATCTGCAATGATTGACACTGTGCTTCCCAGGCCTATTCCTAGATCCTTAATAAATATATTGAAAAGTAGCGGGCCAAGTACGGACCCTTGTGGTATTCCACTGTCTACTGGTGCCCAGCTGGAGAACATCACATTGACCACTACTCGTTGTACCCTGTTATCCAACCAATTACCTATCCATGTCCAAATAGTATTTCCTAGGCCAAGTTCCCTTAATTTGATGATCAGTCTCCTGTGCGGCACTGTATCGAAGGCTTTTGCAAAATATAAATAGACCACAGCCACTGCTTTGCCCTGGTCAAGATTATCGCTCACTTCCTCATAGAAGCTAATTGAGTTAGTTTGACAGGGTCTGTCCCTCACAAACCCATGCTGACTTTTGCTAATAATATTAGTATTCCCCAGATAATCCTCTATGCTATCCCTCAAAATTCCTTCCAATAGTTTACCCACTACAGAGGTTATACTAACTGGTCTATAGTTCCCAGGAAGATTTTTAGAACCCTTTTTAAATAATGGCACTACCTCAGCTCTACGCCAATGCCTCGGTACCATATCTGTTCTAATTGAACTATAGAAAATCAAGCCTTGCTAACTGTGCCCTAAGTTCCATAATAACCCTCGGGTGAAAACCATCTGGGCCCAGAGATTTATTAATCTTTAAGTTGCTTAGTGTCTCCAGGACTACTTCCTCTCTTAAACAAACATCTAGTCAACAATCATTACCTTCACTGTCATTATGAACTACTATCACCTTCTGATCCTCCCTGGTGAATACTGATGAAAAAAAAATGTTCAGTATATCTGCTTTTATTTTGCCATCATTTATCAAGGCTCCCAGGTCATCTTTTAAAGGGCCTACATTATCCTTTTTTAACCTTTTGCTGTTTATGTATTTATAAAACTTTTAGGATTAGCTTTACTCTCTATAGCGATTTGTTTTTCGCTTACAATTTTAGCTGCTCATTCTTTTTTTTATCTTTAATTGCATTCCTTGTAATACTGGAATAACTCCTCCCCTCCAATTGAGCACACCTCTTTTTAGCCATTTCTTTTTTTACCTCATTATTAAGCCACATCGGTTTGTGTTTAGTACTCCTGCATTTACTGCTCATGGGAATAAATTTGTGAATATTGCCATACAGCAACCCTTTTAAAACATCCCACATTTCCAATGCGTCCTTACCATGAAACAAAACTCCCCAGTCAGTGCTGTTTATTGCCTGTCTCAGCATATTGAAGTTATTTTTTCTAAAGTTTAATGTTTTGGTTCATCCCTTGTAGCTATGTTCCTTGAAACTGATGTGGAATGTGATCATATAGTGATCACTCTTTCCAAAGGTGTCCCCAACTGTAATGTATGATATAATGTCCACATTATTGGTAATAACTAGGTCTAGAATATTATTACCTCTGGTTCGGTCCTCGACTAATTAAGATAAATATTCATCCTTTATTGTGTTTAGAAACCTGCGGCTCCTAGCTTTTACACATGAATCATTACACCAATTAATATCAGGATAATTTAAATCCCCTATCACTAGGATGTCCCCCATTCCCGCAGCTTTTTCAATTTGCTGCAAGAGTTGTTCCTCCTCATGTATGCTAATATCTGGTTGTTTGTAGCACGTGTCAGTGACTAGTTTTTTTTGCTTCAATGCCCCCACTTGTGATCTCAACCCACAGTGATCTATTAAGTTAGGTTTTAGAGATGGCTTTACATAGAGACATACCCCTCCTCCCCTTTTGGTAGCCCTATCCCTCCTGAAAGTGAATATCTCTCCAAATTAGCAACCCAGTCATGGGAGTCATCCCACCATGTTTCCATAATACCTATATTATCATATTGATTTTTTGATACAAGCCATTCTAATTCCCCCATTTTACCTGATAGACTTCTCGCATTTGCAAGCATACATTTTAGCCTACTATTTCCCTTGCCCATTTGTTTTAATGGTATCTTATTATTTACAAGTGCTTTTCTAGAATTACTCATATGAACTGTTATTCTCCCCTCGCCCTTAGCACCGCCAACATACTTAATAAAGCCTTTTTTTACTACTATCCCTATTTATAACTATTAGGTCTTTCTAACCCCCACCCCCTCCTGATGTAGGTATTTTCCCTTATGCTATGGACTTAATTTTCTATATATCGTACTGTTGAACCATAACCGTCGTAAGGTACTAATTTTGGAAAACCAATGACAGTAATTCCTGTGTCAATATCCCTGCAATTACCCTTGCCAGCTGATCTTTCCCTCCCCCCTTTGCCACACCCATTTTGTTCACTACCCTCATCCTTACTGTTCTCACTGTTTGACCCGTAGCTTCTACCTAAACCCTCCCCCCAGGCACCTAGTTTAAAAGCTCCTCCAATGTTCTAACCATCCTGCCTTACAGCACCGCAGCCCCCTCCTCATTCAGGTTCAGTCCATTGCGGCAAAAAAGATGGCACCTGACTGAGAAGTCTGCCCAGTGTTCCAAGAACACAAACCCCTTCTTCCTACACCAGTCTCTAAGCCACACATTTACCTCCCTAATCTCCCTCTCTCTCCCTGGGCTAGCGTGTGGCACTGGTAATATTTCAGATAATATTACCCTAGATGTCCTTGCCTAATTCCCTATAGTCTTTCTTAATGACATCCCACCTACCACTAACTTTGACCGCCGGGTCTTTACCAGCCCTTCCCAACAATCTGTCTACCCGGTCCACGATGTGTCGTACCTGAGCACCCGGGAGACAACAGACCGTACAGCGATCCAGGTCCCGGTAGCAGATTTCCCTGTCTGTCTTCCTGATAATATAATCCCCTACCACCACAATCTGACTAGGAACCTCACTATCTTTTTTTCACACCTGTACCGGAGTGACCGCTCCTCCAGTTGCTAAAGGGAACAGTCTCCTCTGGCTCCATCATTTCCTCACTGCCAACCTCAGAATCTTTGTCCAGTCGGGCAAATTTGTTGGGGTTTGGCAGATTGGAGATGTCCTGTCTCCCCCTCTTCTTCTTCCTTCTACTGGTGACACAGCTGTCTACCTGGTCATCCTCGTTTACCAGTGTTCCCCCCTGCAACTCCTGCACTGTTCTATCCAAACTTTGCTTGAGCTTGTGAATACTCCTCAGTCGCGTAACAATCCACTCTATATCAGTTACCTGGGCTTCGAGGGCAGGCATTCGCTCCCATCTCGCACAGATGTACCCACATTCGAACTGTTGTTCCAGGTGTGCATACATCATGCACAACACAAACTGAGTGAGATTCCCAATCTCGGCCACCCCCATTTTTGATAATTGCTAGCTCACTTTTACCCCCAGAAAAATGAAAAATACAGTAATGGAAAAAGGGAGAACAATCAATTGTACAATAAGGTAGGGAAAGCTAATACTCTTTCGCTCCCTGCACCCTATACAATACTAACTATAATAAACAATACAGTACTATTGCCTAGCTGTGAAGAAAGACAATGGCCCTCATTCCGAGTTGATTGCTCGGTAAAAATCTTCGCATCGCAGCGATTTTCCGCTTAATGCGCATGCGCAATGTTCGCACTGCGACTGCGCCAAGTAAATTTGCTATGTAATTAGGAATTTTACTCACGGCTTTTTCATCGGTCTGGCGATCGTAATGTGATTGACAGGAAATGGGTGTTACTGGGCGGAAACAGGCCGTTTTATGGGCGTGTGGGAAAAAACGCTACCGTTTCCGGAAAAAACGCAGGAGTGGCCGGAGAAACGGGGGAGTGTCTGGGCGAACGCTGGGTGTGTTTGTGACGTCAAACCAGGAACGACAAGCACTGAACTGATCGCAGATGGCGAGTAAGTCTGGAGCTACTCTGAAACTGCTACGAGGTGTGTAATCGCAATATTGCGAATACATCGTTCGCAATTTTAAGATGCTAAGATTCACTCCCAGTAGGCGGCGGCTTAGCGTGAGCAACTCTGCTAAAATTGCCTTGCGAGCGACCAACTCGGAATGAGGGCCAATGATCAGTACAATCACAGAACAGTAATTGGTAATTCAAATCAAGGACAAAGGGAGAGAGAAAAGAAGAAAAACACTTATGTACTATACAATGGCCCTCATTCCGAGTTGTTCGCTCGGTAAATTTCATCGCATCGCAGCGATTTTCCGCTTAGTGCGCATGCGCAATGTCCGCACCGCGACTGCGCCAAGTAAATTTGCTATGAAGATAGGATTTTTACTCAGGGCTTTTTCTTCGCTCCGGCGATCGTAGTGTGATTGACAGGAAATGGGTGTTACTGGGCGGAAACACGGCGTTTTATGGGCGTGTGGATAAAAACGCTACCGTTTCCGGAAAAAACGCGGGAGTGGCTGGAGAAACGGAGGAGTGTCTGGGCGAACGCTGGGTGTGTTTGTGACGTCAAACCAGGAACGACAAGCACTGAACTGATCGCAGATGCCGAGTAAGTCTGAAGCTACTCTGAAACTGCTACGAGGTGTGTAATCGCAATATTGCGAATACATCGTTCGCAATTTTAAGAAGCTAAGATTCACTCCCAGTAGGCGGCGGCTTAGCGTGTGTAACTCTGCTAAAATCGCCTTGCGAGCGAACAACTCGGAATGAGGGCCAATATACAGCAATTCAAAAACAGTAATAGTAATATAATAAAGTAGTTAATATGATACTTATCTGTGTGGGCCCTCTCCTGCAGCACCCCATGTACCTCCTCACTTCTCCAGCTGTCCTGCAGTCCCTGCTCAAGCTTCCCTGCAGCTGATCAGTCTCCGGCTTTCAGCACCTCAGTCCCACTCCTCAGTCTACTGCAGATATTGTGCCTCTGGCTCCTGGCACCCCTCATCCTGCCGCCTGCAGTTGTTGCGGAGGGAGCTTTGCAGCTCAGGCTTATGGCGTCTGCTGTCTCCTGCTGTTCCGACACACGCTGCTCCGTCCTCACACTTCATCATTTTATTTACAGTATTTACAGTATTTAGGCCTAAATGGCTTTCACCATTTTAGTTAAAACAACAAAAATAATATACCTTTAGGAATTTAAAAAAATTCTTGCTTCATTGTTTGATGTGGATCGAAAACATTCTTCTTTTTCTTTTTTTCTTTTTGTTGGTGGAGTTCTTTCTTCATCCTGTATGACCTGTCAAACGATGCTGTCTATATGCTGGTGAACCAGTACTATGTAGTTTTTCTGGTCAGACTAAAATGTGTAAAATAAACTCATTTAAACACTACTCCCTACCAAAGGAAGATCAGTAAATATATCAGGAATGTTAAATGCAGAGCCGACCCTAACCAATATGATGCCCTAGGCAAGATTTTGGCTGGTGCCCCCTAGCACCATCGCTGGTTCCGCCTCTGACCTTGCACCTCTTTCCCAGCACCATCACCCCTCACCCATAGCAGTCCTTATTTTGGTGTTTGTACCCCCTATATTTTAAATAGGAACAGTTCACACATTTGGCGCACAGCCCAAAATGGGGTATGTTTTTGCTGGCAAGGGGCATGGCCACACAATAGTAACCCCAATTCCAATTACGCCACACAGTACTGCAACTTCATTCACATTTTATCACGCGATAGTATCTATAATTCATATTACATCCCACAGTAGTATCACTTTACCTTATAAACGTTACTCCTCACAGTAGAGCCCCTTATTCACATTACATCACACTGAATTGCTCCTTATTCACATTACACCACAACCTATTGCTCTTTATTCACATTAGACAACACAGTAGTGCCCTTTCTATATGCAACGCCACATAGTAGAGCACCTTATACACATAATGCCACACATTAGTAATGCATTTATACACAATTCCACACAGTAATGCCCCTTACACATATGAGACACAATAATGTCCTTGTAAACATAATGCGCCTTACACATTATGACAACCTTTATTAATGCCATTTTACACATAATGTCCCTTACACATATGCTGCACATTATTAATGCCCTTATACACATAATGACACACATAGTGCCCCCTACACATTTGCTGCACATTATTAGTGCCCCGATTCACATAATGACACACATACAGTAGTACCCGGTTACACATATACCGCACATTATTAATGCCCTTATACACATAATGACACACAGAGTGCCCCTTTACACATATGTTGCACATTATTAATGCATTTTTACATGACACACATAATGTTCCTTACACATATTCCGAACACTACTGCACAACCAACCCACTCACATGCACACAGCACTCACACTGCCACTAACACTGTGACCTCTGCCTCTGCTTGGATACAGTGTCCTCATAAATCTTGCCTCAGTACTAACATCGGGCACCTTTTTTTATGAAAATGCATCTTCTTTACATTTCTATGTGGCTAGGATACACAAGCAGCTTCTGCTGATTAAACTGATATGCAGCATGCCTATATACTGTGTGAGACTGTGGCTGTATCTGCATATGAAATGCTACACACAGAATATAGGCATGCTGCATATCATTTTAATCAGCAGAAGCTGCTGATGCCCCTAGGCATATCAAATGCCCTAGGCAATTGCCTAGATTGCCTATGCCTGTGGCCGGCTCTGGTTAAATGATTGTGTAATGTGCGTTAATTGTATGAGGTATGTTCTTTGTGTAATATGGTTGCTTTGTTAAATGTGAGCAGTAACTAAAAAAAATACAAATATGTGCAGATAATATAAAATTCCCAAATCCAATTAACTCTGCAGGTTGCATGCTCAGAAACTCTTGATCACTGGATAGTGGGCCTAATTCATCATGGATCACTATTCTGAGAAATTGCAGTTGTCTGCAAGTAGAAAGGCTCCACCCCGACAGGAAGAAAAAACACCCTGTGCAATTTTGTGAATGCATTGCAGATCGCTATCCATTTGTGAATGCATTGCAAACAGCTACACAATTTCCAGAACATTGAAGATTTTTTGCCATCTGAGCAAATGTAAGTAGGTCTGAGGCTGCCACTTATCTGTGACTGAGATGGTCTGGAAGTGGTCTGCACTGTCGTCAGTGACCCTCCTCAAAAATGCCTGGGCATACCTGCGTTTTTTCTGACACACAGAAAATGTCAGGTTTCCACCCAGAAATGAAGGCTTCCTGTCAGTCAAACAGCAGCTGCATTGCATTTACGATCTGTATGATTTTCTGTTGCTATTACCCCTCATGCGTGCACAATGCAAATGTTATGCATGTGCAGTAATTAGATAATTTGCTAATTTTCTAATGAGCGATCCATGCTGAATTAGGCCACAGACAAGACAAGAGCGGAAATCACTAAATGTTAGTAGTTTGTAGCTGGTCAATTGTTTATATTGTATGCATGAAATGTAGATAAAACACCATCAACACCTGCTCTTCCTAGCAGTGACCAATCATTTTCATGCAATCTTGACAGTATTTCATAATTTATTCAGGAATTCTGTGCATTTTAAGATGTGATGCCAGTGAAATACTTTTCATGATGTTCATTTTTAATTTAATAGTCCCTTAAATTGAAAGCTAAGGACTATTTTTTATATGCATGTTTTCTCCAGAAATACAATATCCAGAAAGTTTCAATAATTAGAAAGCTAAAAAATAATAATTATTGTTCCTATTTGGTGACAAGTCCATCCTGAAGGGCAGATAGAATATGTCCCACAATCAACATAGATAATAGAAACCAGATAATATGAATAACTAATTGATACATGGTGGAAGTTCCTTGTGTCCTGATATACTGTACAGGGGCTCTGTAAAATAAGGGTTAAATGACTGTATAGTAGAGATGAGTGGGTTTGGTTCTCGGAGAACCAAACCCACCCAAACATTGAGATCCGAGCTGGGATCTGAGTCCATCTTGAGACTTCCCGCCTTACTCAGCTCCCAAAGCAAGGCCAAATGTCATATTCCCGCTGTCGGATTCTCGCGGGTTTTGGATTCTATATAAGTCAACGTGAATCTGCACCATCTTCACTACAGCTGTGGAAAATGTACTGAACGAATGTGTCTGTCTCAGTACTGTGTTGTCTGGCATGGGGAAGGTGTTCTGTGTGCTGTATCTGAAATGGGTGCTCTCTCTGTCTGCGGTATCTGAAAGGGGTGCTTTGTCTTCCGTATCAGTACAGGCAGGGTGCTCTTCCTGCTGTATTAGCCAGGGTTGCTCTGTCTGCTGTATCAGTCCAGGGGTGCTCGGTCTGTCATATCCTGGGGTGCCCTGTCTGCTGTATCAGTCCAGGGGTGCTCTGTCTGCTCTATCAGTCCAGGGGTGCCCTGTCTGCTCTATCAGTCCAGTGGTGTTAAGTCTGCTGTATCAGTCCAGGGGTGTTGGCATGCTGTATCGGAAAGGGGTGATATGTCTGTCCATCCAGGGGCTCCACCCCAGTGTAAAATTAAAATAATAAAAGCTACAAACAACGGTGTACTATACAATGTTTATTTTATTTTCATAAGTACTCTGACACTGCCAGTCAGACTGCAGTATATTATTTCCTACTCATTCACGTATGGTGCAACGCTATTCGTGAAGGTCAACCGCAGTGTTTGACTACCATTTGTGACTCATATACGTATTGAGCAACGCTGTTGGTGAAGCTAAACTGCATTGTGTAATAATTAGAGATGAACGGGTTTGGTTCCTCGGGAACCGAACCCCCCCAAACTTCACCCATTTTACACGGTTCCGAGGCAGCCTCAGATCTTCCCGCCTTGCTCGGTTAACCAGAACGCGCCCGAACGTCATCATCCTGCTGTCGGATTCTCGCGAGATTCGTATTCTATATAAGGAGACGTGCGTCGCCGCCATTTTCACTTGTTCTTTGGAGATTGAACGGAGAGGACGTGGCTACGTGGCTACGTTCTCTCCCTGAAAAGCTCCGTAATCTGTGCTCAGTGTGCTGAAAATATCTGTGCTCAGTGTGCTGCAAATAATTTGTGCTCAGTGTGCTGAAAATATCTATGTTCTCTGCCTGAAAACGCTCCATATCTGTGCTCAGTGTGCTCCAAATATCTGATCAGTGTGCTGCATTGTGGGGACTAGGGACCACCAGTATATAATATAATATATATATATATATATATATATATATATATAGTATATAATCTATATACTTTTCTATAGCTTCTACACTGCTTGTCAGGACACATGGTCATAGTTACACTGCGCTGTACTGATATATACAGTAATATATATACTTTTCTATAGCTTCTATACTGCTTGTCAGGACACACATGTGTCACAGTTACACCACTCTGTACTGATATATACAATAATTTTAAATCATTTTCTATAGCTTCTATACTGCTTGTCAGGACACACATGTGTCACAGTTGCACCGCTCTGTACTGTATTATATACAATAATTTTAAATCGTTTTGTATAGGTTCTATACTGCTTGTCAGGACACAAATGTGTCACAGTTACACCGCTCTGTACTGAATTATATACAATCATTTTAAATAATTTTCTATAGCTTCTATACTGCTTGTCAGGACACACATGTGTCACAGTTACACCGCTCTGTACTGAATTATATACAATCATTTTAAATAATTTTCTATAGCTTCTATACTGCTTGTCAGGACACACATGTGTCACAGCTACACCGCTCTGTACTAAATTATATACAATAATTTGAAATCATTTTCTATAGCTTCTATACTGCTTGTCAGGACACACATGTGTCACAGTTACACCGCTCTGTACTAAATTATATACAATAATTTTAAATCATTTTCTATAGCTTCTATACTGCTTGTCAGGACACACATGTGTCACAGTTACACCGCTCTGTACTGCATTATATACAATAATTTTAAATAATTTTCTATAGCTTCTATACTGCTTGTCAAGACACACATGTGTCACAGTTACACCGCTCTGTACTGAATTATATACAATAATTTTAAATCATTTTCTATAGCTTCTATACTGCTTGTCAGGACACACATGTGTCACAGTTACACCGCTCTGTACTAAATTATATACAATAATTTTAAATCATTTTCTATAGCTTCTATACTGCTTGTCAGGACACACATGTGTCACAGTTACACCGCTCTGTACTGAATTATATACAATCATTTTAAATAATTTTCTATAGCGTCAATACTGCTTGTCAGGACACACATGTATCACAGTTACACCGCTCTGTACTGAATTATATACAATAATTTTAAATAATTTTCTATAGCTTCTATACTGCTTGTCAGGACACACATGTGTCACAGTTACACCGCTCTGTACTGAATTATATACAATAATTTTAAATCATTTTCTATAGCTTCTATACTGCTTGTCAGGACACACATGTGTCACAGTTACACCGCTCTGTACTAAATTATATACAATAATTTTAAATCATTTTCTATAGCTTCTATACTGCTTGTCAGGACACACATGTGTCACAGTTACACCGCTCTGTACTGAATTATATACAATCATTTTAAATAATTTTATATAGCTTCAATACTGCTTGTCAGGACACATATGTGTCACAGTTACACCGCTCTGTACTGAATTATATACAATAATTTTAAATAATTTTCTATAGCTTCTAAACTGCTTGTCAGGACACACATGTGTCACAGTTACACCGCTCTGTACTGAATTATATACAATAATTTTAAATAATTTTCTATAGCTTCTATACTGCTTGTCAGGACACACATGTGTCACAGTTACACCGCTCTGTACTGAATTATATACAATAATTTTAAATCATTTTCTATAGCTTCTATACTGCTTGTCAGGACACACATGTGTCACAGTTACACCGCTCTGTACTAAATTATATACAATAATTTTAAATCATTTTCTATAGCTTCTATACTGCTTGTCAGGACACACATGTGTCACAGTTACACCGCTCTGTACTGCATTATATACAATAATTTTAAATAATTTTCTATAGCTTCTATACTGCTTGTCAAGACACACATGTGTCACAGTTACACCGCTCTGTACTGAATTATATACAATAATTTTAAATCATTTTCTATAGCTTCTATACTGCTTGTCAGGACACACATGTGTCACAGTTACACCGCTCTGTACTAAATTATATACAATAATTTTAAATCATTTTCTATAGCTTCTATACTGCTTGTCAGGACACACATGTGTCACAGTTACACCGCTCTGTACTGAATTATATACAATCATTTTAAATAATTTTCTATAGCGTCAATACTGCTTGTCAGGACACACATGTATCACAGTTACACCGCTCTGTACTGAATTATATACAATAATTTTAAATAATTTTCTATAGCTTCTATACTGCTTGTCAGGACACACATGTGTCACAGTTACACCGCTCTGTACTGAATTATATACAATAATTTTAAATCATTTTCTATAGCTTCTATACTGCTTGTCAGGACACACATGTGTCACAGTTACACCGCTCTGTACTAAATTATATACAATAATTTTAAATCATTTTCTATAGCTTCTATACTGCTTGTCAGGACACACATGTGTCACAGTTACACCGCTCTGTACTGAATTATATACAATCATTTTAAATAATTTTATATAGCTTCAATACTGCTTGTCAGGACACATATGTGTCACAGTTACACCGCTCTGTACTGAATTATATACAATAATTTTAAATAATTTTCTATAGCTTCTAAACTGCTTGTCAGGACACACATGTGTCACAGTTACACCGCTCTGTACTGAATTATATACAATAATTTTAAATAATTTTCTATAGCTTCTATACTGCTTGTCAGGACACACATGTGTCACAGTTACACCGCTCTGTACTGAATTATATACAATAATTTTAAATCATTTTCTATAGCTTCTATACTGCTTGTCAGGACACACATGTGTCACAGTTACACCGCTCTGTACTAAATTATATACAATAATTTTAAATCATTTTCTATAGCTTCTATACTGCTTGTCAGGACACACATGTGTCACAGTTACACCGCTCTGTACTGAATTATATACAATCATTTTAAATAATTTTCTATAGCTTCTATACTGCTTGTCAGGACACACATGTGTCACAGTTACACCGCTCTGTACTGAATTATATACAATAATTTTAAATAATTTTCTATAGCTTCTAAACTGCTTGTCAGGACACACATGTGTTACAGTTACACAGCTCTGTACTGAATTATATACAATAATTTTAAATCATTTTCTATAGCTTCTATACTGCTTGTCAGGACACACATGTGTCACAGTTACACCGTTCTGTACTGAATTATATACAATAATTTTAAATCATTTTCTATAACTTCTATACTGCTTGTCAGGACACACATGTGTCACAGTTACACCGCTCTGTACTAAATTATACACAATAATTTTAAATCATTTTCTATAGCTTCTATACTGCTTGTCAGGACACACATGTGTCACAGTTACACCGCTCTGTACTGAATTATATACAATAATTTTAAATAAGTTTCTATAGCTTCTATACTGCTTGTCAGGACACACATGTGTCACAGTTACACCGCTTTGTACTGAATTATATACAATAATTTTAAATAATTTTCTATAGCTTCTATACTGCTTGTCAGGACACACATGTGTCACAGTTACACCGCTCTGTACTGAATTATATACAATAATTTTAAATCATTTTCTGTAGCTTCTATACTGCTTGTCAGGACACACATGTGTCACAGTTGCACCGCTCTGTACTGTATTATATACAATAATTTTAAATCGTTTTCTATAGCTTCTATACTGCTTGTCAGGACACAAATGTGTCACAGTTACACCGCTCTGTACTGAATTATATACAATCATTTTAAATAATTTTCTATAGCTTCTATACTGCTTGTCAGGACACACATGTGTCACAGTTACACCGCTCTGTATTGAATTATATACAATCATTTTAAATCATTTTCTATAGCTTCTATACTGCTTGTCAGGACACACATGTGTCACAGCTACACCGCTCTGTACTAAATTATATACAATAATTTGAAATCATTTTCTATAGCTTCTATACTGCTTGTCATGAAACACATGTGTCACAGTTACACCGCTCTGTACTAAATTATATACAATAATTTTAAATCATTTTCTATAGCTTCTATACTGCTTGTCAGGACACACATGTGTCACAGTTACACCGCTCTGTACTGCATTATATACAATCATTTTAAATAATTTTCTATAGCTTCAATACTGCTTGTCAGGACACACATGTGTCACAGTTACACCGCTCTGTACTGAATTATATACAATAATTTTAAATAATTTTCTATAGCTTCTATACTGCTTGTCAGGACACACATGTGTCACAGTTACACCGCTCTGTACTGAATTATATACAATAATTTTAAATCATTTTCTATAGCTTCTATACTGCTTGTCAGGACACACATGTGTCACAGTTACACCGCTCTGTACTAAATTATATACAATAATTTTAAATCATTTTCTATAGCTTCTATACTGCTTGTCAGGACACACATGTGTCACAGTTACACCGCTCTGTACTGAATTATATACAATCATTTTAAATAATTTTCTATAGCTTCAATACTGCTTGTCAGGACACACATGTGTCACAGTTACACCGCTCTGTACTGAATTATATACAATAATTTTAAATAATTTTCTATAGCTTCTAAACTGCTTGTCAGGACACACATGTGTCACAGTTACACCGCTCTGTACTGAATTATATACAATAAATTTAAATCATTTTCTATAGCTTCTATACTGCTTGTCAGGACACACATGTGTCACAGTTACACCGCTCTGAACTGCATTATATACAATCATTTTAAATAATTTTCTATAGCTTCAATACTGCTTGTCAGGACACACATGTGTCACAGTTACACCGCTCTGTACTGAATAATATACAATAATTTTAAATAATTTTCTATAGCTTCTATACTGCTTGTCAGGACACACATGTGTCACAGTTACACCGCTCTGTACTGAATTATATACAATAATTTTAAATCATTTTCTATAGCTTCTCTACTGCTTGTCAGGACACACATGTGTCACAGTTACACCGCTCTGTACTGAATTATATACAATAATTTTAAATAATTTTCTATAGCTTCTATACTGCTTGTCAGGACACATATGTGTCACAGTTACACCGCTCTGTACTGAATTATATACAATCATTTTAAATCATTTTCTATAGCTTCTATACTGCTTGTCAGGACACACATGTGTCACAGTTACACCGCTCTGTACTGAATTATATACAATAATTTTAAATAATTTTCTATAGCTTCTAAACTGCTTGTCAGGACACACATGTGTCACAGTTACACCGCTCTGTACTGAATTATATACAATAATTTTAAATCATTTTCTATAGCTTCTATACTGCTTCTCAGGACACACATGTGTCACAGTTACACCGTTCTGTACTAAATTATATACAATAATTTTAAATCATTTTCTATAACTTCTATACTGCTTGTCAGGACACACATGTGTCACAGTTACACCGCTCTGTACTAAATTATACACAATAATTTTAAATCATTTTCTATAGCTTCTACACTGCTTGTCAGGACACACGTGTCACAGTTACACCGCTCTGTACTGAATTATATACAATAATTTTAAATCATTTTCTATAGCTTCTATACTGCTTGTCAGGACACACATGTGTCACAGTTACACCGCTTTGTACTGAATTATATACAATAATTTTAAATAATTTTCTATAGCTTCTATACTGCTTGTCAGGACACACATGTGTCACAGTTACACCGCTCTGTACTGAATTATATACAATAATTTTAAATAAGTTTCTATAGCTTCTATACTGCTTGTCAGGACACACATGTGTCACAGTTACACCGCTCTGTACTGAATTATATACAATAATTTTAAATCATTTTCTATAGCTTCTATACTGCTTGTCAGGACACACATGTGTCACAGTTACACCGCTCTGTACTGAATTATATACAATAATTTTAAATCATTTTCTATAGCTTCTATACTGCTTGTCAGGACACACATGTGTCACAGTTACACCGCTCTGTACTAAATTATATACAATAATTTTAAATCATTTTCTATAGCTTCTATACTGCTTGTCAGGACACACATGTGTCACAGTTACACCGCTCTGTACTGAATTATATACAATCATTTTAAATAATTTTCTATAGCTTCAATACTGCTTGTCAGGACACACATGTGTCACAGTTACACCGCTCTGTACTGAATTATATACAATAATTTTAAATAATTTTCTATAGCTTCTAAACTGCTTGTCAGGACACACATGTGTCACAGTTACACCGCTCTGTACTGAATTATATACAATAAATTTAAATCATTTTCTATAGCTTCTATACTGCTTGTCAGGACACACATGTGTCACAGTTACACCGCTCTGAACTGCATTATATACAATCATTTTAAATAATTTTCTATAGCTTCAATACTGCTTGTCAGGACACACATGTGTCCCAGTTACACCGCTCTGTACTGAATAATATACAATAATTTTAAATAATTTTCTATAGCTTCTATACTGCTTGTCAGGACACACATGTGTCACAGTTACACCGCTCTGTACTGAATTATATACAATAATTTTAAATCATTTTCTATAGCTTCTCTACTGCTTGTCAGGACACACATGTGTCACAGTTACACCGCTCTGTACTGAATTATATACAATAATTTTAAATAATTTTCTATAGCTTCTATACTGCTTGTCAGGACACATATGTGTCACAGTTACACCGCTCTGTACTGAATTATATACAATCATTTTAAATCATTTTCTATAGCTTCTATACTGCTTGTCAGGACACACATGTGTCACAGTTACACCGCTCTGTACTGAATTATATACAATAATTTTAAATAATTTTCTATAGCTTCTAAACTGCTTGTCAGGACACACATGTGTCACAGTTACACCGCTCTGTACTGAATTATATACAATAATTTTAAATCATTTTCTATAGCTTCTATACTGCTTGTCAGGACACACATGTGTCACAGTTACACCGTTCTGTACTAAATTATATACAATAATTTTAAATCATTTTCTATAACTTCTATACTGCTTGTCAGGACACACATGTGTCACAGTTACACCGCTCTGTACTAAATTATACACAATAATTTTAAATCATTTTCTATAGCTTCTATACTGCTTGTCAGGACACACATGTGTCACAGTTACACCGCTCTGTACTGAATTATATACAATAATTTTAAATAATTTTCTATAGCTTCTATACTGCTTGTCAGGACACACATGTGTCACAGTTACACCGCTTTGTACTGAATTATATACAATAATTTTAAATAATTTTCTATAGCTTCTATACTGCTTGTCAGGACACACATGTGTCACAGTTACACCGCTCTGTACTGAATTATATACAATAATTTTAAATCAGTTTCTATAGCTTCTATACTGCTTGTCAGGACACACATGTGTCACAGTTACACCGCTCTGTACTGAATTATATACAATAATTTTAAATCATTTTCTATAGCTTCTATACTGCTTGTCAGGACACACATGTGTCACAGTTACACGGCTCTGAACTGCATTATATACAATCATTTTAAATAATTTTCTATAACTTCAATACTGCTTGTCAGGACACACATGTGTCACAGTTACACCGCTCTGTACTGAATAATATACAATAATTTTAAATAATTTTCTATAGCTTCTATACTGCTTGTCAGGACACACATGTGTCACAGTTACACCGCTCTGTACTGAATTATATACAATAATTTTAAATAATTTTCTATAGCTTCTATACTGCTTGTCAGGACACACATGTGTCACAGTTACACCGCTCTGTACTAAATTATATACAATAATTTTAAATCATTTTCTATAGCTTCTATACTGCTTGTCAGGACACACATGTGTCACAGTTACACCGCTCTGTACTGAATTATATACAATCATTTTAAATAATTTTCTATAGCTTCTATACTGCTTGTCAGGACACACATGTGTCACAGTTACACCGCTCTGTACTGAATTATATACAATAATTTTAAATAATTTTCTTTAGCTTCTATACTGCTTGTCAGGACACACATGTGTCACAGTTACACCGCTCTGAACTGCATTATATACAATCATTTTAAATAATTTTCTATAACTTCAATACTGCTTGTCAGGACACACGTGTCACAGTTACACCGCTCTGTACTGAATAATATACAATAATTTTAAATAATTTTCTATAGCTTCTATACTGCTTGTCAGGACACACATGTGTCACAGTTACACCGCTCTGTACTGAATTATATACAATAATTTTAAATAATTTTCTATAGCTTCTATACTGCTTGTCAGGACACACATGTGTCACAGTTACACCGCTCTGTACTGAATTATATACAATCATTTTAAATAATTTTCTATAGCTTCTATACTGCTTGTCAGGACACACATGTGTCACAGTTACACCGCTCTGTACTGAATTATATACAATAATTTTAAATAATTTTCTATAGCTTCTAAACTGCTTGTCAGGACACACATGTGTCACAGTTACACCGCTCTGTACTGAATTATATACAATAATTTTAAATCATTTTCTATAACTTCTAAACTGCTTGTCAGGACACACATGTGTCACAGTTACACCGCTCTGTACTAAATTATACACAATAATTTTAAATCATTTTCTATAGCTTCTATACTGCTTGTCAGGACACACATGTGTCACAGTTACACCGCTCTGTACTGAATTATATACAATAATTTTAAATCATTTTCTATAGCTTCTATACTGCTTGTCAGGACACACATGTGTCACAGTTACACCGCTTTGTACTGAATTATATACAATAATTTTAAATAATTTTCTATAGCTTCTATACTGCTTGTCAGGACACACATGTGTCACAGTTACACCGCTCTGTACTGAATTATATACAATAATTTTAAATCATTTTCTGTAGCTTCTATACTGCTTGTCAGGACACACATGTGTCACAGTTACACCGCTCTGTACTGAATTATATACAATAATTTTAAATAATTTTCTATAGCTTCTATACTGCTTGTCAGGACACACATGTGTCACAGTTACACCGCTCTGAAGTAAATTATATACAATAATTTTAAATCATTTTCTATAGCTTCTATACTGCTTGTCAGGACACACATGTGTCACAGTTACACCGCTCTGTACTGAATTATATACAATAATTTTAAATAATTTTCTAAAACTTCTATACTGCTTGTCAGGACACACATGTGTCACAGTTACACCGCTTTGTACTGAATTATATACAATAATTTTAAATAATTTTCTATAGCTTCAATACTGCTTGTCAGGACACACATGTGTCACAGTTACACCGCTCTGTACTGAATAATATACAATAATTTTAAATAATTTTCTATAGCTTCTATACTGCTTGTCAGGACACACATGTGTCACAGTTACACCGCTCTGTACTAAATTATATACAATAATTTTAAATCATTTTCTATAGCTTCTATACTGCTTGTCAGGACACACATGTGTCACAGTTACACCGCTCTGTACTGAATTATATACAATCATTTTAAATCATTTTCTATAGCTTCTATACTGCTTGTCAGGACACACATGTGTCACAGTTACACCGCTCTGTACTAAATTATATACAATAATTTTAAATCATTTTCTATAGCTTCTAAACTGCTTGTCAGGACACACATGTGTCACAGTTACACCGCTCTGTACTGAATTATATACAATAATTTTAAATCATTTTCTATAGCTTCTATACTGCTTGTCAGGACACACATGTGTCACAGTTACACCGCTCTGAAGTAAATTATATACAATAATTTTAAATCATTTTCTATAGCTTCTATACTGCTTGTCAGGACACACATGTGTCACAGTTACACCGCTCTGTACTGAATTATATACAATAATTTTAAATCATTTTCAATAGCTTCTATACTGCTTGTCAGGACACACATGTGTCACAGTTACACCGCTCTGAACTGCATTATATACAATCATTTTAAATAATTTTCTATAGCTTCAATATTGCTTGTCAGGACACACATGTGTCACAGTTACACCGCTCTGTACTGAATAATATACAATAATTTTAAATAATTTTCAATAGCTTCTATACTGCTTGTCAGGACACACATGTGTCACAGTTACACCGCTCTGTACTGAATTATATACAATAATTTTAAATCATTTTCTATAGCTTCTATACTGCTTGTCAGGACACACATGTGTCACAGTTACACCGCTCTGTACTGAATTATATACAATAATTTTAAATCATTTTCTATAGCTTCTATACTGCTTGTCAGGACACACATGTGTCACAGTTACACCGCTCTGAACTGCATTATATACAATCATTTTAAATAATTTTCTATAGCTTCAATACTGCTTGTCAGGACACACATGTGTCACAGTTACACCGCTCTGCATTGAATAATATACAATAATTTTAAATAATTTTCTATAGCTTCTATACTGCTTGTGAGGACACACATGTGTCACAGTTACACCGCTCTGTACTGAATTATATACAATAATTTTAAATCATTTTCTATAGCTTCTATACTGCTTGTCAGGACACACATGTGTCACAGTTACACCGCTCTGTACTGAATTATATACAATAATTTTAAATCCTTTTCTATAGCTTCTATACTGCTTGTCAGGACACATATGTGTCACAGTTACACCGCTCTGTACTGAATTATATACAATCATTTTAAATAATTTTCTATAGCTTCTATACTGCTTGTCAGGACACACATGTGTCACAGTTACACCGCTCTGTACTGAATTATATACAATAATTTTAAATCATTTTCTATAGCTTCTATACTGCTTGTCAGGACACACATGTGTCACAGTTACACCGTTCTGTACTAAATTATATACAATAATTTTAAATAATTTTCTATAACTTCTATACTGCTTGTCAGGACACACATGTGTCACAGTTACACCGCTCTGTACTAAATTATACACAATAATTTTAAATCATTTTCTATAGCTTCTATACTGCTTGTCAGGACACACATGTGTCACAGTTATACCGCTCTGTACTGAATTATATACAATAATTTTAAATCATTTTCTATAGCTTCTATACTGCTTGTCAGGACACACATGTGTCACAGTTACACCGCTTTGTACTGAATTATATACAATAATTTTAAATAATTTTCTATAGCTTCTATACTGCTTGTCAGGACACACATGTGTCACAGTTACACCGCTCTGTACTGAATTATATACAATAATTTTAAATAATTTTCTATAGCTTCTATACTGCTTGTCAGGACACACATGTGTCACAGTTACACCGCTCTGAAGTAAATTATATACAATAATTTTAAATCATTTTCTATAGCTTCTATGCTGCTTGTCAGGACACACATGTGTCACAGTTACACCGCTCTGTACTGAATTATATACAATAATTTTAAATCATTTTCTGTAGCTTCTATACTGCTTGTCAGGACACACATGTGTCACAGTGGCACCGCTCTGTACTGTATTATATACAATAATTTTAAATCGTTTTCTATAGCTTCTATACTGCTTGTCAGGACACAAATGTGTCACAGTTACACCGCTCTGTACTGAATTATATACAATCATTTTAAATAATTTTCTATAGCTTCTATACTGCTTGTCAGGATACACATGTGTCACAGTTACACCGCTCTGTACTGAATTATATACAATCATTTTAAATCATTTTCTATAGCTTCTATACTGCTTGTCAGGACACACATGTGTCATAGCTACACCGCTCTGTACTAAATTATATACAATAATTTGAAATCATTTTCTATAGCTTCTATACTGCTTGTCAGGACACACATGTGTCACAGTTACACCGCTCTGTACTAAATTATATACAATAATTTTAAATCATTTTCTATAGCTTCTATACTGCTTGTCAGGACACACATGTGTCACAGTTACACCGCTCTGTACTGCATTATATACAATCATTTTAAATCATTTTCTATAGCTTCAATACTGCTTGTCAGGACACACATGTGTCACAGTTACACCGCTCTGTACTGAATTATATACAATAATTTTAAATAATTTTCTATAGCTTCTATACTGCTTGTCAGGACACACATGTGTCACAGTTACACCGCTCTGTACTGAATTATATACAATAATTTTAAATCATTTTCTATAGCTTCTATACTGCTTGTCAGGACACACATGTGTCACAGTTACACCGCTCTGTACTGAATTATATACAATCATTTTAAATAATTTTCTATAGCTTCAATACTGCTTGTCAGGACACACATGTGTCACAGTTACACCGCTCTGTACTGAATTATATACAATAATTTTAAATAATTTTCTATAGCTTCTAAACTGCTTGTCAGGACACACATGTGTCACAGTTACACCGCTCTGTACTGAATTATATACAATAATTTTAAATCATTTTCTATAGCTTCTATACTGCTTGTCAGGACACACATGTGTCACAGTTACACCGCTCTGAACTGCATTATATACAATCATTTTAAATAATTTTCTATAACTTCAATACTGCTTGTCAGGACACACATGTGTCACAGTTACACCGCTATGTACTGAATAATATACAATAATTTTAAATAATTTTCTATAGCTTCTATACTGCTTGTCAGGACACACATGTGTCACAGTTACACCGCTCTGTACTGAATTATATACAATAATTTTAAATAATTTTCTATAGCTTCTATACTGCTTGTCAGGACACACATATGTCACAGTTACACCGCTCTGTACTAAATTATATACAATAATTTTAAATCATTTTCTATAGCTTCTATACTGCTTGTCAGGACACACATGTGTCACAGTTACACCGCTCTGTACTGAATTATATACAATAATTTTAAATAATTTTCTATAGCTTCTATACTGCTTGTCAGGACACACATGTGTCACAGTTACACCGCTCTGTACTGAATTATATACAATAATTTTAAATAATTTTCTATAGCTTCTAAACTGCTTGTCAGGACACACATGTGTCACAGTTACACCGCTCTGTATTGAATTATATACAATAATTTTAAATAATTTTCTTTAGCTTCTATACTGCTTGTCAGGACACACATGTGTCACAGTTACACCGCTCTGAACTGCATTATATACAATCATTTTAAATAATTTTCTATAACTTCAATACTGCTTATCAGGACACACGTGTCACAGTTACACCGCTCTGTACTGAATAATATACAATAATTTTAAATAATTTTCTATAGCTTCTATACTGCTTGTCAGGACACACATGTGTCACAGTTACACCGCTCTGTACTGAATTATATACAATAATTTTAAATAATTTTCTATAGCTTCTATACTGCTTGTCAGGACACACATGTGTCACAGTTACACCGCTCTGTACTGAATTATATACAATCATTTTAAATAATTTTCTATAGCTTCTATACTGCTTGTCAGGACACACATGTGTCACAGTTACACCGCTCTGTACTGAATTATATACAATAATTTTAAATAATTTTCTATAGCTTCTAAACTGCTTGTCAGGACACACATGTGTCACAGTTACACCGCTCTGTACTGAATTATATACAATAATTTTAAATCATTTTCTATAACTTCTATACTGCTTGTCAGGACACACATGTGTCACAGTTACACCGCTCTGTACTAAATTATACACAATAATTTTAAATCATTTTCTATAGCTTCTATACTGCTTGTCAGGACACACATGTGTCACAGTTACACCGCTCTGTACTGAATTATATACAATAATTTTAAATCATTTTCTATAGCTTCTATACTGCTTGTCAGGACACACATGTGTCACAGTTACACCGCTTTGTACTGAATTATATACAATAATTTTAAATAATTTTCTATAGCTTCTATACTGCTTGTCAGGACACACATGTGTCACAGTTACACCGCTCTGTACTGAATTATATACAATAATTTTAAATCATTTTCTGTAGCTTCTATACTGCTTGTCAGGACACACATGTGTCACAGTTACACCGCTCTGTACTGAATTATATACAATAATTTTAAATAATTTTCTATAGCTTCTATACTGCTTGTCAGGACACACATGTGTCACAGTTACACCGCTCTGAAGTAAATTATATACAATAATTTTAAATAATTTTCTATAGCTTCTATACTGCTTGTCAGGACACACATGTGTCACAGTTACACCGCTCTGTACTGAATTATATACAATCATTTTAAATAATTTTCTATAGCTTCTATACTGCTTGTCAGGACACACATGTGTCACAGTTACACCGCTTTGTACTAAATTATATACAATAATTTTAAATCATTTTCTATAGCTTCTATACTGCTTGTCAGGACACACATGTGTCACAGTTACACCGCTCTGTACTAAATTATATACAATAATTTTAAATCATTTTCTATAGCTTCTATACTGCTTGTCAGGACACACATGTGTCACAGTTACACCGTTCTGTACTGAATTATATACAATAATTTTAAATCATTTTCTATAACTTCTATACTGCTTGTCAGGACACACATGTGTCACAGTTACACCGCTCTGTACTAAATTATACACAATAATTTTAAATCATTTTCTGTAGCTTCTATACTGCTTGTCAGGACACACATGTGTCACAGTTACACCGCTCTGTACTGAATTATATACAATAATTTTAAATAATTTTCTGTAGCTTCTATACTGCTTGTCAGGACACACATGTGTCACAGTTACACTGCTCTGTACTGAATTATATACAATAATTTTAAATAATTTTCTATAGCTTCTATACTGCTTGTCAGGACACACATGTGTCACAGTTACACCGCTCTGAAGTAAATTATATACAATAATTTTAAATCATTTTCTATAGCTTCTATACTGCTTGTCAGGACACACATGTGTCACAGTTGCACCGCTCTGTACTGAATTATATACAATAATTTTAAATCATTTTCTAAAACTTCTATACTGCTTGTCAGGACACACATGTGTCACAGTTACACCGCTTTGTACTGAATTATATACAATAATTTTAAATAATTTTCTATAGCTTCTATACTGCTTGTCAGGACACACATGTGTCACAGTTACACCGCTCTGAAGTAAATTATATACAATAATTTTAAATCATTTTCTATAGCTTCTATACTGCTTGTCAGGACACACATGTGTCACAGTTGCACCGCTCTGTACTGAATTATATACAATAATTTTAAATCATTTTCTAAAACTTCTATACTGCTTGTCAGGACACACATGTGTCACAGTTACACCGCTTTGTACTGAATTATATACAATAATTTTAAATAATTTTCTATAGCTTCTATACTGCTTGTCAGGACACACATGTGTCACAGTTACACCGCTCTGTACTGAATTATATACAATCATTTTAAATCATTTTCTATAGCTTCTATACTGCTTGTCAGGACACACATGTGTCACAGCTACACCGCTCTGTACTAAATTATATACAATAATTTGAAATCATTTTCTATAGCTTCTTTACTGCTTGTCAGGACACACATGTGTCACAGTTACACCACTCTGTACTAAATTATATACAATAATTTTAAATCATTTTCTATAGCTTCTATACTGCTTGTCAGGACACACATGTGTCACAGTTACACCGCTCTGTACTGCATTATATACAATCATTTTAAATAATTTTCTATAGCTTCAATACTGCTTGTCAGGACACACATGTGTCACAGTTACACCGCTCTGTACTGAATTATATACAATAATTTTAAATCATTTTCTATAGCTTCTATACTGCTTGTCAGGACACACATGTGTCACAGTTACACCGCTTTGTACTAAATTATATACAATAATTTTAAATCATTTTCTATAGCTTCTATACTGCTTGTCAGGACACACATGTGTCACAGTTACACCGTTCTGTACTGAATTATATACAATAATTTTAAATCATTTTCTATAACTTCTATACTGCTTGTCAGGACACACATGTGTCACAGTTACACCGCTCTGTACTAAATTATACACAATAATTTTAAATCATTTTCTATAGCTTCTATACTGCTTGTCAGGACACAAATGTGTCACAGTTACACCGCTTTGTACTGAATTATATACAATAATTTTAAATAATTTTCTATAGCTTCTATACTGCTTGTCAGGACACACATGTGTCACAGTTACACCGCTCTGTACTGAATTATATACAATAATTTTAAATCATTTTCTGTAGCTTCTATACTGCTTGTCAGGACACACATGTGTCACAGTTACACCGCTCTGTACTGAATTATATACAATAATTTTAAATAATTTTCTATAGCTTCTATACTGCTTGTCAGGACACACATGTGTCACAGTTACACCGCTCTGAAGTAAATTATATACAATAATTTTAAATCATTTTCTATAGCTTCTATACTGCTTGTCAGGACACACATGTGTCACAGTTGCACCGCTCTGTACTGAATTATATACAATAATTTTAAATCATTTTCTAAAACTTCTATACTGCTTGTCAGGACACACATGTGTCACAGTTACACCGCTTTGTACTGAATTATATACAATAATTTTAAATAATTTTCTATAGCTTCTATACTGCTTGTCAGGACACACATGTGTCACAGTTACACCGCTCTGTACTGAATTATATACAATAATTTTAAATCATTTTCTGTAGCTTCTATACTGCTTGTCAGGACACACATGTGTCACAGTTACACTGCTCTGTACTGAATTATATACAATAATTTTAAATAATTTTCTATAGCTTCTATACTGCTTGTCAGGACACACATGTGTCACAGTTACACCGCTCTGAAGTAAATTATATACAATAATTTTAAATCATTTTCTATAGCTTCTATACTGCTTGTCAGGACACACATGTGTCACAGTTGCACCGCTCTGTACTGAATTATATACAATAATTTTAAATCATTTTCTAAAACTTCTATACTGCTTGTCAGGACACACATGTGTCACAGTTACACCGCTTTGTACTGAATTATATACAATAATTTTAAATAATTTTCTATAGCTTCTATACTGCTTGTCAGGACACACATGTGTCACAGTTACACCGCTCTGTACTGAATTATATACAATCATTTTAAATCATTTTCTATAGCTTCTATACTGCTTGTCAGGACACACATGTGTCACAGCTACACCGCTCTGTACTAAATTATATACAATAATTTGAAATCATTTTCTATAGCTTCTTTACTGCTTGTCAGGACACACATGTGTCACAGTTACACCGCTCTGTACTAAATTATATACAATAATTTTAAATCATTTTCTATAGCTTCTATACTGCTTGTCAGGACACACATGTGTCACAGTTACACCGCTCTGTACTGCATTATATACAATCATTTTAAATAATTTTCTATAGCTTCAATACTGCTTGTCAGGACACACATGTGTCACAGTTACACCGCTCTGTACTGAATTATATACAATAATTTTAAATCATTTTCTATAGCTTCTATACTGCTTGTCAGGACACACATGTGTCACAGTTACACCGCTCTGTACTGAATTATATACAATAATTTTAAATCATTTTCTATAGCTTCTATACTGCTTGTCAGGACACACATGTGTCACAGTTACACCGCTCTGTACTGAATTATATACAATCATTTTAAATAATTTTCTATAGCTTCAATACTGCTTGTCAGGACACACATGTGTCACAGTTACACCGCTCTGTACTGAATTATATACAATAATTTTAAATAATTTTCTATAGCTTCTAAACTGCTTGTCAGGACACACATGTGTCACAGTTACACCGCTCTGTACTGAATTATATACAATAATTTTAAATCATTTTCTGTAGCTTCTATACTGCTTGTCAGGACACACATGTGTCACAGTTACACCGCTCTGAACTGCATTATATACAATCATTTTAAATAATTTTCTATAACTTCAATACTGCTTGTCAGGACACACATGTGTCACAGTTACACCGCTCTGTACTGAATAATATACAATAATTTTAAATAATTTTCTATAGCTTCTATACTGCTTGTCAGGACACACATATGTCACAGTTACACCGCTCTGTACTGAATTATATACAATAATTTTAAATCATTTTCTATAGCTTCTATACTGCTTGTCAGGACACACATGTGTCACAGTTACACCGCTCTGTACTGAATTATATACAATAATTTTAAATCATTTTCTATAGCTTCTATACTGCTTGTCAGGACACACATGTGTCACAGTTACACCGCTCTGTACTGAATTATATACAATAATTTTAAATCATTTTCTATAGCTTCTATACTGCTTGTCAGGACACACATGTGTCACAGTTACACCGCTCTGTACTGAATTATATACAATAATTTTAAATAATTTTCTATAGCTTCTAAACTGCTTGTCAGGACACACATGTGTCACAGTTACACCGCTCTGTACTGAATTATATACAATCATTTTAAATCATTTTCTATAGCTTCTATACTGCTTGTCAGGACACACATGTGTCACAGTTACACCGTTCTGTACTGAATTATATACAATAATTTTAAATCATTTTCTATAACTTCTATACTGCTTGTCAGGACACACATGTGTCACAGTTACACCGCTCTGTACTAAATTATACACAATAATTTTAAATCATTTTCTATAGCTTCTATACTGCTTATCAGGACACACATGTGTCACAGTTACACCGCTCTGTACTGAATTATATACAATAATTTGAAATCATTTTCTATAGCTTCTATACTGCTTGTCAGGACACACATGTGTCACAGTTACACCGCTTTGTACTGAATTATATACAATAATTTTAAATCATTTTCTATAGCTTCTATACTGCTTGTCAGGACACACATGTGTCACAGTTACACCGCTCTGTACTGAATTATATACAATCATTTTAAATAATTTTCTATAGCTTCTATACTGCTTGTCAGGACACACATGTGTCACAGTTACAACGCTCTGCACTGAATTATATACAATAATTTTAAATAATTTTCTATAGCTTCTAAACTGCTTGTCAGGACACACATGTGTTACAGTTACACCGCTCTGTACTGAATTATATACAATAATTTTAAATCATTTTCTATAGCTTCTATACTGCTTGTCAGGACACACATGTGTCACAGTTACACCGCTCTGTACTGAATTATATACAATAATTTTAAATCATTTTCTATAGCTTCTATACTGCTTGTCAGGACACACATGTGTCACAGTTACACCGCTTTGTACTGAATTATATACAATAATTTTAAATAATTTTCTATAGCTTCTATACTGCTTGTCAGGACACACATGTGTCACAGTTACACCGCTTTGTACTGAATTATATACAATAATTTTAAATCATTTTCTATAGCTTCTTTACTGCTTGTCAGGACACACATGTGTCACAGTTACACCGCTCTGTACTGAATTATATACAATCATTTTAAATAATTTTCTATAGCTTCTATACTGCTTGTCAGGACACACATGTGTCACAGTTACAACGCTCTGCACTGAATTATATACAATAATTTTAAATAATTTTCTATAGCTTCTAAACTGCTTGTCAGGACACACATGTGTTACAGTTACACCGCTCTGTACTGAATTATATACAATAATTTTAAATAATTTTCTATAGCTTCTATACTGCTTGTCAGGACACACATGTGTCACAGTTACACCGCTCTGTACTGAATTATATACAATAATTTTAAATCATTTTCTATAGCTTCTATACTGCTTGTCAGGACACACATGTGTCACAGTTACACCGTTCTGTACTGAATTATATACAATAATTTTAAATCATTTTCTATAACTTCTATACTGCTTGTCAGGACACACATGTGTCACAGTTACACCGCTCTGTACTAAATTATACACAATAATTTTAAATCATTTTCTATAGCTTCTATACTGCTTGTCAGGACACACATGTGTCACAGTTACACCGCTCTGTACTGAATTATATACAATAATTTTAAATCATTTTCTATAGCTTCTATACTGCTTGTCAGGACACACATGTGTCACAGTTACACCGCTTTGTACTGAATTATATACAATAATTTTAAATAATTTTCTATAGCTTCTATACTGCTTGTCAGGACACACATGTGTCACAGTTACACCGCTCTGTACTGAATTATATACAATAATTTTAAATCATTTTCTGTAGCTTCTATACTGCTTGTCAGGACACACATGTGTCACAGTTACACCGCTCTGTACTGAATTATATACAATCATTTTAAATAATTTTCCATAGCTTCTATACTGCTTGTCAGGACACACATGTGTCACAGTTACACCGCTCTGAAGTAAATTATATACAATAATTTTAAATCATTTTCTATAGCTTCTATACTGTTTGTCAGGACACACATGTGTCACAGTTGCACCGCTCTGTACTGAATTATATACAATAATTTTAAATCATTTTCTAAAACTTCTATACTGCTTGTCAGGACACACATGTGTCACAGTTACACCGCTTTGTACTGAATTATATACAATAATTTTAAATAATTTTCTATAGCTTCTATACTGCTTGTCAGGACACACATGTGTCACAGTTACACCGCTCTGTACTGAATTATATACAATCATTTTAAATCATTTTCTATAGCTTCTATACTGCTTGTCAGGACACACATGTGTCACAGCTACACCGCTCTGTACTAAATTATATACAATAATTTGAAATCATTTTCTATAGCTTCTATACTGCTTGTCAGGACACACATGTGTCACAGTTACACCGCTCTGTACTAAATTATATACAATAATTTTAAATCATTTTCTATAGCTTCTATACTGCTTGTCAGGACACACATGTGTCACAGTTACACCGCTCTGTACTGCATTATATACAATCATTTTAAATAATTTTCTATAGCTTCAATACTGCTTGTCAGGACACCCATGTGTCACAGTTACACCGCTCTGTACTGAATTATATACAATAATTTTAAATAATTTTCTATAGCTTCTATACTGCTTGTCAGGACACACATGTGTCACAGTTACACCGCTCTGTACTGAATTATATACAATAATTTTAAATCATTTTCTATAGCTTCTATACTGCTTGTCAGGACACACATGTGTCACAGTTACACCGCTCTGTACTAAATTATATACAATAATTTTAAATCATTTTCTATAGCTTCTATACTGCTTGTCAGGACACACATGTGTCACAGTTACACCGCTCTGTACTGAATTATATACAATCATTTTAAATAATTTTCTATAGCTTCAATACTGCTTGTCAGGACACACATGTGTCACAGTTACACCGCTCTGTACTGAATTATATACAATAATTTTAAATAATTTTCTATAGCTTCTAAACTGCTTGTCAGGACACACATGTGTCACAGTTACACCGCTCTGTACTGAATTATATACAATAATTTTAAATCATTTTCTATAGCTTCTATACTGCTTGTCAGGACACACATGTGTCACAGTTACACCGTTCTGTACTGAATTATATACAATAATTTTAAATCATTTTCTATAACTTCTATACTGCTTGTCAGGACACACGTGTCACAGTTACACCGCTCTGTACTAAATTATACACAATAATTTTAAATCATTTTCTATAGCTTCTATACTGCTTATCAGGACACACATGTGTCACAGTTACACCGCTCTGTACTGAATTATATACAATAATTTTAAATCATTTTCTATAGCTTCTATACTGCTTGTCAGGACACACATGTGTCACAGTTACACCGCTCTGTACTGAATTATATACAATCATTTTAAATAATTTTCTATAGCTTCTATACTGCTTGTCAGGACACACGTGTCACAGTTACACCGCTCTGTACTGAATTATATACAATAATTTGAAATAATTTTCTATAGCTTCTAAACTGCTTGTCAGGACACACATGTGTCACAGTTACACCGCTCTGTATTGAATTATATACAATAATTTTAAATAATTTTCTATAGCTTCTATACTGCTTGTCAGGACACACATGTGTCACAGTTACACCGCTCTGTACTGAATAATATACAATAATTTTAAATAATTTTCTATAGCTTCTATACTGCTTGTCAGGACACACATATGTCACAGTTACACCGCTCTGTACTGAATTATATACAATAATTTTAAATCATTTTCTATAGCTTCTATACTGCTTGTCAGGACACACATGTGTCACAGTTACACCGCTCTGTACTAAATTATATACAATAATTTTAAATCATTTTCTATAGCTTCTATACTGCTTGTCAGGACACACATGTGTCACAGTTACACCGCTCTGTACTGAATTATATACAATCATTTTAAATAATTTTCTATAGCTTCTATACTGCTTGTCAGGACACACATGTGTCACAGTTACACCGCTCTGTACTGAATTATATACAATAATTTTAAATAATTTTCTATAGCTTCTAAACTGCTTGTCAGGACACACATGTGTCACAGTTACACCACTCTGTACTGAATTATATACAATAATTTTAAATCATTTTCTATAGCTTCTATACTGCTTGTCAGGACACACATGTGTCACAGTTACACCGTTCTGTACTGAATTATATACAATAATTTTAAATCATTTTCTATAACTTCTATACTGCTTGTCAGGACACACATGTGTCACAGTTACACCGCTCTGTACTAAATTATACACAATAATTTTAAATCATTTTCTATAGCTTCTATACTGCTTGTCAGGACACACATGTGTCACAGTTACACCGCTCTGTACTGAATTATATACAATAATTTTAAATCATTTTCTATAGCTTCTATACTGCTTGTCAGGACACACATGTGTCACAGTTACACCGCTTTGTACTGAATTATATACAATCATTTTAAATCATTTTCTATAGCTTCTATACTGCTTGTCAGGACACACATGTGTCACAGTTACACCGCTCTGTACTGAATTATATACAATAATTTTAAATAATTTTCTATAGCTTCTAAACTGCTTGTCAGGACACACATGTGTTACAGTTACACCGCTCTGTACTGAATTATATACAATAATTTTAAATCATTTTCTATAGCTTCTATACTGCTTGTCAGGACACACATGTGTCACAGTTACACCGCTCTGTACTGAATTATATACAATAATTTTAAATCATTTTCTATAGCTTCTATACTGCTTGTCAGGACACACATGTGTCACAGTTACACCGCTTTGTACTGAATTATATACAATAATTTTAAATAATTTTCTATAGCTTCTATACTGCTTGTCAGGACACACATGTGTCACAGTTACACCGCTTTGTACTGAATTATATACAATAATTTTAAATCATTTTCTATAGCTTCTATACTGCTTGTCAGGACACACATGTGTCACAGTTACACCGCTCTGTACTGAATTATATACAATCATTTTAAATAATTTTCTATAGCTTCTATACTGCTTGTCAGGACACACATGTGTCACAGTTACACCGCTCTGTACTGAATTATATACAATAATTTTAAATAATTTTCTATAGCTTCTAAACTGCTTGTCAGGACACACATGTGTTACAGTTACACCGCTCTGTACTGAATTATATACAATAATTTTAAATCATTTTCTATAGCTTCTATACTGCTTGTCAGGACACACATGTGTCACAGTTACACCGTTCTGTACTGAAATATATACAATAATTTTAAATCATTTTCTATAACTTCTATACTGCTTGTCAGGACACACATGTGTCACAGTTACACCGCTCTGTACTGAATTATATACAATAATTTTAAATCATTTTCTATAGCTTCTATACTGCTTGTCAGGACACACATGTGTCACAGTTACACCGCTTTGTACTGAATTATATACAATAATTTTAAATCATTTTCTGTAGCTTCTATACTGCTTGTCAGGACACACATGTGTCACAGTTGCACCGCTCTGTACTATATTATATACAATAATTTTAAATCGTTTTCTATAGCTTCTATACTGCTTGTCAGGACACAAATGTGTCACAGTTACACCGCTCTGTACTGAATTATATACAATCATTTTAAATAATTTTCTATAGCTTCTTTACTGCTTGTCAGGACACACATGTGTCACAGTTACACCGCTCTGTATTGAATTATATACAATCATTTTAAATCATTTTCTATAGCTTCTATACTGCTTGTCAGGACACACATGTGTCAAAGCTACACCGCTCTGTACTAAATTATATACAATAATTTGAAATCATTTTCTATAGCTTCTATACTGCTTGTCAGGACACACATGTGCCACAGTTACACCGCTCTGTACTAAATTATATACAATAATTTTAAATCATTTTCTATAGCTTCTATACTGCTTGTCAGGACACACATGTGTCACAGTTACACCGCTCTGTACTGCATTATATACAATCATTTTAAATAATTTTCTATAGCTTCAATACTGCTTGTCAGGACACACATGTGTCACAGTTACACCGCTCTGTACTGAATTATATACAATAATTTTAAATAATTTTCTATAGCTTCTATACTGCTTGTCAGGACACACATGTGTCACAGTTACACCGCTCTGTACTGAATTATATACAATAATTTTAAATCATTTTCTATAGCTTCTATACTGCTTGTCAGGACACACATGTGTCACAGTTACACCGCTCTGTACTAAATTATATACAATAATTTTAAATCATTTTCTATAGCTTCTATACTGCTTGTCAGGACACACATGTGTCACAGTTACACCGCTTTGTACTGAATTATATACAATAATTTTAAATAATTTTCTATAGCTTCTATACTGCTTGTCAGGACACACATGTGTCACAGTTACACCGCTCTGTACTGAATTATATACAATAATTTTAAATCATTTTCTGTAGCTTCTATACTGCTTGTCAGGACACACATGTGTCACAGTTGCACCGCTCTGTACTATATTATATACAATAATTTTAAATCGTTTTCTATAGCTTCTATACTGCTTGTCAGGACACAAATGTGTCACAGTTACACCGCTCTGTACTGAATTATATACAATCATTTTAAATAATTTTCTATAGCTTCTATACTGCTTGTCAGGACACACATGTGTCACAGTTACACCGCTCTGTATTGAATTATATACAATCATTTTAAATCATTTTCTATAGCTTCTATACTGCTTGTCAGGACACACATGTGTCACAGTTACACCGCTCTGTACTGAATTATATACAATCATTTTAAATAATTTTCTATAGCTTCTATACTGCTTGTCAGGACACACATGTGTCACAGTTACAACGCTCTGCACTGAATTATATACAATAATTTTAAATAATTTTCTATAGCTTCTAAACTGCTTGTCAGGACACACATGTGTTACAGTTACACCGCTCTGTACTGAATTATATACAATAATTTTAAATCATTTTCTATAGCTTCTATACTGCTTGTCAGGACACACATGTGTCACAGTTACACCGCTCTGTACTGAATTATATACAATAATTTTAAATCATTTTCTATAGCTTCTATACTGCTTGTCAGGACACACATGTGTCACAGTTACACCGCTTTGTACTGAATTATATACAATAATTTTAAATAATTTTCTATAGCTTCTATACTGCTTGTCAGGACACACATGTGTCACAGTTACACCGCTTTGTACTGAATTATATACAATAATTTTAAATCATTTTCTATAGCTTCTTTACTGCTTGTCAGGACACACATGTGTCACAGTTACACCGCTCTGTACTGAATTATATACAATCATTTTAAATAATTTTCTATAGCTTCTATACTGCTTGTCAGGACACACATGTGTCACAGTTACACCGCTCTGTACTGAATTATATACAATAATTTTAAATAATTTTCTATAGCTTCTATACTGCTTGTCAGGACACACATGTGTCACAGTTACACCGCTCTGTACTGAATTATATACAATAATTTTAAATCATTTTCTATAGCTTCTATACTGCTTGTCAGGACACACATGTGTCACAGTTACACCGTTCTGTACTGAATTATATACAATAATTTTAAATCATTTTCTATAACTTCTATACTGCTTGTCAGGACACACATGTGTCACAGTTACACCGCTCTGTACTAAATTATACACAATAATTTTAAATCATTTTCTATAGCTTCTATACTGCTTGTCAGGACACACATGTGTCACAGTTACACCGCTCTGTACTGAATTATATACAATAATTTTAAATCATTTTCTATAGCTTCTATACTGCTTGTCAGGACACACATGTGTCACAGTTACACCGCTTTGTACTGAATTATATACAATAATTTTAAATAATTTTCTATAGCTTCTATACTGCTTGTCAGGACACACATGTGTCACAGTTACACCGCTCTGTACTGAATTATATACAATAATTTTAAATCATTTTCTGTAGCTTCTATACTGCTTGTCAGGACACACATGTGTCACAGTTACACCGCTCTGTACTGAATTATATACAATCATTTTAAATAATTTTCCATAGCTTCTATACTGCTTGTCAGGACACACATGTGTCACAGTTACACCGCTCTGAAGTAAATTATATACAATAATTTTAAATCATTTTCTATAGCTTCTATACTGTTTGTCAGGACACACATGTGTCACAGTTGCACCGCTCTGTACTGAATTATATACAATAATTTTAAATCATTTTCTAAAACTTCTATACTGCTTGTCAGGACACACATGTGTCACAGTTACACCGCTTTGTACTGAATTATATACAATAATTTTAAATAATTTTCTATAGCTTCTATACTGCTTGTCAGGACACACATGTGTCACAGTTACACCGCTCTGTACTGAATTATATACAATCATTTTAAATCATTTTCTATAGCTTCTATACTGCTTGTCAGGACACACATGTGTCACAGCTACACCGCTCTGTACTAAATTATATACAATAATTTGAAATCATTTTCTATAGCTTCTATACTGCTTGTCAGGACACACATGTGTCACAGTTACACCGCTCTGTACTAAATTATATACAATAATTTTAAATCATTTTCTATAGCTTCTATACTGCTTGTCAGGACACACATGTGTCACAGTTACACCGCTCTGTACTGCATTATATACAATCATTTTAAATAATTTTCTATAGCTTCAATACTGCTTGTCAGGACACCCATGTGTCACAGTTACACCGCTCTGTACTGAATTATATACAATAATTTTAAATAATTTTCTATAGCTTCTATACTGCTTGTCAGGACACACATGTGTCACAGTTACACCGCTCTGTACTGAATTATATACAATAATTTTAAATCATTTTCTATAGCTTCTATACTGCTTGTCAGGACACACATGTGTCACAGTTACACCGCTCTGTACTAAATTATATACAATAATTTTAAATCATTTTCTATAGCTTCTATACTGCTTGTCAGGACACACATGTGTCACAGTTACACCGCTCTGTACTGAATTATATACAATAATTTTAAATAATTTTCTATAGCTTCAATACTGCTTGTCAGGACACACATGTGTCACAGTTACACCGCTCTGTACTGAATTATATACAATAATTTTAAATAATTTTCTATAGCTTCTAAACTGCTTGTCAGGACACACATGTGTCACAGTTACACCGCTCTGTACTGAATTATATACAATAATTTTAAATCATTTTCTATAGCTTCTATACTGCTTGTCAGGACACACATGTGTCACAGTTACACCGTTCTGTACTGAATTATATACAATAATTTTAAATCATTTTCTATAACTTCTATACTGCTTGTCAGGACACACGTGTCACAGTTACACCGCTCTGTACTAAATTATACACAATAATTTTAAATCATTTTCTATAGCTTCTATACTGCTTATCAGGACACACATGTGTCACAGTTACACCGCTCTGTACTGAATTATATACAATAATTTTAAATCATTTTCTATAGCTTCTATACTGCTTGTCAGGACACACATGTGTCACAGTTACACCGCTCTGTACTGAATTATATACAATCATTTTAAATAATTTTCTATAGCTTCTATACTGCTTGTCAGGACACACGTGTCACAGTTACACCGCTCTGTACTGAATTATATACAATAATTTGAAATAATTTTCTATAGCTTCTAAACTGCTTGTCAGGACACACATGTGTCACAGTTACACCGCTCTGTATTGAATTATATACAATAATTTTAAATAATTTTCTATAGCTTCTATACTGCTTGTCAGGACACACATGTGTCACAGTTACACCGCTCTGTACTGAATAATATACAATAATTTTAAATAATTTTCTATAGCTTCTATACTGCTTGTCAGGACACACATATGTCACAGTTACACCGCTCTGTACTGAATTATATACAATAATTTTAAATCATTTTCTATAGCTTCTATACTGCTTGTCAGGACACACATGTGTCACAGTTACACCGCTCTGTACTAAATTATATACAATAATTTTAAATCATTTTCTATAGCTTCTATACTGCTTGTCAGGACACACATGTGTCACAGTTACACCGCTCTGTACTGAATTATATACAATCATTTTAAATAATTTTCTATAGCTTCTATACTGCTTGTCAGGACACACATGTGTCACAGTTACACCGCTCTGTACTGAATTATATACAATAATTTTAAATAATTTTCTATAGCTTCTAAACTGCTTGTCAGGACACACATGTGTCACAGTTACACCACTCTGTACTGAATTATATACAATAATTTTAAATCATTTTCTATAGCTTCTATACTGCTTGTCAGGACACACATGTGTCACAGTTACACCATTCTGTACTGAATTATATACAATAATTTTAAATCATTTTCTATAACTTCTATACTGCTTGTCAGGACACACATGTGTCACAGTTACACCGCTCTGTACTAAATTATACACAATAATTTTAAATCATTTTCTATAGCTTCTATACTGCTTGTCAGGACACACATGTGTCACAGTTACACCGCTCTGTACTGAATTATATACAATAATTTTAAATCATTTTCTATAGCTTCTATACTGCTTGTCAGGACACACATGTGTCACAGTTACACCGCTTTGTACTGAATTATATACAATCATTTTAAATCATTTTCTATAGCTTCTATACTGCTTGTCAGGACACACATGTGTCACAGTTACACCGCTCTGTACTGAATTATATACAATAATTTTAAATAATTTTCTATAGCTTCTAAACTGCTTGTCAGGACACACATGTGTTACAGTTACACCGCTCTGTACTGAATTATATACAATAATTTTAAATCATTTTCTATAGCTTCTATACTGCTTGTCAGGACACACATGTGTCACAGTTACACCGCTCTGTACTGAATTATATACAATAATTTTAAATCATTTTCTATAGCTTCTATACTGCTTGTCAGGACACACATGTGTCACAGTTACACCGCTTTGTACTGAATTATATACAATAATTTTAAATAATTTTCTATAGCTTCTATACTGCTTGTCAGGACACACATGTGTCACAGTTACACCGCTTTGTACTGAATTATATACAATAATTTTAAATCATTTTCTATAGCTTCTATACTGCTTGTCAGGACACACATGTGTCACAGTTACACCGCTCTGTACTGAATTATATACAATCATTTTAAATAATTTTCTATAGCTTCTATACTGCTTGTCAGGACACACATGTGTCACAGTTACACCGCTCTGTACTGAATTATATACAATAATTTTAAATAATTTTCTATAGCTTCTAAACTGCTTGTCAGGACACACATGTGTTACAGTTACACCGCTCTGTACTGAATTATATACAATAATTTTAAATCATTTTCTATAGCTTCTATACTGCTTGTCAGGACACACATGTGTCACAGTTACACCGTTCTGTACTGAAATATATACAATAATTTTAAATCATTTTCTATAACTTCTATACTGCTTGTCAGGACACACATGTGTCACAGTTACACCGCTCTGTACTGAATTATATACAATAATTTTAAATCATTTTCTATAGCTTCTATACTGCTTGTCAGGACACACATGTGTCACAGTTACACCGCTTTGTACTGAATTATATACAATAATTTTAAATCATTTTCTGTAGCTTCTATACTGCTTGTCAGGACACACATGTGTCACAGTTGCACCGCTCTGTACTATATTATATACAATAATTTTAAATCGTTTTCTATAGCTTCTATACTGCTTGTCAGGACACAAATGTGTCACAGTTACACCGCTCTGTACTGAATTATATACAATCATTTTAAATAATTTTCTATAGCTTCTTTACTGCTTGTCAGGACACACATGTGTCACAGTTACACCGCTCTGTATTGAATTATATACAATCATTTTAAATCATTTTCTATAGCTTCTATACTGCTTGTCAGGACACACATGTGTCAAAGCTACACCGCTCTGTACTAAATTATATACAATAATTTGAAATCATTTTCTATAGCTTCTATACTGCTTGTCAGGACACACATGTGCCACAGTTACACCGCTCTGTACTAAATTATATACAATAATTTTAAATCATTTTCTATAGCTTCTATACTGCTTGTCAGGACACACATGTGTCACAGTTACACCGCTCTGTACTGCATTATATACAATCATTTTAAATAATTTTCTATAGCTTCAATACTGCTTGTCAGGACACACATGTGTCACAGTTACACCGCTCTGTACTGAATTATATACAATAATTTTAAATAATTTTCTATAGCTTCTATACTGCTTGTCAGGACACACATGTGTCACAGTTACACCGCTCTGTACTGAATTATATACAATAATTTTAAATCATTTTCTATAGCTTCTATACTGCTTGTCAGGACACACATGTGTCACAGTTACACCGCTCTGTACTAAATTATATACAATAATTTTAAATCATTTTCTATAGCTTCTATACTGCTTGTCAGGACACACATGTGTCACAGTTACACCGCTTTGTACTGAATTATATACAATAATTTTAAATAATTTTCTATAGCTTCTATACTGCTTGTCAGGACACACATGTGTCACAGTTACACCGCTCTGTACTGAATTATATACAATAATTTTAAATCATTTTCTGTAGCTTCTATACTGCTTGTCAGGACACACATGTGTCACAGTTGCACCGCTCTGTACTATATTATATACAATAATTTTAAATCGTTTTCTATAGCTTCTATACTGCTTGTCAGGACACAAATGTGTCACAGTTACACCGCTCTGTACTGAATTATATACAATCATTTTAAATAATTTTCTATAGCTTCTATACTGCTTGTCAGGACACACATGTGTCACAGTTACACCGCTCTGTATTGAATTATATACAATCATTTTAAATCATTTTCTATAGCTTCTATACTGCTTGTCAGGACACACATGTGTCACAGCTACACCGCTCTGTACTAAATTATATACAATAATTTGAAATCATTTTCTATAGCTTCTATACTGCTTGTCAGGACACACATGTGTCACAGTTACACCGCTCTGTACTAAATTATATACAATAATTTGAAATCATTTTCTATAGCTTCTATACTGCTTGTCAGGACACACATGTGTCACAGTTACACCGCTCTGTACTGCATTATATACAATCATTTTAAATAATTTTCTATAGCTTCAATACTGCTTGTCAGGACACACATGTGTCACAGTTACACCGCTCTGTACTGAATTATATACAATAATTTTAAATAATTTTCTATAGCTTCTATACTGCTTGTCAGGACACACATGTGTCACAGTTACACCGCTCTGTACTGAATTATATACAATAATTTTAAATCATTTCCTATAGCTTCTATACTGCTTGTCAGGACACACATGTGTCACAGTTACACCGCTCTGTACTAAATTATATACAATAATTTTAAATCATTTTCTATAGCTTCTATACTGCTTGTCAGGACACACATGTGTCACAGTTACACCGCTCTGTACTGAATTATATACAATCATTTTAAATAATTTTCTATAGCTTCAATACTGCTTGTCAGGACACACATGTGTCACAGTTACACCGCTCTGTACTGAATTATATACAATAATTTTAAATAATTTTCTATAGCTTCTAAACTGCTTGTCAGGACACACATGTGTCACAGTTACACCGCTCTGTACTGAATTATATACAATAATTTTAAATCATTTTCTATAGCTTCTATAATGCTTGTCAGGACACACATGTGTCACAGTTACACCGCTCTGAACTGCATTATATACAATCATTTTAAATAATTTTCTATAGCTTCAATACTGCTTGTCAGGACACACATGTGTCATAGTTACACCGCTCTGTACTGAATAATATACAATAATTTTAAATAATTTTCTATAGCTTCTATACTGCTTGTCAGGACACACGTGTCACAGTTACACCGCTCTGTACTGAATTATATACAATAATTTGAAATAATTTTCTATAGCTTCTAAACTGCTTGTCAGGACACACATGTGTCACAGTTACACCGCTCTGTATTGAATTATATACAATAATTTTAAATAATTTTCTATAGCTTCTATACTGCTTGTCAGGACACACATGTGTCACAGTTACACCGCTCTGTACTGAATAATATACAATAATTTTAAATAATTTTCTATAGCTTCTATACTGCTTGTCAGGACACACATATGTCACAGTTACACCGCTCTGTACTGAATTATATACAATAATTTTAAATCATTTTCTATAGCTTCTATACTGCTTGTCAGGACACACATGTGTCACAGTTACACCGCTCTGTACTAAATTATATACAATAATTTTAAATCATTTTCTATAGCTTCTATACTGCTTGTCAGGACACACATGTGTCACAGTTACACCGCTCTGTACTGAATTATATACAATCATTTTAAATAATTTTCTATAGCTTCTATACTGCTTGTCAGGACACACATGTGTCACAGTTACACCGCTCTGTACTGAATTATATACAATAATTTTAAATAATTTTCTATAGCTTCTAAACTGCTTGTCAGGACACACATGTGTCACAGTTACACCACTCTGTACTGAATTATATACAATAATTTTAAATCATTTTCTATAGCTTCTATACAGCTTGTCAGGACACACATGTGTCACAGTTACACCGTTCTGTACTGAATTATATACAATAATTTTAAATCATTTTCTATAACTTCTATACTGCTTGTCAGGACACACATGTGTCACAGTTACACCGCTCTGTACTAAATTATACACAATAATTTTAAATCATTTTCTATAGCTTCTATACTGCTTGTCAGGACACACATGTGTCACAGTTACACCGCTCTGTACTGAATTATATACAATAATTTTAAATCATTTTCTATAGCTTCTATACTGCTTGTCAGGACACACATGTGTCACAGTTACACCGCTTTGTACTGAATTATATACAATCATTTTAAATCATTTTCTATAGCTTCTATACTGCTTGTCAGGACACACATGTGTCACAGTTACACCGCTTTGTACTGAATTATATACAATAATTTTAAATCATTTTCTATAGCTTCTATACTGCTTGTCAGGACACACATGTGTCACAGTTACACCGCTCTGTACTGAATTATATACAATCATTTTAAATAATTTTCTATAGCTTCTATACTGCTTGTCAGGACACACATGTGTCACAGTTACACCGCTCTGTACTGAATTATATACAATAATTTTAAATAATTTTCTATAGCTTCTAAACTGCTTGTCAGGACACACATGTGTTACAGTTACACCGCTCTGTACTGAATTATATACAATAATTTTAAATCATTTTCTATAGCTTCTATACTGCTTGTCAGGACACACATGTGTCACAGTTACACCGTTCTGTACTGAAATATATACAATAATTTTAAATCTTTTTCTATAACTTCTATACTGCTTGTCAGGACACACATGTGTCACAGTTACACCGCTCTGTACTGAATTATATACAATAATTTTAAATCATTTTCTATAGCTTCTATACTGCTTGTCAGGACACACATGTGTCACAGTTACACCGCTTTGTACTGAATTATATACAATAATTTTAAATAATTTTCTATAGCTTCTATACTGCTTGTCAGGACACACATGTGTCACAGTTACACCGCTCTGTACTGAATTATATACAATAATTTTAAATCATTTTCTGTAGCTTCTATACTGCTTGTCAGGACACACATGTGTCACAGTTGCACCGCTCTGTACTATATTATATACAATAATTTTAAATCGTTTTCTATAGCTTCTATACTGCTTGTCAGGACACAAATGTGTCACAGTTACACCGCTCTGTACTGAATTATATACAATCATTTTAAATAATTTTCTATAGCTTCTTTACTGCTTGTCAGGACACACATGTGTCACAGTTACACCGTTCTGTATTGAATTATATACAATCATTTTAAATCATTTTCTATAGCTTCTATACTGCTTGTCAGGACACACATGTGTCAAAGCTACACCGCTCTGTACTAAATTATATACAATAATTTGAAATCATTTTCTATAGCTTCTATACTGCTTGTCAGGACACACATGTGTCACAGTTACACCGCTCTGTATTGAATTATATACAATCATTTTAAATCATTTTCTATAGCTTCTATACTGCTTGTCAGGACACACATGTGTCAAAGCTACACCGCTCTGTACTAAATTATATACAATAATTTGAAATCATTTTCTATAGCTTCTATACTGCTTGTCAGGACACACATGTGTCACAGTTACACCGCTCTGTACTGCATTATATACAATCATTTTAAATAATTTTCTATAGCTTCAATACTGCTTGTCAGGACACACATGTGTCACAGTTACACCGCTCTGTACTGAATTATATACAATAATTTTAAATAATTTTCTATAGCTTCTATACTGCTTGTCAGGACACACATGTGTCACAGTTACACCGCTCTGTACTGAATTATATACAATAATTTTAAATCATTTTCTATAGCTTCTATACTGCTTGTCAGGACACACATGTGTCACAGTTACACCGCTCTGTACTAAATTATATACAATAATTTTAAATCATTTTCTATAGCTTCTATACTGCTTGTCAGGACACACATGTGTCACAGTTACACCGCTTTGTACTGAATTATATACAATAATTTTAAATAATTTTCTATAGCTTCTATACTGCTTGTCAGGACACACATGTGTCACAGTTACACCGCTCTGTACTGAATTATATACAATAATTTTAAATCATTTTCTGTAGCTTCTATACTGCTTGTCAGGACACACATGTGTCACAGTTGCACCGCTCTGTACTATATTATATACAATAATTTTAAATCGTTTTCTATAGCTTCTATACTGCTTGTCAGGACACAAATGTGTCACAGTTACACCGCTCTGTACTGAATTATATACAATCATTTTAAATAATTTTCTATAGCTTCTATACTGCTTGTCAGGACACACATGTGTCACAGTTACACCGCTCTGTATTGAATTATATACAATCATTTTAAATCATTTTCTATAGCTTCTATACTGCTTGTCAGGACACACATGTGTCACAGCTACACCGCTCTGTACTAAATTATATACAATAATTTGAAATCATTTTCTATAGCTTCTATACTGCTTGTCAGGACACACATGTGTCACAGTTACACCGCTCTGTACTAAATTATATACAATAATTTGAAATCATTTTCTATAGCTTCTATACTGCTTGTCAGGACACACATGTGTCACAGTTACACCGCTCTGTACTGCATTATATACAATCATTTTAAATAATTTTCTATAGCTTCAATACTGCTTGTCAGGACACACATGTGTCACAGTTACACCGCTCTGTACTGAATTATATACAATAATTTTAAATAATTTTCTATAGCTTCTATACTGCTTGTCAGGACACACATGTGTCACAGTTACACCGCTCTGTACTGAATTATATACAATAATTTTAAATCATTTCCTATAGCTTCTATACTGCTTGTCAGGACACACATGTGTCACAGTTACACCGCTCTGTACTAAATTATATACAATAATTTTAAATCATTTTCTATAGCTTCTATACTGCTTGTCAGGACACACATGTGTCACAGTTACACCGCTCTGTACTGAATTATATACAATCATTTTAAATAATTTTCTATAGCTTCAATACTGCTTGTCAGGACACACATGTGTCACAGTTACACCGCTCTGTACTGAATTATATACAATAATTTTAAATAATTTTCTATAGCTTCTAAACTGCTTGTCAGGACACACATGTGTCACAGTTACACCGCTCTGTACTAAATTATACACAATAATTTTAAATCATTTTCTATAGCTTCTATACTGCTTGTCAGGACACACATGTGTCACAGTTACACCGCTCTGTACTGAATTATATACAATAATTTTAAATCATTTTCTATAGCTTCTATACTGCTTGTCAGGACACACATGTGTCACAGTTACACCGCTCTGTACTGAATTATATACAATAATTTTAAATAATTTTCTATAGCTTCTATACTGCTTGTCAGGACACACATGTGTCACAGTTACACCGCTCTGTACTGAATTATATACAATAATTTTAAATCATTTTCTATAGCTTCTATACTGCTTGTCAGGACACACATGTGTCACAGTTACACCGCTCTGTACTAAATTATATACAATAATTTTAAATCATTTTCTATAGCTTCTATACTGCTTGTCAGGACACACATGTGTCACAGTTACACCGCTCTGTACTGAATTATATACAATCATTTTAAATAATTTTCTATAGCTTCAATACTGCTTGTCAGGACACACATGTGTCACAGTTACACCGCTCTGTACTGAATTATATACAATAATTTTAAATAATTTTCTATAGCTTCTAAACTGCTTGTCAGGACACATGTGTCACAGTTACACCGCTCTGTACTGAATTATATACAATAATTTTAAATCATTTTCTATAGCTTCTATACTGCTTGTCAGGACACACATGTGTCACAGTTACACCGTTCTGTACTGAATTATATACAATAATTTTAAATCATTTTCTATAACTTCTATACTGCTTGTCAGGACACACGTGTCACAGTTACACCGCTCTGTACTAAATTATACACAATAATTTTAAATCATTTTCTATAGCTTCTATACTGCTTATCAGGACACACATGTGTCACAGTTACACCGCTCTGTACTGAATTATATACAATAATTTTAAATCATTTTCTATAGCTTCTATACTGCTTGTCAGGACACACATGTGTCACAGTTACACCGCTCTGTACTGAATTATATACAATCATTTTAAATAATTTTCTATAGCTTCTATACTGCTTGTCAGGACACACGTGTCACAGTTACACCGCTCTGTACTGAATTATATACAATAATTTGAAATAATTTTCTATAGCTTCTAAACTGCTTGTCAGGACACACATGTGTCACAGTTACACCGCTCTGTATTGAATTATATACAATAATTTTAAATAATTTTCTATAGCTTCTATACTGCTTGTCAGGACACACATGTGTCACAGTTACACCGCTCTGTACTGAATAATATACAATAATTTTAAATAATTTTCTATAGCTTCTATACTGCTTGTCAGGACACACATATGTCACAGTTACACCGCTCTGTACTGAATTATATACAATAATTTTAAATCATTTTCTATAGCTTCTATACTGCTTGTCAGGACACACATGTGTCACAGTTACACCGCTCTGTACTAAATTATATACAATAATTTTAAATCATTTTCTATAGCTTCTATACTGCTTGTCAGGACACACATGTGTCACAGTTACACCGCTCTGTACTGAATTATATACAATCATTTTAAATAATTTTCTATAGCTTCTATACTGCTTGTCAGGACACACATGTGTCACAGTTACACCGCTCTGTACTGAATTATATACAATAATTTTAAATAATTTTCTATAGCTTCTAAACTGCTTGTCAGGACACACATGTGTCACAGTTACACCACTCTGTACTGAATTATATACAATAATTTTAAATCATTTTCTATAGCTTCTATACTGCTTGTCAGGACACACATGTGTCACAGTTACACCGTTCTGTACTGAATTATATACAATAATTTTAAATCATTTTCTATAACTTCTATACTGCTTGTCAGGACACACATGTGTCACAGTTACACCGCTCTGTACTAAATTATACACAATAATTTTAAATCATTTTCTATAGCTTCTATACTGCTTGTCAGGACACACATGTGTCACAGTTACACCGCTCTGTACTGAATTATATACAATAATTTTAAATCATTTTCTATAGCTTCTATACTGCTTGTCAGGACACACATGTGTCACAGTTACACCGCTTTGTACTGAATTATATACAATCATTTTAAATCATTTTCTATAGCTTCTATACTGCTTGTCAGGACACACATGTGTCACAGTTACACCGCTCTGTACTGAATTATATACAATAATTTTAAATAATTTTCTATAGCTTCTAAACTGCTTGTCAGGACACACATGTGTTACAGTTACACCGCTCTGTACTGAATTATATACAATAATTTTAAATCATTTTCTATAGCTTCTATACTGCTTGTCAGGACACACATGTGTCACAGTTACACCGCTCTGTACTGAATTATATACAATAATTTTAAATCATTTTCTATAGCTTCTATACTGCTTGTCAGGACACACATGTGTCACAGTTACACCGCTTTGTACTGAATTATATACAATAATTTTAAATAATTTTCTATAGCTTCTATACTGCTTGTCAGGACACACATGTGTCACAGTTACACCGCTTTGTACTGAATTATATACAATAATTTTAAATCATTTTCTATAGCTTCTATACTGCTTGTCAGGACACACATGTGTCACAGTTACACCGCTCTGTACTGAATTATATACAATCATTTTAAATAATTTTCTATAGCTTCTATACTGCTTGTCAGGACACACATGTGTCACAGTTACACCGCTCTGTACTGAATTATATACAATAATTTTAAATAATTTTCTATAGCTTCTAAACTGCTTGTCAGGACACACATGTGTTACAGTTACACCGCTCTGTACTGAATTATATACAATAATTTTAAATCATTTTCTATAGCTTCTATACTGCTTGTCAGGACACACATGTGTCACAGTTACACCGTTCTGTACTGAAATATATACAATAATTTTAAATCATTTTCTATAACTTCTATACTGCTTGTCAGGACACACATGTGTCACAGTTACACCGCTCTGTACTGAATTATATACAATAATTTTAAATCATTTTCTATAGCTTCTATACTGCTTGTCAGGACACACATGTGTCACAGTTACACCGCTTTGTACTGAATTATATACAATAATTTTAAATCATTTTCTGTAGCTTCTATACTGCTTGTCAGGACACACATGTGTCACAGTTGCACCGCTCTGTACTATATTATATACAATAATTTTAAATCGTTTTCTATAGCTTCTATACTGCTTGTCAGGACACAAATGTGTCACAGTTACACCGCTCTGTACTGAATTATATACAATCATTTTAAATAATTTTCTATAGCTTCTTTACTGCTTGTCAGGACACACATGTGTCACAGTTACACCGCTCTGTATTGAATTATATACAATCATTTTAAATCATTTTCTATAGCTTCTATACTGCTTGTCAGGACACACATGTGTCAAAGCTACACCGCTCTGTACTAAATTATATACAATAATTTGAAATCATTTTCTATAGCTTCTATACTGCTTGTCAGGACACACATGTGCCACAGTTACACCGCTCTGTACTAAATTATATACAATAATTTTAAATCATTTTCTATAGCTTCTATACTGCTTGTCAGGACACACATGTGTCACAGTTACACCGCTCTGTACTGCATTATATACAATCATTTTAAATAATTTTCTATAGCTTCAATACTGCTTGTCAGGACACACATGTGTCACAGTTACACCGCTCTGTACTGAATTATATACAATAATTTTAAATAATTTTCTATAGCTTCTATACTGCTTGTCAGGACACACATGTGTCACAGTTACACCGCTCTGTACTGAATTATATACAATAATTTTAAATCATTTTCTATAGCTTCTATACTGCTTGTCAGGACACACATGTGTCACAGTTACACCGCTCTGTACTAAATTATATACAATAATTTTAAATCATTTTCTATAGCTTCTATACTGCTTGTCAGGACACACATGTGTCACAGTTACACCGCTTTGTACTGAATTATATACAATAATTTTAAATAATTTTCTATAGCTTCTATACTGCTTGTCAGGACACACATGTGTCACAGTTACACCGCTCTGTACTGAATTATATACAATAATTTTAAATCATTTTCTGTAGCTTCTATACTGCTTGTCAGGACACACATGTGTCACAGTTGCACCGCTCTGTACTATATTATATACAATAATTTTAAATCGTTTTCTATAGCTTCTATACTGCTTGTCAGGACACAAATGTGTCACAGTTACACCGCTCTGTACTGAATTATATACAATCATTTTAAATAATTTTCTATAGCTTCTATACTGCTTGTCAGGACACACATGTGTCACAGTTACACCGCTCTGTATTGAATTATATACAATCATTTTAAATCATTTTCTATAGCTTCTATACTGCTTGTCAGGACACACATGTGTCACAGTTACACCGCTCTGTACTGAATTATATACAATCATTTTAAATAATTTTCTATAGCTTCTATACTGCTTGTCAGGACACACATGTGTCACAGTTACAACGCTCTGCACTGAATTATATACAATAATTTTAAATAATTTTCTATAGCTTCTAAACTGCTTGTCAGGACACACATGTGTTACAGTTACACCGCTCTGTACTGAATTATATACAATAATTTTAAATCATTTTCTATAGCTTCTATACTGCTTGTCAGGACACACATGTGTCACAGTTACACCGCTCTGTACTGAATTATATACAATAATTTTAAATCATTTTCTATAGCTTCTATACTGCTTGTCAGGACACACATGTGTCACAGTTACACCGCTTTGTACTGAATTATATACAATAATTTTAAATAATTTTCTATAGCTTCTATACTGCTTGTCAGGACACACATGTGTCACAGTTACACCGCTTTGTACTGAATTATATACAATAATTTTAAATCATTTTCTATAGCTTCTTTACTGCTTGTCAGGACACACATGTGTCACAGTTACACCGCTCTGTACTGAATTATATACAATCATTTTAAATAATTTTCTATAGCTTCTATACTGCTTGTCAGGACACACATGTGTCACAGTTACACCGCTCTGTACTGAATTATATACAATAATTTTAAATAATTTTCTATAGCTTCTATACTGCTTGTCAGGACACACATGTGTCACAGTTACACCGCTCTGTACTGAATTATATACAATAATTTTAAATCATTTTCTATAGCTTCTATACTGCTTGTCAGGACACACATGTGTCACAGTTACACCGTTCTGTACTGAATTATATACAATAATTTTAAATCATTTTCTATAACTTCTATACTGCTTGTCAGGACACACATGTGTCACAGTTACACCGCTCTGTACTAAATTATACACAATAATTTTAAATCATTTTCTATAGCTTCTATACTGCTTGTCAGGACACACATGTGTCACAGTTACACCGCTCTGTACTGAATTATATACAATAATTTTAAATCATTTTCTATAGCTTCTATACTGCTTGTCAGGACACACATGTGTCACAGTTACACCGCTTTGTACTGAATTATATACAATAATTTTAAATAATTTTCTATAGCTTCTATACTGCTTGTCAGGACACACATGTGTCACAGTTACACCGCTCTGTACTGAATTATATACAATAATTTTAAATCATTTTCTGTAGCTTCTATACTGCTTGTCAGGACACACATGTGTCACAGTTACACCGCTCTGTACTGAATTATATACAATCATTTTAAATAATTTTCCATAGCTTCTATACTGCTTGTCAGGACACACATGTGTCACAGTTACACCGCTCTGAAGTAAATTATATACAATAATTTTAAATCATTTTCTATAGCTTCTATACTGTTTGTCAGGACACACATGTGTCACAGTTGCACCGCTCTGTACTGAATTATATACAATAATTTTAAATCATTTTCTAAAACTTCTATACTGCTTGTCAGGACACACATGTGTCACAGTTACACCGCTTTGTACTGAATTATATACAATAATTTTAAATAATTTTCTATAGCTTCTATACTGCTTGTCAGGACACACATGTGTCACAGTTACACCGCTCTGTACTGAATTATATACAATCATTTTAAATCATTTTCTATAGCTTCTATACTGCTTGTCAGGACACACATGTGTCACAGCTACACCGCTCTGTACTAAATTATATACAATAATTTGAAATCATTTTCTATAGCTTCTATACTGCTTGTCAGGACACACATGTGTCACAGTTACACCGCTCTGTACTAAATTATATACAATAATTTTAAATCATTTTCTATAGCTTCTATACTGCTTGTCAGGACACACATGTGTCACAGTTACACCGCTCTGTACTGCATTATATACAATCATTTTAAATAATTTTCTATAGCTTCAATACTGCTTGTCAGGACACCCATGTGTCACAGTTACACCGCTCTGTACTGAATTATATACAATAATTTTAAATAATTTTCTATAGCTTCTATACTGCTTGTCAGGACACACATGTGTCACAGTTACACCGCTCTGTACTGAATTATATACAATAATTTTAAATCATTTTCTATAGCTTCTATACTGCTTGTCAGGACACACATGTGTCACAGTTACACCGCTCTGTACTAAATTATATACAATAATTTTAAATCATTTTCTATAGCTTCTATACTGCTTGTCAGGACACACATGTGTCACAGTTACACCGCTCTGTACTGAATTATATACAATCATTTTAAATAATTTTCTATAGCTTCAATACTGCTTGTCAGGACACACATGTGTCACAGTTACACCGCTCTGTACTGAATTATATACAATAATTTTAAATAATTTTCTATAGCTTCTAAACTGCTTGTCAGGACACACATGTGTCACAGTTACACCGCTCTGTACTGAATTATATACAATAATTTTAAATCATTTTCTATAGCTTCTATACTGCTTGTCAGGACACACATGTGTCACAGTTACACCGTTCTGTACTGAATTATATACAATAATTTTAAATCATTTTCTATAACTTCTATACTGCTTGTCAGGACACACGTGTCACAGTTACACCGCTCTGTACTAAATTATACACAATAATTTTAAATCATTTTCTATAGCTTCTATACTGCTTATCAGGACACACATGTGTCACAGTTACACCGCTCTGTACTGAATTATATACAATAATTTTAAATCATTTTCTATAGCTTCTATACTGCTTGTCAGGACACACATGTGTCACAGTTACACCGCTCTGTACTGAATTATATACAATCATTTTAAATAATTTTCTATAGCTTCTATACTGCTTGTCAGGACACACGTGTCACAGTTACACCGCTCTGTACTGAATTATATACAATAATTTGAAATAATTTTCTATAGCTTCTAAACTGCTTGTCAGGACACACATGTGTCACAGTTACACCGCTCTGTATTGAATTATATACAATAATTTTAAATAATTTTCTATAGCTTCTATACTGCTTGTCAGGACACACATGTGTCACAGTTACACCGCTCTGTACTGAATAATATACAATAATTTTAAATAATTTTCTATAGCTTCTATACTGCTTGTCAGGACACACATATGTCACAGTTACACCGCTCTGTACTGAATTATATACAATAATTTTAAATCATTTTCTATAGCTTCTATACTGCTTGTCAGGACACACATGTGTCACAGTTACACCGCTCTGTACTAAATTATATACAATAATTTTAAATCATTTTCTATAGCTTCTATACTGCTTGTCAGGACACACATGTGTCACAGTTACACCGCTCTGTACTGAATTATATACAATCATTTTAAATAATTTTCTATAGCTTCTATACTGCTTGTCAGGACACACATGTGTCACAGTTACACCGCTCTGTACTGAATTATATACAATAATTTTAAATAATTTTCTATAGCTTCTAAACTGCTTGTCAGGACACACATGTGTCACAGTTACACCACTCTGTACTGAATTATATACAATAATTTTAAATCATTTTCTATAGCTTCTATACTGCTTGTCAGGACACACATGTGTCACAGTTACACCATTCTGTACTGAATTATATACAATAATTTTAAATCATTTTCTATAACTTCTATACTGCTTGTCAGGACACACATGTGTCACAGTTACACCGCTCTGTACTAAATTATACACAATAATTTTAAATCATTTTCTATAGCTTCTATACTGCTTGTCAGGACACACATGTGTCACAGTTACACCGCTCTGTACTGAATTATATACAATAATTTTAAATCATTTTCTATAGCTTCTATACTGCTTGTCAGGACACACATGTGTCACAGTTACACCGCTTTGTACTGAATTATATACAATCATTTTAAATCATTTTCTATAGCTTCTATACTGCTTGTCAGGACACACATGTGTCACAGTTACACCGCTCTGTACTGAATTATATACAATAATTTTAAATAATTTTCTATAGCTTCTAAACTGCTTGTCAGGACACACATGTGTTACAGTTACACCGCTCTGTACTGAATTATATACAATAATTTTAAATCATTTTCTATAGCTTCTATACTGCTTGTCAGGACACACATGTGTCACAGTTACACCGCTCTGTACTGAATTATATACAATAATTTTAAATAATTTTCTATAGCTTCTATACTGCTTGTCAGGACACACATGTGTCACAGTTACACCGCTTTGTACTGAATTATATACAATAATTTTAAATAATTTTCTATAGCTTCTATACTGCTTGTCAGGACACACATGTGTCACAGTTACACCGCTTTGTACTGAATTATATACAATAATTTTAAATCATTTTCTATAGCTTCTATACTGCTTGTCAGGACACACATGTGTCACAGTTACACCGCTCTGTACTGAATTATATACAATCATTTTAAATAATTTTCTATAGCTTCTATACTGCTTGTCAGGACACACATGTGTCACAGTTACACCGCTCTGTACTGAATTATATACAATAATTTTAAATAATTTTCTATAGCTTCTAAACTGCTTGTCAGGACACACATGTGTTACAGTTACACCGCTCTGTACTGAATTATATACAATAATTTTAAATCATTTTCTATAGCTTCTATACTGCTTGTCAGGACACACATGTGTCACAGTTACACCGTTCTGTACTGAAATATATACAATAATTTTAAATCATTTTCTATAACTTCTATACTGCTTGTCAGGACACACATGTGTCACAGTTACACCGCTCTGTACTGAATTATATACAATAATTTTAAATCATTTTCTATAGCTTCTATACTGCTTGTCAGGACACACATGTGTCACAGTTACACCGCTTTGTACTGAATTATATACAATAATTTTAAATCATTTTCTGTAGCTTCTATACTGCTTGTCAGGACACACATGTGTCACAGTTGCACCGCTCTGTACTATATTATATACAATAATTTTAAATCGTTTTCTATAGCTTCTATACTGCTTGTCAGGACACAAATGTGTCACAGTTACACCGCTCTGTACTGAATTATATACAATCATTTTAAATAATTTTCTATAGCTTCTTTACTGCTTGTCAGGACACACATGTGTCACAGTTACACCGCTCTGTATTGAATTATATACAATCATTTTAAATCATTTTCTATAGCTTCTATACTGCTTGTCAGGACACACATGTGTCAAAGCTACACCGCTCTGTACTAAATTATATACAATAATTTGAAATCATTTTCTATAGCTTCTATACTGCTTGTCAGGACACACATGTGCCACAGTTACACCGCTCTGTACTAAATTATATACAATAATTTTAAATCATTTTCTATAGCTTCTATACTGCTTGTCAGGACACACATGTGTCACAGTTACACCGCTCTGTACTGCATTATATACAATCATTTTAAATAATTTTCTATAGCTTCAATACTGCTTGTCAGGACACACATGTGTCACAGTTACACCGCTCTGTACTGAATTATATACAATAATTTTAAATAATTTTCTATAGCTTCTATACTGCTTGTCAGGACACACATGTGTCACAGTTACACCGCTCTGTACTGAATTATATACAATAATTTTAAATCATTTTCTATAGCTTCTATACTGCTTGTCAGGACACACATGTGTCACAGTTACACCGCTCTGTACTAAATTATATACAATAATTTTAAATCATTTTCTATAGCTTCTATACTGCTTGTCAGGACACACATGTGTCACAGTTACACCGCTTTGTACTGAATTATATACAATAATTTTAAATAATTTTCTATAGCTTCTATACTGCTTGTCAGGACACACATGTGTCACAGTTACACCGCTCTGTACTGAATTATATACAATAATTTTAAATCATTTTCTGTAGCTTCTATACTGCTTGTCAGGACACACATGTGTCACAGTTGCACCGCTCTGTACTATATTATATACAATAATTTTAAATCGTTTTCTATAGCTTCTATACTGCTTGTCAGGACACAAATGTGTCACAGTTACACCGCTCTGTACTGAATTATATACAATCATTTTAAATAATTTTCTATAGCTTCTATACTGCTTGTCAGGACACACATGTGTCACAGTTACACCGCTCTGTATTGAATTATATACAATCATTTTAAATCATTTTCTATAGCTTCTATACTGCTTGTCAGGACACACATGTGTCACAGCTACACCGCTCTGTACTAAATTATATACAATAATTTGAAATCATTTTCTATAGCTTCTATACTGCTTGTCAGGACACACATGTGTCACAGTTACACCGCTCTGTACTAAATTATATACAATAATTTGAAATCATTTTCTATAGCTTCTATACTGCTTGTCAGGACACACATGTGTCACAGTTACACCGCTCTGTACTGCATTATATACAATCATTTTAAATAATTTTCTATAGCTTCAATACTGCTTGTCAGGACACACATGTGTCACAGTTACACCGCTCTGTACTGAATTATATACAATAATTTTAAATAATTTTCTATAGCTTCTATACTGCTTGTCAGGACACACATGTGTCACAGTTACACCGCTCTGTACTGAATTATATACAATAATTTTAAATCATTTCCTATAGCTTCTATACTGCTTGTCAGGACACACATGTGTCACAGTTACACCGCTCTGTACTAAATTATATACAATAATTTTAAATCATTTTCTATAGCTTCTATACTGCTTGTCAGGACACACATGTGTCACAGTTACACCGCTCTGTACTGAATTATATACAATCATTTTAAATAATTTTCTATAGCTTCAATACTGCTTGTCAGGACACACATGTGTCACAGTTACACCGCTCTGTACTGAATTATATACAATAATTTTAAATAATTTTCTATAGCTTCTAAACTGCTTGTCAGGACACACATGTGTCACAGTTACACCGCTCTGTACTGAATTATATACAATAATTTTAAATCATTTTCTATAGCTTCTATAATGCTTGTCAGGACACACATGTGTCACAGTTACACCGCTCTGAACTGCATTATATACAATCATTTTAAATAATTTTCTATAGCTTCAATACTGCTTGTCAGGACACACATGTGTCATAGTTACACCGCTCTGTACTGAATAATATACAATAATTTTAAATAATTTTCTATAGCTTCTATACTGCTTGTCAGGACACACGTGTCACAGTTACACCGCTCTGTACTGAATTATATACAATAATTTGAAATAATTTTCTATAGCTTCTAAACTGCTTGTCAGGACACACATGTGTCACAGTTACACCGCTCTGTATTGAATTATATACAATAATTTTAAATAATTTTCTATAGCTTCTATACTGCTTGTCAGGACACACATGTGTCACAGTTACACCGCTCTGTACTGAATAATATACAATAATTTTAAATAATTTTCTATAGCTTCTATACTGCTTGTCAGGACACACATATGTCACAGTTACACCGCTCTGTACTGAATTATATACAATAATTTTAAATCATTTTCTATAGCTTCTATACTGCTTGTCAGGACACACATGTGTCACAGTTACACCGCTCTGTACTAAATTATATACAATAATTTTAAATCATTTTCTATAGCTTCTATACTGCTTGTCAGGACACACATGTGTCACAGTTACACCGCTCTGTACTGAATTATATACAATCATTTTAAATAATTTTCTATAGCTTCTATACTGCTTGTCAGGACACACATGTGTCACAGTTACACCGCTCTGTACTGAATTATATACAATAATTTTAAATAATTTTCTATAGCTTCTAAACTGCTTGTCAGGACACACATGTGTCACAGTTACACCACTCTGTACTGAATTATATACAATAATTTTAAATCATTTTCTATAGCTTCTATACAGCTTGTCAGGACACACATGTGTCACAGTTACACCGTTCTGTACTGAATTATATACAATAATTTTAAATCATTTTCTATAACTTCTATACTGCTTGTCAGGACACACATGTGTCACAGTTACACCGCTCTGTACTAAATTATACACAATAATTTTAAATCATTTTCTATAGCTTCTATACTGCTTGTCAGGACACACATGTGTCACAGTTACACCGCTCTGTACTGAATTATATACAATAATTTTAAATCATTTTCTATAGCTTCTATACTGCTTGTCAGGACACACATGTGTCACAGTTACACCGCTTTGTACTGAATTATATACAATCATTTTAAATCATTTTCTATAGCTTCTATACTGCTTGTCAGGACACACATGTGTCACAGTTACACCGCTCTGTACTGAATTATATACAATAATTTTAAATAATTTTCTATAGCTTCTAAACTGCTTGTCAGGACACACATGTGTTACAGTTACACCGCTCTGTACTGAATTATATACAATAATTTTAAATCATTTTCTATAGCTTCTATACTGCTTGTCAGGACACACATGTGTCACAGTTACACCGCTCTGTACTGAATTATATACAATAATTTTAAATCATTTTCTATAGCTTCTATACTGCTTGTCAGGACACACATGTGTCACAGTTACACCGCTTTGTACTGAATTATATACAATAATTTTAAATAATTTTCTATAGCTTCTATACTGCTTGTCAGGACACACATGTGTCACAGTTACACCGCTTTGTACTGAATTATATACAATAATTTTAAATCATTTTCTATAGCTTCTATACTGCTTGTCAGGACACACATGTGTCACAGTTACACCGCTCTGTACTGAATTATATACAATCATTTTAAATAATTTTCTATAGCTTCTATACTGCTTGTCAGGACACACATGTGTCACAGTTACACCGCTCTGTACTGAATTATATACAATAATTTTAAATAATTTTCTATAGCTTCTAAACTGCTTGTCAGGACACACATGTGTTACAGTTACACCGCTCTGTACTGAATTATATACAATAATTTTAAATCATTTTCTATAGCTTCTATACTGCTTGTCAGGACACACATGTGTCACAGTTACACCGTTCTGTACTGAAATATATACAATAATTTTAAATCTTTTTCTATAACTTCTATACTGCTTGTCAGGACACACATGTGTCACAGTTACACCGCTCTGTACTGAATTATATACAATAATTTTAAATCATTTTCTATAGCTTCTATACTGCTTGTCAGGACACACATGTGTCACAGTTACACCGCTTTGTACTGAATTATATACAATAATTTTAAATAATTTTCTATAGCTTCTATACTGCTTGTCAGGACACACATGTGTCACAGTTACACCGCTCTGTACTGAATTATATACAATAATTTTAAATCATTTTCTGTAGCTTCTATACTGCTTGTCAGGACACACATGTGTCACAGTTGCACCGCTCTGTACTATATTATATACAATAATTTTAAATCGTTTTCTATAGCTTCTATACTGCTTGTCAGGACACAAATGTGTCACAGTTACACCGCTCTGTACTGAATTATATACAATCATTTTAAATAATTTTCTATAGCTTCTTTACTGCTTGTCAGGACACACATGTGTCACAGTTACACCGTTCTGTATTGAATTATATACAATCATTTTAAATCATTTTCTATAGCTTCTATACTGCTTGTCAGGACACACATGTGTCAAAGCTACACCGCTCTGTACTAAATTATATACAATAATTTGAAATCATTTTCTATAGCTTCTATACTGCTTGTCAGGACACACATGTGTCACAGTTACACCGCTCTGTATTGAATTATATACAATCATTTTAAATCATTTTCTATAGCTTCTATACTGCTTGTCAGGACACACATGTGTCAAAGCTACACCGCTCTGTACTAAATTATATACAATAATTTGAAATCATTTTCTATAGCTTCTATACTGCTTGTCAGGACACACATGTGTCACAGTTACACCGCTCTGTACTGCATTATATACAATCATTTTAAATAATTTTCTATAGCTTCAATACTGCTTGTCAGGACACACATGTGTCACAGTTACACCGCTCTGTACTGAATTATATACAATAATTTTAAATAATTTTCTATAGCTTCTATACTGCTTGTCAGGACACACATGTGTCACAGTTACACCGCTCTGTACTGAATTATATACAATAATTTTAAATCATTTTCTATAGCTTCTATACTGCTTGTCAGGACACACATGTGTCACAGTTACACCGCTCTGTACTAAATTATATACAATAATTTTAAATCATTTTCTATAGCTTCTATACTGCTTGTCAGGACACACATGTGTCACAGTTACACCGCTTTGTACTGAATTATATACAATAATTTTAAATAATTTTCTATAGCTTCTATACTGCTTGTCAGGACACACATGTGTCACAGTTACACCGCTCTGTACTGAATTATATACAATAATTTTAAATCATTTTCTGTAGCTTCTATACTGCTTGTCAGGACACACATGTGTCACAGTTGCACCGCTCTGTACTATATTATATACAATAATTTTAAATCGTTTTCTATAGCTTCTATACTGCTTGTCAGGACACAAATGTGTCACAGTTACACCGCTCTGTACTGAATTATATACAATCATTTTAAATAATTTTCTATAGCTTCTATACTGCTTGTCAGGACACACATGTGTCACAGTTACACCGCTCTGTATTGAATTATATACAATCATTTTAAATCATTTTCTATAGCTTCTATACTGCTTGTCAGGACACACATGTGTCACAGCTACACCGCTCTGTACTAAATTATATACAATAATTTGAAATCATTTTCTATAGCTTCTATACTGCTTGTCAGGACACACATGTGTCACAGTTACACCGCTCTGTACTAAATTATATACAATAATTTGAAATCATTTTCTATAGCTTCTATACTGCTTGTCAGGACACACATGTGTCACAGTTACACCGCTCTGTACTGCATTATATACAATCATTTTAAATAATTTTCTATAGCTTCAATACTGCTTGTCAGGACACACATGTGTCACAGTTACACCGCTCTGTACTGAATTATATACAATAATTTTAAATAATTTTCTATAGCTTCTATACTGCTTGTCAGGACACACATGTGTCACAGTTACACCGCTCTGTACTGAATTATATACAATAATTTTAAATCATTTCCTATAGCTTCTATACTGCTTGTCAGGACACACATGTGTCACAGTTACACCGCTCTGTACTAAATTATATACAATAATTTTAAATCATTTTCTATAGCTTCTATACTGCTTGTCAGGACACACATGTGTCACAGTTACACCGCTCTGTACTGAATTATATACAATCATTTTAAATAATTTTCTATAGCTTCAATACTGCTTGTCAGGACACACATGTGTCACAGTTACACCGCTCTGTACTGAATTATATACAATAATTTTAAATAATTTTCTATAGCTTCTAAACTGCTTGTCAGGACACACATGTGTCACAGTTACACCGCTCTGTACTGAATTATATACAATAATTTTAAATCATTTTCTATAGCTTCTATAATGCTTGTCAGGACACACATGTGTCACAGTTACACCGCTCTGAACTGCATTATATACAATCATTTTAAATAATTTTCTATAGCTTCAATACTGCTTGTCAGGACACACATGTGTCACAGTTACACCGCTCTGTACTGAATAATATACAATAATTTTAAATAATTTTCTATAGCTTCTATACTGCTTGTCAGGACACACGTGTCACAGTTACACCGCTCTGTACTGAATTATATACAATAATTTGAAATAATTTTCTATAGCTTCTAAACTGCTTGTCAGGACACACATGTGTCACAGTTACACCGCTCTGTATTGAATTATATACAATAATTTTAAATAATTTTCTATAGCTTCTATACTGCTTGTCAGGACACACATGTGTCACAGTTACACCGCTCTGTACTGAATAATATACAATAATTTTAAATAATTTTCTATAGCTTCTATACTGCTTGTCAGGACACACATATGTCACAGTTACACCGCTCTGTACTGAATTATATACAATAATTTTAAATCATTTTCTATAGCTTCTATACTGCTTGTCAGGACACACATGTGTCACAGTTACACCGCTCTGTACTAAATTATATACAATAATTTTAAATCATTTTCTATAGCTTCTATACTGCTTGTCAGGACACACATGTGTCACAGTTACACCGCTCTGTACTGAATTATATACAATCATTTTAAATAATTTTCTATAGCTTCTATACTGCTTGTCAGGACACACATGTGTCACAGTTACACCGCTCTGTACTGAATTATATACAATAATTTTAAATAATTTTCTATAGCTTCTAAACTGCTTGTCAGGACACACATGTGTCACAGTTACACCACTCTGTACTGAATTATATACAATAATTTTAAATCATTTTCTATAGCTTCTATACAGCTTGTCAGGACACACATGTGTCACAGTTACACCGTTCTGTACTGAATTATATACAATAATTTTAAATCATTTTCTATAACTTCTATACTGCTTGTCAGGACACACATGTGTCACAGTTACACCGCTCTGTACTAAATTATACACAATAATTTTAAATCATTTTCTATAGCTTCTATACTGCTTGTCAGGACACACATGTGTCACAGTTACACCGCTCTGTACTGAATTATATACAATAATTTTAAATCATTTTCTATAGCTTCTATACTGCTTGTCAGGACACACATGTGTCACAGTTACACCGCTTTGTACTGAATTATATACAATCATTTTAAATCATTTTCTATAGCTTCTATACTGCTTGTCAGGACACACATGTGTCACAGTTACACCGCTCTGTACTGAATTATATACAATAATTTTAAATAATTTTCTATAGCTTCTAAACTGCTTGTCAGGACACACATGTGTTACAGTTACACCGCTCTGTACTGAATTATATACAATAATTTTAAATCATTTTCTATAGCTTCTATACTGCTTGTCAGGACACACATGTGTCACAGTTACACCGCTCTGTACTGAATTATATACAATAATTTTAAATCATTTTCTATAGCTTCTATACTGCTTGTCAGGACACACATGTGTCACAGTTACACCGCTTTGTACTGAATTATATACAATAATTTTAAATAATTTTCTATAGCTTCTATACTGCTTGTCAGGACACACATGTGTCACAGTTACACCGCTTTGTACTGAATTATATACAATAATTTTAAATCATTTTCTATAGCTTCTATACTGCTTGTCAGGACACACATGTGTCACAGTTACACCGCTCTGTACTGAATTATATACAATCATTTTAAATAATTTTCTATAGCTTCTATACTGCTTGTCAGGACACACATGTGTCACAGTTACACCGCTCTGTACTGAATTATATACAATAATTTTAAATAATTTTCTATAGCTTCTAAACTGCTTGTCAGGACACACATGTGTTACAGTTACACCGCTCTGTACTGAATTATATACAATAATTTTAAATCATTTTCTATAGCTTCTATACTGCTTGTCAGGACACACATGTGTCACAGTTACACCGTTCTGTACTGAAATATATACAATAATTTTAAATCATTTTCTATAACTTCTATACTGCTTGTCAGGACACACATGTGTCACAGTTACACCGCTCTGTACTGAATTATATACAATAATTTTAAATCATTTTCTATAGCTTCTATACTGCTTGTCAGGACACACATGTGTCACAGTTACACCGCTTTGTACTGAATTATATACAATAATTTTAAATAATTTTCTATAGCTTCTATACTGCTTGTCAGGACACACATGTGTCACAGTTACACCGCTCTGTACTGAATTATATACAATAATTTTAAATCATTTTCTGTAGCTTCTATACTGCTTGTCAGGACACACATGTGTCACAGTTGCACCGCTCTGTACTATATTATATACAATAATTTTAAATCGTTTTCTATAGCTTCTATACTGCTTGTCAGGACACAAATGTGTCACAGTTACACCGCTCTGTACTGAATTATATACAATCATTTTAAATAATTTTCTATAGCTTCTTTACTGCTTGTCAGGACACACATGTGTCACAGTTACACCGCTCTGTATTGAATTATATACAATCATTTTAAATCATTTTCTATAGCTTCTATACTGCTTGTCAGGACACACATGTGTCAAAGCTACACCGCTCTGTACTAAATTATATACAATAATTTGAAATCATTTTCTATAGCTTCTATACTGCTTGTCAGGACACACATGTGTCACAGTTACACCGCTCTGTACTAAATTATATACAATAATTTGAAATCATTTTCTATAGCTTCTATACTGCTTGTCAGGACACACATGTGTCACAGTTACACCGCTCTGTACTAAATTATATACAATAATTTTAAATCATTTTCTATAGCTTCTATACTGCTTGTCAGGACACACACGTGTCACAGTTACACCGCTCTGTACTGAATTATATACAATAATTTGAAATAATTTTCTATAGCTTCTAAACTGCTTGTCAGGACACACATGTGTCACAGTTACACCGCTCTGTATTGAATTATATACAATAATTTTAAATAATTTTCTATAGCTTCTATACTGCTTGTCAGGACACACATGTGTCACAGTTACACCGCTCTGTACTGAATAATATACAATAATTTTAAATAATTTTCTATAGCTTCTATACTGCTTGTCAGGACACACATATGTCACAGTTACACCGCTCTGTACTGAATTATATACAATAATTTTAAATCATTTTCTATAGCTTCTATACTGCTTGTCAGGACACACATGTGTCACAGTTACACCGTTCTGTACTGAATTATATACAATAATTTTAAATCATTTTCTATAACTTCTATACTGCTTGTCAGGACACACATGTGTCACAGTTACACCGCTCTGTACTAAATTATACACAATAATTTTAAATCATTTTCTATAGCTTCTATACTGCTTGTCAGGACACACATGTGTCAAAGTTACACCGCTCTGTACTGAATTATATACAATAATTTTAAATCATTTTCTATAGCTTCTATACTGCTTGTCAGGACACACATGTGTCACAGTTACACCGCTTTGTACTGAATTATATACAATCATTTTAAATCATTTTCTATAGCTTCTATACTGCTTGTCAGGACACACATGTGTCACAGTTACACCGCTCTGTACTGAATTATATACAATAATTTTAAATAATTTTCTATAGCTTCTAAACTGCTTGTCAGGACACACATGTGTTACAGTTACACCGCTCTGTACTGAATTATATACAATAATTTTAAATCATTTTCTATAGCTTCTATACTGCTTGTCAGTACACACATGTGTCACAGTTACACCGCTCTGTACTGAATTATATACAATAATTTTAAATCATTTTCTATAGCTTCTATACTGCTTGTCAGGACACACATGTGTCACAGTTACACCGCTTTGTACTGAATTATATACAATAATTTTAAATCATTTTCTATAGCTTCTATACTGCTTGTCAGGACACACATGTGTCACAGTTACACCGCTCTGTACTGAATTATATACAATCATTTTAAATAATTTTCTATAGCTTCTATACTGCTTGTCAGGACACACATGTGTCACAGTTACACCGCTCTGTACTGAATTATATACAATAATTTTAAATAATTTTCTATAGCTTCTAAACTGCTTGTCAGGACACACATGTGTTACAGTTACACCGCTCTGTACTGAATTATATACAATAATTTTAAATCATTTTCTATAGCTTCTATACTGCTTGTCAGGACACACATGTGTCACAGTTACACCGTTCTGTACTGAAATATATACAATAATTTTAAATCATTTTCTATAACTTCTATACTGCTTGTCAGGACACACATGTGTCACAGTTACACCGCTCTGTACTGAATTATATACAATAATTTTAAATCATTTTCTATAGCTTCTATACTGCTTGTCAGGACACACATGTGTCACAGTTACACCGCTTTGTACTGAATTATATACAATAATTTTAAATAATTTTCTATAGCTTCTATACTGCTTGTCAGGACACACATGTGTCACAGTTACACCGCTCTGTACTGAATTATATACAATAATTTTAAATCATTTTCTGTAGCTTCTATACTGCTTGTCAGGACACACATGTGTCACAGTTGCACCGCTCTGTACTATATTATATACAATAATTTTAAATCGTTTTCTATAGCTTCTATACTGCTTGTCAGGACACAAATGTGTCACAGTTACACCGCTCTGTACTGAATTATATACAATCATTTTAAATAATTTTCTATAGCTTCTTTACTGCTTGTCAGGACACACATGTGTCACAGTTATACCGCTCTGTATTGAATTATATACAATCATTTTAAATCATTTTCTATAGCTTCTATACTGCTTGTCAGGACACACATGTGTCAAAGCTACACCGCTCTGTACTAAATTATATACAATAATTTGAAATCATTTTCTATAGCTTCTATACTGCTTGTCAGGACACACATGTGTCACAGTTACACCGCTCTGTACTAAATTATATACAATAATTTTAAATCATTTTCTATAGCTTCTATACTGCTTGTCAGGACACACATGTGTCACAGTTACACCGCTCTGTACTGCATTATATACAATCATTTTAAATAATTTTCTATAGCTTCAATACTGCTTGTCAGGACACACATGTGTCACAGTTACACCGCTCTGTACTGAATTATATACAATAATTTTAAATAATTTTCTATAGCTTCTATACTGCTTGTCAGGACACACATGTGTCACAGTTACACCGCTCTGTACTGAATTATATACAATAATTTTAAATCATTTTCTATAGCTTCTATACTGCTTGTCAGGACACACATGTGTCACAGTTACACCGCTCTGTACTAAATTATATACAATAATTTTAAATCATTTTCTATAGCTTCTATACTGCTTGTCAGGACACACATGTGTCACAGTTACACCGCTTTGTACTGAATTATATACAATAATTTTAAATAATTTTCTATAGCTTCTATACTGCTTGTCAGGACACACATGTGTCACAGTTACACCGCTCTGTACTGAATTATATACAATAATTTTAAATCATTTTCTGTAGCTTCTATACTGCTTGTCAGGACACACATGTGTCACAGTTGCACCGCTCTGTACTATATTATATACAATAATTTTAAATCGTTTTCTATAGCTTCTATACTGCTTGTCAGGACACAAATGTGTCACAGTTACACCGCTCTGTACTGAATTATATACAATCATTTTAAATAATTTTCTATAGCTTCTATACTGCTTGTCAGGACACACATGTGTCACAGTTACACCGCTCTGTATTGAATTATATACAATCTTTTTAAATCATTTTCTATAGCTTCTATACTGCTTGTCAGGACACACATGTGTCACAGCTACACCGCTCTGTACTAAATTATATACAATAATTTGAAATCATTTTCTATAGCTTCTATACTGCTTGTCAGGACACACATGTGTCACAGTTACACCGCTCTGTACTAAATTATATACAATAATTTGAAATCATTTTCTATAGCTTCTATACTGCTTGTCAGGACACACATGTGTCACAGTTACACCGCTCTGTACTGCATTATATACAATCATTTTAAATAATTTTCTATAGCTTCAATACTGCTTGTCAGGACACACATGTGTCACAGTTACACCGCTCTGTACTGAATTATATACAATAATTTTAAATAATTTTCTATAGCTTCTATACTGCTTGTCAGGACACACATGTGTCACAGTTACACCGCTCTGTACTGAATTATATACAATAATTTTAAATCATTTCCTATAGCTTCTATACTGCTTGTCAGGACACACATGTGTCACAGTTACACCGCTCTGTACTGTATTATATACAATAATTTTAAATAATTTTCTATAGCTTCTATACTGCTTGTCAGGACACACGTGTCACAGTTACACCGCTCTGTACTGAATTATAAACAATAATTTTAAATCATTTTCTATAGCTTCTATACTGCTTGTCAGGACACACATGTGTCACAGTTACACCGCTCTGTACTGAATTATATACAATCATTTTAAATAATTTTCTATAGCTTCTATACTGCTTGTCAGGACACACATGTGTCACAGTTACACCGCTCTGAAGTAAATTATATACAATAATTTTAAATCATTTTCTATAGCTTCTTTACTGCTTGTCAGGACACACATGTGTCACAGTTATACCGCTCAGTACTGAATTATATACAATAATTTTAAATCATTTTCTAAAACTTCTATACTGCTTGTCAGGACACACATGTGTCACAGTTACACCGCTTTGTACTGAATTATATACAATAATTTTAAATAATTTTCTATAGCTTCTATAATGCTTGTCAGGACACACATGTGTCACAGTTACACCGCTCTGTACTGAATTATATACAATAATTTTAAATCATTTTCTGTAGCTTCTATACTGCTTGTCAGGACACACATGTGTCACAGTTGCACCGCTCTGTACTGTATTATATACAATAATTTTAAATCGTTTTCTATAGCTTCTATACTGCTTGTCAGGACACAAATGTGTCACAGTTATACCGCTCTGTACTGAATTATATACAATCATTTTAAATAATTTTCTATAGCTTCTATACTGCTTGTCAGGACACACATGTGTCACAGTTACACCGCTTTGTACTGAATTATATACAATAATTTTAAATAATTTTCTATAGCTTCTATAATGCTTGTCAGGACACACATGTGTCACAGTTAAACCGCTCTGTACTGAATTATATACAATCATTTTAAATCATTTTCTATAGCTTCTATACTGCTTGTCAGGACACACATGTGTCACAGCTACACCGCTCTGTACTAAATTATATACAATAATTTGAAATCATTTTCTATAGCTTCTATACTGCTTGTCAGGACACACATGTGTCACAGTTACACCGCTCTGTACTAAATTATATACAATAATTTTAAATCATTTTCTATAGCTTCTATACTGCTTGTCAGGATACACATGTGTCACAGTTACACCGCTCTGTACTGCATTATATACAATCATTTTAAATAATTTTCTATAGCTTCAATACTGCTTGTCAGGACACACATGTGTCACAGTTACACCGCTCTGTACTGAATTATATACAATAATTTTAAATAATTTTCTATAGCTTCTATACTGCTTGTCAGGACACACATGTGTCACAGTTACACCGCTCTGTACTGAATTATATACAATAATTTTAAATCATTTTCTATAGCTTCTATACTGCTTGTCAGGACACACATGTGTCACAGTTACACCGCTCTGTACTAAATTATATACAATAATTTTAAATCATTTTCTATAGCTTCTATACTGCTTGTCAGGACACACATGTGTCACAGTTACACCGCTCTGTACTGAATTATATACAATCATTTTAAATAATTTTCTATAGCTTCAATACTGCTTGTCAGGACACACATGTGTCACAGTTACACCGCTCTGTACTGAATTATATACAATAATTTTAAATAATTTTCTATAGCTTCTAAACTGCTTGTCAGGACACACATGTGTCACAGTTACACCGCTCTGTACTGAATTATATACAATAATTTTAAATCATTTTCTATAGCTTCTATAATGCTTGTCAGGACACACATGTGTCACAGTTACACCGCTCTAAACTGCATTATATACAATCATTTTAAATCATTTTCTATAGCTTCTATACTGCTTGTCAGGACACACATGTGTCACAGTTACACCGCTTTGTACTGAATTATATACAATAATTTTAAATAATTTTCTATAGCTTCTATACTGCTTGTCAGGACACACATGTGTCACAGTTACACCGCTCTGTACTGAATTATATACAATAATTTTAAATAAGTTTCTATAGCTTCTATACTGCTTGTCAGGACACACATGTGTCACAGTTACACCGCTCTGTACTGAATTATATACAATAATTTTAAATAATTTTCTATAGCTTCTATACTGCTTGTCAGGACACACATGTGTCACAGTTACACCGCTCTGAAGTAAATTATATACAATAATTTTAAATCATTTTCTATAGCTTCTATACTGCTTGTCAGGACACACATGTGTCACAGTTACACCGCTCTGTACTGAATTATATACAATAATTTTAAATCATTTTCTAAAACTTCTATACTGCTTGTCAGGACACACATGTGTCACAGTTACACCGCTTTGTACTGAATTATATACAATAATTTTAAATAATTTTCTATAGCTTCTATAATGCTTGTCAGGACACACATGTGTCACAGTTACACCGCTCTGTACTGAATTATATACAATAATTTTAAATAATTTTCTATAGCTTCTATACTGCTTGTCAGGACACACATGTGTCACAGTTGCACCGCTCTGTACTGTATTATATACAATAATTTTAAATCGTTTTCTATAGCTTCTATACTGCTTGTCAGGACACAAATGTGTCACAGTTACACCGCTCTGTACTGAATTATATACAATCATTTTAAATAATTTTCTATAGCTTCTATACTGCTTGTCAGGACACACATGTGTCACAGTTACACCGCTTTGTACTGAATTATATACAATAATTTTAAATAATTTTCTATAGCTTCTATAATGCTTGTCAGGACACACATGTGTCACAGTTAAACCGCTCTGTACTGAATTATATACAATCATTTTAAATCATTTTCTATAGCTTCTATACTGCTTGTCAGGACACACATGTGTCACAGCTACACCGCTCTGTACTAAATTATATACAATAATTTGAAATCATTTTCTATAGCTTCTATACTGCTTGTCAGGACACACATGTGTCACAGTTACACCGCTCTGTACTAAATTATATACAATAATTTTAAATCATTTTCTATAGCTTCTATACTGCTTGTCAGGATACACATGTGTCACAGTTACACCGCTCTGTACTGCATTATATACAATCATTTTAAATAATTTTCTATAGCTTCAATACTGCTTGTCAGGACACACATGTGTCACAGTTACACCGCTCTGTACTGAATTATATACAATAATTTTAAATAATTTTCTATAGCTTCTATACTGCTTGTCAGGACACACATGTGTCACAGTTACACCGCTCTGTACTGAATTATATACAATAATTTTAAATCATTTTCTATAGCTTCTATACTGCTTGTCAGGACACACATGTGTCACAGTTACACCGCTCTGTACTAAATTATATACAATAATTTTAAATCATTTTCTATAGCTTCTATACTGCTTGTCAGGACACACATGTGTCACAGTTACACCGCTCTGTACTGAATTATATACAATCATTTTAAATAATTTTCTATAGCTTCAATACTGCTTGTCAGGACACACATGTGTCACAGTTACACCGCTCTGTACTGAATTATATACAATAATTTTAAATAATTTTCTATAGCTTCTAAACTGCTTGTCAGGACACACATGTGTCACAGTTACACCGCTCTGTACTGAATTATATACAATAATTTTAAATCATTTTCTATAGCTTCTATAATGCTTGTCAGGACACACATGTGTCACAGTTACACCGCTCTGAACTGCATTATATACAATCATTTTAAATAATTTTCTATAGCTTCAATACTGCTTGTCAGGACACACATGTGTCACAGTTACACCGCTCTGTACTGAATAATATACAATAATTTTAAATAATTTTCTATAGCTTCTATACTGCTTGTCAGGACACACATGTGTCACAGTTACACCGCTCTGTACTGAATTATAAACAATAATTTTAAATCATTTTCTATAGCTTCTATACTGCTTGTCAGGACACACATGTGTCACAGTTACACCGCTCTGTACTGAATTATATACAATAATTTTAAATCATTTTCTATAGCTTCTATACTGCTTGTCAGGACACACATGTGTCACAGTTACACCGCTCTGTACTGAATTATATACAATAATTTTTAAATCATTTTCTATAGCTTCTATACTGCTTGTCAGGACACACATGTGTCACAGTTACACCGCTTTGTACTGAATTATATACAATAATTTTAAATAATTTTCTATAGCTTCTATACTGCTTGTCAGGACACACATGTGTCACAGTTACACCGCTCTGTACTGAATTATATACAATAATTTTAAATAAGTTTCTATAGCTTCTATACTGCTTGTCAGGACACACATGTGTCACAGTTACACCGCTCTGTACTGAATTATATACAATAATTTTAAATAATTTTCTATAGCTTCTATACTGCTTGTCAGGACACACATGTGTCACAGTTACACCGCTCTGAAGTAAATTATATACAATAATTTTAAATCATTTTCTATAGCTTCTATACTGCTTGTCAGGACACACATGTGTCACAGTTACACCGCTCTGTACTGAATTATATACAATAATTTTAAATCATTTTCTAAAACTTCTATACTGCTTGTCAGGACACACATGTGTCACAGTTACACCGCTTTGTACTGAATTATATACAATAATTTTAAATAATTTTCTATAGCTTCTATAATGCTTGTCAGGACACACATGTGTCACAGTTACACCGCTCTGTACTGAATTATATACAATAATTTTAAATAATTTTCTATAGCTTCTATACTGCTTGTCAGGACACACATGTGTCACAGTTGCACCGCTCTGTACTGTATTATATACAATAATTTTAAATCGTTTTCTATAGCTTCTATACTGCTTGTCAGGACACAAATGTGTCACAGTTACACCGCTCTGTACTGAATTATATACAATCATTTTAAATAATTTTCTATAGCTTCTATACTGCTTGTCAGGACACACATGTGTCACAGTTACACCGCTTTGTACTGAATTATATACAATAATTTTAAATAATTTTCTATAGCTTCTATAATGCTTGTCAGGACACACATGTGTCACAGTTAAACCGCTCTGTACTGAATTATATACAATCATTTTAAATCATTTTCTATAGCTTCTATACTGCTTGTCAGGACACACATGTGTCACAGCTACACCGCTCTGTACTAAATTATATACAATAATTTGAAATCATTTTCTATAGCTTCTATACTGCTTGTCAGGACACACATGTGTCACAGTTACACCGCTCTGTACTAAATTATATACAATAATTTTAAATCATTTTCTATAGCTTCTATACTGCTTGTCAGGATACACATGTGTCACAGTTACACCGCTCTGTACTGCATTATATACAATCATTTTAAATAATTTTCTATAGCTTCAATACTGCTTGTCAGGACACACATGTGTCACAGTTACACCGCTCTGTACTGAATTATATACAATAATTTTAAATAATTTTCTATAGCTTCTATACTGCTTGTCAGGACACACATGTGTCACAGTTACACCGCTCTGTACTGAATTATATACAATAATTTTAAATCATTTTCTATAGCTTCTATACTGCTTGTCAGGACACACATGTGTCACAGTTACACCGCTCTGTACTAAATTATATACAATAATTTTAAATCATTTTCTATAGCTTCTATACTGCTTGTCAGGACACACATGTGTCACAGTTACACCGCTCTGTACTGAATTATATACAATCATTTTAAATAATTTTCTATAGCTTCAATACTGCTTGTCAGGACACACATGTGTCACAGTTACACCGCTCTGTACTGAATTATATACAATAATTTTAAATAATTTTCTATAGCTTCTAAACTGCTTGTCAGGACACACATGTGTCACAGTTACACCGCTCTGTACTGAATTATATACAATAATTTTAAATCATTTTCTATAGCTTCTATAATGCTTGTCAGGACACACATGTGTCACAGTTACACCGCTCTGAACTGCATTATATACAATCATTTTAAATAATTTTCTATAGCTTCAATACTGCTTGTCAGGACACACATGTGTCACAGTTACACCGCTCTGTACTGAATAATATACAATAATTTTAAATAATTTTCTATAGCTTCTATACTGCTTGTCAGGACACACATGTGTCACAGTTACACCGCTCTGTACTGAATTATAAACAATAATTTTAAATCATTTTCTATAGCTTCTATACTGCTTGTCAGGACACACATGTGTCACAGTTACACCGCTCTGTACTGAATTATATACAATAATTTTAAATCATTTTCTATAGCTTCTATACTGCTTGTCAGGACACACATGTGTCACAGTTACACCGCTCTGTACTGAATTATATACAATAATTTTTAAATCATTTTCTATAGCTTCTATACTGCTTGTCAGGACACACATGTGTCACAGTTACACCGCTTTGTACTGAATTATATACAATAATTTTAAATAATTTTCTATAGCTTCTATACTGCTTGTCAGGACACACATGTGTCACAGTTACACCGCTCTGTACTGAATTATATACAATAATTCTAAATAAGTTTCTATAGCTTCTATACTGCTTGTCAGGACACACATGTGTCACAGTTACACCGCTCTGTACTGAATTATATACAATAATTTTAAATAATTTTCTATAGCTTCTATACTGCTTGTCAGGACACACATGTGTCACAGTTACACCGCTCTGAAGTAAATTATATACAATAATTTTAAATCATTTTCTATAGCTTCTATACTGCTTGTCAGGACACACATGTGTCACAGTTACACCGCTCTGTACTGAATTATATACAATAATTTTAAATCATTTTCTAAAACTTCTATACTGCTTGTCAGGACACACATGTGTCACAGTTACACCGCTTTGTACTGAATTATATACAATAATTTTAAATAATTTTCTATAGCTTCTATAATGCTTGTCAGGACACACATGTGTCACAGTTACACCGCTCTGTACTGAATTATATACAATAATTTTAAATAATTTTCTATAGCTTCTATACTGCTTGTCAGGACACACATGTGTCACAGTTGCACCGCTCTGTACTGTATTATATACAATAATTTTAAATCGTTTTCTATAGCTTCTATACTGCTTGTCAGGACACACATGTGTCACAGTTACACCGCTCTGTACTGAATTATATACAATCATTTTAAATAATTTTCTATAGCTTCTATACTGCTTGTCAGGACACACATGTGTCACAGTTACACCGCTTTGTACTGAATTATATACAATAATTTTAAATAATTTTCTATAGCTTCTATAATGCTTGTCAGGACACACATGTGTCACAGTTAAACCGCTCTGTACTGAATTATATACAATCATTTTAAATCATTTTCTATAGCTTCTATACTGCTTGTCAGGACACACATGTGTCACAGCTACACCGCTCTGTACTAAATTATATACAATAATTTGAAATCATTTTCTATAGCTTCTATACTGCTTGTCAGGACACACATGTGTCACAGTTACACCGCTCTGTACTAAATTATATACAATAATTTTAAATCATTTTCTATAGTTTCTATACTGCTTATCAGGACACACATGTGTCACAGTTACACCACTCTGTACTGCATTATATACAATCATTTTAAATAATTTTCTATAGCTTCAATACTGCTTGTCAGGACACACATGTGTCACAGTTACACCGCTCTGTACTGAATTATATACAATAATTTTAAATAATTTTCTATAGCTTCTATACTGCTTGTCAGGACACACATGTGTCACAGTTACACCGCTCTGTACTGAATTATATACAATAATTTTAAATCATTTTCTATAGCTTCTATACTGCTTGTCAGGACACACATGTGTCACAGTTACACCGCTCAGTACTAAATTATATACAATAATTTTAAATCATTTTCTATAGCTTTTATACTGCTTGTCAGGACACACATATGTGTCACAGTTACACCGCTCTGTACTGAATTATATACAATCATTTTAAATAATTTTCTATAGCTTCAATACTGCTTGTCAGGACACACATGTGTCACAGTTACACCGCTCTGTACTGAATTATATACAATAATTTTAAATAATTTTCTATAGCTTCTAAACTGCTTGTCAGGACACACATGTGTCACAGTTACACCGCTCTGTACTGAATTATATACAATAATTTTAAATCATTTTCTATAGCTTCTATACTGCTTGTCAGGACACACATGTGTCACAGTTACACCGCTCTGAACTGCATTATATACAATCATTTTAAATAATTTTCTATATCTTCAATACTGCTTGTCAGGACACACATGTGTCACAGTTACACCGCTCTGTACTGAATAATATACAATAATTTTAAATAATTTTCTATAGCTTCTATACTGCTTGTCAGGACACACATGTGTCACAGTTACACCGCTCTGTACTGAATTATATACAATAATTTTAAATAATTTTCTATAGCTTCTATACTGCTTGTCAGGACACACATGTGTCACAGTTACACCGCTCTGTACTAAATTATATACAATAATTTTAAATCATTTTCTATAGCTTCTATACTGCTTGTCAGGACACACATGTGTCACAGTTACACCACTCTGTACTGAATTATATACAATCATTTTAAATAATTTTCTATAGCTTCTATACTGCTTGTCAGGACACACATGTGTCACAGTTACACCGCTCTGTACTGAATTATATACAATAATTTTAAATAATTTTCTATAGCTTCTAAACTGCATGTCAGGACACACATGTGTCACAGTTACACCGCTCTGTATTGAATTATATACAATAATTTTAAATAATTTTCTATAGCTTCTATATTGCTTGTCAGGACACACATGTGTCACAGTTACACCGCTCTGAACTGCATTATATACAATCATTTTAAATAATTTTCTATAACTTCAATACTGCTTGTCAGGACACACATGTGTCACAGTTACACCGCTCTGTACTGAATAATATACAATAATTTTAAATAATTTTCTATAGCTTCTATACTGCTTGTCAGGACACACATGTGTCACAGTTACACCGCTCTGTACTGAATTATATACAATAATTTTAAATCATTTTCTATAGCTTCTATACTGCTTGTCAGGACACACATGTGTCACAGTTACACCGCTCTGTACTGAATTATATACAATCATTTTAAATAATTTTCTATAGCTTCTATACTGCTTGTCAGGACACACATGTGTCACAGTTACACCGCTCTGTACTGAATTATATACAATAATTTTAAATAATTTTCTATAGCTTCTAAACTGCTTGTCAGGACACACTTGTGTCACAGTTACACCGCTCTGTACTGAATTATATACAATAATTTTAAATCATTTTCTATAGCTTCTATACTGCTTGTCAGGACACACATGTGTCACAGTTACACCGCTCTGTACTGAATTATATACAATAATTTTAAATCATTTTCTATAGCTTCTATACTGCTTGTCAGGACACACATGTATCACAGTTACACCGCTCTGTACTGAATTATATACAATAATTTTAAATAAGTTTCTATAGCTTCTATACTGCTTGTCAGGACACACATGTGTCACAGTTACACCGCTCTGTACTGAATTATATACAATAATTTTAAATAATTTTCTATAGCTTCTATACTGCTTGTCAGGACACACATGTGTCACAGTTACACCGCTCTGAAGTAAATTATATACAATAATTTTAAATCATTTTCTATAGCTTCTATACTGCTTGTCAGGACACACATGTGTCACAGTTACACCGCTCTGTACTGAATTATATACAATAATTTTAAATCATTTTCTAAAACTTCTATACTGCTTGTCAGGACACACATGTGTCACAGTTACACCGCTTTGTACTGAATTATATACAATAATTTTAAATAATTTTCTATAGCTTCTATACTGCTTGTCAGGACACACATGTATCACAGTTACACCGCTCTGTACTGAATTATATACAATAATTTTAAATCATTTTCTGTAGCTTCTATACTGCTTGTCAGGACACACATGTGTCACAGTTGCACCGCTCTGTACTGTATTATATACAATAATTTTAAATCGTTTTCTATAGCTTCTATACTGCTTGTCAGGAAACAAATGTGTCACAGTTACACCGCTCTGTACTGAATTATATACAATCATTTTAAATAATTTTCTATAGCTTCTATACTGCTTGTCAGGACACACATGTGTCACAGTTACACCGCTCTGTACTGAATTATATACAATCATTTTAAATCATTTTCTATAGCTTCTATACTGCTTGTCAGGACACACATGTGTCACAGCTACACCGCTCTGTACTAAATTATATACAATAATTTGAAATCATTTTCTATAGCTTCTATACTGCTTGTCAGGACACACATGTGTCACAGTTACACCGCTCTGTACTAAATTATATACAATAATTTTAAATCATTTTCTATAGCTTCTATACTGCTTGTCAGGACACACATGTGTCACAGTTACACCGCTCTGTACTGCATTATATACAATCATTTTAAATAATTTTCTATAGCTTCAATACTGCTTGTCAGGACACACATGTGTCACAGTTACACCGCTCTGTACTGAATTATATACAATAATTTTAAATAATTTTCTATAGCTTCTATACTGCTTGTCAGGACACACATGTGTCACAGTTAAACCGCTCTGTACTGAATTATATACAATAATTTAAAATCATTTTCTATAGCTTCTATACTGCTTGTCAGGACACACATGTGTCACAGTTACACCGCTCTGTACTAAATTATATACAATCATTTTAAATAATTTTCTATAGCTTCAATACTGCTTGTCAGGACACACATGTGTCACAGTTACACCGCTGTGTACTGAATTATATACAATAATTTTAAATAATTTTCTATAGCTTCTAAACTGCTTGTCAGGACACACATGTGTCACAGTTACACCGCTCTGTACTGAATTATATACAATAATTTTAAATCATTTTCTATAGCTTCTATACTGCTTGTCAGGACACACATGTGTCACAGTTACACCGCTCTGAACTGCATTATATACAATCATTTTAAATAATTTTCTATAACTTCAATACTGCTTGTCAGGACACACATGTGTCACAGTTACACCGCTCTGTACTGAATAATATACAATAATTTTAAATAATTTTCTATAGCTTCTATACTGCTTGTCAGGACACACATGTGTCACAGTTACACCGCTCTGTACTAAATTATATACAATAATTTTAAATCATTTTCTATAGCTTCTATACTGCTTGTCAGGACACACATGTGTCACAGTTACACCGCTCTGTACTGAATTATATACAATCATTTTAAATAATTTTCTATAGCTTCTATACTGCTTGTAAGGACACACATGTGTCACAGTTACACCGCTCTGTACTGAATTATATACAATAATTTTAAATAATTTTCTATAGCTTCTAAACTGCTTGTCAGGACACACATGTGTCACAGTTACACCGCTCTGTATTGAATTATATACAATAATTTTAAATAATTTTCTATAGCTTCTATACTGCTTGTCAGGACACACATGTGTCACAGTTACACCGCTCTGAACTGCATTATATACAATCATTTTAAATAATTTTCTATAACTTCAATACTGCTTGTCAGGACACACATGTGTCACAGTTACACCGCTCTGTACTGAATAATATACAATAATTTTAAATAATTTTCTATAGCTTCTATACTGCTTGTCAGGACACACATGTGTCACAGTTACACCGCTCTGTACTGAATTATATACAATAATTTTAAATAATTTTCTATAGCTTCTATACTGCTTGTCAGGAAACACATGTGTCACAGTTACATCGCTCTGTACTAAATTATATACAATAATTTTAAATCATTTTCTATAGCTTCTATACTGCTTGTCAGGACACACATGTGTCACAGTTACACCGCTCTGTACTGAATTATATACAATCATTTTAAATCATTTTCTATAGCTTCTATACTGCTTGTCAGGACACACATGTGTCACAGTTACACCGCTCTGTACTGAATTATATACAATAATTTTAAATAATTTTCTATAGCTTCTAAACTGCTTGTCAGGACACACATGTGTCACAGTTACACCGCTCTGTACTGAATTATATACAATAATTTTAAATAATTTTCTATAGCTTCTATACTGCTTGTCAGGACACACATGTGTCACAGTTACACCGCTCTGTACTGAATTATATACAATAATTTTAAATAATTTTCTATAGCTTCTATACTGCTTGTCAGGACACACATGTGTCACAGTTACACCGCTCTGTACTGAATTATATACAATAATTTTAAATAATTTTCTATAGCTTCTATACTGCTTGTCAGGACACACATGTGTCACAGTTACACCGCTCTGTACTGAATTATATACAATAATTTTAAATCATTTTCTATAGCTTCTATACTGCTTGTCAGGACACACATGTGTCACAGTTACACCACTCTGTACTGAATTATATACAATAATTTTAAATCATTTTCTATAGCTTCTATACTGCTTGTCAGGACACACATGTGTCACAGTTACACCGCTCTGAAGTAAATTATATACAATAATTTTAAATAATTTTCTATAGCTTCTATACTGCTTGTCAGGCAGTTACACCGCTCTGTAATACTACTGATATACAGTAATATATATACTTTACTATAGCTTCTATACTGCTTGTCAGGACACAAATGTGTCACAGTTACACTGCTTTGTACTGATATATATACAATAATATATATACTTTTCTATAGCTTCTAGTATTACAGTGCAACATTTGGTGACCAACAGTATACATATATAGTACAGTACAGTAGGCCATTGCTATTGATATATTACTGGCATATAATTCCACACATTAAAAATGGAGAACAAAAACATAAGGGTAAAATAGGGAAAGATCAGGATCCACTTCCACCTTGTGCTGAAGCTGCTGCCACTAGTCATGGCCGAGATGATGAAATGCCATCAACGTCGTCTGCCAAGGCCGATGCCCAATGTCATAGTAGAGAGCATGTAAAATCAAAAAAACAAAAGTTCAGTAAAATGATCCAAAAATCTAAATTAAAAGCGTCTGAGGAGAAGCGCAAGCTTGCCAATATGCCATTTACGACACGGAGTGGCAAGGAACGGCTGAGGCCCTGGCCTATGTTCATGGCTAGTGTTTCAGCTTCACATGAGGATGGAAGCACTCATCCTCCCACTAGAAAAATGAAAAGACTTAAGCTGGCAAAAGCACAGCAAAGAACTGTATGTTCTTCTAAATCACAAATCCCCAAAGAGAGTCCAATTGTGTTGGTTGCGATGCCTGACCTTCCCAACACTGGATGGGAAGAGGTGGCGCCTTCCACCATTTGCACGCCCCCCGCAAGTGCTGGAAGGAGCACCCGCAGTCCAGTTCCTGATAGTCAAATTGAAGATGTCACTGTTGAAGTACACCAGGATGAGAATATGGGTGTTGCTGGTGCTGAGGAGGAAATTGACAAGGAGGATTCTGATGGTGAGGTGGTTTGTTTAAGTCAGGCACCCGGGGAGACACCTGTTGTCCGTGGGACGAATATGGTCATTGACATGCCTGGTCAAATTACAAAAAAAATCACCTCTTCGGTGTGGAATTATTTCAACAGAAATGCGGACAACAGGTGTCAAGCCGTGTGTTGCCTTTGTCAAGCTGTAATAAGTACGGGTAAGGAAGTTAACCACCTAGGACCTTATACGTCACCTTGAGCGCATTCATCAGAAGTCATTGACAAGTTCAAAAACTTTGGGTGACAGCAGAAGCAGTCCACTGTCAACTAAATCCCTTCATCCTCTTGTACCCAAGCTCCCAGTGCAAACCACACCACCAACTCCCTCAGTGTCAATTTCCTCCTTAGACAGGAATGCCAATAGTCCTGCAGGCCATGTCACTGTCAAGTCTGACGAGTCCTCTCCTAACTGGGATTCCTCTGATGGATCCTTGAGTGTAATGCCTACTGCTGCTGGCGCTGCTGTTGTTGCTGCTGGGAGTCGATCCCCATCACAGAGGGGAAGTCGGAAGACCACTTGTACTACTTCCAGTAAGCAATTGACTGTCCAACAGTCCTTTGCGAGGAAGATGAAATATCACAGCAGTCATTCTGCTGCAAAGCGGATAACTCAGGTCTTGGCAGCTGCGGTGGTGTTAAACGTGTGTACGGTATACACCATTAATTCACAGGGAATTAGAGAATTGATTGAGGTACTGTGTCCCCGGTACCAAATACCATCTAGGTTCCATTTCTCTAGGCAGGCGATACCGAGAACGTACACAGACGTCAAAAAAAAGAGTCACCCGTGTCCTAAAAAATGCAGTTGTACCCAATGTCCACTTAACCACGGACATGTGGGCAAGTGGAGCAGGGCAGACTAAGGACTATATGACTGTGACAGCCCACTGGGTAGATGTATTGCCTCCCGCAGCAAGAACAGCAGCGGCAGCACCAGTAGCAGCATCTCGCAAATGCCAACTCGTTCCTAGGCAGGCTACGCTTTGTATCACCGCTTTCCATAAGAGGCACACAGCTGACAACCTCTTACGGCAACTGAGGAACATCATCACAGAATGGCTTACCCCAATTGGACTCTCCTGGGGATTTGTGACATTGGACAACGCCACCAATATTGTGTGTGCATTACATCTGTGCAAATTCCAGCACATCCCATGTTTTGCACATACATTGAATTTGGTGGTGCAGAATTTTTTAAAAATGACAGGGGCGTGCAAGAGATGCTGTCGGTGGCCCGAAGAATTGCAGGCCACTTTCGGCATTCAGCCACTTCGTGCTGAAGACTGGAGAACCAGCAAACTTACTTCCAGAAAATGTGGAGAAGATAATGTTTATCAAAATGAATTATAATCAATTCCTCCGTGGAGACATTCACCAGCAATTGCCTCCAGAAAGTACACAGGGACCTGAGATGGTGGATTCCAGTGGGAACAAATTAATAATCTGTGAGGAGGGGGATGTACACAGTGAAAGGGGTGAGGAATCAGACGATGAGGAGGAGGTGGACATCTTGCCTCTGTAGAGCCAGTTTGTGCAAGGAGAGATTGATTGCTTCTTTTTTGGTGGGGGCCCAAACCAACCAGTCATTTCAGCCACAGTCGTGTGGCAGACCCTGTTACTGAAATGATGGGTTTGTTAAAGTGTGCATTTCCTGTTTATACAACATAAGGGTGGGTGGGAGGGCCCAAGGACAATTTCATCTTGCACCTCTTTTTTTTATTTATCTCTGCATCGTGTGATGTTTGGGGCTAATTTTTTTAAGTGCCATCCTGTCTGACACTGCAGTGCCACTCCTAGATGGGCTAGGTGTTTGTGCCGGCCACTTGGGTCGCTTAGCTTAGCCATCCAGCGACCTTGGTGCAACACTTTTTTTCTTTGCATCATGTGCTGTTTGGGGACTATTTTTTTAAGTGCCATCCTGTCTGACACTGCAGTGCCACTCCTAGATGGGCCAGGTGTTTGTGCCGCCCACTTGGGTCACTTAGCTTAGTCATCCAGCGACCTTGGTGCAAATTTTAGGACTAAAAATAATATTGTGAGGTGTGAGGTGTTCAGAATATACTGGAAATGAGTGGAAATTATGGTTATTGAGGTTAATAATACTATGGGATCAAAATTACCCCAAAATTCAATGATTTAAGCTGTTTTTGAGGGGTTTTGAAAAAAAAACACCCGAATCCGCCAAAAAATTTTCAGGGAGGTTTTGCCAAAACGCGTCCGAATCCAAAACACGGCCGCGGAACTGAACCCAAAACCAAAACACAAAACCCGAAAAATGTCCGGTGCACATCTCTAGTAATAATACATATTTCTGAATCATTTGTGCCGCACTGTCGGTGAAACTAAACGGCAGTGTGTAAAAATATATATTTCTGACTCATTTGTGCAACATTGTAATGCCAGCCTGTGATATAAAAAATTAGAATACATATTTCTGACTCATGTGTGCGACACTGTTGCTGTACCCCACTTTATGTTGACATAAATGGAGGACAAACAATTGAAAGATCAGGAACCACTTCCTACTAGAAACATAGAAACATAGAATTTGACGGCAGATAAGAACCACTTGGCCCATCTAGTCTGCCCCTTTTTTTTATCCTTTAGGCAATCTCAACCCTTTTTGAACCTTAATTCTTTGTAAGGATATTCATATGCCTATCCCAAGCATGTTTCAATTGCTCTACAGTCTTAGCCTCTACCACCTCTGATGGGAGGCTATTCCACTTATCCACTACCCTTTCTGTGAAGTAATTTTCCTTAAATTTCCCCTGAAACCCCCCCTCCAGTCTCAGTGTATGTCCTTGAGTTCTAATACTTCTCTTCCTTTGAAGAATGTTTCCCTCCTGAACTTTGTTAAGACCCTTGATATTTGAAAGTTTCTATCATGTCCCCCCTTTCCCTTCTCTCCTCCAAACTATACATATTAAGATCTATCAGCCTTTCCGGGTAAGTTTTGTGATGTAGGCCATGCACCATTTTAGTTGCCCTTCTTTTTACACTCTCTAATGTATTTATATCTTTCTGGAGATATGGTCTCCAGAACTGGACACAGTATTCCAGATGGGGATGCACCAACGACCTATACAGTGGCATTATCACTTCTTTTTTCCTGCTACTGATTCCTCTCCCTATGCAACCAAGCATCTGACTTGCCTTCCTCATTGCTTTGTTGCATTGATTTCCTGCCTTCAAGTCACTTGAAATAGTGACTCCTAAATCCCTTTCCTCCTCAGTAGTTTCCATTATAATACCCTTGATACTATATTTAGCCTTTGGGTTTTTGAGACCCAAGTGCATGATTTTGCATTTTTTAGCATTAAACTGTAGTTGCCATGTTCTTGACCATTTCTCAAGCCTACTTAGGTCATCAATCATTTGTTTTACACCTCCCGGTGTGTCTACCCTGTTGCATATCTTTGTATCATCTGCAAAAAGGCATACCTTCCCTTCAATACCATCTGCAATGTCACCAACAAAGATATTAAAGTGAACTGGACCAAGTACAGATCCCTGGGGTACTCCACTGGTAACATTTCCCTCCATAGATTGAACTCCTACTAGTGCTGAAGCTGATGCTACTAGTCATGATATTGAAAATGCAAGTCCGTCAATGTCATCTGATAAGGCCGATGCCCAATGGCATAGAGGGCATGTAAAATCAAACAAGCTATTTTTTACTTTTTTACTGTGATAAATAAAAAAAATAAAAAAACAAAAGTTAGCTGACGAGAAACGTAAAATTGCCAATATGCCATTCACTACATAAAATGGCAGGAAAGGCAAAGGCTGTGTTTATGACTGGTGGTTCTGCATCTCATGATGATGTAAGCCCCCCTCCCTGTAGAAAAGTTAAAAAAAATTAAACTCATTATGGCACAGGAACTGTGTTTTCAGAAATATCACCAATCCTTAAGGAGAGTTCAAGTGTGTCCATGGTTGCAATGTATAAGCCTGACCTTTCAAATACTGTATGGGAAGAGGATGCTCCTTGCTCCATTTGTTCACCCTATGCAAGTGTTGGGAGGAGCAGCGCCAGTCAATGTGCTGACATTGAGATTGAGTATGTCACTGTAGAAGTACACAAGGATGAGGAGGATATTGGTGTTGCTGGCATTAATGAGAGTGGTGACAATGAGGATTTTGATGATAGGAATGTGGTTTGTTTAAATAAGGCACCAGTGGAGACAGTTGTTGTCCATGGTATGAAAAAGCCCATTGTCATGCCTGGGCAAAAGACAAAAAAAAATCCACCTCTTCTGTGTGGAATTATTTTTTTCAAAAAAACAGACAATAACTGTGTAGCCATCTGTAGCCTTTGTAAAGCCATTGTAAGTAGAGGTAGGGACCGTAACTACCTAAGAACCTCCTCCCCGTTTTGCCACTTGCAGCGCATACTTCACAAGTTGTTGACACATTCAGAAACTTTGGCTAAGAACGTAACCAGTCTAGCAACACTTAGCTCCCTTTTCTCTGTTGGATTCAAGCACCTGCAATTACCACCACTAACACCCTCATCGTCAATTTCCCACTCAATCAGGATTAGAAGTAGTCCTGTATCCAATTTTATAGGCATGAGTGACTCCTCTCCTATCCAGAATTCCTCTGGAGGATCCTTGAGTGCTACACCTACTACTGCTGCTGCTGCTGCTGCTGCTGCTGTTGCTGCTGGGAGTCATTCTTCATCCCAGAAGGGGACCAGGAATACTTGTATTTTAACAAAACAATTGACTGCTCAAAAATACTTTGCAAGGAAGACGAAGTATGACAACAGTCACCCAGCTGCAAAGTGGTTTACTGAGACCATAACAACTCTACTGGTGTTAGACGTGCATTCAGTATCCCCCATTAGTGAAGTGGGATTTAGACAGTTGATTGACGTATTGTGTCCCCGGCACCATCTAGATTACACTTCACTAGACAAACAATTCCCAGCCTGTAAAAGGACATAAAAACATGTTATTAGTGTCCTCAGAAATGCAGTTGTACTTAACCACGGATATGTGGACAAGTGAAACAGGGCAAAACTAAAGACTGTAGGACTATGACAGCCCACTGGGTAGATGTGTTGCTTTTTGCAGAAGCAACAGCACCACCAGCATCTCACAAATGCCAACTCATTCAGAGGCAGACTACGCTGTGTATCACCAGCTTCAGTAAGAGGAACACCACTGAGAACCTCTTAGAAAAATTCTTAGAAAAACATGTGATATCGGACAATGCCACCAATATTGTGAGAGCATTACATCTGGGCAAATTCCAACACGTCCCATGTTTTGCTCAAACATTTAATTTGGTAGTGCAGACTTTTTCTTTTAAATGACATGGGCGTGCAGGAGATGCAGTTGGTGACACAAAAATTTTGGGACATTTTAGACATTCAGCAACTGCATGTCGAAGACTGGAGTGCCAGCAAACACTCTTTAGTTTGCCCTGCCATCATCTGAAGCAAGAGGTAGTAAAGAGGTGGAATTCTACCATTATATGCTTCAGCGGATGGAGGAGCAGCAAAAGGCCATTCAAGCCTACCAATCCACCTATGACATAGGAGTGGGAATGCACCTGAGTTAAGCACAGTGGAGAATAATTTCCGTGTTGTGCAAGGTTTGCAAACCCTTTGAAGTTGCCACATGTGAAGTTAGTTTGGACACTGTCAGCTTGAGTCAGGTCATTCCCGTCATCAGGCTTTGCTTTTGCAAAAGCAGCTGGAGAAAGTGAAGGATGATCTGAAATGGAGCGATTCTGCTAAGTATGTTGGACTTGTAGATGAAGCTCTTCATTTGCTTTGTCAGGATTCAAGGGTTGTCAATCTCTTGAAATGAGATCACTATATTTTGGCGACCATACTTGATCCTAGGTTTAAGTCATACATTGTGTCATTCTTTACCACGGGCACAAAACTGCAGTGATGCAAAGAGCTGTTGGTGAGAAAATTGTCAGCTCAAGTGGAATGTGAAACCGGCAACATCTCCTCCTTCATTTTCTCTGCCAACTGTGGCTGCAAGGAAAAAAATTTTTTTCCAAAGACACCCGCTGGTGGTGATCCAGATTAGTCAGAAACAAGTTTTGACATCTGGTAAGGACTGAAGGAGCTGCCTACAATTACTCACATGTCTACTGTCACTGCATATAGTATAATGTTGTCTCCATTGAAAGAATGGTTGATGATTATTTCAGTGATAGCATCCAAATAGGCATGTCAGACAGTCCGTTTCAATACTTGCAGGAAAAATAAGAAATTTAGAGGCCCTTATGTAAACTGGCTTTGTTTTACTTAAGTTGCCAACCCTCCAGTGTGCACTCAGAAAGAGTTTATAGAGCAGCCGGGAACAGGGTCAACGATTGGCATAGGAGGTTACTTCCCCAAAATTTGGAAAAGATGATGTTCATCAAAATGAATTACAAATTCCACAAGGTAATTACCTCCAAAAAGGACAGAGGGACCTGTGATGTTGGATTCCAGAGGGGAAGAATTAACACAGCATACCTACCTACATACACACAGACATACACACACACAGTATACATGCACACAGCATACATGTACACATATATGCACAGTATACAGCACACATACATTCACAGTATACAGCACACATACATTCACAGTATACATGCACACAACATACATACATACATACATACATACATGCACACACAATGCATACATACACACACACATAGTATACATGCATTCATACCATACATACACACACCATTAAAATGAAACACAGCCCCCCCCCCCCCCGCTACTTGCTGCAGTAATAGGGACAGCATGTAAGTCTCACAGACAGATTATTTTATTGCAGACCACCGCTTGTACCCAGGACTTAAAGTTGTCCTGGAGAGGTGGTGGAACTCATTTTCTTCACATAATAATGGCCAATGTAGTACCACTTACACATAATAATGTCCACAGTAGTGCCACTTACACATAACAATGCCCACAGTATTGCCACCTATATTCATGTTCACACTGTTACACTGTTCAACATAAATTACATATTTTTTCTTTAGTGTTAAATTAACATATTTCTGAATATTTGTTGTATGCAGATAACAAATTTGCTGGTAAGCAGTATATTCATTTATATTTTGTTTGGAAGAGTAGAAGATTATATAAAGTTGATTAATGTAATGTTATCTGATTTTACACTCAGCTGGGATCCATCCCATGAGAAAGTTAATTAACTTTGTAGAAACATTGCATCCAACCAAGGGTGATTGCTCCTTCATTGGGTTATATAGGAAATGAAAGGACAATAAGCTCCCTCTGATCACATGGCCATCTGAGAAGGGTCAAGAAACACATTAGGGTCTTTTCCAGATGGGCTGATCAATTCACAGCTTATGCATAAATTCATATTTGCAGCACACAGCCGCCACCGGCTACAAACTGTTTATGGCTTCCAAGACTGAGGGATTTCCCCAGAGGAAATGCAACTGCTCTGCAAATTTGTCTGTGGATATTGCAGCGTCCAGGTCTCCAAACAGCTTAGGGCACTCACAACAGCCTCACATGGTGCCAGAGATCGAAGGATTTCCCTGTGATTAATTCATTATTCTGCAAAAGCCACACACAAGTGTTAGTGTGGCCTGAAATTTACATGTCTTGGGATACTCACAGCAGTCTTGCTGGTTTCTTACTAATCAGTAGTGGATCACATCAGCAACTGCAGTAGATTTACATTCAACAGCTTCAGTAGAATCCTAATAGTGTGAGTACATTGCTTTATTGCAATTTACTCTGCACATTGTGGCCAAACTGGACTTTTATCTTACAGATTACAAGCTTTTGGAAACATTGTATGCTCTTCTTGGATACTCAGTGGATACTGACTTTTAATATAGATGAACCAACTCTGAGGGTGGCTGAGAAAAAACAATCTGTGTTTTCTTATACACTCCAGCAGTGAAACATTTCTGGTCACAAGTTCATACATTTTGTCCATTTTGGAAGGATCATACAAATTAACAAGCTACAGTGCAGTATACTCGGCAAACCTAATTTGTTTAATGCTGTATGTGTGTATTACAGAATGTATGCTAGGGTGAGTTGAATATAAATACCACCTTCCTCGTTGGGGGGTACACATGGAGAGATCCATTCTCAAAATCTAAGCAATCTGACTAGATTGCTTAGATTTTAAGCACGGATCTCTCGTGTGTATGCCCCACAGCGATAGTGATGCACGGCCCCGAGTGTCGCTATCGCCGGTGCTAGATTGGCCTGCATGCAGTATGCTACATTTTACTCCTTTTTATGATGTTAGTCATCAATTAAATACTCACAAATGTTAGAATTGCCTTGGTTGATTGTTTGTTTGATTCTGTCATTTCAAGTTTTTTTTTTATTATAAAGAGTACAGTGCTATCCTCGGTTTTATTGGTTTATGTATACTTTTTTTTTTAAATACCATTGAGCTTCCATGGCCTCTATCATGCCACCACAGCTGTAACTATCAGTGAGTAGATTTTCCAGGTTATTAAAGATTTGGTTCATTCATCAGTGCCTAATGTTTTGGGAGACAGTAGGTACAGCCATACTCACTGTTATATGTACTCTGGTGATGGAGTGAAGGTTGAGGGAGTTAGGTTTTAAACAGTTCAACAACTGTAGAAGCTAAGCAGGAGACTACTGTATCCTGCACATGCTCAGTAGTGATCTTGGTTGACATATTGGCTTAGGTTATGAAGCCTCCCTGGGTGACAGGATGACTGGAACCTGTGCAGTAGCACACTCCTCTCTCAAGAAAGCCCTATGGGTAAAATTGTTTGCACTATGTAATGAAACACCAATATAAAACTAGAAATGTCTTACCTTACTGGTTTGTATGGGCATCTTCGCTTGGGTGAGATGCCATACATAGGAGAGATATAGAACTGGCTTTTTCAGCAATCTAAAAATCTATCAGATGTTAACCACCATATTAGTTCATCTATTGATTTTAGGTCCTCTAAAAAATATGTGGAAATAGCTCTATATCTAATTCTGTTATAATTCTATGCACATCCCAGTACTACACTTGGCTTTTTCTAAAAGCAAGATCTATATTGAGCACAAAAAACCTGGTGTTGGATTGGGTGGTCACCTAGAGGGGTTGCTCTTCATTTTTCTTGTCTTGCTTCAAGACTGGTGACAGTGACATAATTAAGATATCAAATATGGAACACAAGAAACATTTATTATATTAGAGGGTGATTGGCTTTAGTTTAGTTTACTTCTAGTAGACCTGTTTCAGTATACAGTAGCTAATAGGAATTGCTGGGGATATTTATTACCATTATGATAATGTCCTGTACATTTATGTCCTGAAAATTATATTGAAGGAGACCTGAAACTCTATAAATTAAAAAAGATTACAGTATCTTTTTGTATTTTGGTTATGTTAAAAGACATTTATGAACAACTAGCACTAAAAGGGCAATAAACTACAAGGTAATGACATTTACATGGCTGCAATTTAAATTAATGCATCAATATTGGATGCACTGAGCGGGCCAAACCAAAATGGCAGTAAGTTTTTTCGAATTGCATATTCTTGAATATTAAACTTAAATCAACAAAGCTATAATGGTTAAGCATTTTTTTTTAATTATCCTAATAAAAGTGTATATATACAAGCAAATAAAGATGTTAGCTTTAATTAACTATTAAGTATGATACATAGAGACAATTGATAGTGATAGAGACAATTGATAGTGATAAGTTAGATTTGCCTAATTGATTTTAACACACTATTCAAAATCTTTGCATAAAGATGTCTTAATTCAGTTGTTTTAACATGTTTCAACTATTACCTAAGTGTACATCTATAACAGGAAAATATATTAAGGGACATTTAATTTACTATGCTCTACAATATACAAGATTATAAAAATGATCATTAACCTACATTAAAAATTTTATAATGCTTTGCATTAATTTGTGATTTACCCTTCAGAAAAACTTTAATTTTATTAAAATAAAATGTGAATCTCATAATGACCATAGAATATACTATAACATCCAGCAATCATAAAGTAACATTTTGAAAAAAAATAAAAATTAATTAAAGATGAACTAGATATCAATTCCATACTCACAGGGTGGAATTCAGCTGATGGTGGAAGATTAAAGAAACCCTGAGGCACTGTTTTTTTTCTGCAGCCGTATGGTATTGCTATCCAAATAGAGGACTGAAAAAAATCTCTGCACTTTTTTCCTCGCACCTCCAGAGCAAATTGTTAATTTTAGAAAGAATTACTGGAACTTGCTACGGGACCCCATCTGCAACAAATCTCCCCCCCACCCCCCCACCGAGAACTAATTAAGCAAATCGACATTTACAGTTAGCTTAATTAGTCTATTATTACTCACCTTTCAAAGTAGTGTCTGATTTAAAAGCTGTAAGTCTTTAATTTTTGGAAATGAGTGACCAACACCAAAAGAGGAGTTCAGCCCTACTAACCTATATTATACAGTATTAATTACTGTCAGGGACCTCACTATTTTCCTTTACTGTTGGATGGTTTAGCACTTCAACTATGGTCAGAGTGCCGTAATTCACTGCTACCACCTGTGAATCATCAAAGGAATCACAGGTCCTCGACACCTTTATATAACAATTGTCCATAGGCTCATCAATTCAGACATTCAGACAGTCTGCTGGCAAGCCTCCTACTTTGGAGTTAATAACAACTTATGAATTCTGGGAGCAAATATGTGAGACTAACAAAGAAATGCTTTATTTACAAAAAAGGTACAGTGCTTATTTAGAAATCAATATTTCCAAGAAATGGTTTCAAAGTACATTCATGTAAGTAAATGTCAAATAAAAGGGAGTTAACATACTGTACTGCTAAATCTGTCCAAGGAAAAAAGGAAGGAAAACGCAGGGACTGCAGGTTGCAAACATCAGTGAAAAACTGTGTTTTTCAAAGTCTGAACATAGAACAAAAGGTGATCATGCCTTTTATCAGCAGAGCACCACTGCTTGGATGATGTTCCTAAGTCCCTGCCAATTGGCTGGTTAGATAATTAAGTATGGGATCCTCCCTAACTATTCATATACCTTTTAACATAAATTCACATAATTGGAAATAACTTTCCCTGCAAAATGATGATCTAGAATATGGTGTGATCATATTACTCTCTGCTATTTTAGCTACTAAATGACTATAAATATGATAAAGGTTGGATTGTCTAGATACCTTATAACTTTGAAACAATGCTTCTTAAAGATTTGCAACTTTCACCTCACCTGCTAACCCACCCCAGCTATGTGTCATATTATTTTCCATAGGTTCTGCTATTATGAACAAATAGAGGTAAATGTAAAAGGGTCCAAGAAGCCAGAGGTGCGGGAATTTGTGTGAGAATGCCTGTTTTTCTAAAGCAGCATTCAAAAAACAGTTTGACTTTGCCTTCTAAGTGATTGGCACTTTAAAAATAAGGTCATTCTCTCACAAATTCCTGCACCCCAGCTTCTCGCACCCTATTACATTGACCCCATAATTTCAAGTCATAAACTACATCAAATGTGATCCTTCTTTACAGAGCCAGCCATAGGCATAGGCAAACTAGGCAATTGCATTTGATATGCCTAGGGGCATCAGCAGCTTCTGCTGATTAAAATGATATGTGGCATGCCTATATTCTGTTGTAGCATTTCATATGCAGATATAGCCACAGTCTCACACAGTATATAGGCATGCTGCATATCAGTTTAATCAGCAGAAGCTGCTTGTGCATCCTAGCCACATTGCAATGCAAATAAGATGCATTTTCATTAAAAAAAAGGTGCCAGATGTTAGCATTGTGGCAATATTTATGAGGACACATCTGTATCCAAGTAGAGGCAGACGTCACAGTGTTAGTGGCAGTGTGAGTGCTGTGTAACATGTGAGTGGGTTGGTTGTGCAGTAGTGTTCGGAATATGTGTAAGGAGCATTATGTGTGTCATGTAAAAATGCATTAATAATGTGCAACATATGTGTAAGGGGCACTATGTGTGTCATTATGTGTATAAGGGCATTAATAATGTGCAGCATATGTGTAAAAGGGTACTACTGTATATGTGTAATTATGTGTATAGGGGCACTAATAATGTGCAGCAAATGCGTAGGGGGCACTATGTGTGTCATTATGTGTATAAGAGCATTCATAATGTGCATCTTATGTGTAAGGGACATTATGTGTAAAAGGGCATTAATAAAGGTTGTCATAATGTGTAAGGTATGGGAAAGGGGGGATGTTCCTGCACAACCTATCAGAAAATGATGATAAATATTATAAACCAGCAATCTGGAAGACAATTAGGGAAAGTATTTCCAGAAACAAATCATCCTGCTGGTGGTGCACCCCGAGGTAAAATAACAGCTAAATATTAAAAGAATTTGTTCCTTGAAAGAAATCAAGAAAACAAGAAGTAAATCTCTTTGTGGGGGCACTCTTACTAAATAGTTTAATTTATTTAAAACATAACTTTTATTTAGTCAAGTAAGAAAATGTTATTTATAGCCTTTCTCAAACAGAAAATATTTTTGACCTCTAGATATGGGTCACCCTCGGGTGAAAATATGCAGTGTGATGTAAGGTTATGTCAAAGAATTTTTTTATTATTATTTAAATAATTTAATTATAAAATAAAATAAAGAAGGTCAGAAAGTAATAATCCGACCATAACGGCATATTAATATTCCTAACTGGACGATCTACCTGTAGTTAGTTGTTAATATATCACTTCTATTGAGAGAAATAAATCAATAACAGTTTTTTAACCAGAGATTGTTCCTAGGTACTTCTAAATAAAAGAGGCACTCATCAACTTAGTTTGTAGCTGATCACTATCCCTGCTGAGAACAGAATATACCAGAGCAGGCCTTACGGATCAGAACCTTATTGTGTTGAAATCCTGGTACATATACAAATGGTAATACACTTTCTTTTGTGAGTGAGTGTCTTCCTGAATGAGACAGAGAAACCGTATACTCCACAATAATTATGACAATTTGTTTATGACCACAGTAAAAAGTACAAATAACAATAAACTTTCTCTGTGAGTAATTATTTCCCCAAAAGAAACAAAAAAGCCCTATACTCCGCAATAGTTAGAACAATTTGTTATATGAACACAGTTTACACAGAGGGATGATATGTCTCCTAATGTTGTACCATCAATAGCTTTATGATAATATGCGGTTTAGAAGTTAAATGTTTCACTGTGCTTGGTGACATGGTGGAGAAGGTTAATTAAATTACCAACAAAGGATATTTTTGTGGATTAAAAAATCCCCAGCTATAGACAGAATAGAAGCCCGTCCCGTGTGTCCGGTCAACTTCTGCTGCCTTCCCATGTGTGTACAAGTACACAGTAAATGGGAGGTGAGAGAGCTGGCCAGACGGCAACAGGCTGAAGAAAGGAAGAAGTGTTTCTTGCTGTCATCCGCTATAGCGCCCCTCAGCCCTGTTGATATTAATCAGCGCAGGGCTGGAGGGTGCCGCCGAGCGGATGATGAGAGCGCACTGAAATACTTAGCGGGGAGAGAGAGTCCCCGTATGCAGCGGTAGCGGCTGGCGTCTCCGTTAGTGCCGTAGTCCGGGCCCTGTCACGTGTCTCGGGATTCCGGAAGTAGCGTCATGTGACGCTCAAAGACGAGTACTGAACGTACGTTTCACCCTGAAAACGGGCTTGTTCCTGTCTATAGCTGGGGATTTTTTAATCCACAAAAATATCCTTTGTTGGTAATTTAATTAACCTTCTCCACCATGTCTGTTGTAGTTATATTCACAGTCTTAATAAGTTGACTCAGCTAACCTGATATAATTCTTTTTCTGTTTATGATTTCATTCACAGGAAGATTGACATTTCGCTGTAACTTTGTTTCTGTTGCTGATGTCACATATTGCTTTATTCTTAAAAATAACAAAACTGTTGCAAGCATAGTGGAGATCTGAGTCCACATAACAAATTGTTATAACAGCTTTTTTCTTTTTCTTCTGTTGATATCACACACCGCTTTATCCTTAGTAATAATAGAATTGCTGCAAGCACAGTGGAGTACCTAATTTCCAAACTACATATTATTATAAAATCTATCGACAGTACAATATCAGGAGATACATCATCCCCCGTTATATCTGAGTTTATATAACTGATTGTTCTAATCATTGCTGAGGAGTTTCTTTTGCTGATGTCACATACTGCCCTATTCTTAAAAACTATAGAATTGTTACAAGCACAGTGAAACATTTAACTTCTAAACCGCATATTATCATAAAGCTATTGATGGTACAATATTAGGAGACATATCATCCCTCTGTGTAAACTGTGTTCATATAACAAATTGTTCTAACTATTGCGGAGTATAGGGCTTTTTTGTTTCTTTTGGGGAAATAATTACTCACAGAGAAAGTTTATTGTTATTTGTACTTTTTACTGTGGTCATAAACAAATTGTCATAATTATTGTGGAGTATACGGTTTCTCTGTCTCATTCAGGAAGACACTCACTCACAAAAGAAAGTTTATTACCATTTGTATATGTACCAGGATTTCAACACAATAAGGTTCTGATCCGTAAGGGCCTGCTCTGGTATATTCTGTTCTCATCAGGGATAGTGATCAGCTACAAACTAAGTTGATGAGTGCCTCTTTTATTTAGAAGTACCTAGGAACAATCTCTGGTTAAAAAACTGTTATTGATTTATTTCTCTCAATAGAAGTGATATATTAACAACTAACTACAGGTAGATCGTCCAGTTAGGAATATTAATATGCCGTTATGGTCGGATTATTACTTTCTGACCTTCTTTATTTTATTTTATAATTAAATTATTTAAATAATAATAAAAAAATTCTTTGACATAACCTTACATCACACTACATATTTTCACCCGAGGGTGACCCATATCTAGAGGTCAAAAATCTTTTCTGTTTGAGAAAGGCTATAAATAACATTTTCTTACTTGACTAAATAAAAGTTATGTTTTAAATAAATTAAACTATTTAGTAAGAGTGCCCCCACAAAGAGGTTTACTTCTTGTTTTCTTGATTTCTTTCAAGGAACAAATTCTTTTAATATAATGTGTAAGGTGCATTATGTTTATAAGGACATTAATGATGTGTCTCATATGTGTTAGGGGCATTACTGTGTAGAATTATGTGTATAAATGCATTACTAATGTGTGGCATTATGTGTATAAGGTGCTCTACTGTGTGGCGTCGCGTATAGAAAGGGCACTACTGTGTCATCTAATGTGAATAAAGAGCAATAGGGTGTGATGTAATGTGAATAAGGAGCAATTCAGTGTAATGTAGTGTGAATAAGGGGCTCTACTGTGAGGAGTAACGTTTATAAGGTAAAGTGATACTTCTGTGGGACGTAATATGAATTATGGACACTATCGCATGATAAAATGTTAATAAAGTGCAGTACTGTGTGGCGTAATAGGAATTGGGGTTACTATTGTGTGGCCATGCCCCTTGCCAGCAAAAACACACCCCTTTATGGGCTGTGCATCAAATGTGCAAACTGTTCCTATTTAAAATACAGGGGGTAAAAACCCCAAAATAAGGACTGCTATGGGTGAGGGGTCATGGTGCTGGGAAAGAGGCGCAAGGTCAGAGGCGGAACCAGTGGTGGTGCTAGGGGGCACCAGACAAAATCTTGCCTAGGGCATCATATTGGTTAGGGCCAGCTCTGCTTCTTTATGTTGTTGATTGAGTAATTGAGTATGTGAGTAAGAAATCAGGTTAGGTTTTCTGCTGATGCACTATTGTTGTTGTCTAATCCCACCAGTTAGTGATATAGGGGGAAATTCAGAATTGATTGCAGCAGTATATTTGTTAACAGTTGGGCAAAACCACGCGCACTGCAGGGGGTGGGGGGCAGATATAGCATGTGCAGAAATAGTTATATTTGGGTGGGTTCTGTTAAAACTGAAATCTAAATTGCAGTGTAAAAATAAAGCAGCCAGTATTTACCCTGCACAAAAACAAAAAAACTCACCCAAATCTAAGTCTCTCTGCAAATGTTATATCTGCCACACCTGCAGTGCACATGAGGCCTAATTCAGACCTGGGCGCACGCAGGCTATTTTTTGCACTGCTGCGACCAGGTAATCGCTGTCTACAGGGGAGGGGGTAAACACTGTGCAGGGGTGCGATCGGCTGTGCAGTGAGCTGCACAAACAGGACTTACTCAGCCGCTGCGACGATCCAGGATGTTGCTGACATCAGGAAGCCTCCCTGGAAATGGCCCTGACACCATCGTTTTTTCCAGACCCTCCCAGAAAACGCCTTCTTCCTGTCAATGTTCTTGCAATCGCAGGTGTGATCGCTTTCTTAATTCGTTTCATTGCTGACCAGCGCCGGCGGACGACGCACCTGCGCATTGCTGGTCACACGCATGTGCAGTACAGACCCCAAAAAATGCAGCATGCGATTGGGTCTGAATCACCCCCAGGGTTTTGCCCAACTGCTACCAAATTTGCTGCTGTGATCAACTCTGAATTACCCACATAGTCTTGTGCCAAATAGACTTTGTTCACTTTATTTTGATGCTTATTTTAATAATTTTTTTGTGGAGGCAAATAACCCATAATATTCTAAATATTCTGGAACATTCCTCCATCAGTTTAAGATAGCAAACCTCACCTACCCCTCTCTTCAGAATGAAGTGTATCTTAATTATATAAAACACAACCTACAGTATCAATACAAAAATTGCAATTTATAAAAAATAAAAAGACAGGATTCATCCATAGTCATAGTAAAACTGTCTAACATTTGTAGGCTATGTGCAAAAGCAGTCAGTATTTAGCCTGCATTGAAAAAATATAAATGTATTTGCTATTTTTGCATGGCAACATGGTTTATTCCACATACAAAGCTACGTGCTACAGTATGTTTGCTTTATTACATATATGAATCAGGCCCTATATACTGGACATACAGTAGAAGGCACATTTTGCCGTCCAAATAGTAAGCACAGGGCAGGAAGGTATTAACCCCATGTAAGTTTGTATATACATATTCTACTTTGTAAAATAATTAATACAATTCTATGAATGAACTGTACTATATGTGTGATAATTCAACTAATAAAGTGGGTTTTAAAAGTGAACTTTAAAAAAATATTTCTAAAATCTCATTCATTCTAAAAAATACACTTGTTTTGGTTGCTTTTCCATAAAGATGTGGTGTACAAAAGTAGCCTTTTTAATACCAATTACCATACAACAGGTGGATATTTTTTCTAAAGACATCTTAAAGATTATTTAAAATATGTGTATTCATTTTTTTACATCTTCAGAATATGTAATGAGGAGTTTAGAGTAGTTGTGCCCTCTTCTATTGTAGATGGGCACCTCCAACAGACAGCAGCTAGGAAAAAAGCACACCAGTCCAGGATTTTCATGCAATCTAGCCATGGCTAGTTTTATTGTGCAGTACATAAAACAAAACATAAAAATAAATCCTAGCCCATCTGTAAATTAACTAAACATAATAGGTTCTCTCTGTCAGGGTGGTAGGACTTAATGCCCCTACCACAAACGCAGCCACATGCATAGTACTTACAGTCAGTAAATCACAGTGTCTCATCACAGACCTGCTGCCTGTTTCCCCTGGCAGTCAGACTCTGAGCCAAGCCCTGACACAGCTTTATATATGTCTCTTACATGTGCAGGCACTAAATTATCCTGCTCTTAGGCTGAAGTCCTAAAGACCCAAAATGGGCCTTGTGGATGGAGCCCTCTCTTCTCACTCTCATATCCATACTCCCAGGATTTATTTACAGCTGTTACTGAAAGAAACACACATTTTCCTAGGGGTTTACATAGGCCAGAAACCTGGGCTGAACATATATCCCATTTATTTTTTTACCAGTGATTTTGTAACATATCACCCCCTGCATGTTTTTGCCTGCTTCCTATTTAGGGGTCAGGCTAATTTTTTTAAGTTGAGGCTTTATCAGAACTCTACCAATGGCATTTCTCAGATATTTTACTTCAATCCTTAGACAAAAATTTTTGGGGGGTGGCTGTCAATCCAGTCTTACTAATGGTGTACAACACTGCTTGAATTCTAGGTAAGTGAGACTGCCAATCAGGACTATATATGATTACATCATCCAGATAAGCAGCAACACACTGTCTATGTTAATGCTGCTAGCCAATACCTTTTGGTTATGTCTAGAGTGGTCAAGTAACACACTGTTTGTAATCTTTCAATAAATTAATTAACCCAAGGCATTGGGTAGGCATAAAACTTCAACTCATTATACTTACGGAACTCATTCCAGAATTGTAAATTCCTGTCTGGCTTCAGAATAAGCACAATAGGACTTGACAACTAACTATGTGACTCCTCAATTACCCCAACTCCAACATTTTTTTTTTTTTCATTTCTTCAGACACTGATTCCCACTGGACTTCTGGTATTCTTTAGGGCTTAGTTTAACCTTAACCCCTGGACAGAGGTGTAGCTAGGTACCATAGTGCCCAGAGAAAATGTATGTTTCAGCACCTCCACCCCTGTACTGAATTGAGGGCATGTTACATTTTAAATAAAACATGTAGAAAAATCCTAAATTGGTGACAGGGTCAGTACTAGACCTTGTGGAGGTCAGTGTGAAAGTTTCCTTTGGGTACCCCCATGTTTAAAACAGGGACAGTGCATGGCAAAAGCATGCAATAAAAATATAGGAGAATGGCTTTTTGGAGAAGGGGCCTGGCCACAGAATAGTACAAATTCAGATTACACTGCACAGTATTGTCCATTAGTCACATAACACCACACAGTAGTACCCCTTATACATGTTACACCACACAGTAGAGCCCCTTATACATGTTACACAACACAGTAGATCCGCTTATACTGTACATGTTATGCCACAGTAGAGCTGCTTATATATGTTATACCACAGTAGAGCCGTTTATACATGTTAAACCACAGTAGAGGCACTTATACACTTTACACCACAATAAAGCCGCTTATACATGTTACACAACACAGTAAAGCCGCTTATACACTTTACACCACAGTATTATTTTTATTATTATTGTCATTATTATTATTCTTATTATCCTTTATTTATATGGCGCCACATGGGATCCACAGCACTCAATTACAGTGCATAAACAAATAGGCAAAACCAGAAAACAGTGACTTACAATTCAAGACAATATAGGACAAGTACAGGGTATATAAACATAGCTGCAGAAGCAGACAACCCTGAAATAAATATCAGGGCAGCAAAAAATCAAGGGATTTGGTGCCTCGAAAGGGAGTATTAAAAAGAAGATAGGTTAAGTAAGAGAAGAAAAAGTACAGTGGGCCATAGTATAGTGGGCAGAAAGAGGGGATGGGCAGGTGGCAGTGCGCCCTTTAACTTTTATGGATCTCACGCTTCACCGGATCCGTCCTAATTACACCCTTGCCCCTGGGCCAGTGATTATATCATGTTTAAATATTGTTGTTTTAACCAGTATGTCTGAAAACAAACCTTTATTCTTGCTGGGAAGGGGAGTGGCCACACAAGAATACCCCCCAATTCAAATGACACCACACAGTAGTGCAAACCTTATTCACATTATATCACATATAGTGTTCCTTATTCATGTTACATCACACAATAGTGTCCCTTCACATTATGCCTCACATGGTACCCCTTATTTGTTACACCACATTGTATCTCTCCTTATTCACATTACACCACTCAGTAGTGCCCTTTACACATATTACCCCACACAGTAATAGCTCTGCTTATACACATAATAACACACAGTAATGCACCTTACAAATATGACCAACATTAGTAATGACCTGATACATGTAATGCCACACAATAATTCCCTTCACACATATGCCAAACATTAGTAATGCCCTTAGACACATAATGCCACACAGTAAAGTCCCTCACACATATTCCCCATGTTAGTTATGCCCTTACCCACACATACAGGCCGGTACTTATCCATTATGCAATACCATCAAGGAGGCATCTGAATGGCTTCAAATTTATTCTGCAGCAGGACAATGACTTCAAACATACAGCCAATGTCATTAAGAACTATGTTCGGCATAAAGAAGAACAAGGAGTCTTGGAAATGATCATATCATCCCCACAGAGCTCTGATCTCAACATCATAAAGTCGGTCTGGGATTACATTAAGAAACAAAAGTATTTCTTGCTTTTCTTTATGCTGAAGATATCTGCTCCAGGTAGCACTCAACACTTTAAAAATCCAAATTTTCATAAATGAAAACTAGAAGCAACAGCATCTGAAATTACAGTGATACTGTACACTGGGATACCCACAGCCCACTATGTACTTAAACTGCTAACAGCCCTGAATACAAGGGAAATTGCTTTGTGCTCAGTCAGCAAATGTACTAATCAGGATATTTACTACAGGTGTGCCATTTCATAGTATGGAATGTATATAAATTATATGTCAACATACTTTTAAGGTGCTCATTTGTACTTTGATCAATATTAGAGGTAATAATGACACAGCAGGTGTCCAAGTGGTTATTTTGACTGTGGACATCACACAGATTTTACCAGTCATTCTGAGAGGAACTAAGGTGTACAAATTGAAAGCATGCTAAAAATCATCAGCTCTTTGGAGGTAAGTCACAAATTAAATCTGATGTCTAAAATGAGAGTATCTACAAATAAGTTGCTTGGCATTGGTGATGGCAAGATACCTGTGGATGAACAAAGTGATAATATCACATGTCCAACAGAAATAAGCTATTTAGTAAAAAGCCTTGAATAATTACAGAATAAGTTCCATTCATATCTAATCAATTCCAATTTGAAGCAATGATGTATCCAACAGAATTTGTAAGTTGTCCAATTATAATGCTAAGAAATCTTGACCCACAAAAACTGTGTAATGATACCATATTAATTATAACAAAATGCTTCAAAATATCCTGAAGACAAAGACCTTAATAGTATGTGAAAAAGGAGAAGATCTTTTGACTCAAATAATACCACGTATAGATATCCTATTTTCTTTAATTTTCCTGCAATTCCCTGTACAGTTGACTTTTGCATTCATAATTAATGAAGCACATGGATAAACTCTGAATATGTATGCGGAATAGACCTCCAAGACAGTTGGTTTACACATGGATAATTTTATGCAGCACTGTCAAGGGTGGGATCAAGCAAGAATTTCTACATACTTTCTGAAAAAGGACAAATGAAACATGTTCTCTGCATACAAGCAGTGTTTTAAAATTGAAAAAGAAACATTAAAAGTAAGTAGTAGCTCACTTAGGTTTATTTAGAAAGAAGTAAGATTTAAAAGATAAGAGAAGCATAGAAAAGTAAAGAAATATGAAAGGAAAATTTGGGTAAATTAAAGTGCAAAAGTAAACAATTAAATAAGGAAAACCCAGGCAACTATTTAGAAGTCAACAAAAACATTAAAACATAAGGTGAGAGGACAAAATCTAATAGTAACTGTTCACAGATGCATGCCAAGATTCTGTCTGTGACTTACTGTACTTGAATAGAAAATTAGATTAGTTTGGTATAACTGGTGTTTAATAAAATCATATTGACTTTTTGTTTCCAGACAATTGTTGGAAATGTATCTATAGTAAACTGCATTTTAAGAACTCCCTTCCTGTAATGTTGTTCTCTCTTTAAATATTGGTACCTGATCTGTCTTCCAGTAGTTAGTTATCATGGAGTGTATACAGTATTAATGACAAATATATTTCTGAGCTTAGTTGAAACTTGGTTGATGCCTTTATGACAACAACTTTATAAGTCTTCAAATGAATGAAAACAATAACCAAAATTGCATTATGAGGGGTGTGCAATAAGTTTCCGGAAGCACAAAAAGCATTATAGTTACAAAGTGAACTATTACATTTGTTCAAAGTATTTTCCAGAGGTGAAGCAGCTGGAACAGTCCAAAGCAAATATGTCTTCTACATGCTGGATGAAGGTCTCCATTGTAGCTTCTGGTGACTCAAAACAAATCTCATGTACTGTATCTTGCACTTCATTTATTGGAACACAAAGAAGTCACAGAGGGCCATGTCTGAACTGTAAAATGGATTACCAAGCTCCTGGATGCATACATGTGCCTGAAATTCCACCACTTTCCTGGACTTATGGGCAGGTGAATTATCATGATGGAGAAGCGAACTAAGAGTGCAAGTCTTTGGACGGCACCTGGTAATGGATTCCATCACTTCTTGCAAGCATTGGTTGCTACTGGTCTCCGGTGATTATGTGCTGATGCACAAGTGGTACATCAGCCTACATGACCAGCTTTGGCCACAAAAATAGCCACCATCTGCTTGGTTATGCTGTGCTCATGTTGGAACTTCTGTGTTGGTAAACCTCCAACTGAGGTCCGCTGGGCTGACTGTTGTTTGGTCTCGGTGTTGAAACTGTAGATCCAGGATTCATCGCCACTGGTGATCATCCCAGTCAGAGTTTGAGCAACTGCCGCTCACGCCAAAATTCTGCAAACCACTCAAACACAGTGGTTTAGAATGGTGTTTCTTCCCCATAAGCAGCTTGCAGTCATTCAAAACTCTCCTGCTGTCACAGACCACTCTTTTAGTTGTAGAAAATTATGGCTTCCAGTGGCCTCTGTTGAGCTCCATAACAAGTTTGTGGAGGTAGTTAACATGCTGATTTCTTTGGTGTTGCAGTGCTGCTTATAAATGCTTCTGTGCCATGGCATTTCACAAGAAATTTAGAGATTACAGTTCACAACCAGTCAAACTGTGTCTACTCTACCTATGCACTGCACATCCATAAACTTATTGAACATATTTACCAGAGTTGACCATGGGTATTAGGAAGCTGGCAAGTAATAATATGTTTAAACCAATGACACTAGTACTGTAGATATACTGTACATCTGATTAAATCAATACTCACCATTGTTAGAGCAGGATTACAACCATGATAAAGTAACATATTGATTAGCATGCATGATTAAAAATAAAATCAAAATCTAAATAAACTGGTAAATCTTTAAGAGGCAACACTTTAATATGTTACTTTAATATGTTATAAAAAAATGTTAGTGTGTTATTTTTTTTTTAGAAAATGTTTATTGACAGTAATTAAAGATTAAAAGTGTTTACTACAATCATAATTTGCTAACAAATAACTATGGATTACTGATAGAAGCAGTATTTTGCCGGTTTTAATTACAATTGTTTAAACACAAAATGCAGTAGTATGTTAAGATAGCATTGTAAATCCAAGTTCATATAAGAAATTAATGAAAATATAAGGCTACTTATGCTTAATTTCATGATTTATAAGTAAATTAGCCAGTGAGGAGAAAATTATAATTTACAGAAAAAAATCATAAAAACTGCCAACTTTGTAGCAACAATAAACCATTTCCAACTGTAGATGTGTCTGCCTACAAATCAAAACTGTGATCAGAGAATACATGCAGTGAGTAGGGTGGTAAAGAACATACTATGCTCATGCAAATTCCTATTGATGAGCATTGAGAAACAACTACATCTGTACATTAGCCCCTGGACCTAGCTGTGAGTGCACTAAATTACACCTGGTATTGAATCTAGTGTTCTTAGAAACATTATTGTCGGATTAGAAAGAGACTTGAAGTAAAATAATAGGATACCATTAGATAGGGTGGGAAGGACAAATAAATCCCAGAGGAGTTTTCTTAGATTTTACCCATGTTTTTCCTGTTTCATTTTTCTTTCTGACCAGTCAACATGTCTTGTACATGAGGGAATAACTAACTAAGCAGTGCTAGGGCTTTTTATAGATAATAATGTACCCTGTACTCGCTTGTGCACTATGAACAACTTTCAACCTAGTGTAAAACATTTTTTCAAGACCACTTGGTGGGGATGTTAGACAAATAGATTTGTCACTTCTTTTTATTTTTCCACTTTTTAATTTGAACTACTAAAAGTGTATTATCTCAGGTTGGAATTTCTAATTAAATGAATACTTTCCTGCAATCAATTTTAATACAATAACTATATTATTTTTAAGACCAAAAAAAAAAAAGAATGTAATATTAAGTAGAATGCAATAGAGATGGAGATAAAGAGAGGGGTTGTATACAGGGAGAAAGAAAAATAAAAGCTACACAATTCAGGTCATTACAGACTCAAAACAGGATGACCATTCCCATCTACCACCCCACTCTCACCTCATCTCTCTTTTCCTGCTTGTCCTTCTTCTCCACAGCAAGCTGGTAGTCCCTCTTCTTATTTCTTCTTTATTCTCAATTTTCCATTCATGACTTTCAGTTTACTCACTATAGATTGTAACTATTTTATTTTTGGATTAATATGCATTCTAAATGTCATGTTTTGATACTGTATACATACATTTTCTGTCCACCTTCTCTTTCTCTCTAATGCACTAGCTCCCTTCACTTAATTTATATGTAAGAAGATATGTCAAAAAGTAGAAGTGATGCAATTTGCGGCCTAACCCAAAGCAAGGAAAGAGAGGCATAAAGGAAACCAATAAAAAAATGAATTATAAAATGTACAAATCAATAGGGAATCTATTGGTTGCACATATACAGTATAACTTTTACTGGGAAACAATAAGGTCTTATTAATCCAACCTCTAACTCCAAAACAATATGGTACTGTACATAGTGTTACACCAGAACAATACATTCACAGGACTAAGCATTATGTAAACCTTAACTCCTTACAAGAAACAATGCACAATAATTGCTTATTAAGTACCAAAGGGGCCAACACTCCAAGGATAGGAAAACAACCAGATTCAGATCTCTGTAATAAATCATTAAGATTACATCTATGGTAGACAATGTGTGTGTGGCTGATTATTCTCTTTGGCAAAGTAATTGCCAACAGATTGATCTTGACTACTGTATTTATACTAATGCACCAATATTCATTCACTTCAATTCCCTTTGGTTTTCCCAATATAGATCTTTTTATAGAGAAAAACAAAACAAATTGTGTAGAACATGTGGAGTAACACAACAATAATTCATTTGTAAGGCTGTAAGATGTGTGAAATTCTCACCAGTAATCAGATTCCTACAAGTAATACAAGATGCACAACCAAATCCACTATTGGGAAATGATCCTTTGGTAGTATCAGATAAAGGATGAATAAAAAAAACAGTCTTTTAAATTCTTACTTTTGTTCAAACTTAATAGAAGATAAAAAATATTCAAAGATACTAATCCATGGTATGATTAATTTTGAGAGGCATTCTTTAATTTTGATTAATGCCACTGAGCTTCATTGTTTAGAATATTAAGCAGTAAAAAGGAAGATCTTTGATGAATTATTGACACCATGGGTTTTGAATATTTATTGACATAAAAATGTTTATCTGCAGAGTGACTCCAAAGAGACCTTTCTCAAAAGAAGAGATACAAGTATAGAGATTGAGTCATCAAATAAAAATTCTAACTTTGGCCTAAATACCTCATAAAAATGTTTTTCACTTGAATGGAGCGTGAGCTATATAGAGATATTCTTCCAAATGGCTAAAAAGCTTGTTTTAACCATTCTACAACACTTAATATTAAAAATAATTATAATAACAAAATAGAGCAAAACATGAGTTTTAAAAACAATGTAGGGAGCATTGTAATACCAATCATAAACAGAATTAATTATTTAGCAAATGTCAAAATACTTTATTCAAAATATCAAAACGCATATAAAATGCTAGAGAAGGATCCAAATTTGTCATAAATTAGAGTATTCTATGAAAAACATTAAATAATTAGACAGTTGAACAGAACAAATAGTAAATAGTTTTATTACAGAAAATTCCTACAATTCCAATTGTTTACTTCCTTTACAATATGTATAAATTATTTGAGAATCAACTGAGTAGTCACCTTTTACCCTAAATAAATTATCTAACATCACATACCTCAGAATTTGTTGACCTTTTTGTTAACACCTATGTGAAGCAATTGCTTTATTCCTGAAATAAAATTCCTTTCTTCTTAAGTCACTTGAATATTTCAAATGCCAGTACAGTTTTAAGTGGGTAACCATCATCACCATCAACAAAGTTTATATATAAGGCACCACAGGTTCCACAGAAGCAGACAGATAAGGAACATTTAAACTAAACACATAAACATACGATACATAATCCTGCTGTACAATCATGTTAGACCATATGCAAGTCTTACAAACCATCTAATCATACAGTTAGAAAAAGCACAAAGACGTTGAGTCTCTATATAACTTTGAGTATGTAAAAGGTTTTAAATCTGTGAAGAATTTTCTAGATCATTTTTGAAAGATCTTATTCCATGATAAATAGAAGTAGCATTTTAGAGGGCAGATTATCTTTGTAATTTAAAAGGCTTTTCCTTTCAATTTTTATTTTCCTAACTAATCTCTCTGAAACAATGTTTCCTGGACATACTCTCTCCCATAACCTTTCACTTTACACATTATTTTAATTCTCACAAGTAATTGCATCAGAACAAATTATGTTTTATATAACAAATTTGCAAGGGGGAGATGTAATTCTTCCATTTAATCAAATGTCTATTTCTATAGTGCAGGTACCTATTGGTATTTTTGAGCTTAATATAAGTTATTGTATACACATTTTCATTGGTTTTAAGGGCTAAATATACTTTTTTAATTTTGCTATGTATATTAAAATCATCATTTTTATTACCGCATACAATTTCTAAATGGCTTTAGAAGATATCATCAATGTATCTTTAATAAAAGATTAGGTTCCTGATTCAATGTGGATGCTTTGAAATATATGCAGATCTAGGTATTCAGTTGTGCCCATATATTTACCACCACACTTCCCCTATACCTGTACATCTGCTACTGAAAGTACAGTATCAATGCTCAGCCCTGTCCTTCCTACCAGAGATACTGTAAACTTGAATTCAGACAGTTCTCTGCATATGAGCAACTCTGAATGGCCTGCCCACATGCAAATGACATACACTCAGAATACTTAACCTACAGGAAAATGACCAAGTGCCATCCTGTTGTAACCACTATTCAACCGCAAGGGACCTAGATGTTCATTACTGTAAATTAACCAAAGATGCTCAAAGTTGGGAATACTTGAGATGCATTGGCAGTTACAAAAAAATCAAGATCTGTCTGCAAAATTTACTTCCATGCAATTGTCAATTAGGCCATATATACTGTATTTAGAAGGTAAAACTTTATTGGAACTGTAAGATTATTTACAATTTTCCATGTTAAGGCTTACTAAACTTTTTGCAAAAAGCATGCCCATTGCTGTGCCACATAATTTTAAATTATTTTAAAATGATTTGGAGGGTTTTATTTCTTCTATCCATAGTGAAAACAAATTTATTATTTTACTTTTTTGTTTATCCCTGACAATAATGAGTTGTATTATGATGCCCTTAATCTAGTTAATAAAATCATTTGATCACTGATTATCAATTTTTGTTGGGTTATCACTTTATTTGACAGTTAGAGACCAGATTTCATATTTGAGTAAGAGGGTGTTTAACTATTGATATCTTAAGTATTGATAATAGCTTTAACAGGAGCAGGAGGAATTTTATTTGTCTGTTGCAGCACTTTTTAGACATGTTGTATATCATGAAATGTAGAAATACCCATCAGATATCTTTGGTATGGTAACATTCATGTATAGAATTTATGTACTTCCTGCTTCTGGGTTTTTCATATAAAGTTTCTCTGGGATAGAAAAAGAATATCAACATCTGTAGATCAATGTTTAAAAATAGCAATCCTGCCCTGTGAACTATAATCACATGAAATAGTATTTTATTTAAAACCCCTTTTTAAAAAAATTATAAACCTATACAATTTGTTTCCAAAGGTTGGTAGTGATGCAATAAAAGACACCTCTAAATAAATAACTAGTTGGCAGGGACTACAGATGCAATCAGCTCATCATGCTCAGTGTTTCAGATGTTAATTCCCAAGATCAAGACTTTGGTGAAAAGCTGGTAAATTGTCTCTAACTAGGCATTTTTCTTCACTAACGCATTTTGACAAACAAGACATATTTAAGGTGATGGTTTCTTTGTTTCTGGTTATTTAAATGTCAACTAACCATTAATCAGTATCTTCAAAGTGTGACGCAGTAATTAAATGATTGCCAATAAATTATATAACAATAATAAAATTGCATTATCTACACAGCAATTTATGATTACTTTATAAAACAGATATACTTAAAAATATATGTTTAGAAATGTACATATAAACAAATGTAAAGATGTGTGTGTGTGTGTGTGTGTGTGTGTGTGTGTGTGTGTGTGTGTGTGTGTGTGTGTGTGTGTCACAAATAAGCAGGGCCAGATTAACAATGGGGTGGATGGAGCTTCAGCTCCAGGCCACAACATAAAAATAGGCCCATCATCATGGCAGCATGACGATCAGACACAACCAGCTGGCCACATGGTCGGCCATAAATCATAACTATTAAAATTGCATTTCTATTTCTCTAACAAAATTATGCATTTTATATATTTTTACATATTTAGGGAGACATTGGAACTGATAGTGTAGGGGATGTACAAGCCCAAATGTCTCTGGCCACACCCACACAGCACTGATCACACCTACCCCATTTCTCACAATATGCCCTTGAATATTTTCAGCTCCAGGCATATGTGGCCCTTAATCCGACCCTGCAAATAAGGGTTTTGATGTAAAGGGAAAAGAAGGGAATGGATTAACCATTTGCTCCTATTTATGAAGGTGTGGCATGATGTACTGGTTGCATATTGCTAGTAGTAATTCTGATTAATGTTATACCACATTCACAAGTAACATGTATAAGTAATAATGGTGTAACTATGATTTAGTGATAACTTCTTTTAATCAGGGCCAGGTGATGGCATTAACTGTTTACTGAATTACCACATGCTTTTTTATGTAAAACAATAAATAAATAAAATAAATATGATTACTACTACAAATACAAGATAAAATAAGTTGACAATTATATAATATGTTAACTAATCCAAAGTGCAACAGAAATATAAGGAACATATATTAAAGCAGGATGTAACATAGTATCTATCTATGTTACATCCTGCTTTAATATGTTACTTATATTTCTGTTGCACTTTGGATTAGTTAAAATATTATATAATTGTCAACTCATTTTATCTTGTATTTGTAGTAGTAATCATATTTCTTTTATTTATCTATTTATTTATTTATTTATTTATTGTTTTACATAAAAAAGCATGTGGTAATTCAGTAAACAGTAAATGCCATCACCTGGCCCTGATTAAAGAACTTATCACTAAAGCATAGTTATACCATTATTACTTATACATGTTACTTGTGAATTGTATGTCCAGAATGTTTTCCTATAAAACGATAAAACAGAAGATAGGGTTTTATTTTTGGCTATTTCAAAGGATATTTAAACCGTGAAAACTGAGAGATTTCAGAGGTAAACATTTTTATTTCCCCTACAGCTCATGCTGATTCTTGCTGTCTATTCCCTGATCAATCTCATGCTGTATGAAAAAATGAAGGCCTGTTCCATGAGTCCTGGGTGCAGGAACATGCATCTCTTTGAGCTGCCTGAGGCTGTACCATTCTCTGGAGTCATGAGGATTATCAGTTTGCAAATGCACTGTTATACAGTATGTGTAGGTATTTGGCTTTGAGTTATAGCTACTCATAAAGTAACACTGAAAGATTTACATTAATTATGTTGTAGTCTACATTTTTCTTCATATTTATCTTTTTGTGTTTAACTAGTTATTTGTCAGTTCCTTACATATTTGCCTACCTCCCAACATGACCCTTTCCAGGAGGGACAAAATGCTCTGTTCCTGGACTTCTCTCTTAAATTAAAATTGCCCTCACCTGTGTTTAAACACCGTTCAATTATCCTGTTCAAAAGAGGCAACAGCGATCCTAAATTATGAGAGAAGCCCAGGAACAGAGCAATTTGTCCCTCCTGGAATGGGTTATGTTAGGAGGTAGGCATATGTTCTTATGGTAGTAATTATGTAATTAATAAAATAAGTAATTAAATTAGTAATTAAATTAAATTAGTAATTAATAAAAAAAATGTTTGTTGGTTACGTAGTGCAATATTCAGCACTTATTTTTCACTTGTTATAAATACTGTAGGAACTCCAGTATATCCATCTATTTTTTTGTAATTTAGCATCTGGAGTAAGTTATTTTAATTTACTTTGGTTTCTTTCGTGACACGTTATACATTTTTAATAATGACAGTAAAGTGCTTATTTATTGATATGGAGAGTGCAGTTTATCAATAAAAAAATATTATTGTTTGGATATATATATAATAATATGATTTTTCACACATACTTGGCAAGGAACTGTTTTGCTGAGAAGGCAGGAGATGCAGAATAGGTGTTATTAAATGGGATTGAACCTTCTCTCAGTGGCTTCAGACTGTGATGAGGAGTATCATGTCCAGTTACTCCACAGAAGTTATGCAAGCTTGACAGGGCCCCCTATGAATCTGAGATCAGATCAGACATTCTATTGAGCATAGCTAAACGACAATGAGATAAAAATCTGCACGCAGTCTCTGTTACTTAATTTGTGTTGCTGCTTGGCGTAAAAAAGGTATACCTCAAAATACCTCCATAGATTTAGCATATGTAAACAGTGATTATACTCAAGGTCAACAATAAATCACAAATTCTGGCAATTTTCTTTTCTAGAATATTGAGTTTTATTTCACAAATTCATTATATATTCTATTAAAAATTAAAAATTCCATTAAACATACAGTCCTTTCCACTTTAATGTTAAAATATCCTAGTACCGGTATATAACTACAGTATATAGACATTAATAAGACATCACTCACAATTTAATCTTTAACATAAAACATGTATCTCTCTTAATTGGTAATGGGATTCACTTTTAGTAGCGGTATACTCCCAGACCACATTGAAAGATTAGTTTTCCAACATTCCAGAATTATTTCTTAGAAAGAATAGCATTTTATTGTTCTGATCCCTCACAGGGGTAATTGTCTCAAAGTCCTTTGATTATCACCACCAATATAATTATATTGTCCAAGTATTAATTTACCTTAGCTTCCTCAATGTATAGTGTACAGAGGGAAAAAGTAGCAGGTGCACTATCTCACACTAGCTCAACCTGTAATAACTAGAGGTGTTTAGCATATTCCTGGCCAGCGCTATGAGCTTACCCACCGCATCAAGGTAGCCTCTCATTGGGTAAGTCCCTAACACTGACTATCGGGGTTCAGGTCCGGGGGGAAGGACAACCCAGGGCCACCCAGCCAGACAACCCCAGGGCATCGCAAGAGTGATACAAATAAAGGGTTAAAGAGGTAGTAGCAGCTGCTGCTGCATGTGTGAGTAATGTGAGGAGTAAAAGAAAATGATGTGAAAGTGTTACATATATATAAAACAAACTGTAAGTGCCATAGTGTAATTAAGTAGTGTTAGGTTGCGATGCCCCAGGGATGCCCAGCCACGGCAGGTACAGGGAGCCCCGCACCCCAGAGAATCCCCCAATATTGACTGCCATAGTAAACAAAATGTAGGAGTTTTACCTCAGTGTGCTCATTCCACATATGCAGGCCAGAGTGCTAGACTATTTAAAATCAGTGAGGGGTAGGTGGGGCATGGTGCTAAATTAGGATGAAGTTGTCTCCTACCTTCAGAAATATGTATGAATACATAGAATCAGTTGCAAAGGGAAGGGGGCCCTAATTTGCACACCTTAATTAGGTAATGAGGTGCTACTCTGCTTGAGACTTAATACAGTGTAAAGAGGGAAAAAGTAGCAGGTGCACTATCTCACACTAGCTCAACCTGTAATAACCAGAGGCGTTTAGCATATTCCTGGCCAGGGCTATGAGCTTACCCACCGCATCAAGGTAGCCTCTCATTGGGTAAGTCCCTAACACTAACTATAGGGGTTCAGGTCCGGGGGGCAGGACAACCCGGAGCCACCCAGCCAGACAACCCCAGGGCATCGCAAGAGTGATACAAATAAAGGGTTAAAGAGGTAGTAGCAGCTGCTGCTGCATGTGTGAGTAATGTGAGGAGTAAAAGAAAATGATGTGAAAGTGTTACATATATATAAAACAAACTGTAAGTGCCATAGTGTAATTAAGTAGTGTTAGGTTGCGATGCCCCAGGGATGCCCAGCCACGGCAGGTACAGGGAGCCCCGCACCCCAGAGAATCCCCCAATATTGACTGCCATAGTAAACAAAATGTAGGAGTCTTACCTCAGTGTGCTCATTCCACATATGCAGGCCAGAGTGCTAGACTATTTAAAATCAGTGAGGGGTAGGTGGGGCATGGTGCTAAATTAGGATGAAGGTGTCTCCTACCTTGAGAAATATGTATGAATACATAGAATCAGTTGCAAAGGGAAGGGGGCCCTAATTTGCACACCTTAATTAGGTAATGAGGTGCTACTCTGATTGAGACTTAATACAGTGTACAGAGGGAAAAAGTAGCAGGTGTACTATCTCACACTAGCTCAACCTGTAATAACCAGAGGCGTTTAGCATATTCCTGGCCAGGGCTATGAGCTTACCCACCGCATCAAGGTAGCCTCTAATTGGGTAAGTCCCTAACACTAACTATAGGGGTTCAGGTCCAGGGGGAAGGACACCCCAGAGCCACCCAGCCAGACAACCCCAGGGCATCGCAAGAGTGATACAAATAAGAGGTTAAAGAGGTAGTAGCTGCTGCTGCTGCATGTGTGAGTAATGTGAGGAGTAAAAGAAAAGGATGTGAAAGTGTTACATATATATATAACAAACTATGAGTGCCATAGTGTAATTAAATAGTGTTAGGTTGAGATGCCCCAGGGACGCCCAGCTACGGCAGGTACAGGGAGCCCCGCACCCCAGAGAATCTCCCCAATATTGACTGCTATAGTAAACAACGTACGTAAGCGGACGTACATGCAAGTATACAGTTCTTTCCCTTCTGGGACGTGATAGTGTGTTTCCACCAACCTCTATTCTCATATTGGTTGGTATAATGAGATTTTCAAATTCCTGTATTCTTCTGATGGTGAAAAAAAAACTTCTTCCATAATTGGAAAACTCTAAGATGGCTTTTCTTATAGATATATTACCCCTACTTTCTTTATTTATTTTATATTTTTATCCTTGTTAATTCAATATGTTGCTATCTCTCTTAAAAGCTATATCATCATAATTATAATTTAATTATTTCTATAGAAGATTTGACATACAATTATACATAAAACAGTGACAATACACATATAAAAATAATGTTTCTAAAAAAGCTGTCTTTAATATTTGTCAGAGTGCCAAACTTATTTATATACAAATTCACATTATTTAATGACTTTTTATTCATCAAATCTATATTTTTCTTCCTCTCACTTATTTTTACTGTATACCTTTTTTTCTTGTTGCGCTTCACATGCGGCGTACTCCTTCTTTTACCTAACTTGTATATATTTTGCTGTTTATATTTCTTTGTGAATTAATCAGTGTTAATAGGTTTTTCATTAATACTGTAGGAAGGGAGTAATTTCTATGTCTATACTTAGACCTTTCGGGGTAAGTGTTCCTAACACATAAATCATCCTTGTTTCTTTCTATGTACGTTCTTGGTTGAAGTCACTTCCTCTCTATTTTGGTTTAATCCTCTTCAGGCCAACAAAACCTAAATGTTTGGAGTCACTGTTATGTTTCTCCTTGAAGTGTATTGTGAGACTATGCTTCTCTTTTTTATTGCTGATGTTGCACAAATGCTTCTGGATCCCTGTATGCAGCTTTCTTATGGTCTTTCCTACATATTGCAAACCACAGGGGCAGTATAGGAGATAGAATAATCTGCCAGATGAAAGGAGTTATATATCTTTAATTTTACAGATCTTTCCATTTGAGTTTGAGGTTACACTTGTGATAAATTTCTGATCCTGACCTTATGTTTTTTTTTGCATGCTGTGCAATTCTTACATCTGTAAAACCCTGTTATTTCTGCATTCATCCATGTGTTCTTATTCTCGCTTGTTTTTTCATCCTTTAAATGGCTTCTTATCACCACAGTTTTTATAGTGGGGGCCTTTCTGTAAATTATTTGTGGTCTCTCAGGTATAATTCATCTTAACTCTTCGTCATGCATTAGGATATACCAACGCTTTCTTAAAATTGTTTCCAGTTCCTTACTTTGACCTGAATAATTTGTTATAAAGGATAATTCTACATTTTCCTGGTGGTTGTTCTTTTTATATATCAAAAGCTCATTCCTTTCCAGATTTTGTTTTCCAATTCTGATTTAAGAAGATCCTCCTTGTAATTTTTCACCATAAATTGCACCTTCAATTCTTTCAATTGTTCTTCATATACACTCATTTTAGAACAGTTTCTCCTCATTCTTCTAAACTGTCCCCCTGGTATATTTTCCGGCCATACTTTTCAGTGATTGTTATTGGTGCTTAAATAACTATTACAATCCTCTGGTTTCAGGAAGGTCTTTGTTTCTATTTCCCCTTCATCTATATATATCATCAAATCTAAGAAATGTATTTCTTTATCACCTATTTTGCTTGTGAATTCTAGATTCTCATTGATGTAATTTATATACTTGATAGTGGCAATCATTTACACTGCAAAACCAGGTTGATCTTGCTGTGTAAATGATTGCCACTTTAAAAATAACTGCAAACCCTTACCAAATCTCTCACTTTTTGAAAATCTCACTCTATTACATTTGACCCTAAATGTTTTCCTTCTCCCACAGCGCTAGGAACAGATTTGCGTATGAAGGGTCAAATTTTGTCCCCATTGCTGTTCCCTGTTTGTAGATAGAACTCTTCCCCAAACCAAAAATAATTATGTTTTAATATGAACAAGATTAATTCTGTTAGGAAGGTTATCTGTATTTCTCCTAATTCAGAGTCATCTCTTTAAATATTCTGCACATTTTTACAACCCGTTTCATGATGTATGCAGGTGAAGAGTGATTTAATATCACACTTGGCCATTATGAAGCCTTGTTCCCAATAGATGTTATACAGAATGTTCAGGATCTGTGTTGTGTCTTTAAAATGTCCTTTTTGTTTTATGACTTCAGGTTGAAGATAACGATCTACATAACTAGATAAATTGGCAGTCATTAATCCAATTCCTGCCACGATTGGCCTTCCTGGTGGATGTTCAGGGTTTTCATGTAATTTTGGCAGGTAGAAAAATGTTGGTATCACTGGATTTGTTATATTAAGATATTCATATTCCTTCTTTGTCAAAATACCCTTCATGAGTCCTCCCTTCAGTATTCCCTCTCGTTCTTTCATATATTCCAATGTTGGGTCCTTCTGGAGTTTCTCATACGTATCTTTATCTCTCAATAGATTTTTTGCTTTGTTATCATATGCTTCCCGATCTAATACCATGATACCTCCACCCTTATCAGCCAGTTTTATGACTATTTTCTTCTTGTTCTTTAATGCTTGTAGGGCCATTTTCTTTTTGTTCGTTATATTCCATTTATCAATTTTCTCAGGTATTTTCTCTAGGTCAGCCTCCACTAATCTCTGAAATGTCTTCAATTGGTGACCATTCAGATAATGTGGATAAAATGTTGATTTATTCTTTAGATCTATATGTACAAAAATCACTCTTTGGTGTTTCAGTTTCTTCATATTTTTCTATTTTTTCATTCTTCCAATTGAAAATCTTTTTTAAAGTTATTTTGCGCACAAACTTCTCTAGATCTATATGTGTATCGAAATTCTCAATTTTGCTTGTGGGAGCAAATTTAGTCCCTTACTCAGGACTCTTGTTTTGTCTTCTCTGAGAATATACTTACTAAGGTTGAATATGCTTTTCTTTGTTGTTTCCATTGTCCCTTTTTCTTTTCTTTTTTTTTTTTTGGGGGGGGGGGGTGTTTTTGCTCCTCCCTGCTTCCCTCACTTGTACTTTAACTCCTTTTTCTTCTTTTCACCTTAGTTTGTGTTTGAAATGTTTTTTTTGAGATTTCTCTTAGACTTGACCTCTTGGGGTTGTCTGTCACTAGTTGTAAAATAATATCCATGCACCCAGCTGATTTGTAATCTTCCATTTTATCTCTCTCTTCTATTCTATCCTTTAGACGACTCATGAATAAATGTGCAGATGTATGCAGTTCTGCTTAATGGTAATTTCTTCCACAAATAAAGCTTCTTGCTAACTCCTCCTCCTTGGGATATGTTTCCATTTTATTCCTTAATGTTTCTTTTGCAATATTCTGCCCTTCTTGGTTCCATTCTCCTTTGTGGTTTTTCTCGTTGATATTCATATGCACTCTGGTGTTCATTGGCTCTTTGTTTGTAATTGGTTCATCATTGGTAAGTTCCCCTTGCATTTCTCTCATATCTATAGGGGTCTTCTTGATGTGCAGTCCTTCTAGATCTGATTCTACTTACTTGATTCTCATCATCTCCTCTATCCCAAGCCTTCTCCATTGTGTAGTCTCTCAATTTATATGTTCTTTGTGATCTTATTCCCATTGGTTTTGTAGCCTCCCATAATCTCCTCTTGTTTGTGAATATATCTTCCTTTCCATCCAGTTCCGGTAATCATTCTTGTAATCATCCTGATCTCTTATGAATTTTTTCTTTTTTTGCAAAATGATATCTTTTTCTATTTTCCTAATTTTGTTTTTTGTTAGGCTTTCTTTCAAGGTTCTTAAAATTGTCCAGATTTTGTAGCGGTTTGAGTTTACCTCAAATTATTTCTATTCTGTTTTCTGTTTTCTCTATAGTCAGTCTCCTATCCTCTATGATTAATTTCATCAAGTTTGTGGAACATTTGTCCATGAAGACTGAGACAAAAGGGAAAACACTCCACTTATTCTAAGGAAGACCCTCTGAGGGGTGAAATGCATTGATAGGAGTATAAGTCTGCCGTCAGACCCCTTTTTACCGAACTGGACTCCACACAGGATATACATTGAGGAAGCTTAGGTAAATAATACCTGGACAATATAATTATATTGGTGGTGATAATCAAAGGACTTTGGGAAAATTACCCCAGTGAGGGATCAGAACAATAAAAGGCTATTCCTTCTAAGAAATAATTCTGGAAAGTTGGAAAATGAATCTTTCAATGTAGTCTGGGAGTAAACCACTACTAAAATTGTATCCCATTACCAATTAAGAGATATATTTTTTATTTTAATTGCTCAATTGTGAGTGATGTCTTATTAATGTCTATATGGTTATATACCGGTATTAGGATGTTTCAAAATTAAAGTGGAAAGGACTGTATATTTAATTGAATTTAATTTTTAATAGAATATATAATGAATTTGTCAAATAAAACTCAATATTATAGAAAATGAAATTGCCAGAATTTGTGATTTATTGTTGCGCTAGAGTATAATCACTATTCTATTGATCATCACTGTAGTATCAGTTTATATATATTAATTTGACTACATGTATTCTTTTATAATCCTCACTGTTGTTGCATCACTTCTTTCTGCTGTACACCTTACTCATGTAATTCAGTCACCTTTCATACATTTATAAATAACTAGCTGTCCTACCTGTTCTTCACCAGGAGTTTCTGTATTTCACAGTTGTACATATAAATGAGTGTTAAAAATGTGATAAACCTATAGAGATATAAATTTGAGATGTCTTCATGTAAGTAAATATTAGTCCATGGTTCTTGGCATTACCCAAGGAACATCCATAGCAGATACGGTAAAAAGTGACAGGACCATTTTTGTAGTTTATTAAATTCTTCACACTGGAGGCACAATCCGAATTTTGATTTGATTGTCCGTCTGGGCATTATTGTTCACACAATGCAAGCCACGCATCGATAATGACATCAGTATGTCAACTCACTTTTCATCCGCTTAGGGGAGGTTTATTAAAATTCTAATTACGTAGTTTTCCTTTTTCCCACCTAAAAAAATAGCTATGTTAAATTTCATATCGAGAAGTAAGAGAATTAGTGAGTGAGGGCTTTCACATTTATATATAGATATTGCACATTTTGTGGTAATTTCATAGTAACAAACCATATACATTTTAACAATTTAAGATTTTTGCTATTACTTGTTGTAGTTTTATATTAACCAACTTAACTTAACAGATTAAAGATGAGTGGCAGAGAAACATGGGATCCTCAATGCAGCTAGTCATGAAGTGAAATGCATTCCATCTCAGAAAATCTGAACTATTACTTAACATAAATTTAGATTGTCCATTTGCATGTTCTTGTATAATCCCTCTTGAGAATGTAGAGAGCTTCTACAAAAAAAAAAGGTACAGTGTAAAAGTCATCATCATCGCCAAGTAGGCATTCCTATTCCTTCAAAATTTTAGAACAAAATGTAAAGAAAAATGAGTGATAGAAAGCAGAAATTGTAATTAGATCTGACCTATCAGCCTTCATTACTTGTTCATCAAACCTGATATAGCAACAAGATTAAATCCTCAGGTCTCAGAGTCTAGCTGGTAAAAACACTGACTACTGTACATTAGAAGCGAGCTCAGAGAATTAAAACCTAAACATTAGGAAGCTCTGGAACAATCTACCACAGTAAGCTGATGCTGCAAAAAAACCATTCAGGTGGTGATGGTCAGCTGTTTACAGAAAGCTTTGATCTAGACAGTCAGCTCTGAAGAGTTCAGTACCTATGTGATATATGACATGCCTTACTAAAATTGGTATTATGTACTGTACAAGCTTTCTATCTTGTATATTTTACCTTATACTACACTAAGGTAAGTTTGTGTTATGTTTGGTGCTTGTTTATAATTGCAGAGATCAGGTAGACTTTTAACTATTGAGAGACATCCATTTATGCGTCTGATGAAACTGGGTGCTGCTCTGAAAATCATCAAGCTGCAAGCTGCTCTACATTGTCTCCAGTTGCCACCTACAGCGATTTCTATGGACTTACTGGATCCATTTGGACTGAGCTCAATTTCCTCTAAAACACCATTACATAGACACCTACAGGATTTAAAAGTGGAACCTTTACTATCTGGCAAATTGCAATATCTGCCAAGGGATCGCCATGAATTATCCTTGTGCTGGTAATATCGCATTGAATCAATTGGTGTAAAAACTGTTGGAGGATACAAGAAGTCCTAATGCATGTTACATCATTACCAGTGTGGTGATATTAATAGTGAGACAGTATTTGGAGCATAATTATTTTAAAGATTTTTAAATAAATATGTTACATTTATGATCCCATCCATCTGTTTTTAATACAATGTATGAAACAAGAGTAACAACAGTGCTGGTATACTACCTTTCTCTTCCAACCTCTGTTTGTATCTACTGGGAGTAGGGACACATATTAAAAAAAGACATCCAGCTGACAGGGAGCCCCACAGAAGCATCAGTTCACTGAGATCTTCCTAAAGAGCTCTATGGCCAATCTGCCCCTGCTTGGACCAATAAGGAATACAGAAGTTGCAATATTTTGAAAAAGTAGACAGCAAATTGGAGCATTTCATGGGATTAAAAATTGCTAACAAGACCTGATGATTACTAAGGCTGCAATTCAATTTCTATTGCATCTGAAGTCTTTGAGTGGAAAGTCATGAGAACATTGCTGCAAAACCTATTACAATCTATTACCTTCCGGCACTTGTGGGAACATCAAATTTCATCTGTAGTATTCCTAGTATGTTTTTAAATAATCTCAGTTGAATTACGGTCAACATCCTGTATAGCAGTAATAAAATACACTATTAATTTGGAATACACAAGGAGCCAAATCATTTAGCATTGTTCCTAAGGGAGCTTTAGTTATATTTCTAGTTAATTTTGATTACTGGCTTTACAAAAAGGTTTAATTAAATAAGAAAAACATTTTAGATTACTTACAAAAAATACAAGCAAGCTGAATGTAAAATTGTAAATGGACAGGATTTGTGAGAACAAAACTTAAATAATGTACAGTAGGTTAAGTTGTCAAAGCTCCCCAAAGCAGACTGAGGAGTAATTAGAAGCAATGAGGCTTTAAAGCAGTTAACATATCAACTGCTTTAGCTTCATCTAGGTTTGCTATCTCTACTGCACTCTAAGAGCTTGATTCTCAGATGGACACAGGCAAAGCCGCTGCTGTGTATTTTGTGCAATTGCATCTGCTACTTTATGCTAATGATGCATCACATGTAGCATCTTAAGTGAATTTCTGTCACTGTGCATGTTTAGACACACCATTAGAGCACAATCAAAACTTACACCATCCCAATGGCTCGTGCAGTTTCTCTGTCTGAGTATGGCCTCCTGTGTGAGTGGCTGTTCATCTTTGAGCACAGCTGCTTTGAGAAACATGCCTGTGACATGCCCTCGTCAGCTTTACCACCTACCTGTCACCTCAGGATGCATGCACGGTGTGACTCGAATTCATGCACAGTACAAAAAACATCATTCAACATTTCTTGATTCAGGAGAATCAATACAATCAAACTTAATTTTCTCCCACAGCTAATTTATCTGTTCCAGATGGTACCTGTCCCTGTCCCAAATTCAGCAAACTCTCTGTTCCCAGTTTATCTGGGTGGAGAACAGGCCCCAAATTTGTAGTTTCATCATAGCAAAGCCAGTGTCTGAGGGGTACCTGGGTCTTACAATACTCAAGTCAGGTGGCACAACTCAACCACACTGTCTCCTGGCACATTGGGTAGATTTGGAGAATGCTATGCTTCAAACTGGAAGAGTTGATGGAATTCTCTGGTAACCTAAATCATTAAGACAAGTCTTGACCTATACCATCCCTTCGGTTTAATTTACTCGAACTAATTGCGATGGACTTCATGGGAGCATGGGCTTAACTATTCGCCCATCCCCTATGTCTCTAATATGGAGTCTTTTAGGATACAGGTTCTCTGATCACTCAGGTAAACAGTTTAGTAAAATGCCAAATGCCCTTTATTGTAAATATATATACACAGTACACTATAACATTAACAATTACAAGCCAGGATGGTATCTCACTTACTAGGTCCAAACAGTAGTATAGGATTCCTGAGGCTTGCGGTCTCCTGCTGTTACATTCTGACAGTATTCCTGTGTCTCCTGGCCTGGGATACCAGTTCACACAGCACTCTTCACCATGTATTCTCGCCACTGACAGCGCCACAATACCTAGTCAGCTCCAGCACTTAAAAAGTACATCTACTTTCTAGACTTTTCTCCAGATATCACCCCTCACTGGAGCACACTGCTCTTTTTATACCCTACCCTGTCTATTCTGGGATCCTGTACACAATGTGGAGTATAGGATCAGATGACCTGCAGCTCCAGGGATAACCTGTGTTTGACTTATTCTAACATACTCATCCTTATCACATCTGATTATACAGTCAGGGGACTTAAGGCCAGTACACACAGGGAGATTTCCCCAGAGATGTGTGCTGAGCGATCTAGCACAGACTGCACAGCACACATCTCTCCCCTGCTCAGCACACAGTGCAATGTGCGCTGAGCGATGGGGGGGGGGGGCGCTCATTTCACCCATCGGAAAAATGAGTGATGTGCTAGATTGTGTCTGCAATCAGAACAATTTAGTACTGGTGATAGTGATTATTTGTTTATTTATTAACAGTTTCTTATATAGCGCAGCAAATTCCATTGCACTTTACAATTTCAAATAACAATAACAAACTGGGTGATAACAAACAGTCATAGAGGTAGGAAGGCATGTGTACACAAGGAAAGGTGCTATCTATTGCATAGTTCGCTAGATTGCAAAGGTTCTTGGAGGGCTTTATGATATGGTCATACAGCAATGATGAATCGGGTTTGAGAAGAAGGGAAAGTGAAGAATGAGAAGACATGTGAGGATATGTGTGGACTGTACAAAGTGGATGCAATTTGATAAGAAGGTTTATGAAAGTTATGTGGGCGGTTCTGGAATTTGATATGCTTGCCTAAAGAGGTGAGTTTTCAGGGAACACTTGAAGGTTTGGAGACTAGAGGAGAGTCTCATTGTGCATGGTAGGGCATTCCACAGAGTGGGTGCAGCCCAATAAAAGTCCTGCAATCGTGAGTGGGAGCGAGTAATGAGTGTGGATGAGAGACGCAGGTCTTGTGAAGAGCAAAGAGGTCGGGTTGGGAGATATTTTGAGATAAGCGAAGTGAGGTACGTTGGTGTAGTTTGGTTAATAGCGTGGTGTGTGAGTAAAAGTATTTTATATTGAATGCGGTAGAGTACAGGTAACCAATGGAGGTACTGACAGAGTGGATCTGCAGACGATGAACGTCTAGCAAGGAAGATAAGCCTCGCCGCTGCATTCAGAATGGATTATAGTGGTGAGAGTCTCATTTTGGGAAGACCAGTTAGGAGACTATTGTAATAATCAATGCGGGAGATAATGAGAGCGTGGATTAGAGTTTTAGCAGTGTCTTGTGTAAGGTATGGTCGTATTTTGGATATGTTTTTTAGATGCATGTAACATGATATTGAGACAGATTTAATGTGGGGAACAAAGGACAGATCAGAGTCAAGGATGACACTTAGGCAGCGAGCTTGTGAGGTAGGGTAGATAGTCGAGTTTTCAACAGTGATAGAGATATCAGGTTGGTACCTACTATTGGCTGGTGGAAATATAATTAACTCTGTCTTTGAAATATTCAGTTTGAGGTGGCGAGATGTCATCCGGGATGAAATGGCAGAAAGGCATTCAGTGACATGGTCTAGTACAGATAGGGACAAGTCAGGGGAGGATAGGTAGATTTGAGTATCATCTGCATACAGATGATACTGAAAACCAAAAGAGCTGATTAGTTTACCAAGAGATGAGGTATAGATAGAGAAAAGCAGAGGACCCAAGACTGAGCCTTGCGGTACTCCAATGAAAGAGGTAGCGAAGAGGAGGTAGATTCAGAGAAGCGAACACTGAAGGAGCGATCAGATAGATATGATAGGAACCAAGAAAGGGCTGTGTCTTTAAGACCTAGGTATTGTAGTGTCTGTATGAGAAGAGAGTGGTCTACAGTGTCAAGTGCAGCAGATAGATCTAGAAGAATAAGTAGTGAGTAGTGGCTTTTAGACTTTGTAGTGACCAAATCATTAACCACTTTAGTCAGTGCTGTCTCTGTAGAATGTTGGGAACGGAAGCCTGACTGAAGTGGGTCCAACAAAGTGTATGTGTTAAGAAAGTGTGTGAGTCGAGTGTAGGCAAGTATTCAAGTAGCTTAGAGAGATAAGGGAGCTGAGAGATAGGGCGGTAGTTTGAGAGAGCATTAGGGTCAGAATTTTTTTTTTTTTAAATGGGAGTAATCACTGCATGCTTGAAGAGTGAAGGAAAAATACCAGTAGAGAGAGAGAGATTACAGATGTTAGTTAAGGTAGGGATGAGCACCAGAGACAGAGCTTTACTTATTTGTGAGGGTAAAGGATCAAGAGGAGAGGTAGTAGAGAAGCAGGATGAGAAGAGTGATGATACTTCATCTTCATTTGTGGGATCAAATGAAGAAAGAGTGCCAGAGGGTTCCAGTAAAGAACGGAGCAGGTCACTGGCTGCCGAAGAGCATACCATTTCATCTTAGATCATATCAATCTTCTCCTTGAAGTAGGAAGCAAGATCCTGTGCCTTGATGGAGGCTGGTGGGGTAGGTGAGGGAGGATTCAGAAGTGATTTAAATGTATTAAAGAGTCATTTGGGGTTAGAGGCTTGAGCAGAGATAAGAGTTTGGAAATATGTTTGTTTGGCAGTGTCCAGGGCATTTCTATAAGAATGGTAGACAGTCTTATATGTGAGGAAGTCACTTGAAATACAAGACTTACGCCACTGAAGTTCAAGTTTTCGTGTGAGTTTTTTTAGTTGTCTTGTTAATTTGGAGTGCCATGGTTGACATCTAGGCCTACGTGGAGTGTGATGGGTAGCTGGAGCCACTTCATCAAGGGCTAGTTCTAGAGACTCATTCTGGTGTGATACAGCCATCTCAGGAGAGGTGAATGCAGAAATAGGTGAAAGCAGTTGTTGGAGTGAAGTGGACAGTTCTTGAAGATTAATTGTGTTAATATTTCTGCGGGTTTGAGGAAGATTGGAGGACTTCAGCAACACAGGGTGTGAATTAATGGAGGAGAGCATGCAGGTGATAAGGTTGTGATCTGAGAGGGGGAATGGAGTGTTAGTGAGTTCAGAGACGGAGCATAGTCTGGTGAATACTAGTTCAAGGTAGTGGTCCTCCTGATGAGTAGAGGAGTCGGTCCATTGGGAGAGGCCAAGAGAGGAGGTTAGAGAGATTAATTTGGAGGCGTGAGCAGCAGATTTTGGACAATCAATAGCAATATTGAAATCACCCATGATAATGGTGGAGATGTCAGAGGATAGGAAGTGAGGGAGCCAGGCAGAAAAATCTTCCAAAAATTGTTTAGGATGCCCAGGTGGGCGGTAGATAGCTGCAACACGCAGAGAGAAAGGAGAGTAAACCCTAATGGAATGTACTTCAAATGATGTAAATGTGAGTGATGGAACCTGTGGTAGAACAGTGTATGCAAAAGATTGGGAAAGTAAAAGTTCAACTCCTCCTCCTTTATGGTTACCAGGCCTGGATGTGTGTGTAAAGTGTAGACCACCATGTGCCAGTGCTGCAGGGGAGGCTGTGTCAGATTGTGTGAGCCAGGTTTCTGTTATAGCCAGAAGATTGAAGTTGTTAGATATGAAGAGGTCATGGATGGATGTTAATTTGTTACAGAGCGTGCATTCCATAAGGCACATTTTAGTGATCTGGAGTGATGCACAGGGCCACACATCGCTATCACTGTGGGGCATATACACAGAAAGATCCATGAGTACCCCCTTTAGAATAATGGACTTTAACTTTTATTTAAAAAAAACACTCTGGCCTAGTCTTAGTCCTGTTAACAATTACATTGAACACAGTATACTCAACTAAACTGCATATTATAAATATAACAGATGCAATATAAAAATAACACAATCCAATCCGTATTGCCCACCATATAACTAATAACATATTGTCAGTGGAATCTTTGATAGGACCAGGGCTAATAAAGTATTTGCATTTCTTTTAACACTGTGTGACAGAAGGTGCATGCTGTGTTGTCACATAGTTATCTATTGTTTCCTACGGATAACAAAAACATTTTATGGCCTTCTTCTGGCAGGGGATCGAGATTGATATCTTATCACTATCAGTATCTCCAAATTGTCAGCTATGTACAATCACAATCCCCATCCCATACTGCTCGGCTACTAGCCTCATTCAAATGCCTTAGGTGGTCATTCCGAGTTGTTCGCTCGTTGCCGTTTTTCGCAACGGAACGAATAGGTGGAAAATGCGCGTGCGCATGGCACGCAGCGTGCATGCGTTCATTAATTTAACACAAAACTTTGGAGATTTACACAAACTCGAGCGATGTTTTCTCATCGCTCGAGTGATCGTAGTATGATTGACAGGAAGTGGGTGTTTCTGGGCGGAAACTGGCCGTTTTCAGGGAGTGTGCTAAAAAAACGCAGGCGTGTCAGGTTAAAATGCAGGAGTGGCTGGGGAAATGGGGAGTGGCTGGCCGAACGCAGGGCATGTTTGTGATGTCAAACCAGGAACTAAACGGACCGAGGTGATCGCAATCTAGGAGTATGTCTGGAGCTACTCAGAAACTGCAAGGAATTATTTAGTAGCAGTTCTGCTAATCTTTAGTTCGCTACTCTGCTAAACTAAGATACACTCCCAGAGGGCGGTGGCCTAGCGTGTGCAATGCTGCTAAAAGCAGCTAGCGAGCGAACAACTCGGAATGAGAGCCCTTGTGTCTATTCTATAGGTAGTAAAGGAAATATATCAGTTTTATATCATTCCAGTTTAGCACAACCTTCCCTGTTTGTAAACCATCATGAGCTGGCTTGGGATTCAGACATTTCAATCCCCATTGATGACAAGGGATGGTCAACCTTTAGATCCAGAATTGACAAGGCCTCCATCAGTGTGCCTATATGGGAAACTTGCTGTAAGGTCGATACAAGATAATTTTTTGTACCATCTATAGTAAGTTGCACAAGATGTTCCCAGCAACTTTGAGCACCTACTGGAGACAATGTGTGGAGGTGGATAAGTTCCTTCACACTTGGTGTCCTTGCTCCATTATTAGTTATTTCTTTTTTTTCTTCAATATTTTTATTGAAAAATTTTCAAACATTTTAATACACATAGACAAACAGTTGGTGCTGTAGAACCACGTAATGGAGAAATGAATACAAATCAGCACGTATGAAGATGTGAGAGAACAAAAAGGCAATACTACCAAACATCCCCATACAAATAAAGGCAGAAATACATGACTCTAAAGGGCCATATTCACGGCCCGATTTGGGGAGAGATGTGTGCTGAGCGAACTGCTCAGCACACATCTCTCACTCCCGCTCAGCCCAGCGCGATGTGTGCTGAGCATGTGGGGTGAGACGGGGGGGGGGGGGGCGCTCATATCACCCAGCGGGTGAAATGAGCAATGTGCTAGATTGAGCCTGCATGCAGGCCAATCTAGCACCAGCGATAGCAATGCGTGGGGCTGTGCATCGCTATCGCTGTGGGGGGTACACACGGACAGATCATGCTTAAATTCTAAGCAATCTAGTCAGATTGCTTAGATTTTAAGCAGCGATCGCTCCTTGAGTACCTCCCTTTAAGGATATAGATGTATACTCAAAAATAGACAAACTCCCATTCATACCACAAGACAGATAGAAGGGGGGAAGAGGAAGGGAGGGGAGGGGGGAAGATTCACATTTCCCAAACTATAATCCAATAAAAGAGAGATACCTCAGTACACATTATAAAGTGATAACATAATAAAAAGGTATAAGTAGTTAATATCTTGATAGTGTCCTACAAGAGGATAATAAGAGACCATCAAATAATTTTAGGACATGAGCACGCTGTGACGATTCCAAAGACTCCACAAATGGGACCCATTTCTAATAAAAGAGTGATACTTTGGACCCCAGGTCAGGCAGAGTAGACTGCCTCTCAAAATATAGTAGGTTGGTCAAGGATGTTTTCAAATGTTCCCCAGTATCCCCAGTGCAGGGGTGCCGGCAGTGTCAGCAGTGCAGGAGGTGTCCTCATTGCAGGAGTTCAGGGGTGTCGGCAGTGTGGGAGTGCCAGAAGTGTCCTCGATGCAGGGGTGCTGGCAGTGTTAGCCGTGCGGGAGGTGTCCTTATTGCAGGAGTTCAGGGGTGCCGGCAGTGTGGGAGTGCCGGAAGTGTCCTCGGTGCAGAAGTGCCGGCAGTGTCGGCAGTGCAGGAGGTGTCCTCAGTGCAGGAGTGCTGGCAGTACCCCCAGTGTAGGGGTGCCAGCAGTGTCGGCAGTGCGGGCAGTGTTAGCGGTGTCCTCAGTGCAGGAGTGCTGGCAGTGTCGGCAGTGTGGGAGTACTGGACGTGTCCTTATTGCAGGAGTTCAGGGGTGTCGACAGTGTGGGAGTGCTAGAAGTGTCCTTGGTGCAGGGGTGCCAGCAGTGTCGGTAGTGCGGGAGGTGTCCTCAGTGCAGGAGTGCTGGCAGTATCCCCAGTGCAGGGGTGTCGGCAGTGCGGGAGGTGTCCTCAGTGCAGAAGTGCTGGCAGTATCCCCAGTGCAGGGGTGCTGGCAGTGTCGGCAGTGCGGGAGGTGTCCTCGGTGCAGGGGTGCTGGCAGTGTTAGCAGTGCGGGAGGTGTCCTTATTGCAGGAGTTCAGAGCTGTCGGCAGTGTGGGAGTGCCGGAAGTGTCCTCGGTGCAGAAGTGCTGGCAGTGTTGGCTGTGTAGAAGGTGTCCTCAGTGCAGGAGTGCTGGCAGTATCCCCAGTGCAGGGGTGCCGGCAGTGTCAGCAGTGCGGGCAGGGTCGGCGGTGTCCTTGGTGCAGGGGTGCTGGCAGTGTCGGCAGTGTGGCAGTACTGGAGGTGTCCTTAGTGCAGGAGTTCAGGGGTGTTGGTCGTGTGGGAGTGCCAGAAGTGTCCTCAGTGAATGGGTGCCAGCAGTGTCAGCAGTGTAGGAGGTGTCCTCAGTGCAGGAGTTCAGGGGTGCTGGCAGTGTCGGCAGTGTGGGAGTGCCAAAAGTGTCCACGGTGCAGGGGTGCCCAGCGGTGCAGGAGGTGTCCTCAGTCCAGGAGTGCTAGCAATAGGTGTGCCGGCAGGGCGGGGGTGTCAGCAGTGTGGGAGGTGTCCTCATTGCAGGAGTTCAGGGATGTCGGCAGTGTGGGAGTGCCGGAAATGTCCTTAGTGCAGGGGTGCCGGCAATATCTGCAGTGCAGAAGGTGTCCTCAGTGCAGGAGTGCTGGCAGTATCCCCAGTGCAGGGATGCTGGCAGTGTCGGCAGTGCGGGAGGTGTCCTCATTGCAGGAGTTCAGGGGTGCCAGCAGTGTGGGAGTGCCAGCAGTGTCCTCCGTGCAGAAGTGCCGGCAGTATCGGCAGTGCAGAAGGTGTCCTCAGTGCAGGAGTGCTGGCAGTATTCCCAGTGCAGGAATGCCGGCAGTGTCAGCAGTGCAGGCAGTGCTGGCGGTGTCCTAAGTGCAGGATTGCTGGTGACTTACTTACCTGCTGCAATGTTTTCAGCCAGTTCAGTCCTGGCTCTGATGTCAAACACCCGCCTTGGACACACCTGTGTTTCTCTCACCACGCCTGCGTTTTTCTTACTTCTCCCCGAAAATGAGACGATAGATCTCAAATTCATATAGGTAACTAGTACATCTACGTTGCCCTGTTAATTTTTTTTTCACGATCATTACCCTGGTTTATTCCTGCCTTTTGGCAGCTTCAGGCTTTAGTTGTAGCTATAGGGATCAAGTTCTTGTCTCTTTCTTCTTCCTTCATGTAAAAGGGCTAACTGCCTGGTTTATACTCCAGCTCACAGGTTTATGTTTACTTTCATAGGTTGAGGCCTAGGTGTGTATCCGCATAGAGGTTCGCTGCATGGACGGCGTCCACGACTGCGATCGGACGTGGCATTGCCCCTATATTGCTAGTGGCATGCCTATTAGGGTTTGGTCGTGGTACGAGACGCCGCTATGCAGAACACCCAGCGGAGGTCTTTCTGGTGCAGGAGGAATATAAAGGACACTGATGAACAATGCTTAGATATATAGTAATTATTATTATTTTATTGCTCATATATTGTCTATCTAGATATTTATATCTTATTTTGGTTTCTCGTTTTCTTGTATTTTAAGTCTGCATGTATGTGGCTATATATTGACGTTTATGAATGGGTGTATATGTAGATATACAGAGCACCATGTTTATATAATGTAGAATAAATAATAAATAAAATAAATAACTAAATTGTAGAATATATTAAAAATATTTTTAAAAACTATGTGCTATCTATTAAATCTAATGTGACACCTTTTTAGAAACATAGCTTTTATGGCTATGGAAATAGACATCATTTCACTTTAAGAGAATATATTATCTGTTGCATGCAGAGTTGTGCTGAAAAAAACATTTTTCAATTGTTTAGAATGATATTAAACTTGTGTTCTGTCCGCATGGCATGTAAAGTATTAGTATTAAGAATATGTGTTTAAAATACAGTTTTTAAACTATAAACTATAGACCATTAGATTACTTAAATGGAGACTTTTAGTTTTATATTTGCTGATGTATGAGAGCAAGGCTTTCACCTGAATTGAGATTACAGGCACACCTGCCTATGTTAATTACAAAGACAGGATATAAAAGACTGAAAGCTTTGCTCAGAGAAATATACTCTGCCTCTTGAAAAAGCCACCTGGTGTGCAGAGAAACGCGTTGAGGGCACCGAGAGAGGTATCGCTGATACCATGTAGTGCCCACAGAAGAAGATATTACCTCCAATAGCTGATGGTCCTCCAATTGCTGGTAATTTAGTACTAGGGACTGACAAAATCTTTTGAGAGTTTCCTATGTAGAAAGATCAGCGTTTTCCTTTTTAACTGATTTTATCAGTGATACCTTTGTTCATTTTATTGTGTATATTATATATACCAGAGATACATTATATCTTAGGTTAACATCTATTAGTATATGTTTTGGTCTATATAACTGTTTATATTGTTTTTATTTTTTATGTGTAATAAACAGTGTTTTTAATTATTTCTTGGTTGCATCATTTGGATAGAGCGCCTACCTGGTATTTTTCACATTTGTCTCTCTGTTTGAGGAGGCTGGCTAGCCCCTCTCCAGGTGGCTGCTAATCCTAAGGTGTATACCATCACAGATCTGCCCAGCGCCAACAAACCTTGCTTTTTCTTGTTGTTTCTATACTACCAACTGCCATAGGTTTGGGCAGCAGGGCAGTACTGTGAATCTGTAAAATGAATGTTGCATGCTATGCAGACAGGATACAACGTAGAAATTATATATTGAAAAATGATGTGCCTGAAAATGTTAGTAGGAAAAAAGATAATTCTATTTATGATGGATTTCTTCAAGATTCTAACAGACTTGAGGAATTATTAAAAGCAGAATGTAGACATTGGTGGGATAAGACCTCTCTCACCAAATACATTGAAAATAACAAAATTCCTTAGGGTCTACGAATCTTTAAGAATGTATCTATTCAGGATAATCCTGAACTTAGAACTAGTGATGTGCACCGGAAATTTTTGGGGTTTTGTGTTTTGGTTATGGATTCGGTTCCGCGGCTGTGTTTTGGATTCGGACGCGTTTTGGCAAAACCTCCCTGAAAATATTTTGTCGGATTCGGGTGTGTTTTGGATTCGTTTTTTTTTACAAAAAACCCTCAAAAACAGCTTAAATCATAGAATTTGGGGGTCATTTTGATCCCATAGTATTATTAACCTCAATAACCATAATTTCCACTCATTTCCAGTCTATTCTGAACACCTCACAATGTTAGTTTTAGTACTAAAATTTGCACCAAGGTCGCTGGATGACTAAGCTAAGCGACCCAAGTGGCCGACACAAACACCTGGCCCATCTAGGAGTGGCACTGCAGTGTCAGACAGGATGGCCGATTTAAAAAATTGTCCCCAAACAGCACATGATGCAAAGAAAAAAAGAGGTGCATCAAGGTCGCTGGATGACTAAGCTAAGCGACCCAAGTGGCCGACACAAACACCTGGCCCATCTAGGAGTGGCACTGCAGTGTCAGACCGGATGGCCGATTTAAAAAATAGTCCCCAAACAGCACATGATGCAAAGAAAAAAAGAGGTGCACCAAGGTTGCTGGATGGCTAAGCTAAGCGACCCAAGTGGCCGACACAAACACCTGGCCCATCTAGGAGTGGCACTGCAGTGTCAGACAGGATGTCCGATTTAAAAAAAAATGTCCCCAAACAGCACATGATGCAAAGAAAAAAAGAGGTGCACCAAGGACGCTGGATGGCTAAGCTAAGCGACCCAAGTGGCCGACACAAACACCTGGCCCTTCTAGGAGTGGCACTGCAGTGTCAGACAGGATGGTGATTTAAAAAATAGTCCCCAAACAGCACATGATGCAAAGAAAAAAAGAGATGCACCAAGGTCGCTGGATGGCTAAGCTAAACGGCCCAAGTGGCCGACACAAACACCTGGCCCACCTAGGAGTGGCACTGCAGTTTTCTAGCGAGAGGATGAGTGCTTCCATCCTCATGTGAATCTGAACCACTAGCCATGAACATAGGCCAGGGCCTCAGCCGTTACTTGCCACTCCGTGTCGTAAATGGCATATTGGCAAGTTTACGCTTCTCATCAGATGCTTTTAATTTAGATTTTTGGGTCATTTTACTGAAATTTTCTAGTATACTTGATGACACAGAGGTTAGAGCAATGGACTACTGTACCGTACTGCTATATATATACTGGTGGTAAGCAAAATTCTGCACTGTGCTCCTACTATATAATACTGCGCACAACTAAAATGCACTACAGGTATGGATGGATAGTATACTTGATGACACAGAGGTAGGTAGAGCAGCGGCCAACTGTACCGTACTGCTATATATTATATACTGGTGGTCAGCAAAATTCTGCACTGTCCTCCTACTATATAATACTGTGCATAACTAAAATGCACCACAGGTATGGATGGATAGTATACTTGACGACACAGAGTAAGGTAGAGAAGTGGACTACTGTACCGTACTGCTATATATTATATACTGGTGGTCAGCAAAATTCTGCACTGTCCTCCTACTATATAATACTGTGCACAACTAAAATGCACCACAGGTATGGATGGATAGTATACTTGACGACACAGAGGTAGGTAGGGCAGTGGACTACTGTACCGTACTGCTATACTGGTGGTCAGCAAAATTCTGCACTGTCCTCCTACTATATAATACTGCGCACAGCTAAAATGCACCACAGGTATGGATGGATAGTATATTTGACGACACAGAGGAAGGTAGAGCAGTGGCCTACTGTACCGTACTGCTATAAATTATATACTGGTGGTCAGCAAAATTCTGCACTGTCCTCCTACTATATAATACTGCGCACAACTAAAATACACCACAGGTATGGATGGATAGTATACTTGACGACACAGAGGTAGGTAGAGCAGTGGACTACTGTACCGTACTGCTATATATTATATACTGGTGGTCAGCAAAATTCTGCACTGTCCTCCTACTATATAATACTGCACACAACTAAAATGCACCACAGGTATGGATGGATAGTATACTTGACGACACAGAGGTAGGTAGAGCAGTGGACTACTGTATTGTACTGCTATATATTATGTACTGGTGGTCAGCAAAATTCTGCACTGTCCTCCTACTATATAATACTGCACACAACTAAAATGCACCACAGGTATGGATGGATAGTATACTTGACGACACAGAGGTAGGTAGAGCAGTGGACTACTGTACCGTACTGCTATATAATACTGGTGGTCACTGGTCAGCAAAATTCTGCACTGTCCTCCTATACTATAATGCAGCACAGATATGGAATGTTTTTCAGGCAGAGAACGTAGATATTTTCAGCACACTGAGCACAGATATTTGCAAGCACACTGAGCACAGATATTTGCAGCACACTGAGCACAGATATATGCAGCACACTGAACACAGAAACTGAGAGAACGCTGCACGTCCTCTCCCTATCATCTCCAATGCACGAGTGAAAATGGCGGCGACGCGTGGCTCCTTATATAGAATACGAATCTCGCGAGAATCCGACAGCGGGATGATGACGTTCGGGCGCGCTCGGGTTAACCGAGCAAGGCGGGAGGATCCGAGTCTGCCTCGGAACCGTGTAAAATGGGTGAAGTTCGGGGGGGTTCGGATTCCGAGAAACCGAACCCGCTCATCACTACTTAGAACGCAATGGGAGAATGTTCTAGATAAATGTTATTTTGCATTAATGCAGTTGTTGGTTGATTATAGAGAATCTAAACTCATGGAAATTGAAAAAGAGATTAAAATTATACAAGAACAATTGGGAAAACATAAGGAAGAATCTTATTACAAGGAAAGAGAAATTATTGTTAATAAAAGGATAGAAGAATATGATAGGGAGACAATTGATAGAAAAGAAAATAAATTTGCCCGAGATTTATTTGATTATCAGTGCAATTGTGTGAGGAGTTTTTCTAAGACTCAGAGACAAGATATTTCACAATCGTCTGTAAGACCCTGACAAGGGAAAATACACTCTGATGGTAGAACAGCAAATAGGGAAAGGGAGGAACAGGACTCACCAAGGTTGACTGAACGGTATTATAACCGTGGAAGGAATAATATGAGACATCACTATTCCTATCCACAATCATCACCTGGGTGGAGAGAAGTTTGTTATAAAAGGTGGGGGAATAAGTACCCTAATAACAAAAATACTCATTATAATCAGGGATACAAGCCCCATCAGGAACCTTTTTTAGATCAAACCAGGAGATCAGGGGACCTAGTGAACTCTTCCCCTCATTTCCGACACCACAACAGGTACGAACCTCTAGCATGGACTCCAAAAAGAGCAAGAGAACTAGAAGAGGGAGACGAGGGGGACAGAGGAAGAGAGCGAAAGAATTAACGCTTTCATTAAGCCAGGATGCTATCTTTAACCTGTCTTCCAAACCGTTGAACCAGTTAGAAAATAAGGTCCTAGTAAAAGGCATGAATTTTGCCCCTACCTCACAGCCAAACTTTTTTGAACTCTTTATAGAATTAAACAGTTATGTTAGGAGTTTATGCAGGAAAAGGTTCTTTGCTTGTACCAATAATCATTTAGGATCATTAACACAAGTTATATTAGATCAAGATGATCAGTCAGGCTTGAAAATACTTAATGAATTACTATTAGAGAACGCAAGCTCTGAGATGCAAAATATACCAGAAACTTTGATTTTTGATATAAATAATACTCCACAGTCTTTGTTTAAAAATCAATCTCAATTCTATCCTCTACAACACAAGACGAGTGCAATTGAAACATTTTATAACAAATCTCTAGATGACTTTCGGTCATTGTGTGATAATAAAATACATCCCTGTCTTTATAATTTAAACAGTGAAGAACGTAAGGTGCTTAAGGAGTTAGCTAATGATGCCTCACTTACTATCAAACCGACAGACAAGGGAGGGGGAATAGTGATACAAGATACATGTGATTACGTAAAAGAGGCTAAATGCCAACTGTTAGATAAAACATTTTATCAAGTATTGACCACTGACCCCTCCCATCGGTATCAGCTGGAACTATAAAAGTCTTCTGGAAACTGCTCATACTAATAGTGTAATTACTCAGGAAGAGTTGAATTTCCTCTACCCCCTCCACTCTATCGTCCCGATATACTATCACCTCCCCAAAATCCACAAAACACTGCACGAACCTCCAGGGTGACCTATAATTTCCGGGATAGGGGGTCTTACGTCTAATTTATCTTATTATGTTGATCACTTTTTACAACCCTGTGCTACATCTCTAAGATCCCATATCCGTGTTACTACTGAGTTTAGGTCCCCTGGATATACATTTATCACATGTGATGAACAAGCACTGTACACAAATATTCCACACAATAAAGATGTGCGAGCTGTTGATTCTGCACTTATCAAAGCCGGAATGGGCTCAGAGATGAAGCGCAATTTTATCACTTCTTCTATTTATTTTATCCTCACACACAATCACTTTTTGTTTGATCACTGTCACTACCTACAGGTCCTCGGTACAGCGATGGGGACCAGGTTTGCACCGAGTTTTGCGAACATCTACATGGGTGACCTTGAGCAGTCCCTCATTTGGGAGGGCCCATACTCGGCGAACCTGGTCCTCTACTGTCGCTATATCGATTGCCTGTTTTTCATCTGGAAAGGGGATAGCACCACAGTTATTAAGCTTGTCGAATTTTTAAACACTAGTGATTATGGTTTATCCTTCACCTGCACGCACCATCCTTCACGTATTAATTTTTTAGACGTTACGGTGGAGGCGGTAGAGGAGAATCTTATTGTGTCATCTTAGCCGTTGACACTTGCAGCTATATTCCATATACCAGCAATCACAAGAAGAACTGGCTAAATAATGTACCTAAAAGACAAATATTTAGAATAAGACGTAATTGTACATTAGATTGTAAATTTGCTGAACAAGTTGAGGAACTTATCACCTCCTTTGGAGAACGGGAATATACATTAGATAAAGCTATTACCTATTTCAAAACTCTAGATAGGGAGAATATTCTTAAGACTAAAGAGGTATCACAAACTATGGAAAGTAGGGATGAAAATGAAAGAATAGAGAATACATCAATACGAGATCATCTTCTGAAACCTAATAAGTTTATTGAAAAATCTAAAAATAAAAAAACTCATAAAATTAATAAATATAATTAAGCATTTAAATCCAAATTTAATGTAAAAACAAATAAAATTTCTGGTATTATCAAACGTAATTACAAATTACTGTTCACTGATCCGATCTTAAGTACTACTCTTCCTGCAAATCCCACTATTATTTTCAAGAAAGTTAGAAACCTTAGAAATATACTGGCACCCAGTTTCTTTAAGAGATCACGTGAGAGCACTGATTCTACTGGACAGCAAACAATAGTGGGTCTTAAAGTAGTGGGTTCGTTTAGATGTTTTCACATTAGATGCACAACATGTACTCATGTTGCCAATAAAACCAAACAAGTCTTTTCTTCCTGATCTAAAGTAGAATTTAAGATTCTATCATTTATTAATTGCAGTATGCACTTTGTTATCTATTTATTATATTGTTCTCGTCAGTTATACTACGTAGGAAGTACCACTAGGGCATTGAAGCTGCGGTTCCTGGAGCATAGGAGGAATATCCTTAATGGATATATGAACCATAGTGTTTCACATCACTATGCGGAATCACATGCTAGTAACCCTGCTTGCCTTAAGATTCATGTCACCCCTAGGGGAGATCGCTTCAGAACATTGTGTCGGCAGGAGGCTGCATGGATTTTGAGACTACAAACTCTAAAGCCACAAGGATTAAATGAGACGATAGATCTCGAATTCATATAGGTAACTAGTACATCTACGTTGCCCTGTTAATTTTTTTTCACGATCATAACCCTGGTTTATTCCTGACTTTTGGCGAGATTTAGGCTTTAGTTGTAGCTATAGGGCTCAAGTTCTTGTCTCTTTCTTCTTCCTTCATGTAAAAGGGCTAACTGCCTGGTTTATACTCCAGCTCACAGGTTTATGTTTACTTTCATAGGTTGAGGTCTAGGTGTGTATCCGCATAGAGGTGTGCTGCATGGACGGCATCCACAACTGCGATCGGATGTGGCATTGCCCCTATATTGCTAGTGGCATGCCTATTAGGGTTTGGTCGTGGTACGAAACGCCGCTATGCAGAGCACCCAGCGGGGGGTCTTTCTGGTGTAGGAGGAATATAAATGACACTGATGAACAATGCTTAGATATATAATAATAATTATTATTTTATTGCTCATATATTGTCTATCTATATATTTATATCTTATTCTGGTTTCCCGTTTTCTTGTTTTTTAATAAGTCTGCATGTATGTGGTTATATATTGACGTTTATGAATGGGTGTATATGTAGATATACAGAGCACCATGTTTATATAACATAGAATAAATAATAAATAAAATAAATAACTAAATTGTAGAATATATTAAAAATATGTATCAAAACTATGTGCTATCTATTAAATCTAATGTGACACCTTTTTAGAAACATAGCTTTTATGGCTATGGAAATAGACATTATTTCCCTTTAAGAGAATATATTATCTGTTGCATGCAGAGTTGTGCTGAAAAAACATTTTTGAATTGTTTAGAATGATATTAAACTTGTGTTCTGTCCGCATGGCATGTAAAGTATTAGTATTAAGAATATGTGTTTAAAATACAGTTTTTAAACTATAAACTATAGACCATTAGATTATTTAAATGGAGGCTTTTAGTTTTATATTTGCTGATGTATGAGAGCAAGGCTTTCACCTCACCTGAATTGAGATTACAGGCACACCTGCCTATGTTAATTACAAAGACAGGATATAAAAGACTGAAAGCTTTGCTCAGAGAAATATACTGTGCCTCTTAAAAAAGCCGCCCGGTGTGCGGAGAAACGTGTTGAGGGCACAGAAATAGGGATTACTGATACCTGTGGTGCCCACAGAAGAAGATATTACCTCCAATAGCTGATGGTCCACCAATTGGCGGTAAATTTGAAATTAACATCGTGGAGAGACTGCACCATCTGTTCCTCCCCGTTCCGTCTAAGTGCAGACACTGTGCTGCTGTTACAAACATTACCTGTGCTGGGAGTACGAGACAGCAGCTTTGCGCATCCACATTGCACCGCACGATGGGGAACAGCTCATAGCAGACCGCGCTGCTCACAGCCTCTTCACCTGTGCAAAGGGTGATACGGAGCGGGTCGGCATTATCAACTTTGTGTCGCAAGGACTACCAATACTGGTGCAGTGAGTACTAACTACCATCAAATTAATACATATGTAAACTCACTTTGTTGTTACAACAGAACTAAGCGGATGGACAATTACCATATAAAGTTAATTCTGGTTCAGGACACATACTTGTATGAACCATATCAGCTGGAGGATTTATCCTTACTCACACTGTGGGCTGCTAATTTAGTACTAGGGACTGACAAAATCTTTTGAGAGTCTCCTATGTAGAAAGATCAGCGTTTTCTTTTTTAACTGATTTTATCAGTGATAGCTTTGTTCATTTTATTGTGTATATTATATATACCAAAGATATCTTATACCTAAGGTTAACATCTATTAGTATATGTTTTGGTCTATATAACTGTTTATATTGTTTTTATTTTTGTGTGTAATAAACAGTGTTTTTAATTATTTCTTGGTTGCATCATTTGGATAGAGCACCTACCTGGTATTTTTCACATTTGTCTCTCTGTTTTAGGAGGCTGGTTACCCCCTCTCCAGGTGGCTGCTAATCCTAAGGTGTATACCATCACAGATCTGCCCAGCGCCAACAAACCTTGTTTTTTCTTGTTGTTTCTACACTCCCCAAAAACAGCTGCAAACGGTGAGTTGACGCCCAGGTACGCCCTCCGCCTGTCAATCTTCATGCGATCGTTGCTGCGAACGCTTTTATCGGTCCTAGCATCATTGCCCGGCGACGGCCATGTGGATGCATAGTGGCCGCCGTGCATGCACAGTAGGGACCCGATCGCAGCTGTGCGAACGACGACATGCTGCGATTGGGTCGTAATGACCCCCTAAGTCCAGACCTACTTAGAAACTGCATGACATTTTTTACCATAGCAGGCCTGCACAAGCGATCGCAGCCTTGCTATGGGAAAAAACCAACCCCCATAGGCGGAGATTAGTTGATTGCATGGGCTGCAAAAAGCAGCTTCATGCAATCAACTCATAATAAGGCCCTTTATTTGGAAATATTTTATTATTGCAAAATCTTATAATATGTTCTTTTACTCTGTAGCACTATTAGGTTTTTCTTAACTTATTATTTAATTTCACTTTAGACTTCATTCACCTCTGTGCTCTGAGCAACATACAGTAACATCCCCCAGCCAGGATAAAATCTGTACCCCCCAATGAGTCTACTCAAAGGCCTCTCACACTGAGATTTTCACACCTACACAATTAGGAATTAGACTCTAAAGCTGGCTATACTGTACATCAGAACGACCTGATTACAGTGTCTATTTAACAGCAATGTTGTTGGAAAGCTACATTACGTGATGCACTGGCCACCCAGTGGTGAAACTATGAATTGTCATGGCACAACATCATGGCACAACAACACAAGGCATTTATGACATTCCAAATTTATTACCATGGCACTGTTTACAGAAAGGTAATAGTGGACACATCTGTATGTTGCTAGAGGAATGTCGCCCCCTAATAAATCCAGTATGGTTTATGTGGATTATGGAGGGAAGAAGGGGTTTTATTCTGTTGGCTAAAATTTTTGTAAACAATTTGTAATCTAAATTAAGGAGTGAGATGGGTCTATAACTATCTGGTAAATTAGGAGCCTACCCGCACGACGGGTGCACGCCTCATCCAGTAACACCAGTTCTTAGAGACTGCACACTCATCACAACGTCAGATGCCTCCTTACAATACAGGAAGCGCATACACGCTCGGAAGTCCGTGGTACGCAAATGTTCCCATGACTACCTGCTGACTCATTTTCAGACGTCATCCGAGGGAAAGACGACATTTCCAGTTGCGCCTACGATGCATGGCGCGTTGTTCTCAACCTCGGGCGGCAAATTAGGTAATCATACCTTCACTACTTATACCCTCATTTGAGACTGAATAGTCACCAGTGAACAAGCCTATACATTGGTGAAATGGGCCGTTTGGTTAGTGGGACCCAGTGGGACTGCGCAGCCCACTCCCACACAAGGGACACATCGGTTTAGTAAGCGCCCACTTGGGCCATATGATTTATATTTACTCTGTTATTCTTCTCATATTTTTCTTGTATTGGTACAACTACCTCCTTTATTTAATGCTCAAACATCTGTAATAATAGGAAATACCTATTATCTCCTTGGGTAACAAAGATAAAAACACTGATTTTATCAGTTATTGATGGTACCTGAAAAATTTGGTTGACAAGTAATTCGCTCATAACTGTTATGCATTAACTATATAATGATAGCTCTTCCTTATCATGGACTTTGAACTATGAATTTTCTCTGATATAATCTTTCAATTGAAATATATATACTAATTCTATCAGCTAAAACATGGATCTGTGAAGCATATAACAAACCTGTTTGATTAAGAATATGTGATCTGATGGGAACAAGCTTTGACAGGATTACATAAATAGCTCTACCCATAAGTATCTAACCAATTTTTGTTTCAAATTCTAGTAGTATTAACTGTTGAAGAATTGTTTCCTGTTCTTGACTGGCTGATTTATCATTTGAAACATAACATCATGGGTTTCAAACTGTATTCATAATATAGAGATTGAAGCTTCAGTGACAATACCAGTCAAAAAAGCACCACACATTTGTGTTTGAGACACAGCTTACATCTCTTCTACTCACATATTAAACTATACTCTGTATATTTTCAATGCTCTCTCATCCACTAATCTGGACAGCAGAAGCACTTTGGCAGTCATACTCTCTCATTCAGCAGATTACGGCCATACCCCACAGAATACGCCTGATCTCGTCCGATCTTGGAAGCTAAACTGTGGCAGGCCTGGTCAGTAATTGTATGGGGGACCAACAGTGAACACCAGGTGCAGTAAACAACCCAGCTGAACAGCAGAAGTAAGACACCCCTTCTCCTTTGATTCTATTTCTTTTTTCTATCCGCTTTGAATCTAAATATCTCACTCTGTGATTGTTTAATATGCTATCTATATATACATATTGTTGACTATGTTACATTTTCATCTTTAAAAATGTATATTCGTATTAAATCAGTTACCTCGTATTTTCAGCTGTTTGCCTGTCGCAAAAAGTCTAATTATACAACAATTATAAAAACAAATGCCTTTTGGTAACATCACTGCCCAAACATAGAGCAGTTGATGCTTAAGGACCTATATAGGCAACATTTCTACTCGCTAGATGATATCTTTTCCATCCTTTGAGCATTTATAATACGGAGAAGCTAAACCGAGTCACTATCCCGCTGGGATTAAAAATACAACCTGTTTTACATTATAGACAGGTATCTCCCAGTTCGACGCATTAACAATAAATTATTTTCACCAAGGCATTTCACTTATATATTCTTATAAGAGTAGCATGATTAATATGCACTAATATTGATATTTATGTTTTATGTATATATTTGAGTCACTATATTTTACTATGTTCATTAAAAGTTAAGTTTTAGTGTCGAATTTGTAATAAAGAGTGCCCCAACATAGAGTCTTTCTCCTCTTCTGTTTTGCTGCCTAAACCCACTGACTCTGGGAGCACCACCGACGCGTAATTAGCTTTGTACACCCTGTGTACATCTTTAGCCACAAGTCGGTCACAGACTTAGATCGATTATTGGTCAATGTCTGATACAATAACCTGTTGCGGAACTATCTTCAGTAGATTAAATTAGGATCCTTTCCTGGTTTTGGGAGAAGGCGAATCATGGCATCATTGAAATATTGGGGGATTTTGTGGTAACACAGTATAACATTAAACACCTCCGTCAAAGTAGTCAGTATCTTGGGTTTCAAAATCCTATAGAACTCCCCTGAAAATCCATCAGATCCCGAAGTCTTAACTGGCTTCAAAGACCCTATTGGCTTGTCCACTTCTTGAGGGGTAATAGGTGTATAGATCTTTTCAGTCAGGGAAAACTCAAGATCCGGCAGCCTCAAAGAGCTCCAAAAAGATGATTTAGAATTTAAGTTTATCTGAGGTTGCGCATAGATATCTGAATAAAATTAGGAAAGCACCATCGCTATGTCTCTAGATTCTGTAGCAAGGGAGCCATCAGAGCATTTTAACGCCTGTATAAGGGAGTCTGGGGAAGTACCTTTTAATAAAGTTGATAAAAGTCTGCCTGTCTTATTACCAAAGTGATAAAACCTATCGTTTCTATGAAAAGAGTGCTTATCCCCCAATACTTTTAAAGTAGCGTCAAAGTGTGCTTTAGACTCAAGATACACTCGCCTGGAACTAGCTGTAGGGTACGTCTTGAAACAGTATAAGACTCGGTTAAACGTGATTGGGCCAATTTAAAAGAAGAAGCAAACTGTTTTTTGCAATGGGATACAAACTTTATTATACGGCCACGTAAGACTGCTTTCGCAGCTTGCCAGAAAAGTTGAGGGTCAGTTTGGGCCATATCAACATTATCAGCCTGAAACTCCTCCCAAAAAGCCAGTAATTGTTCTCTAAAACAAATAGAGGAGGCAAAATCTGTAGGGAAATGCCATCGCCTAAAAGAGCCCACATCAAGTAAGGAGGAAAATTCCGCCCATACCACAGAATGATCCGAGAGGGCCATGGGCTCTATACTAGATTGTCGAGAACTAGGTATTAAGGAATCTGACAATAAAAGAAAATCAATACGGGATAGGGAATTATGGGCAGCAGATAGGCATGTAAAATCCTTTCTGTAGGATGGAAGAATCTCCACACATCAGTAACCTTTAACTGTTGCATTATAGATACCAAGATTGGGGGGAGATCTCGACTGTGTTTGAGAATTCGTATCTAGCAGTTTTGAGACAATCATATTGAAATCTCCACCGACAATCAACGGCATGGAGGAAAGCGGGAGTAGTTTTACAAGGAGGAGGCAGATAAATAGCTTGGAATAGGTGTTTGGGGCATATACCATACACAAAACATATTTAATATCATATATTTCCACTTCCAATATCAAAAACCTGCCCTCCCGGTCTAAAAAGTAAGAGTCAATCTGGATCGGGAGTCTAGATTTAGCTAAAACCATAATTCCCCTAGCTTTCGTAGAGTAGGGGGCATCCGCAAGAACCCGCCAGACCAACGTACCCAGTTTCTGGGCTTCAGAGGAAAGGAGATGCATTTCCTGCAAAAATACTATATCTAATTTCAATTTGTTCAGGTACATGAGACATTTTTTCCACTCGATTGGGGAATGTATATCACTGACATTCCATGTCGCTACTCTAATGGTGACCATATCACTATATTACATAAACAGAGAAAAACAGACATTTATGTAACACATTTGCAAAGACAGTAGAACTGTAAACAGTCACTATAAAAAACTGTGGAACAGCGGAGGAAACAAGAGGGAAAGGAAAGGAGGAGGGGGAGGAGGAAGGGAACAACAAGACAAACACAGCCATACCAAACAACATGAAAACAAAACAACAATACAAACATACAAGAAATTGTCAGAGAAACCGAAAAAGTAGGGAAACTCTGAGTTCTCTTTCAAAGTACTTCGCGGCAGGCCAGGAAAACCCTGCCCTATGCAGCAAGGGGTTACCACACTCCTAGCCATAACCACCTATTATATTTAGTAAGGTAAATAGGGGGACCCACACAAACCATGCAATAAATGCAAAAAGGGGGGGTTAGCACGCAATCCAGCCTCGCGAAAAGGCATGTCCAAAGTCAGACGGAGAGTATGCAGAAATTAGAGGTATAACCACATTGAACCAGGAACTAGAATAGAAAAATATAATCAGTCAGCCGCAGACTCAGGACGATTTGCCTCCGAAACATATGCTTCCGTGTCTTCTGGATCTGTAAATTCAGTGAACAAGGAGACATAAAACAATCTGAGCCTCGCCGGGTACAGCAATGTAAACTTACCCCGGACTGGGCTACTTTAGAGCATGCAGGGGAGAAGGCCTTACGTATCCTGGTAAGTTCTGGAGAGTAATCCTGAAAGAGTAATAGCCAAGATTCCTCCCAAACCAGAAGCGGACCACAGGGCCTCCTTGTGGAGGAAATTGAGACACCTGTAAAGAACTGGCCTGGGCCTAGGGTAAGCAGAGGAGGACACGCGTGTAGGGCCAATCCTGTGGACTCTCTCCACAACTAGGTTATTGCAAACATCTTGAGTGTCCAACAAATCAGGGAGGGTGTTGCATAGAAAGTCATACAGCAAGACCTTTGATGTTTTCTGGCAAGCCAATCAGGCGCAGGTTAATGCGCATCGAAATGTTCTCGAGGTCATTCAATTTTGCCCACCCCTGTGCATCAGATTTTTGTAGTTTAGCCACACTGTCCTTAAGCTCAGAAATAGCTTGGAAATTCTCTCCTGCAGTGTGCTCAACATGAGAGATGCATTTTGCAAGCTGCTTACATTGGCTTTTTATATCAGTGACTGCTTGTTGTAATGCTGCAGCGTTCACTTGTGCTTGTTCCAGGAGCAGGGGCTGTACTGTTTCCCTAACTGCCTTGACCACATCATGATAGGACAGAGGGGGCCCAGGGGGCTGCTCAGAGCCTTGGGGATGCTTTACTGACCTCTTAGGTGCTGCATCTGCAGTGTGAGGAGCGGAGGCAGAGTCCCCAGCGTCAGGCTGACTGGCGGTGGCCATTTTGGCTGCAGTACCGCGGTCAGAATCGGGCCACGAATGGTCAGATTTCTCCAGCACTCCGGCCAGGAAACGCTCCATATACTGTGGGGGCAGCTGGCGGCAGGGGGTCCGTGGATGCCGTAAAATGGTGTGGAGCAGGGGCAATAGGCAGCTAGCACTGGAGCTGTCTCAAGGAGCTCCTACCCCATGAAGCACCAAACCGGAATTTCCATTATTAGTTATTTCTGTGACCAAGTTCAGAATTTGATTTCACAGTTATCAGGTTTGTCAGTACTCTTATGAAGCTTCTATAGTGCTTCTAAGTGCCACAATTCAGCATATTAATAAGCATCTAGAATGGGCATCATATCAAAAGGATATTAATACATTAGAAACTGTACAAAGGAGGGCAACTAAAATGGTGCATGGCCTACATCACAAAACATACCCAGAAAGACTAAGAAATCTCAATATGTATAGTTTGGAGCAATGAAGGGAAAGGGGGGACATGATAGAAGCTTTCAAATATATCAAGGGTTTTAACAAAGTCCAGGAGGGAAACATTCTCCAAATGAAGAGAAGCAATAGGACACGAGGACATGCACTGAGACTGGAGGGGGGGAGGTTCAGGGGAAATTTGCGGAAAAATTATTTCACAGAAAGGGTAGTGGACAAGTGGAATAGCCTCCCATCAGAGGTGGTAGAGGCTAAGACAGTAGAGCAATTTAAACATGCATGGGATAGACATAAGGATATCCTTACAAAGAAATAAGGATCAAATAAGGTTAGAGATAAAAATAATATAAAAAAAAAAAGGGGCAGACTAGATGGGCCAAGTGGTTCTTATCTGCCGACAAATTCTATGTTTCTATGTTTCTATGTCTATCCCCAACCTTGGTCCTCAAAGCACGCTAAAAGGTTTTAGTGATATCCTTGCTTGAGTCCAGGTGACTTAATTATTACCTCAGTTATTTTGATTTAACCATCTGTGCTGAAGCCTGGATACCATTAAAACCTGCACTGTTAATGTGCCTTGATAACCGAGGTTCGAAATGCCCAATCTAGACAAACTGTTGGTTCATGTATAAATAATAAATAAATAGATGTATGTAATGCTGCCAAATCTTTGATAGATAAGTACTGGAAGTCTCCTTTGACTCATTCATTAGTGACCCTTTGGGCCCATGTTCAAATTATGGCCTCAATGCAATATATAACGTGCTTGCAAAACAACTCCTTGGCCATCTTTCACAAGATGTGATCCCTGTAGCATGACTCACAATTGTCTCCAATCCCTGGTGTCTGCTAACTTTTCCTCTTCTTCCATTTTTTATTCTATTAGCGCCCTTCACTTTAAGATTATTTATTTGATTGTGCTTTTGTCTCCTGCACTTATACTTTCCCTCCCATTTTTTCTCTTATTTTCATTTCCTTTCCACCTTTTTTCTTGTTACTCAATAATACTGTGTCTTACTTGTGATTTTTTTTTATTATTTGCTTATAACAAATGTGCATTGGGTCCTGAACTGTTCACATGGGCTACCTGCTACATATTTGAGATTAATAATTTATTAATCTTTTTCTTCTGTCTGTTTGTGCAATTTTATTGTGTAGGTATTGTGTTTGACCTTTGCATTGTACCTTTGCTTATGTACAATTAAAAAAAAGAAAAACTTTTGTCTTAAAAAATAAAACAACAGTCAACTACGCACATATCGGCCCTGTGTCCATCTCTGAATAAGATCCTAAAGATCTAATTGTAGGGGAATTTGTTTCTATTAGAAATGAGTGGGTTCGGTTCTCTTAGAACCGAACATCACGTCCCGAGCCCGGATACGAGCCCGGCTCGGGTTTTCCCACCTGACTCAGAAACCTGAACGAGGCAAAATGTCATCATCCTGCTGTTGGATTCTTGCAGGATTTGTATACCATATAATGAGCCGCGCGTCACTGCCAATTTCACTCCAGTCCTGGACGTGTCCCTCTCCTCAGTGTCTGTCTGTGTGGGAAAGTGGTGTGGCGACCTGCTCTGTCTTATGTGTGTCATTCCAGTGCTGTGTTGTGCTGCATCAGTCCAGTGGTGGTGTCCTCTGCTGCCATATGTTCACTGGTACTGTCATATAATTTCAGTGATACTGCTGTATATGTCCAGTGGTACTGCCATATAAGTCCAGTGGTACTGCTGTATAAATCCAGTGATACCGTCATATATATTCAGTGGTACTGCCATATAAATCCAGTGTTACTGCCATATAAATCCAGTCCAGTTGTACTGCTGTATAAGTCCAGTGGTACTACTATATAATTCCAGTGATACTGCCATATATGTCCAGTGATACTGCCGTATAAATCCATTGATACTGCCGTATATGTCCAGTGGTACTGCCATAAAAATCCAGTCGAGTGGTACAGCCGCATAAGTCCAGTGGTACTGCCGTATAATTCCCGTCCAGTGGTCCTGCCATATAAGTCCAGTGGTACTGCCATAAGATTGCAGTGGTACTGCCATAAGATTGCAGTGAAACTGCCATATATGTCCAGTGGTACTGCCATTTAAATACAGTGGTACTACCATATAAATCCATGGACACTGCTGTATATGTCCAGTGGTACTGCCTTATAATTCCAGTGATACTGCTATATATGTCCAGTGGTACTGCCATATTATTCCAAAGATACTGCTGTATATGTCCAGTGGTACTGCCATAAAAATCCAGTAGTACTGCTGTATAAATCCAGTCCAGTGGTACTGCCATATAAGTCCAGTGGTACTGCCATATAAATCCTGTACAGTGGTACTGCAGTATAAATCCAGTGGTACTGCCGTATATGTACAGTGGTACTGCCGTATAAATCCAGTGGTACTGCCGTATAAATTCAGTGATACTGCCATACATGTCCAGTGGTACTGCCATATAAATCCAGTGCTACTGCCATATAAATCCAGTACAGTGGTACTGCCATATAAGTCCAGTTGTACTGCCATATAAACCCAGTCCAGTGATACTTCAATATAAGCCCAGTTGATCTGCCATATAATTACAGTGATACTGCCGTAGATGTCCAGTTGTACTGCCATATAAATCCAGTTGTACTACCTTATAAGTCCAGCCCAGTGGTACTGCCATATGAGTCCAGTGGTACTGCCATATAAATCCAGTCCAGTGATACTGCCGTAAAAGTTCAGTGGTACTGCCATATAAGTCCAGTGGTACTGCCATTTAACTCCAGTGGTACTGCCATATATGTTCAGTGGAACTGCCGTATAAATCCAGTCCAGTGGTACTGCTGTATAAGTCCTGTGGTACTGCCATATAATTCCAGTGATACTGTTGTATATGTCCAGTGGTACTGCCGTATAAGTCAATATAAGTACATATAATTCCGTATAAGTCCAGTCCAGTGGTGCTGCCATATAAGTTTAGTGGTGCTGTCCTGTGCTGTATATTATTTACTCCAAATAAAGGGGTTAATAATATTTAATCAAAATAATTTTTACAGGGTTAGCCCTGTGTGGTGTAGAGGTATGCTTTCCTTTGCTGCATTTTGTTATATAACTCCAGAAAAGTAATGGAGAACAAAAATTTGGAGGATAAAATAGTGAAAGATTAAGAACCACTTCCTCCTAGTGCTGAAGCTGCTGCCATTAGTCATGACATAGATGATTAAATGCCATCAACGTCAACGCCAATGCCAAATGTGATAGTAGAGGGCATGTAAAATCCAAAAAGCCAGTGTTCAGTAAAATGACCAAAAAAATAAATTTAAATGGTCTGAGGATAAATGTAAACTTGCCAATATGCCATTTACGACACAGAGTAGCAAGGAACGGCTAAGGCCCTGGCCTATGTTCATGACTAGAACTTTGTGTTCTAAGATAGTAGGACAGTCCAAGTGTGTCGGCGGTTGCAATGCCTGACCTTCCCAAAACTGGACGGGAAGAGGTGGCTCCTTCCACCATTTGCACGCCCCCTGCAAGTGCTGGTAGGAGTACACACAGTCCAGTTTCTGATATTCAAATTGAAGATGTCACTGTTGAAGTACACCAGGATAAGGATATGGGTTTTGCTGGTGCTGAGGAGGAAGTTGACGAGGTGGATTCTGATGGTGATGTGGTTTGTTTAAACCAGGCACCAGGGGATGAAAAAGCTCATTGTCATGCCTGGGCAAAATACCAAAAAAGCCACCTCTTCAGTTTGGAATTATTTCTCCACAAATCCGGACAACAAGTGTCTCCTCTCCTAACTGCAGGGCCGGTGCAAGGTTTCTCGGCACCCTAGGCAAAACTTCTGCCTACTGCCCCTTCCCCCTACCCACCCTTCAGATGAAAGGCATGCTGCGGCTTTCCCCCACCCCCAGTTTGTTGCATGGCTGCTCTCTTCTCCCCATCTCCCCAGTCTGTGTGGGTGCCTGCTACTCTCACCCCCCCACTCTGTTAAAAGTCTGCTGTCCTATCCCCCCCACCATCTGTATGCATGCTGCTGCTCATCCCCCCCAAACTGTGTGCAGGCCTGCTGCTCATCTCCTCCCCCCCCCCTCAGTGGACTCAAATGCAGAGAGTACACTGTGCAGCCACTACCTGCAGGCTGCGATGCAGAGTTGGGACTGAGTAGTCTGTGAAAGAGCCTGGAATGTAGAGCAGTGCTGCATGTCACCCCCAGCCAGGACTCCAGGAGCTGTCACAGTTACTGCCTGTGCCTTGTGGAGGTGGAGCTGGAGACTGCAATACAGGAGCTTAGCAGTCACGGCTACTGTAAGATGAGTCCTGGGAGGATTGCAGCGGCTGTGAAAGATAGGACCACGCTACCTTTTTCAGGCAGCTGTAGCAGGCCACCCCCTCAGGTCCCGGCGCCCCTAGGCCGCTGCCTAAAGCTGCCTAGTGGAAGCTCCAGCCCTGCCTAACTGGGATTCCTCCGGAGAATCCGTGAGTCGTACGCCTGCTGCTGCTGCTGCTGCTGTTGTTGCTGCTGGTAGTCAATCGGCATCTCAGAAGGGAAGTCGGAAGATCACTTGTACTACTTCAACTAAGCAATTGACTGTCCAACAAAACTTTTCAAGGTTGCAAAAGCGGATAACTTAGGCCTTGACAGCTATGTTGGTGTTAGACATGCATCCGGTATCCGCCATTGGTGCAGTGGGATTTAGACAATTGATGGAGGTAGTGTGCCCCCGGTACCAAATCCCATCTAGATTCCACTTCACTAGGCAAGCGATTCCCGGACTGTATATGGACATTAAGAAAAGTGTCCCCAGTGTCCTGAAAAATGCAGTTGTACCCAGTGTCCATTTAACCATGGACATGTGGTCAAGTGGAGCTTGGCAAACTAAGGACACATGACTATGACAGCCCACTGGGTAGATGTATTGTCTCCCACAGTAACAAGAGAAGCAGCACCTGCAGCTGCATCTCACAAATGCCAACTTGTTCCTAGGCAGGCTATGCAATGTATCAATGCTTTCCGTAAGAGACACACCGCTGACAACCTCTTACAGAAACTGAGGGACATCATCGCACAATGGCTTACCCCAATTATACTCTCCTGGGGATTTGTGATATCGGACAACGCCACCAATATTGTGTGTGCATTACATATGGGCAAATTCCAGCATGTCCCATATTTTGCACATACAATTAATTTGGTGCTGCAGAATTTTTTGAAAAATGACAGGGGCATGCAGAAGATGCTGTCAGTCGCCAAAAAAAATGCGGCCCACTTTCGGCATTCTGCCACTGTGTGCTGAAGACTATAGCGCCAGCAAATACTCCTGAACCTGCCCGGCCATCACCTAAAGCAAAAGGTGGTAACGAGGTGGAATTCAACACTCTATATGCTTCAGAGGATATAGGAGCAGCAAAAGGCCATTGAAGTCTATACATCCACCTATGATATAGGCAAAGGAGGGGGAATGCAACTGACTCAAGCGCAGTGGAGAATGATTTCCATGTTGAGCAAGGTTCTCCAACCCTTCGAACTTGCCACACGTGAAGTCAATTCAGACACTGACAGCTTGAGTCAGGTCATTCCCCTCATCAGGCTTTTGCAGAAGCAGCTGGAGAAATTGAAGGAGGAGCTAAGATGGAGCAATTCCGCTAAATATGTGGGACTTGTGGATGGAGCCCTTCATCCGCTTTGCAAGGATTCAAGGGTGGTCAATCTGTTGAAATCAGAGCACTATACTTTGGCCACCATGCTCGATCCTAGGTTTAAAGCCTACATTGTATCCCTCTTTCTGGCAGACACAAGTCTGCAGAGGTTAAAACACCTGCTGATGAGACAGCTGTCAACTCAAGCGGAACGTGAACCGCCAACAGCTCCTTCATTTTCTCCCACAACTGGGGCTGCGAGAAAAAGGATAACATTTCTGAGTCCACCCACTGGCGGTAATGCAGGGCAGTCAGGAGCAAGTGCTGACATCTGGTCCAGACTGAAGTACCTGCCAACGATTACTGACATGTCTACTGTCACTGCATATGATGCTGTCACCATTGAAAGAATTGTGGAGGATTATATGGGTGACAGCATCCAAGTAGGCACGTCAGACAGTCCGTGTGTATACTGGCAGGAAAAAGAGGCAATTTGGAGGCCCTTGCACAAACTGGCTTTATTTTACCTAAGTTGCCCCCCCTCCAGTGTGTACTCCGAAAGACTGTTTTGTGCAGCCGGTCACCTTGTCAGCGATCGGCGTAGGAGGTTACTTCCAGAAAATGTAGAGAAGATGGTGTTCATCAAAATGAATTATAAATTCCTCCACAAAGACATTTTATTTATTTATTATTTATTTATTAGCAGTTTCTTATATAGCGCAGCATATTCCGTTGCACTTTACAATTAGAACAACAGTTATAGAACAAAACAGGACAAAGACAAACATAGCAGTAGGAAGGCCCTGCTCGCAAGCTTACAATCTATAGGGAAATAGGTATTGATACACAAGGATAGATGCAACCTGTTACATAATGTTTCCCCAGATTGCTAGGTTCTTAGTGGGTTGTATGATATGATCACCCCGCAATGTTGGAAGACAAAATATGAGGTTATGGGGACTGTGCAGAGGGAATGTAACTGGATAGGGAAGCATTGAAGGTTATGTGTGTGGGTCAGGAATTTGGTAGGCTTGTCTGAAGAGATGAGTTTTCAGGGAACATTTAAAGGTTTGGAGACTAGTGGAGAGTCTTATTGTGCGTGGGAGGGCATTCCACAGAGTGGGTGAAGCCCGGGTAAAGTCCTGTAATTTTGAGTGGGAACAGGTAATACATCTGGATGAGAGACGCAGATCTTGTGCAGAGCGGAGGGGTCTGGTAGGGAGATATTTTGAGATGAGTGAGGAGATGTATGATGGTGCAGTTTGGGTAATAGCCTTGTATGTAAGTAAAAGTATTTTATATTTGACACGGTAGAATACCGGTAACCAATGGAGGGACTGACAGAGCGGATCAGCAGACGAAGAACGTCTGGCGAGGAAGATTAGCCTCGCAGCTGCATTTAAAATGGATTGAAGTGGTGAGAGCCTATGTTTGGGAAGACCAGTAAGGAGACTATTACAATAATCAATGCGGGAGATGATGAGTGCATGGATCAGAGTTTTTGCAGTGTCTTGTGTAAGATAAGGGCGTATTTTGGATATGTTTTTAAGGTGCATGTAACATGATTTAGAGACAGATTGAATGTGTGGAACAATCGACAGTTCAGAGTCAAGGATGACACCTAGGCAGCGAGCTTGTGGGGTAGGGTGGATAGTTGCATTGTCAACAGTTATGGCAATATCAGGTTGGTAACTACCCTTAGCTGGTGGGAAAATAATTTACCAGCAATGGCCTCCAGAAAGGACACAGGGACCTGTGATGGTGGATTCCAGTGGGGACGAATTAATATTCTGCGAGGAGGAGGAGGATGTACATGTTGAAAGGGGTGAGGAATAGGAGGATGAGGATGAGGATGACATCTTGCCTCTGTAAAGCCAGTTTGTGCAAGGAGAGATGAATTGCTTCTTTTTTGGTGGGGGGATAAATTGCTTCTTTTTATGTGGGGGCCCAAACAAACCAATCATTTCAGCCACAGTTGTGTTGCAGACCCTGTCGCTTAAATGATTGATTTGTTAAAGTGTGCATGTCCTGTTTATACAACATAAGGGTGGATGGGAGAGCCCAAGTACAATTCCATCTTGCACCTCTTATTTTTTTCTTTGCATCATGTGCTGTTTGGGGCCTAGTTTTTAAAAGTGCCACCCTGCCTGACACTGCAGTGCCACACCTAGATGGGTCAGGTGTTTGTGCCGCCCACTTGTGTCGCTTTGCTTAGTCACCCAGCGACCTCGGTGCACCTCTTTTTTTTCTTTGCATTATGTGCTCTTTGGGGCCTAGTTTTTAAATGTGCCTTCCTGTCTGACACTGCAGTGCCACTCCCAGATGGGCCAGGTTTGTGCCGCCTACTTGGGTCGCTTTGCTTAGTGTTCCAGCTACCTCAGTGCAACCTTTTGGCCTAAAAACAATATTGTGAGGTGTTCACAATAGTCTAGAAATGAGTGGAAATTAATGTTATTGAGGTTAATAATACTGTAGGGTCAAAATTACCCCCAAATTCTGTGATTTTAGCTGTTTTTATATTTTCTTCAAAAATCATCCAGATCCAAAATCAAAACCCAAACCCAAAAGGGTGGTTTTGGCAAAACCAATCCAGATCCAAAACACGAGCAAGGATCTAGATCCAAAACCAAAACACAAAATATGAAAAGAGCCCGCTGCACATCTCTAGTTTCTATACAGCTGTAAGATTCATGATCATACTCAGGGGTTCAGTATATATGACAACTGGATGGGATGCCAGTGGTCACAATATCGACACCCGCATCCTGATGTTTAAAATCCCACCAGGGGTGAATTAAGTATGTTAACCCCTCTCCCCTATCCCCATTCCTGCATAATAACCCTGCCCCCCTCCCCCCCGGTGGCGCCTAACCCATACACCCCATCCCTGCAGCATAACCCTAATCCCCCCAGGAGGTGCCTAAACCTAACCCCCCCGGCCCTAACACTAACCCACCTGCTGTACTTATGGTTGGGATGCCAGCTTTCAGGATTCCGGCATTGGTCTATGTATTCTGGTGACGACATTCTGATGGGTGTCGGGATGTCGGTGTCAGTATCCTGACTGCCAGGATCCTGACAGTACTGCTGTCACTAATGGTGGTCAAACTCTTGTGTTATTGGCACTTAAAGTAGGTCTTTTTCTGTAATATGTGATACTTGTAGTGATATATGTGATACCTGATATTTGGTGTTGCACAACCTTACATGTAAGCACGCTACTACTACTAGGGACGATTTACGTATAAGGACGCTTCTACTACTGGGGGGTGCACTACGTATCAGATCGCTGCTACTACTAAGTAGGGGGGGAGGCATTACGTATAAGGACACTTCTACTACTGGGGGTGCACCACGTATAAGGACGCTACTACTACTGGGGGGGCATTATGTATAAGGATGCTACTACTACTGGGGTGCATTAAATATAAGGACACTACTACTACGGGTGGAAAATTACATATAAGATGAATAAGATTGTGCTACTGTATGGCGTAATTTTAAATGGAGGTACTATTGTTTGGCCATGCCCCTCACTTGTGAGACCACACCCCTTTTCCCAGCACATGCCAAAGGCACGCGCTGACCCTTTGTGGAATATGGGAGGGTGCAAATTTATAGTTTGCAGGGGGGCACCGAACACCCTAGCACCGGCCCTGCCCAGGACCCCTCACGGTTCATGTTTTCCATGTCACGCAGCAGCTGCACTGTGTATCACCAACTGTCACATTTTAAAAATCTGCAGGTGACCTGCAAAACATGATCTGTGTGGGGTCCTGAGGACTGAGATTGAGAACCTGTACTTTAAATGATTTGTAACTATAATGACACCACTGAGAGCTATTATTTATAGGGTCACCAAAATTTGATGAGGACAATAATAGGGATACCTGAATAGTACTTTGAGGAAATACCAATAAATACTAGAGCCCTACTCATTCTTAATTCAGCTTTGCAGAAGACCACATTTTGGAATACAGTTGTCATTCTGTTAATTGTATGAGTCTCCATTTTATAAACTATATATTTTATACTAAAATAAAATACAGTACAACTAAAATAGTACAGTCACTATTTTGGAGCCAACATTTAAAGTTTAATCCAACTAAATTCTGCTAAAAAGGATTCAAAGTGTTCTAAAATAATGCTGTCATACACAACTAGGCTATAACTATCGTGTAATATATTGCAGTCACAAAAGAAAATGCTCCATTTAGTAGCTCAAGCAGCTTGCAGGATATATATTCAGGGAACTCTCACCCCCTCTCGGCTATTTCCATCGTTGAGGTCAGAAATCATGTCTTTGCACCAAGCTCTCTCAGCTGCAATATCTCCTCTCTCAGCTGTTCTTGCTTCAGGTCCTTGTCATACATTTTTATCTTTTTAACAAGTTTTAATAGAGTAAACTTTGCGAGAAACATTTTTTTTTTCAGTTCAGCTCATACGATTTTAATATTTTTAGATTTGATTCACTAAAGACTGGTTACACTTAATACATATTTCTGCACTACAGTAAATGTACATTTGCTGTTTAATTTCATAATAAAAATATTAACATATGATATACTTTTTGCTATTAATGTGGGAACATGAAATCTGCAAAACATGATTAGAAACTTAAAATGACACAATTTACAGTATGTCAAATACAGATGTGTCGATTACCTTTCTGAAAAAAGTGTCATGGCCTGCCATTCATTCCACTTGATAAGCTTTCCTCCAAGACATACATGGCAGGCCATGTGTAAATCGTCTGAAATTTAAGGGGACATTCCGAGTTGATCGCATGTAGCAACTTTTTGCTGCTCGTGCAATCAACCTGACGCCACTTATGTGGGAGTGTATTTTAGCATAGCTATGCCAAAAAAAAGTTTCACGTAAAACAAGACAAGGCCTAGACCTACTTACCATTTGCGTCTTATCCAGCGATGCAGGTCACGGATTTGACATCAGACATCCGCCTTCAAAACGCCTGGACATGCCTGCGTTTGCTGGACCACTCCCAGAAAACACGCCTTCCTCCTGTCAATCTTCTTGCGGTCACAGCTGTGACTGCTTTCCTCATTCCCGGTGTCGTTGCCTGGCGACGGGAAACGACGTGCGTGTGCAATATGCACACCGTGCATGCAAAGTTCCGACCCGATTGCACTGCTACAAAGAAATGCAGCGTGCGATCGGGTCGGAATGACCCCCATAGTGCAATACCACTTTTCAGACAGAAGGTGGCATTTTCAAAACCTGAGTAAGCAGAAAGTCTGAGAGGAAGATTCTAGAGGGGGTAATTCAGACCTGATCATAGCAGCAATTTTGTTAGCAGATGGGCAAAACCATGTGCAGTGCAGCGGAGGCAGATATAACATGTGCAGAGAGTTAGATTTGGGTGGGGTGTGTTCATACTGAAATCTAAATTGCAGTGTAAAAATAAAGCAGCCAGTATTTACCCTGCACAGTAACAAAATAACCTACCCAAATCTAACTCTCCTTGCACATGTTATATCTGCCTCCCCTGCACTGCACATGGGGGGTCATTCCGAGTTGTTCGCTCGTTGCCGATTTTCGCAACGGAGCGATTAAGGCAAAAATGCGCATGCGCATGGTACGCAGTGCGCATGCGCATGGTACGCAGTGTGCATGCGCTAAGTATTTTAGCATAAAACTCAGTAGATTTACTCATGTCTGAACGAAGAATTTTCATTGTTGAAGTGATCGGAGTGTGATTGACAGGAAGTGGGTGTTTCTGGGCGGAAACTGACCGTTTTCAGGGAGTGTGCGGAAAAACGCAGGCGTGCCAGGATAAAGCATGGGAGTGTCTGGAGAAACGGGGGAGTGGCTGGCCGAACGCAGGGCGTGTTTGTGACATCAAACCAGGAACGAAATGGGCTAAGCTGATCGCAGTGTAGGAGTAAGTCTCGAGCTACTCAGAAACTGCTAAGAATTTTCTATTCGCAATTCTGCTAATCTTTCGTTCGCAATTCTGCTAAGCTAAGATACACTCCCAGAGGGCGGCGGCCTAGCGTGTGCAATGCTGCTAAAATCTGCTAGCGAGGGAACAACTCGGAATGACCCCCATGGTTTTGCCCATCTGCTAACAAAATTGCTGCTATGATCCGTATGTGCAGGGCAATTTATCCATCAGGCACACGGAAATATCAGCAGCGGCAGCTAATTGTGAAGCATAAATAAATCTCCATTACATCTCTCATACTAACTTCCATATAGGTACCTAGCTCTCTCATCACAGCAGCCGGGCTGCTCTGCAATACTCTATAGCATCAGAGAGCCCTGTGCAGCAACACGGGAAAGCAGAAGCTGGTGTCTCTACTTTCATCTCTTTCCTTATCAAGGTTTGGTAACAGCTCTCTCTCATTCAATATTTGATGCTGATAGCAGATATTCAACAGTAGAAGAGTTGCTTCCTGTATATACCCTGATATATATTTTTCTACATCTTTAATACTCTATGTGGTCAAATGCTGGCTCAAAAACAATATTTTTTTCTCCTGTGCATATTAAAATTCAGAGTGGACTGCTTTGCTGCCGAGGGTATTTAATTAACTGTATTTTTAGATACTAGAGCAATATATTACCTCTCTGACCACCACCTGCTCTCCTTTAACCTATCTCTCTCGACTTCCCCATCTCTACCTCCTAAGGCTACCATCACTAAGCGTAACATTGAAGCTATTGACACCACATTCCTTTCCTCCCTGTTTGACTCACTTCTCTCTCCTATTCTCTCTCTCTCATGCCCTGAACAAGCCACTTCCACATACAATGCTTCCCTTACTTCTGCTCTTGACTCTGTTGCTCCACCAACCACTATTCACCCTCGCAAATTAACACCTCAACCCTGGCACACCAAATGCACCAGATATCTGCAAAAATGCTCACGTACTGCTGAGCGACACTGGAGGAAATGACGCTCTAAGGCAGATTTCCTCCATTTCAAACTTATGCTCTCATCCTTCAGTGCTGCCCTTTCTTTTGCTAAACAGTCATACTTCAAGAACCTCATATCCTCCCAGTCTTCCAACCCCCGGCGCCTCTTTGCCACTCTCAACTCACTCCTCTGCCCACCTCCACCTCGTCTCCCTTCCTCACTCTCTGCTCTTGACTTTGAAACTTACTTCACATCCAAAATTGACTCCATACGTCAGGACATCACATCACACCAGACCATCAGTAACCAGCCTTCTCTCATCCCTTACCAACCCTCCCCATCTCTCGCACCAACTCTGTCATCTTTCTCCCATGCATCTGGAGAGGAAGTCATGGCCCTCATTCGTTCCTGTCCCCTCACCACCTCCCCACTTGACCCTATCCCCTCCCGCCTCTTCCGCTACCTCTCTTCTTCTGCTTGTTCCCATCTTTCCCACCTTCTCAATCTCTCCCTCTCATCAGGCACTGTCCCCTCTGCCTTCAAGCACGCACTCATCTCTCCTATTCTTAAAAAACCTACCCTTGATCCAAACACTCTCTCCAACTACCGACCCATCTCTCTCCTCCCTTTTGCCTCCAAACTCCTTGAGCGTATTGTCTACAACCGCCTTACTTCCTTTCTTTCCTCACACTCACTGCTTGACCCATTCCAATCTGGCTTCCGTCCTCTCCACTCCACTGAAACTGCCCTTACAAAAGTATGCAATGACCTCCATGCTGCTAAATCTAAGGGACACTACTCTCTACTTATTCTACTTGATCTCTCTGCTGCTTTTGACACTGTGGACCATCCTCTCCTACTGCAAATCCTTCACTCCATTGGTCTGCGTGACACTGCCCTCTCTTGGTTGTCGTCCTACCTTTCTGACCGTTCATTCTCTGTCTCCTCTTATGACTCCACCTCCCCCTCACTTCCACTAACTGTAGGGGTACCCCAAGGTTCTATCCTTGGTCCTCTTCTCTTCTCTCTCTATACGTCCTCACTAGGTGAGCTCATTAGTTCTTTTGGTTTCCAATATCATCTCTATGCTGATGACACTCAAATCTATCTTTCCTCTCCAGACCTCTCCCCTACTCTCCTCACTCGTATCTCCAATTGTCTCTCTGCTATCTCTTCCTGGATGTCCCAGCGCTTTCTTAAACTTAACATGTCTAAGACTGAGCTGATCATCTTCCCTCCCTCCCGCATAACCTCACCTCCTACAATCTCATTATCCATTGATGGCACTACTATCTCCTCTACCCCCCAAGTGCGCTGTCTTGGAGTAATCTTTGACTTCTCCCTCTCCTTCAAACCACACATTCAGCATCTCTCACAAACCTGCCGTTTTCATCTAAAAAATATTTCCAGGATCAGACCCTTTCTGACCCAGGATGCTACTAAGACTCTTATCCACTCACTGGTCATCTCCAGACTGGACTACTGTAATCTCCTCCTGACTGGCATTCCTGACAAATACCTCTCTCCACTCCAATCTATCCTCAATGCTGCTGCCCGGCTCATTTTCCTCACCAAGCGCACTACGTCCACCTCTCCTCTCTTACTAGACCTTCACTGGCACCCCTTCCCTTTCAGAATCCATTTCAAGCTTCTCACACTTGCTTACAAAGCCCTCACCCACTCCTCTCCCATCTACATCTCTGATCTTATCTCGCTTTACACTCCCACCCGTCCTCTTCGCTCTGCTAATGCTCGCCGACTCTCCTGCCTACGGATTACTTCCTCCCACTCCTACCTCCAAGATTTTTCACGTGCTGCACCACTTCTCTGGAATTCCCTACCTCTCCCCCTCAGACTCTCCACCTCTCTACAAAACTTCAAACGGGCTCTCAAGACCCACTTCTTCACCAAACCCAGCCAAATCTCATCCTAAACCTCTGTTCCACGCTCTCTATGTACCCCATCTGTCTCACCCCTGTCTGTCTACCCCTCCCCTTTAGAATGTAAGCTCTCACGAGCAGGGCCCTCTTCCCTCATGTGCTTACCCTTTTCTTACTTTAATAATCTTCAGCTGCACCAAATCCAGCAGTCTTCTGCCACCTGATACTTATTCCAGTGTCATCTGCTGATGTAGCTATGTTTATTTACCCTGTACTTGTCCTATATTGTAGTCAACTGTAAGTTGCTGTTTTCCTGGTTGATTATTTGTTTATGTACTCTGTAATTGGGCGCTGCGGAACCCTTGTGGCGCCATATAAATAAAGGATAATAATAATAATAATAATAATATGGCACTGCATTGGCTCAATAATTGACATTGGATTTGCATGATCAACAAATATGTCCTGACACTGTCACACTGAGTGAAACCAATTTGAAGATTTAGGGCCTAATTCAGACCTGATAGTAGATGTGCTAAATTCAGCACATCTACGATCAGCTTCTCTGACATGCGGGAGGATGCCCAGCACAGGGCTAGTCCTCCCAGCATGTCAGGCCCTACCCCACCGCACAAGTACAAGAGCAAGTACAAAAGCATTGCACAGCAGTGATGCTTTTGTACTTGAAGAGTAGCTCCCTACCAGCGCATCTCCTCCATGCTGGCAGGGAGCTACTCGTTGCTGTATGGTCCACAGCGCTGTGTGTGATGTCATTCAGTCACCATGGCCCGCCCTCCGCACGGTCCGGACATGCCTGCATTGCCTGGACTGTGCCCCTAAAATGGTGTCCAAATGCCGCCGGCCTACCCCCTGCGACCCAGCGACCGCCTCTGCCTGTCAATTAGGCAGAGGCGATCACAGGGCTGGGACGGTCATCGCTTGTCTGGCGCATGCACAGTTCAGACCTGATTGGCTATACAAACTCCACACAGAGGGGTAAATTTACTAAGGTCCCGATTTTGACCGAGATGCCGTTTTTTCATCAAAGTGTCATCTCGGTAATTTACTAAACTCAAATCACGGCAGTGATGAGGGCATTCGTAATATTTGGAAGTCCTAGGAAAAAAATCACGAATGAATACACCATCGGTCAAAACGCGGCTGTTTAAGTATGAATCTCGGTCATTTACTAAGAAGTGCAAAGCAAAAAAAAACAAAACACTGCCGTGAAAAATTACAACTCGTAAAAAAGTGCTTAAAAAAAACAGACCTGCTTTTTTTATTCGTGATTGGATAGGCATGCACGGATCCATGAGATCCATGCATGTATATCAGTGGGAAGGGGTGGGAAAGTGATTATTTTAAAAAAAAAAATTGCGTGGGGTCCCCCCTCCTAAGCATAACCAGCCTCAGGCTCTTTGAGCCGATCCTGGTTGCAGAAATATGGGAAAAAAATTGACAGGGGTTCCCCCATATTTAAGCAACCAGCATCGGGCTCTGCGCCTGGTCCTGGTTCCAAAAATACGGGGGACAAAAAGAGTAGGGGTCCCCCGTATTTTTAAAACCAGCACCGGGCTCCACTAGCTGGACAGATAATGCCACAGCCGGGGGTCACTTTTATATAGTGCCCTGCGGCCGTGGCATCAAAAATCCAACTAGTCACCCCTGGCCGGGGTACCCTGGGGGAGTGGGGACCCCTTCAATCAAGGGGTCCCCCCCCCCAGCCACCCAAGGGCCAGGGGTGAAGCCCGAGGCTGCCCCCCCCCCATCCAATGGGCTGCGGATGGGGAGGCTGATAGCCTTTTGTGATAATGAAAAGATATTGTTTTTAGTAGCAGTACTACAAGGCCCAGCAAGCCTCCCCCGCATGCTGGTACTTGGAGAACCACAAGTACCAGCATGCGGTGGAAAAACGAGCCCGCTGGTACCTGTAGTACTACTACTAAAAAAATACCCAAAAAAAGACAAGACACACACACCTTGAAAGTAAAGATTTATTACATACATGCACACAAACATACATACATACTTACCTTATGTTCACACGCAGGTCGGTCCTCTTCTCCAGTAGAATCCAAGGGGTACCTGTTGAATAAATTACACTCACCAGATCCAGGGTCCCAGGCTCCTCGTCGCATCCATGTGTAATCCAGGTACTTGAATAAAATAACAAAACGGATACCCGAGCCACGAACTGAAAGGGGCCCCATGTTTTCACATGGGACTCCTTTCCCCGAATGCCAGAAACCCCCTCTGACTTCTGTCTAAGTGGGTTTCTTCAGCCAATCAGGGAGCGCCACGTTGTAGCACTCTCCTGATCGGCTGTGTGCTCCTGTACTGAGTGACAGGCGGCACACGGCAGTGTTACAATGTAGCGCCTATGCGCTCCATTGTAACCAATGGTGGGAACTTTCTGCCCTGCGGTTGACCTAAAGTGACGTCACCGCTGAGCAGAAAGTTCCCACCATTGGTTACAATGGAGCGCATAGGCGCTACATTGTAACACTGCCGTGTGCCGCCTGTCACTCAGTACAGGAGCACACAGCCGATCAGGAGAGTGCTACAACGTGGCGCTCCCTGATTGGCTGAAGAAACCCACTTAGACAGAAGTCAGAGGGGGTTTCTGGCATTCGGGGAAAGGAGTCCCATGTGAAAACATGGGTCCCCTTTCAGTTCGTGGCTCGGGTATCCGTTTTGTTATTTTATTCAAGTACGTGGATTACAAATGGTTGCCCCGCGGACCCTGGGACCCTGGATCTGGTGAGTGTAATTTATTCAACAGGTACCCCTTGGATTCTACTGGAGAAGAGGACCGACCTGCGTGTGAACATAAGGTAAGTATGTATGTATGTATGTTTGTGTGCATGTATGTAATAAATCTTTACTTTCAAGGTGTGTGTGTCTTGTGTTTATTTGGGTATTTTTTTAGTAATAGTACTACAGGTACCAGCGGGCCCGTTTTTCCGCCGCATGCTGGTACTTGTGGTTCTCCAAGTACCAGCATGCGGGGGAGGCTTGCTGGGACTTGTAGTACTGCTACTAAAAACAATATCTTTTCATTTACAACAAAGGCTATCAGCCCCCCCATCCGCAGCCCATTGGATGGGGGGGACAGCCTCGGGCTTCACCCCTGGCCCTTGGGTGGCTGGGGGGGGGGACCCCTTGATTGAAGGGGTCCCCACTCCCCCAGGGTACCCCGGACAGGAGTGACTAGTTGGATTTTTGATGCCACGGCCGCAGGGCACTATATAAAAGTGACCCCCGGCTGTGGCATTATCTGTCCAGCTAGTGGAGCCCGGTGCTGGTTTTAAAAATATGGGGGACCCCTACGCTTTTTGTCCCCCGTATTTTTGGAACCAGGACCAGGCGCAGAGCCCGATGCTGGTTGCTTAAATATGGGGGAACCCCTGTCATTTTTTCCCCCATATTTCTGCAACCAGGATCGGCTCAAAGAGCCCGAGGCTGGTTATGCTTAGGAGGGGGGACCCCACGCAATTTTTTTAATGATTTTACACTGTTTAATTAAAAAAAAAAAAAAAAAGAACCCCAGCACGGATCACACAGATCCGGCCGAGATTCATTTTTAAAAAGTCGGCAGTGTTTTACTAATCACTGCCGTAAAAATAGAAAAAAAAACACGAATGACATCGACATCGGAACAAAAGAAAAACCCGAATACGACAGCTTAGTAAATTAGTCGTAATAAATTCAAAAAGTTGCAGTTTTACACTTTCGATGTCATTCGTGATTGAACTTTGACCTGAAACGGGAAAATACGATTCTTAGTAAATTTACCCCAGAGATTTTACGTGGACAGAGTTTCATAAAAAGCCATAATGAATCAACTCTGATGTTTAAATCAATGCTGCCTATATGTTTGAAAAAATATTTTCCCTTAGGATTGATAATGTGCTGATGGAGAGTTCATACAAACTCCACACAGAGATTTGATATAAATTATGATTCTAATTAAAATGCACAATTGATACTTGTAATTTTTTGCAATTGTTTGGTGGTTAAGGTGTGAGTAAAGAGAGATTTTTTGGTATTTCAATACCGCATATATTTCGCTGTGATACATCGGATTACCATATCAAAAAGTTTGTGATTACAAATTTTGATTACTATACCAAAAGTTTATGATTACAATTTTTACGTGTCGCCATGTCGCTTTGTGAGATGATCTATTTTAATTGTGAATATTAAAAGTAATATTTTATTAATCATTTTTGACAAGTGTGCCCCAGGATAGACTTAAAGTCTCCTTTTGTCTTTACCTCCTATGTAAAGATTTTCCTTTTATACAGTTTATTGAACTATTTTTTCTGGGAGCATCACCAACCAAGTGCCAGGAGTATTTGACCCTTTATTTCCCTTTATGTTGTTTTTTTGAATTTCTAACTAATCATAGTGTGAACCAAACACAGGTCCTGTACAGTTTCAAAAACTTCCCTTTTTACCTGTCTAATTAATATGAATGTGACCTGAGCATTGTGTCTCAATAAAGAACACTGCAAATACACCAAACTGAGGATCTGAATTGCTTAAGGTTCACTGTTCATTTCAAATCCCAGGACCCCAGCCACCCCCCACCCAGGATACATGTTAACTCTAACCCCCAAGGAATCTACTTCAAAGGCCTCTCACACTGAGATTTTCACACATAGACAATTAGGAACTGGACTCTAAAGCTGACCATACATCAGAACGACCTGCATATGATCACACACATGTAACGATTTAGGCTGCTTTTCTAAGTGATTTGACTGAGTCTCTTAGAAATTAAGTACAAATCGCTCTGCATGTATGGACTATAGCAATATGGATGCAAGTCTCCACGCATTGCTATCGCCCATATATATACTTCAAGCATGCTTGAAAGATCTAGTCATCGACCATGTTTTCTCTACTGAGAACACGGATAGTGTCAGATCGCTCAGCACACATCACTGGTGCAGCACTGTGTGCTGAGCGATCTTGCTGAGTGATCTAGCATTACTCAGATTATTGACTGCAGTCGCCCCGTGTGTAGGCCCCATTGTTCAGCAGCAGAAAAGAAAAGTTTAATATATCCATTGGATTAAAGAGAAGCAATAGGTTATAGCAATACAGTAACTGAGACAATTTAGGCTCTGTTCATAAACCCATAATAATCTCTGGATTACACACTGAATTGGAAAACACAAAAACAAAAATTGCTTTCTCTCCCTCTTTCATCATCAAATGCTGTTCATACTTATAGTAGGTAGGGATGAGTGGGCTCGTATCTTTGAGATTTGAGCCCACCCGAACTTCCCGATCCGAGCCGGGATCCGAGTCCGGCTCGGGTATTCCTGCCAGACTCGGATCCCGGAACGAGGCAAAACGTCATCATCCCACTGGTGAATTCTCACGAGATCTGGATTCTATGCTATTCCACACTCTTCACCACCATCATCACTCCAGCATTGGAGAGGAAGGAGGACAGACATGTCTGTTATCTGTCTATGGTAGGGTGGTGGGAAGGGTGGCGTGGGGCTGGTGCTGCTTCTGCTGTTGGTGCTGTTGTCCTGTGGTGCCACAAATCAGTCCAGTGCTGAGGCTGTGCTGCCATAATAAGTCACTGGGTGCTCTGTCTGCCATACAAGTGGTTGCTGCACATGTCTGCCACAAATCAGTCCAGTGCTGGGGCAGTGCTGCCATAATAAGTCACTGGGTGCTCTTTCTGTCATACAATTGGGGGGGGCGCAGCACCAGCAAAATAGACACTTAGGTTCTACCTACTGCTGAAAGTCACCGCCATGGGAGGGGGGGTGAGTCTCTGCAGATTCCATGCAGATGGTATGGAAGATGGCCCTTTAAAAATGGCAGCTGCCTTCTAGAAGACAGATGCTAAAGGTATTACTAGACCATTACCCAGAGCTACCCGGAAGGAGCATGTAACCCCCTGGCACTGAGCATGTAACCTCTATGGCAATGAGCATATGTAACCTCTGGCAATGAGCATGTAACCCCTGGCAATGAGCATGTTATCACTATGGCCCCTACACACACAGCGATGTGTGCTCATTTTCTAAGTGATCTAGTCAAATCTATTCAGATCGCTTAGAAAATGGCATAAAACCGCTCCGTGTGTAGGCCCCATTACTCCAGCAAGGATTTGGAGAATGACTACTTGATACCTATGGGACTGGGCCCACATGTCTTGTGTATATTCATGTGCAGGCAAGTAGGGCCGGTTTAAGGTTTGCGAGGGGACACTGTACACTTATACGGTATCATAATTTCCATATCAAATCTCTGTGTGGAGTTTGTATGAACTCTCCATCAGCCCATCATCAATCATAATCTCCCATATTTTAGCCCAGATCTGTGACTCATTTCCGAATTCTGGGCGGAGTCACAATGCTGGGCGGAGTCATACTCATAGAGTCACAGATCTGCCCAAATATATCGGAGAAGATATATAGCTGGTATCTAGGTCTATTGGTTGTGTCCACCACACAGGCCAAAGTATTATTGATGAAAAATGCGGCCAGTATCCCGTATTTTTATATATATTTAAATCATGCTCTGCAAGAAATTTTACATATATGAATTCATTAGATATTGGGGGTGCTACTAGAGAGTAAATACAATATACTCAAGGAAAGGCCGAAAAATAACGGCACTAGACTCTCTTTTTGAGAAGCACTCAATTGTTATGTGTTTCTAATGTGTTTTTTTTATTGAATTGATTAAAAGTTAAGTTTTACTATTACTGTTGGATAGACTTTAATCTGGTATATACGGGACCAGTTAGAGTGCTTCTTAGAAAGAGAATCTAGTGCCGTTCTTTTTCAGCCTTTCTGTGGATATATGGCTGGTGACAGGTGCACTGATGGGTATAAGGAGAGTCCGCCCCAGCACAGAGAGCAACGTTTTTGCGGGATCAGCCTCTCCCTGCCCTGTGCTGGAGGAAGGGTCACTGGCATTTTCCAACCAGAGCCGGCTCCTCCTGCAGGACGTCCTGACCACGGTGCTCAGGAGCATGGCCCGGCCGGGGCGCCGGTGCAGGAAGCAGCCAGGTGAGTGTCGGACTCCGGCCACCTTACCACAGACCCAGGGTGTTCTCGGGCACCCAGCAACGGTCTCTTCACCCTATGGCGGGCCCAGGTATCAGCGGCAAGATAGCGGCCTCTCAGCAGCCTGGGATGCGGCCAGCAGCTCCAGCCATGGAGGAAGGAGTGGCCCAGCAGCAGCAGCACCAGCAGCAGTGATCACTGGGATACAGAGGCCCGGGCTCCCCATACTCCTCGCTCACATTGCTCTCTTTTTTGCAAAACTTCAGCAGCTACTGCCTTATGGCACCACATTGACCAGCACACGCCTGTCCTGTCCTGTCTGTCATCTGTCATCACCAGATGCATGTATATAATTAATGTACATATGTGTGTACACCCACCCCTCTCCCACCCATGGCACCCTGCTCCTCCCCCACCCATGGCACACCACACCCACACCTCCTCCCCCACAGCCCCACTTCACATGCCCCTCCCCCACCCACAGCACCACCGGTCCCCCTCCCCCATCTGCGGACCACCCACAACCACCCCTCCCCCCACAGCATCTAGAGACCCCATCTGTAGCACCCCACACCCACCCCTCCCCCACCTGCAGCACCTCTGGAATCCACCCCCCAACCAAACTCCACCCATGCACCTGCCCTTCCCCCAAAGGCACCACCCCTGCACCTGCCCCTCCCACATACACAGCTCCTCCAGACCCCCTCCTTCATCTGCGTGCTCCCCGCACATGCTCTCCCCCACCAGCAGCATCTACAGACCCCATCCCCCATCCATGCCCCACCGCACCTGCCCTTACCCCACCCACAGTACCTCTGGATCCACTACCCCATCTGCGCCCCCTCTGCACCCGCCACTCCCCATCCCGCAGCACCACTGGACCCCTCCCCCATTCATGCCCCCCAACCACCCCTCCCCTACCTGCAGCACCTCTGAAACCCCCCCCACCATCCACAGCCCACCTCTGCACCCACCACTCAACCACACACGCAGCACCTTGGACACCATCCACAGCCAGTACCAGTGAGTCCCTGAATCAGGGGTGATCAGCAGCATGGAGAGGCACCTCCACCTCACTGCACCCAACCCCTTTTCAAGTACCCCCACACACACACACACACACACACACACACACACACACACACACACACACACACACACTGACATTCTGTGAGTATAGGTGCTACCACATCGCACACCCTCTGTACTTGCAATATTTTACCACTCACAAAATTATGATTGGAGGTAATACTCCATATAATAGGGCGTGCAAGGGTTAAGGGGGTGTAGCCCCTTGTGACGGTGTGAAAAGCGCCTGTAGGGTGTGATAAATGACAGTCCTTTTAAAAGAACCTATATCTTTAAAATGCTTTCATCCAGTGTGACAGTGTCAGGACATATTTGTTGATCATGCAAATTCAGTGTAAATCATTGAGCCAAATTGTGTTTAGAACTCTTTTCCTTTGTGACTGCTGTTGGATTGGTGGAGGGTACATACAAACTCCACACCGTGATTTTACATTGAGAATTTTCATACAAAGCCATAATGAATCAACTCTGACGTTTAGATCAATGTTGCCTATATGTTTGCAAAAATCTCTTCCCTTATGATCGATGATGGGCTGATGGAGAGTTCATACAAACTCCACACATAGATTTTATATGGAAATTATGATACCGTATAAGTGTACCATGTCCCCTCGCATGGCTAGTTTCGCTCACCATGCTTCGGGCATAGTGACGAGCTATGTTCGGCACACTATTATAATCTAACTCTAAGTCCACTTGGATAGTAAAGTATGAAAAACAACTTGTTTTGTGATAAAAAGAGAGACTCATGTTGACCTTTTTCTTTTTTGTCGACCTTTTGGCCATGTCAACCTAAGGTATGTCGACCTTTTTCATGAGTCGGTCTATGGCCTGTTGACCAATAGTGGTAGACCTATTGACTGCCACAACTCCAGTGAATTATCTCCAGTCCACTGCTACAGTACCTCTAGAATGCTGCACCCAGCAGCCCCACCACCATCCACATCAATGCCAGTGTTACCATAAGTTCGAATGCCAGCCTCATTCCTCGGGCTGCCAAATCTCTTCCTGTGGGCTGCATCATCAGATGTGTGTACACAAATGAATAATGCATAGAATTTGCATTAAGGGCCCTTTACCTATCGTACTCAACCTTTCTGCAAATGCTTGGAATATCAAAATTAGACTACCTGCTTAAATTAATTCATTTGTTATATTTTATCTGTAATATGTCCTTCACCCTAGTATTACATTTGTTATGGAATCTTGAAAATAATCTTATAATATGTTCTGAATTGCTTAAGGTTCACTGTTAATTTCAAATCCTAGGACCCCAGCCATCCCCCACCCAGAATACATGTTATCTCTACCCCAAAGGATTCTTCTTGAAAGGCCTCTCACACTGAGATTTTCACACCTACACAATTAAGAATTGGACTCTAAAGCTGTAAATACATCAGAACGACCTGCATACAATCAGATCATATGCAGGTCATATGATAGACGATGCGCTTCATGATGTGCACACAATTGGTCGCAATCGGGCATTTAGGACCAATGTCATTCTAATGTATGTGGAAATATATATATCAAGTATATATACAGGCGCTGTGATGAGTGGCTGATTGACACAGAGTAATGTACACAATAGATGTATTTAATATTTGTTATAAAATTTTATACATATAAAAATAAATAAATAAATGAGCATAAAATCTATATCTCACAATTAAATCCTTTTGGTGGACTTTGAGGCCTTGTAGATACTAGCACCAGTTAGCATATGCATGCCAAACATAAAGACAGTCATTAGTATGGATCAAGTGCAAAAAAGTTCATCCGATTGGATGTATTTACCACATCTGTGTTCCGGTTAGAAAGACTCCCATAGGCTTAAGTTCGTATAGCAACGACAACAGTTGGTGGGGTCCTGGTTCACAGTTTGATCAATGCTCCGTGTTCCAATGTGTGGAATCTCCTGAAGAGAATAGTGAGCGATGGCAATGCTACCAATGGAGTCCTGGTCCACGGAGGAGCTCGGTTGATAGGTCCTGACTGTAGTTAGTTGTTCATTGGTGGTGCTGGTCAACAAAAGTCCACCCAAGGTTTACACCTGACGCGTTTCGCTGCTCCAGGCAGCTTTATCAAAGGTGATATGATATTGAGACTGATACCCTTTTTATAGGGGAAGTGATCTCATAAGTGGAGACAGCTGGCGCTTAATTAGTGTAATAAACAAATTTCTTTAAAAACAATTCTAAAATAAATCATACTTCTACTATTCATAATAGGGAACTATCTGATTAGATATGAAGTAAAAACGAAGCTGGAGATGAGAGAAAGACCCAATGTTTTTTTTTTTTTTTTTTTACTTATAATTCTTTCAATACTTCCGATCATGTGATCCTTTGGTGTTTCTCACATGGAGGAGAGGGCCAATGAGGAAAGTTCTACAGGTCACGTGAATATGTCATGTGATCTTTTGATCAGGAAGTAGAGTAGTCTGGGTGGTATTTCGTCACGAGTTGGTACGCATGACGTCAGACCACGTGATCAGACAGTTGCCGATCACGTGACTGCAGTCACGTGTTGTTAGACACCAATCATGATACTTAGTATCCGGATGACGTTTTAGATGTGGTTGCTAAGCATCCCATGACATTGTAAAGATTACACTAGCGTTCTTGTAGCAAACGATGTGATTCTCCCCCAAAACCAAGGTACTAATCGCTTAATAGAAGTTATATGATACGTAAATAAAGGGGAAGATATACACTTAGCGATAAAAATAAAAATAAATATAAATATTAGAACAAAGCAAAATAAAACACATCGATCAGCAATATAATGCCAATAATGTATCATAGTTAGCACTAGTGTTGTTTTAAAAAAACTGATAATTAAAGAATTAATAAATAGCGTGACAAAAAGAAAAAAATTAAAAATAGCTAAGTTAGAAAAGTTAGAAAAGTTTTGCTGGATCATGTGACCGGGTGGAATCTTGGCCACATTACCTGACCTGTATCTATAACAGGTAATACATAGTGCTTAGTGAATTCATAGAGTAAATTGGCTAATCTCGGCCACATTACCAGACTTGCATCCGTAACAGGTAATGTATAGTGTTAAGTAAGTTCATGGAGTAAAATGGCTAAAGGACGTAAATATATGGCTATACAGAAATAGGTCAGATGACCGGGTAAACTCCCGATCATGTGACCTACAAGACCAACCGCATTAGCCCGATACCCTTATTTGATATGGTTGCTAGGTTACTAGGGTCACTAATAATTTGGGCATTAGTGGTTATAATGCTTAGCTGTCATTTAAGGAAGATATTTAGATATTCTACACTACTAGTGTGGCATACTGGAATGTTAGGAGACAAGAGATATTGGAAAGTTCCAAAAGCCATTTAATTCTTATCAGTGAGTGGGGGAGTTTTATGGCCCCAAACCAGTTCTAGCAGACCCTGCCACATGTAGGGGGTTAGGACAGGAAGTGCAGGGGGATTTTAGAAGAAGGAACAAAGCACAGGACAGTTCAGTGTGAGCTGAGGACTGAGGATGGAAGGCACAGGCTAAGTGTCCAGGAGAAACGCAGGCTGGGGACTGTGGAACAAGAATGGCATTCCACAGTCCCTGGCATGATGGAAAGAAGAGCAGCGTGTGGGTGTTGCTATGAAGAGAGGGAGAGCCAGCAGCTTCAGTGAGAGATGGAGAGTGCAGTGTGAGAGCCACAGTATGCAGAGTACAGTGGAAGGAACCAGGAACAAAGGACCTTCAGGGGTACCCAAGAAGCAGGACGGGAGGTGTGAGTCTGCGGGATAGGACGAGCTGGGTGAGTGGTAGGAACCACGTTTGGCGGAAGGCCCCCAGTAACGTGTACATGAGATCCCGTTTAGATAGAGCCCCTAGCGAATGGGGGAGAGCACACTAAAATGAATTTCAGTTTGCGAAAGCCGCACTACTGATTCCCAGAGACTGCGCTAGTATGTACTGTACTGTAATGATGTCACATCACTGTAAATGCTGTTATTGCCCGTGAAGCAAATGAAAGGAGATGTAACTTGATGTAACCCATATAAATATTGCGCTGGAGAGGAGAACAAGGAGTTAAATGTTACTGTCGTGATAACCCTGTCTGAACTGTGAATAAACTGCTTGCTTATGTGATGACATGGCCTGGTGTGCAATGCTTTTTTAAAAATAACTGATGGAGCGGCCGCTGCCCGGCTATTACACTAGTATATATAGATAGTAGGATTTCTAAAATGTATCTTTAGTATTTAATATTATAGGAAAATAAGAGAACAACACACAGTGTCGGACTGGGGCATGAAGGGCCCACCGGGGGAATGCAGTGATAGGGGCCCATAGTTAGGGGTGTGGTCAGCCTACAAAGGGGGTGTGGCCAGCCTCCACAGAGGCTTGAAATACACAACAGTTTAGTGCAGTGTAATGCAACATATCTACCATGTATAATACAAGTGCACAGTCTGGAACCTGATCCCTAGAGGAAGGAGTGGGCCCTCAGGCAGTGGGGCCTACCGGTGGTTTCCCTGGTACCCCTGTGGGCCAGTCCGACCCTGACAACACATATGAAATGTTCACCATCTCAATCTAACAAGAGTATTTGGCAGTTATGAGTTGGCAGAAACACCTTATAGTATGGTATTAAGTTCCAAGGCTTCATTTAGGCCTACAGGATGTAAAGAATTTAGTTGAAAAGTCCAGTATAATATTAAATACTAAAGATACATTTTAGAAATCCTACTATCTATGTATACTAGTAGTGTAGAATATCTAAATATCTTCCTTAAATGACAGCTAAGCATTATAACCACTAATGCCCAAATTATTAGCAACCCTAGTAACCTAGCAACCATATAAAAGAAGGGTATCGGGCTAATGCGGTTGGTCTTGTAGGTCACATGATCGGGAGTTTACCTGGTCATCTGACCTATTTCTGTATAGCCATATATTTACGTCCTTTAGCCATTTTACTCCATGAACTTACTTAACACCATACATTACCTGTTATGGATGCAAGTCTGGTAATGTGGCCGAGATTAGCCAATTTACTCTATGAATTCACTAAGCACTATGTATTACCCGTTATAGATACAGGTCAGGTAATGTGGCCAAGATTCCACCCGGTCACATGATCCAGCAAAACTTTTCTAACTTTTCTAACTTAGCTATTTTTCATTTTTTCTTTTTGTCACGCTATTTATTAATTCTTTAATTATCAGTTTTTTTTAAAACAACACTAGTGCTAACTATGATACATTATTGGCATTATATTGCTGATCGATGTGTTTTATTTTGCTTTGTTCTAATATTTATATTTATTTTTATTTTTATCGCTAAGTGTATATATTCCCCTTTATTTACGTATCATATAACTTCTATTAAGCGATTAGTACCTTGGTTTTGGAGGAGAATCATATCGTTTGCTACAAGAACGCTACTGTAATCTTTACAATATCATGGGTTGCTTAGCAACCGCATCTAAAACGTCATCCGGATACTAAGTATCATGATTGGTGTCTAACAACAAGTGACTGCAGTCACGTGATCGCCAACTGTCCGATCACGTGGTCTGACGTCATGCGTACCAACTCGTGACGAAATACCACCCAGACTACTCTACTTCCTGATCAAAAGATCACATGACATATTCACGTGACCTGTAAAACTTTCCTCATTGGCCCTCTCCTCCATGTGAGAAACACCTAAGGATCACATGATCGGAAGTATTGTAAGAATTATAAGTAAAAAAAAAAAGAAAAAAAACATTGGGTCTTTCTCTCGTCTCCAGCTTCGTTTTTACTTCATATCTAATCAGATAGTTCCCTATTATGAATAGTATGATTATGATTTATTTTAGAATTGTTTTTAAAGAAATTTGTTTATTACACTAATTAAGCACCAGCTGTCTCCACTTATGAGATCACTTCCCCTATAAAAAGGGTATCAGTCTCAATATAATATCACCTTTGATAAAGCTGCCTGGAGCAGCAAAACGCGTCAGGTGTAAACCTTGGGTGGACTTTTGTTGACCAGCACCACCAATGAACAACTAACTACAGTCAGGACCTTGCAACCGAGCTCCTCCGTGGACCAGGACTCCATTGGTAGCATTGCCATCGCCCACTATTCTCTTCAGGAGATTCCACACATTGGAACACGGAGCATTGATCAAACTGTGAACCAGGACCCCACCAACTGTTGTCGTTGCTATACGAACTTAAGCCTATGGGAGTCTTTCTAACCGGAACACAGATGTGGTAAATACATCCAATCGGATGAACTTTTTTGCACTTGGTCCATACTAATGACTGTCTTTATGTTTGGCATGCATATGCTAACTGGTGCTAGTATCTACAAGGCCTCAAAGTCCACCAAAAGGATTTAATTGTGAGATATAGATTTTATGCTCGTTTATTTATTTTTATATGTATAAAATTTTATAACAAATATTAAATACATCTATTGTGTACATTACTCTATGTCAATCAGCGCTGTATACATTTTTCTTTGTTCATTCTGATGTATAGCCAGCTTAACACTTTTTCACAAGCCTGCTTTGTCCTGGAGAAATTGACTAATGAGGCCGATACATTTTTAATATGCTTAGGTTATGCACTCGGGTAATAGGATAAGCTATTAATGGTTCATAAATACTGATATCTGAATTTATATTACATCAGTTCTAGTTTTATAAAATGTGTATATTATAAATATTAGTCTAGAAAAATATTTCTGATATACCTTACTTGTTGTTAACTTTTGAATGATGTCTGCTTTTTAGTTAGACTCTTTTTTTAAGAATTACATTTTATATAAAAGAAAGTGGCTTTCCTGGGGTTTGAACCTGGGTAGTTGGTTTACTGAATCAAAGCATTAGTCCACTAAACTACCTTGGTGTCTAGTAAATATTCTTAATTTGTCCTCTTTCTGTACTTGGAAAATATCTGTTCTACAACAAATGTAGGTGGAAAGCTTCATTACGTGATGCACTGGCCACCCAGTGATGAAACTATGAATTGTCATGGCACAACATCATAGCACAACAACACAAGGAATTTATGTCCTGCCAAATTGACTGCTATGGCACTGTTTTCAGAAAGGTAATCATGGACACATCTGTATGTAGAAATAATGAATCAAATTAAATTTTAAAACCAACCAGGTAACATGCAGGGGCAGATGTAATACGCCTGTCAGAGTGAAAAAGTGGAAATAGAGAGTTAAAGTACCAGCCGATCAGCTCCTAACTGTCATTTTCAAAAGCGCCTGTTACATGGCAGTTAGGAGCTGCTTGGATGGTACTTTATCACTATTCAAGCCTTTGTACATCTCCCCACATTTCTGTGCCTCTTCTGCCATCTGCTTTCAAAAGTGCAGGTTAATATATCGTTTATTGCCGCTGAAGACTACTCATGGTCACTTATTTATGGATAGTACACAAATGGTAGACAGAACTAAGTGCCTGATTCTGAGTTAAGAATAAAACAATACCCCTTTTCCGCTAGCTAAATTTACACGTGTTTTTGCACGGGGTGTGCATTGACACAGGTTTTTAGTAAGTGGAAACAGCTCAACACGGGTTGAGTGACCCTGGAATCCTACCTGGATAGCTACCTGGGTTGAACACAATAATAACCCAGGTAATTGTGCAGTGAAAATGGTCATTACCCAGGTTTTCAGACCCGAGTAATGCTCTGAGATGCTGATTGGTGCTTCTGGAGCACAGGAAGATGATGTCATCCCTGGGAGACACGCTGGGCACATGCAGGCACCGCAGCAGCTTGCAGCTTCCCAGCTCACAATGCAGCCCACAATCCCAGCTGCTTATATCTGACGGCAGTTTCAAAGAATCAATCACCAACGATGATTCCATCAGCGCAACTATTGAGGATGTACTAGAGTCTCAGGCGGTAATGTCGCAACCCCCCATGACCACAACTTTGGGCTCAAATAGTAAGTATTAAAATATGCAAACATTTACATACATACAATCCACTATACAGCAGGGGTGTAAAAACTCCAGGCCCTCCAGCTTATGTAGAACTACACATCCTAGCATGCCCTGCCACAGTTGCAGCAGCCCCTATATAAAATCTATGTGAAGGCATGCTGAGATGTATAGTTCCACAACAGCTGGAGGGCTGTGAGTTTAACACTCCAGCCCTACAGACTCATTTCTCAACAAGTTTTAGCTGTTTCAGTAGCAGTAAGGGGGCTCCAGTCAATACTGTGGTTTTGCCTTGTCAATGATTGGTGCATGGTAATGTTGCAGAGTATAGCTAGTGTGCAGTTGGGAGAAGGCCACAAACACGTACATGCTACCACTGCTATTTTTATATATAATCATTGTTAATAAAAAAAAAAAAAATTCATCCTCTTCACAGTTGACAACGTTCCACAGCGGAAAAAGAAGCTGAACAAAACAGAATAAACGGTCAGAGCAATAACGTCCATTATCGTGGAGAACCTGCGTAAGGTGGATATTGAGCTGAATTCCCAGGAAGATGCATGAATTGAGAGATATCTTGCGCCTGAAAAGGAAATGCATCAATCATTTATGATGCAGTTAATGGCCATGCATGATAGACAGATGTAATTTTTTGAGCACACGTTTGCACGTACTCTAGGGAATACCACACAAGCACAACAGCAAGACCCAGCCTACTCACAGCACCTATATGGTCCATACAACTATGAGCCTCCCTCAAATCCCACAACACAAATCCCACAATCTTCAGAATATCAGATGTATAGACAATTGCCTTAAATAAGGGCAGCGATTGATAAAACAATGTTTGCGTGTCAAGGTTCTGCATTTTTATATGTTATATTGTTACCTCAAAGATGTGCGGCAGTGGGATCCAAATATTGGGGTTACCCTGATACCTAGAAAGCCAAATGTTTTGGGGATTTTAACAGAGTGCTCTGTTTGCACTTTATTCTTTTATAATGTTAGCTCAAGGATGTGTTACCTCAAGGATGTGCGGCAGTGGGATCCGAATATTGGGGTTACCCTGATACCTGCCAAACATTAGGGCAGGAGTCTTCAACTTGTGGCCCTCTAGCTGTTGTGGAAATACATAGCAAGGCATGCTGGGACATGTAGCTCCACAACAGCTGGAGGGCCACATGCTGAAGACCCCCTGCATTATGGGGATTTTTACAGAGTGTTCTATTTGCACTTCAATATTTTATATTGTTACCTCAGAAAATTTGTGCCAACTGTTTAACAGCAAACATGTGCAACTAATAACATTTGAACAATTTTTAGAACTCAGAAATTGTACAAAACAAAATTAACACAAAACTGTATCTACTGAAACATTGAGGGAAGATTGGCTGCAATGGTGGCCCTGATGCACTCGCAACCTATGTCACGCCTCCCCACCCAGCCTGATGCATCATGTACAGTGACCCCCACTCCATGATCATGCACATTCCACTCGAGGAGAAAGTTTTCCTTTTGTATCACACATATATTATGGAGAATGTAGTAGGCTGCTACTATATCTTGCATTCCTCTTCATGAGGCAGCGCCAGCGTCCTTTTAAACGCCCAAACGCATTCTCTACCTCCATACGGGCCAATCTTAGGGCATGCATGTATGATTTCTGTTCGGGAGATAACTGAACATGCTGGGTGTAGCCCTTCATCAGCCAGCACTGTAACGGGTATGCTGCATAACCAATGAGGTGGACCGGGATGTCCACACCATCTACGATCACCGATTTCTGTTAATAAAATATTAATATTATTCCAGGGGTAAAATATGAATATTGGTTTCTGGGTGAACATTAGTTTAAGGATTAAATAATCTTACCTCTTGAGGGAAAACCCATCCACCGAGCTTGTCCTCAGCAATATTGTAAAGATCTGAGTTGTCGAGAACCCTCGCATCATGTGACCGTCCGGGACACCCTATGAAGACATCTGCGAAACAAAAAAGAAAGGTTTATTACAGTTTGTGCATCATCAAAAAAAAGTCCAAGCCTATTTCAAACACATTAGTAAAACAATGCTTACCAGTATTTGTGGTCCAGTACGTCTTGCAGGACAATGGAATGCCAACCATTGCGATTATAGTAGTCTGCTGGGTTGTCACGAGGGGCGATGATGGAGATGTTGGTCCCATCTATGGCACCAGCACACTGTGGGTAGCCATGCTTCTTAAATACTTTTATAGTCTCATCTAGCCACTGTCCTTGTGGCAAGGAAATAAAATGATGGTACATGGTATCCAGCAATGCCTGCATTAGCTGGTAGACAATTTTGCAGACCGTGCCAATCCCTACTCCAAATAAACAGGAAATTGTGTGATACTCTCCAGGGGTATCATACCACCAGAGAGCAATTGCTAATCTCCTGCTTGGCTCAATGGGCTTCCGGAACCTGGTGGTCTGCTTGGTGATTGTGGGGGACAGTAGTTCCAAAATATAGTCTTATGTAGCACGAGACATCCTGAAATGTGCCATCCACTTCTCCTCCTGATATGCTAAAATGGTCTGCATGAATGCTTCTCCATGTCTGCGATGTCTCACCCACATTCTTCGGCTTGGTGTATAGCTCATTCTTATGAGAGAAGTAACTGTGTCTGATATCAGCACTCTCCTCCTTTTTAAATAATTGCGTTGAGAACTAGCCCTCATGGCAAAGAATTGTGCCCTCCTTCTCCAGCTCAGCAGTAGGTAGCACAAGGAGAGAAGCTGCATCAAACTGTCTGTAGCAGATATAAGCAGCAAAAAACTGCACACAGTCTGCAACTCATGCTAGACACAGTTACTGCATCGGTCTCCATTGCTGCAATTCTTGCTGTGAGCAGGCCCCACCACTCCCTTTTGTTCCATTTCATGACATCATATTGATGAGACAGTAAAAAGTAAATTTTTAATTACATCAATAAGTTTTACAGAGCTTACCCAGGTTAAGTGTAAACAGATCCGAACCGTGAATAACCCGTGTTGAAGTGCAGTGAAAATGGCAGGGCTGACACGGGCTGTAGCTGGGTTAAACATCCCAGATCAGACCCGGTACTCAGGTGGAAAAGGGGTATAAGAAATAGCAAGTTACTGTGTACCTGGACAAACCATGTTGTAATGCAAGTGATGCAAATACTTACATTTTTTTTGCATGCAGGGTAAATACTGTCTGTAAATACATAAATTTTGCATGTAGCCTACAAATGCTGGACAGCTGTATTATTTTTTCACTGCAATTTAAGTTTGGGTATGCCTCTCTCTAAAATCTAAATGCCCCCATACGTCAGCAATCACAAAAAAGCAATCTGCAGATTCTGAGATTTATTTCCCAGATTTAAAGTTTTCTCAATCCACCAATCTGTGCCCAAACATTACAGATATTTTTCAGTGATTTGCAGATCACTTTCAGCAAATACAGATCTTCCAATCTTGAAAGGCTCATCAAGTTACAAGAAAAGACCTGCAGATTTGCTGATTATCACCATACACTAGCAATCTACAGCCCCAATTGATCTGTAATATTCCAACATGTTGTAAAACCTGATTTAACAATCCTAATCACTTTTTGGTCTGAGTCCGCAATCTGTGAAACCCATACAGATTTATTTGCACAATTGTCTGCAAATTGCCCAAGTCAATTGCTGATGTAGGTGGCCTTAAATCTCTGTGTATTCATTCCTTCACTCCTTATGTCAAGGCGGTGATAAGGGTCTTTTCCTCCTTCCTTATGTTATTCTGTCAAGACTCGTTCAGATGTAACTTACACCATATTTGGCATAAAATAGAAAACAAGAAAAAATGCATAGGATAATACATTTTTTATTAGACACAAAACTCTAAAAACACTTGATCCCTCTTGGAATACTGGATGACTAATCCCAAATAATTACCAGATGGTAGGTAAAGCTTGGCAAATCTGAATCACACAAATGATGTCAACAAGTCCTAAAAAAGACACTCAAGATAAATGAGGACAGCTAACATGATGGCAGGATTCAATCAATTACCAGAATGAGAAAATAATTTGCAAAAACCAGTCCTTTAGAAGCAAAGAAGATGGTATATCACCACTCGGCGTTCCGGATCCGCTAGCTGGATCTCAGCTTCCTTCTGGCAATGAAGAGCCTCTGGTACCACTGCTGCTCCCCCACTGACGCATTTCAACCCCTTTCTGGGGTCTTTTCCAAGGTGATGAGTGTCTCACACTGTTTTCCACATGATATTTAAACTCCCTCTGTCCAATCCATAACCTTAATCCTTCTTAATTATTGATTAAAGCTGTGTATGAGATCTGGCCAATCGTGCTTCCATCTTCAGGTCACATGACCCGCATCGTTGTTCCATTTTCATGGGAACAGCTAACAACAAAAGCATCACCCGGCTTTCAACACTAATCTAATTCACGCTTCCAGGCTGTTCCCGTGACAACCGCTTCAGTACATGTGGCGCTGCCAATAGCGCTGTCTCCCTGCTGTCACGTAGTCCGCTGGCTTCCCACTGTCCTTATCGGCTGTGCACGTCACATCCTCTCTTACTATGGTTGTCTCGGTAACCAGGTTTTTGTCCTTTGTATTTACCGAAAGTGTTCATATGGTTGCATCAGTAAATTAAATGCCCAGCACAGATCTTAACCATTATAGTAGATTTTCTTTTCTTATACTTCCCGTTTCCTTGTGGCACAAAGGTCTTATTTCAGGGAGATTTTTCAGCTATATTTATTGACATGGGTCAATCAGAGAGACATGTATTGAGCCTAAAAGAGAAAATAAATGTGAATAGATGAATGATTGCACAGTATAATACATGTAATACATATTAAAATGTATCAGTGTTTAACATATCATACATATGTAAATACCTTACATTCCCTACTTACAATATTTTAATGTGTATAATTACTGATAAAAAAGTGTTTGAAATTCAAAAACATTATAAAAACCATAAGCCTGTAAATCACGTCATATTCAAAATCATGGAGGAAAAGGAAAGATGACATTCATAGGAACCACTTCAGCTCGAAGTCTGAATTCAAACCATTAGGTTTGAGGGTATTCAGGTCATATATTAATTTCATCTCAGCTTTTGCCAGTTGTGTGCCTAAATCCCTTTGGTGGCAATGACCTTCAATAATCTTTATACCCACAAACTGTTCAATGTGTTCCGTAGAGCAGTCATGTTTAATCTTAAAATGGCTGGAAAATGATTGCGTTTCCATGCCATTTCTAATATTTCAAAGTTGTTCCTCCACGCAGGTTTTCAGGGGTCTAGAGGTCCTACTCACATAGAAAAAATTTCAGGAGCATTCTATTATATACACAATATTTCTGCTATTGCAGATGATAAACTCCTCAATTTTAAAATCTACCCCATTATTCTCCCCTTCTCCATTCTCCTATGTCCACTTTTAATATTTCTACACCCTAAACAGGTACCAGACAATATTAAAAGTTCCCATGGAAATGACACAACGATGCGGGTCATGTGACCTAAGAATGGGAGCACGATTGGCCGGATCTCGTACACAGCTTTAATCAATAATTAAGAAGGATCATGAGACACTCATCACCTTGAAAAAGACCCCAGAAAGGGGTTGAAATGTGTCGGTGGGGGAGCAGCAGCGATACCAGAGTCTCGGCTTTGCCAGGAGGAAGCAGAGGTCCAGCTAGAGACCCGGAACACCAACTGGTGATATACCATCTTCTTTGCTTCTAAAGGACTGTTTTTTGAAAGTTATTTCCTGACTCTGGTAATTGATTGAATCCTGCCATCGTGTTAGCTGCCCTCAGATATCTTGATTGTCTTTATTTATTAATTGTTGACATCATTTGTGTGATTCAGATTTGCCAAGCTTTAACTACTATCTGGTAATTATTTGGGATTTGTCATCCAGGATTCCAAGAGGGATCAAGTGTTTTTAGAGTTTTTATGAATGTTGCGTCTATTAAAAAATGTATTATGCTATGCATTTTTTCCTGTTTTCTATTTTATGTCAAATATGGAGGAAGTTACGTTGAACGAGCCTTGACAGAATAACATAAGGAGGGAGGAAAAGACCCTTATCATCGCCTTGACATAAGGAGTGAAAGAATGTATACATTTTTCATGCAACAAATTAAGCGCTGATATTTAAATTACTTACCTTTGTATACATATGTACATTTTTTTTATAGTTTTTGAGGAATATTCGTGCAAGTAATTTCTTTTCTGGCTGCTGATACAGTATTTGCACATACAAGGGACATACCAGTTATTGCAAAGTTGTCTTTGCTTGTTTTTATCACATGTGTATGGTAGTTTATTAAATTAACTGTATTACACATGATGTGTCTTTGGTTTTTCTCCTATATGGTGAGAATCTTCATCTGGCAAAAAAAAAGGGGAATGAACCTATGAAGAGGCACTGACAAAATTGAAAGGAACGTATTGCTATACCCTTGTTTTATCTCACTTCTATCTAGGCACCTATTTACTTTACTTATCCCTCCATTTGTTTGTATTTCACTGTTGTAAGTGTTTGGAGAGACACTTTCCTTTGGGATAAAGTTGGTTCTGGGCAGCCTTAGTGCGCAATCTTTATCACTTGATTCTGTTTTTTGTTGTGCATCAGTTATTGCAAAGGCCTAAAATTTTAAATCTGCACCACCTGCAGTGCTACGTAGCTTTACCAAGGTGCACAAGTAAGGCCCCATACATCAGCAATCCCGAAAAAGCAATTCACAGATTCTGAGATTTTTTTCCCCAGATTTAAACATTTCCCAATCCACCAATCTGCACCCATGCATTACAGATATTTTTCAGTGATTTGCAGATAATTTTCAGCAAATACAGATCTGTCAATTTTTACTTTATTCCCAATGCAGAATCAGGTCCTAACTGTCAATAAACAAAGCTCAGTCATTGCAGAATTAATAGATGATGGATTAAGAATGTGAGAAGAATACTAGCAACAAGCGCACATGCCTTCCTGGGAATACTGCCTAGTTATTATCCAGCATGCCAAGCCTGTTCAGTTTACACAAGTCTAATTCCAGGAACATCTCATGCTATATTCCTATCATATTAAATTAATTAATTTCCCATCCTAGAAATACTCTACTTGGCCCCTCGTTGAGCAGTTTGAGGTTGGGCTAATACAAAACCCACCAGTATAGCGGGGTAATTCAGAGTGGATCGCAGCAGATAATTTGTTAGCAGTTGGGCAAAACCATGTGCACTGCAGGTGTGGCAGATATAACATTTGCGGAGAGAGTTAGATTTGGGTGGGTTATATTGTTTCTGTGCAGGGTAAATACTGGCTGCTTTATTTTTACAATGCAATTTAGATTTCAGTTTGAACACACCCCACCCAAATCTATCTACCTCTGCACGTTATATCTGCCCCCCCCCCCTGCAGTGCACATGTTTTTTTCCCAACTGCTAACAAATTTGCTGCTGCGATCAACTCTGAATTATCCCCTATGTGTAAATTAAAGACAACAAAACTAGTGCTGAGGCTTCAAATTAACCCATCCTAGTGTATTGGGGGCAGATTTGAATAAATAGTCCTCAGTCTAGTGAAGAGAAGGATAATCCCAACAAAATACCAGACTAAGTAAATATCCTGACACATACCCTATTTGTTTGCATTTAGAAATGTTTGATTGTTAACTTAGATTGCAAAATTAGTGCTACTGCTGTATATCATTAATCATAACATTCTAATCAGAATCCTGTGACTGATGATGAAAAGCATATTCAGTGCATGAAAATATAGCTAGATAGATCTTGCCAGTATCAGCAATTTATATAGGGTTTCACAGAATGCAAATGCGAGTGCAATATAATCCATATAATCAGAGTAACATATTCGGCACCATATAGTCAGAGTAACATGCCTCAACTGCATAGAGTAGGTTTCAGCCTATCACATATTAGTTGTGTAGCAACAAAGAAACTATCCATTCACCATACAAAATTTAGCAGTACAGATAATACTATGGGACAGATTTCACTCTTAAAGCTGTACCTTTACAAGAATAGAAGTGGCCTTTTACATTTGAAAATTATAAAGTCTGCATTTATAGATAAGTTATTAGTTGTTGGGATATTTGAGCTCACTAGCTGCTTAAGACAATTTAAAAGCAACATTACGGTCTCATTAATTTAAGACACATGTATCGTAATCAGATTTAAGACACATGTACAGTAATCATTATTAGGATAAATAATCATTGGCATAGATAATATTCTGATTTCACATTACGGTCTGTATATTTTAAGAAATTGGCAGTGATAATTAACATAATACTTTGCATTGTATCAATGAGATGTTTTGAGATTTTATGTTGTAATACATGTACACCTAACACAAAAGGGTCGGTGAGTGGTCCCAAGACAATTCCATTTTGCACCTCTTTTTTTTCTTTGCATTTTGTGCTTTTTTTGGCCTAGTTTTTTAAACCGCCATCCTGTCTGCCACTGCAGTGCCACTCCTAGATGGGCCAGGTCTTTGTGCCGCCCACTTGTGTCGCTTAGCTTAGTCATCCAGCTACCTCGTGCAACCTTTTGGTCTATAAATAATATTGTGAAGTGTTCAGAATAGACTGGGTATGAGTGAAAATTTGATATCAAGAGGTAAATTTAAAAACTGTTTGGATTTGATCCTGAATTGATGGAGGGAGTTGATCAATGTATAATTCCCATTTCTTATAAAAACAAACTACACCATTCTCAACATCTGGGAATGTCGAGTAATGCTCATAGTAAATAAGTGTAAGAATTTCAGCTTGAACTTCATGTAGAAACAAAATTAAATAGTGGGTCTTTCGTGAAAAGCTGACATATGATATTAGCCAATGTAAAATAATAATAATGTGATTTATTTAACAAAAAAGTCAGAGCCCTGCTCCCAACCGGTATCACGGAGCTGAGACCCGGGAATTTGCTGGCTGCTAGACACCGCAAATTCCCGGGTCACATATCTGAAAACAGTATAAGAAGTTCCACTGATACCCGATAATCAACCATTTCCTTTTCAGAAGAAGAGTGCTAGACACCGCAAATTCCCGGGTCACATATCTGAAAACAGTATAAGAAGTTCCACTGATACCCGATAATCAACCATTTCCTTTTCAGAAGAAGAGTGAAGATCATGGGGGTAAGCATTGCTTCAGAAATGGCAAGAAAAAAATTCTTAGACATACTGTTGCTACTGTTCCTGATGCAGGATTCACAGCAGAGGAACTGCCATACTAATGGAGAAAGTAAGCTAATACTTGTTCTTTGCGTTAACTCTTGTTACCCTATCCTCACAGATCTTTGTTCCAAGGTTTAACATTTGACCCAGTTAAAAATGTTTCTCAATTTCAAATTTGTAAAATAGGTTTTTTTTCAATAAACATTTTAATTGAATTTATAACAGACAAAATTAAACTGTAGTACAAAGTATTCATAGATTAACTATAACAATTGTATATATAAATTGTCATAGAGTATAATGAGACCATGAATGTTAAATTGCAAATAAAAATGCATTTGAAAAGTCTCAAATTATTTGAATGCTCTAACAAAGAGAACCCTCTGATAATATTAAGAGCAATCAATAGAAGTCCAAAAATGGAGATCAGATAGGGTCAAACAATCTACAGTAAATATCATAAATCAAGAATACACATTAACAATAAAGGGGTGGGGGAGGAGAGAAAGAGAGGGGAAGCATATATGGGAATAATATATAATACATAGCAGGGGAATGAAAATTGAGCTTCCACACCGTACAGTAATAGTTTTAGTAACAAAGCGTGTTATGAGAGTTGTCGTAATTGATATCAAGAGGTAAATTTAAAAACTGCTTGGATTTGATCCTGAATTGATGGAGGGAGTTGATCAATGTATAATTCCCATTTCTTATAAAAACAAACTACACCATTCTCAACATCTGGGAATTTCGAGTAATGCTCATAGTAAATAAGTGTAAGAATTTCAGCTTGAACTTCATGTAGAAATGGAGGAGATTTGGAGGTCGAATTTGATAGAATAGGTTTCTTTGCCATCGTTAAAATAATTAGAGATGTGCGGCAGACACTTTTCGGGTTTTGTGCTTTGGTTTGGGATCTGGGTCTCCACTCGGGTTTTTGATCTGGATTGGTTTTGCCAAAACCACCCTTTCGGGTATTGGTTTTTGTTTTGGATCTGGATGTTTTTAGAAAAAAAACATAAAAACAGTTAAATCACAGAATTTGTGGGTAATTTTGATCCTACGGTGTTATTACCCTCAATAACATTCATTTCCACTCATACCCAGACTATTCTGAACACCTCACAATATTATTTATAGGCCAAAAGGTTGCACCGAGGTAGCTGGATGACTAAGCTAAGCGACACAAGTGGGCAGCACAAAGACCTGGCCCATCTAGGAGTGGCACTGCAGTGGCAGACAGGATGGCAGTTTAAAAAACTAGGCCCAGAAAAGCACATAATGCAAAGAAAAAAAAGAGGTGCAAAATGGAATTGTCTTGGGACCACCCACCGACCCTTATGTTGTTTAAACAGGACATGCACAGTTTAAAAAACCCATCATTTCAGTGACAGGTGGTCCCCCTGGAAAAAGCTTGCCATGTTCTCAGAATCATAGCTAGCTACAAAACATACCACCTCCTTCTTTGATAACTTTTCACATTATGAGAAAAGGCAAGAGGAAGAGGACACTGTCAAGAAGTTGATTAAAAATTAGAGAAGCACACGCAATCAGGAACAACACACAGGCTTTAACCTCCACTCCTATATTGGTGTGGAACGAAAAGGACTTCAACCAAGCAAATATGTAATTACCACATTACTGGACAAACTGAAAAACTAGGGGCCAAAGCATCCAAATTTGTACACCCTTCTCCATTTTCAGGGATTAAGATAATCTCGGATTTAATGCTGGGATGCAAATAAACTGGTGTATACTACATGGTCAAAATTGGATATTTTTCCCTACATGGAGTCTGGAGACTTATTTTGTAAAAATCTTGTTGGTTTCTTTTTTTTTTTTTTTCATTTTTTATTGCATTTTTATTTACATATTTTGTGGCATAAGCCTTATTTTAGTTTTTCACAGCTCCCAGTTACATGCATGTGAGCATACCTGTGTGTCCCAGTTACAAACATGTGAGCATACCTGTGTGTCTTGTTTTTTTTTTCATATATAATTTTTAAATAAAGGAGCCCCTTAGATGTTTTAGCAGCCCCTCCTGAGCCCCCACTGCAGCCTCAGATGGGGCAAGTTGAGTTCGGGTGGGTTCGGTACAGTACTAAGCAGGACTGTGTCGTGAATTTTTTGTTATTGAGCCCCTGCCCTAGTGGATCTTACCACTTTACAGACGAAAATCATTTTATACTAAAAGTGGGACTGTGGGAGGAAGCAATACTAACCTCTGTGCCCACAGCATGCCTCAGCCTGGGAAGCCAGACATCTTCCTGGCTGTAAGCCACCATGAGACTCCATACTGGGCCTTATTTAGTAACTGTTTGTGCCTCACAGGAGCTCATGGCCCATCTAGTGCTGCAGTGCATTGGAAAGCTGATGCAATGCAAGATCACTGAAACTCAGTTCTTCTAACACGAGAGGTCTTGCGATAACCCTACACAGCCCTTAGGAAAAGAACCCTGTACAACAAATGCGCATCTTGTAAATAAATAATCCCAAAATGTGGAACATCAATAATAAATCAAAATTAAGGTTGACTAATTGGAGCCATTCATTTGAGAGAGTCCTTAACATGAAATAATTGAGAAGAACCGCTCTCTAATGCTCCGGCAGAAAATTTCTCTTTTACCTCTCCGGCAGTTGTGCTGGATTATGATTCTGTCACTTCTGAGATTGACTGACTTTGGCCACAAATGTGGTCACTTTGGAAAATACTTAATCAAAATAGCAATTTCCATTTCCACCTTTGTGGCTATGTTTTCACAAATCTGCTAAAGCTTGTATCATATCTGCTCTAGGCTTTAATTTAAACCTAGGATCAAGTACAGCAGCACCCCTGAAATTATACGGCAGCTTCCCTGGATTTATACAGCATAGGCAGCACCCCTGGAGAATTACACAGCACAGCAGACAGGCAACAGCACTCCTGTACTTAAATGGCAGTTGTGCAGCACCCCTGGACTGATAGGACAGAGGGGCAGCACCCCATATAGGGCAGCACCCCTGGATTGATGTGGCAAAGAAAAGACGTGCAAGATGGAATTGTCCTAGGGCCCCCCCCACCCACCCTTATGTTGTATAAACAGGACATGCAAACTTTAACAAACCAATAATTTCAGCGACAGGGTCTTCCACACAACTGTGGCTGAAATGATTGGTTTGTTTGGGCCCCCACCAAAAAAAGAAGCAATTAATCTCCTTGCGCAAACTGTCTCTACAGTGGCAAAATGTCATCCTCATCCTCAGATTCCCCCCTTCAGTGTTTACAAAATCATCATCATCCTGACAGAGAAATAATATTCAAACAAACCACATCATTTAGGTGTCAGTGGACTGTTTACACTATTACCCAAAGTTTCTGAACTTGACAATGACGTATGATAAATGCACTGCAGGTGATGTATAAGGGAGGATGTTCCTAGGTGGTTAACGTCCTTACCCCTACTTATTATGGATTGACAAAGGCAACAGATGGCTTGACACCTGTTGTCCGAACATTTATGTACACTGCACCCCTGAATCTTTGCAGCCAGCACCCCTGTATTTTCACTGCATACAGTTGGGCAGTGCCCCTTCCCCCTGTACAACACAGTGACAGGCAGCCAGCAACACCCATGTACAGCTGCAGCACCCCTAACAGCACATGAAACACCAGTGACAGTCAGGACAACACCCCTAATAGCACATGGACACCACAGTGACAGGAACAGCACCACTACAGAGCACTTACTGACCCCACCCAATGCTACCACCCACAGAAAGAGACAGAGGTCTGTCACCATCACTCTCCAAGTCAGGAGTGAAAATGTCAGTAAAGCCCGTCTGTTTATATGGAATCCAAAACCAGTGAGAATCCGGCAGCAGGATGATGACATTTTGCCTCGTTCTGGAATCCGATTCTGGCGGGAAGTCCAGAGCCGGACTCGGATTCTGGCTCAGAACATGATGTTCAGGGAGGTTCGGTTCCCTGAGAACTAAATCCACTAATCTCTAAAAATAATAAGTGAAGGGATTATTTGTTTACCATTACCACCTAAGTCTCAGTGGGAGAATATTAGGAGTAGACATGGGATGGGGTGTTTAATCAAACACAGAGAGAAAATGTTGTTAATAAACATTATTACTTTATTCCAAAAACCTCTAATCTTACCACATTCCCAGAAGTAGCTTTAAGAGCCTTACATTTTAGACAGCTGCCTGTTTCATCAGGTACCATGTGTTTTTGCTTCAGTTGCAAGATATATGCTCTATTCACAACTTTCATATGAATCTCTTGTAAGGCAGCTGAGAGCAAATATTTAAGAGTGGTCTCCCAACAATTAAGCCACACATTGGAGGCTTGAATAGCAGGAATGTCAGTGGAACAGCCTTTCAAGGCAGTGGCGCATGCAGGGGGGTTTTCCGAGTACCTGGAAACCACCCCTGAAGAGCTGAATTTTCTATTTTGAGATACCAGTGTCTCCGTCTAATAAAAAGCCGCGATCGAGGTTTGCTGCAGAGCAGCAGGCACTAATCCCCCCCGCTGTATCTTGCCATTTAAGACTCAACCTCCTGCCTGAGCATGCAGCCGTGGGTATTTAGACCCAACCTCCCCCCACTGGAGTTTGCAGCCATGGATACTAAGAGCCTCCCCCCACCGCCGGAGCTTCCAGCTGTGGGCAGCAGGGATCACCCTTACCTGAAGCTTCCTCCATCCTTCCCCGGAGCTCACAATTGCAGGGACATGTGATATCCTTAAAATCCCACATTAAAGACACTACACATTTTCTACAGAAGTTAGAAAGTGTGGAATGGAAGAGTAAGTATAAACTCCTCACATGTGATGTTGAGGCGTTGTATATGAATATCCCGCACTCTATGGGACTGACCGCGGTTGATTATTATTTGAAACAAGATTTGTCATGGTCTGATTTATCATGGTAGTTTATCTTGGCAGCCATCAAATTTATATTAACTCACAATTATTTTTTGTTCGACACTCAGTATTATTTACAGACACTTGGGACCGCCATGGGGACCAGGTTTGCACCGAGTTTCGCCAACCTCTATATGGGGCTTCTGGAGGAACGCCTCATATGGGGTGGCGGATACGGTGCGAACCTGGTCCTCTATGGGAGGTATATAGATGACTTATTTTTTGTTTGGGATGGGGATGTTGAGTCCATCACGAGTTTTGTTGAGCACCTTAATTTGAATAAATTTGGTTTAAGATTCACGAGCACATATAGTGATAATTACATTAATTTTTTAGATATAGCAGTCAGCATCATAGAAGGTGGGATTCGTACATCAACCTACACCAAAAGTGTGGATTGTAATAAATATCTAAATTATCATAGTTGCCATCATAGAAGATGGAAAGAGAACATCCCCAAAGGACAGTTTCTCCGACTTAAGAGAAACTGTTCCCGAAAGGATGTTTTCGAGAAACTATCTGTTCTAATGCGCAAGGCGTTTGTGGAACAAAGATATCCAGAAGACCTGCTATGTAGAGCATATAAAGATGTTGAGAAGATAGATAGAGCAGTACTCTTAAAGAGCAAGACATCTAAGAAAATGAAAGCGGATGTAGGAACCAGTTCCCTGGCCTTTACAACTCAATTTAATTCGGCTGCACAACAAATTAAAATTATTGTTGAGAAAAACATGCGATTATTATAATATGATACATTTTTAGCTCCCTTACTAAATGATAAAAGAAAGGTAGTATTCAGGAAGTCTAGGAACCTAAAACAAAAACTAGCCCCCAGTATGCTGCAGAAGAGCAAATTAGGTGACACTTTGTGTCAAAATAACACATTAAATTGGCTACCACCAAAACCAAAAGGGTTTTTTAAGTGTGGAAGAAATGGATGTATCACCTGCCCCCATGCAGAACATAAGAGTACTGTAGTCATTTCACATACAGATGGGATTTCCCACCCTTTGGAGGACTTTATGAATTGCCAGTCCTCTTATGTAATTTTTGTTCTCACATGTGGCTGTGGAATACAGTAAGTAGGCCGTACTATCCGTAGTTTGAATGTTAGGTTTTTAGAACACACAAGAGGGATAGTTAATAAATTCAAAGGCAATAGCTTACCGAGACACATATTGAATTGTGAGAAGGGGGGACTGAAAGACTTTAAAGTAAAGGCGATTGAACAGGTTAAGGTGACCATGAGGGGGGGGGGGGGGGGGGGGACCGTTACCGTGAATTATGCAGGAAAGAGGCATTCTGGATTTTTAAGTTGGGGATATTGGTGCCATATGGCCTTAATGACTCCATTGAGCTAAACAATATCTAAGGAGACATGCAGTCTCCAGTACTGTTATATGTCCTGGTTGTATTCTCATAATATTATTATTATTTATTGACAATTAATTCATTGTAGGGGGAGAAAACTAGTACATATGGATCTATATGTTAACTTCTACCTGCTTTGGTTTTGCTTTTTGCTATCACCATGTTCTAAAGCTATTGCTGATTAATTATAATCAGTAAATTAGCTTTTAGCATAAATTAAGCAAAGAAATTGAATTAAATAAAGTAAAATTGAATTTAGTGAGGTACTCAGTGGTTGTATTTATTGCAACTATTGAATAAATAAAAATAAAAATAAATATGAAACCTACATCAATTAATGACGAATTTGAAAAGGAAGGTTTAGAGGCAAAATTATGTTTTATGTGTGTCAGCTTTGTTAAGAAATAGCCCAACGATAAGAATTTATGCTAGTAATGATGAATAGATGTTATATTTGATTTAATAACACTATTTTATATATAATTTTATAATTGAGTATATATACTGCTAATTACAACCCCCGACGGTGAAAGGGTTAATGCACATGTGGAAATGATTATTACACCCTGTGGGGATAAAAGCAGTGGATGGACAAAGGGGAAATTCACTTCTGAGGAAACAGCCACGGGTAACAGGCTGAGAAACGCGTTAAGTTTATACCCCTATATATGGACTTGAGCTTCTGCAAAGCCAACATCACTTCTCCCAGCGCCGGTGCCGGTGCGAACTTGTGCCGCCCTGCCATTACGGGCCAAGCGCTTAACAGCCGATGCAGTTCTGAACCACTGGCCGGAAGATCTCTGCGCTCCAAGCCGCTTCCACGCCTGCATCTAACCCACACTAACGGGAGGAACACAGCGTAGACGTCAGAAGGGGAGCCGCTGAGCGCTGTGTGCGGCAGAGACGGAGCCCAGCGGGAGAATTGGTAGCCGCATAAACCGGTGAGATAAGCCATCTCTGTAGTTCAGCTGCAGTGGACATTCAAGTTACTGTGAAATCAGTTTATTTCATAAGAATCTTATCCACAATCACCTTATGCCCAGACGGGGACGCCCATCAGAAGCTAACTAGCTGGAAAGCTTTAGTAGGAGACTTGATTCTTTGTTACATATTCAGCCTGATTATACAGCAGAGACACTTTGGATACATTACATCACAACGCTGTCCCAGCGGGAGGTGAAAAAGCATTTATCAACTGTATGCATTTCCTCTAGATATGTTTGGGCTGTGAAAACAAGTGTTCTTTATAAGTGTACATAAGTATTTAGGAGGCTGAATAATACATTTAGTATTAAGAATTGTTCACTGTGGAGCCAATTAGACTACCTAATATATGCCATATTGTTCTAATGAGTATTCATTGTCAGTGTAATCACAAGGTACCTGTGATAAGGATCACTGAAGAAATAGGCTTTGCAGACATGCATAATATATTTTAGATTTTATAAGTGTTATATTAATGGTTTATTAATAGAAAATAAATACAATTTTATTTATCCTTTATTGTGGACAGCGCTTTCAATTCAGTTTTACCTCTTGGGATAGGACTGCTCCTAATCCTTTCCCAGAGGCATCCATTTGTAACACAAATTGCTTTTTAAAGTCAGGAGCTTGCAAGACTGGCTCAGTACACAAAGCTCGTCTTAAATCCTGCCAAGCAGTTTCTATTGGTCCAGACCAGGTTATCTTGTCTGGAAATTGTTTTTTAAGACATTTGGTTAGTGGAGCCGCTCTAGCGGCGAAATCTCGAATGAACCTGCTATAATATCCGACCAAACCGAGAAATGACCTAAGTTGTGATTTACATTTAGGTCTAGACCAGGTGAGGACTGCTTCTACCTTACTAGGCTGAGGTTTAACCTGTCCTCTGCCCACAATGTACCCCAAATACTTGGCCTCAATCATACCACTGGCACATTTCTCAGGGTTGGTGGTAAACCCGTGTGCCCGTAGAGATTGTAAAATGGCTTCTACCTTTGGTAGGTGTGACTCCCAGTCAGAGCTGAAAATAACAATGTCATCTAAGTAAGCAGTCGCATTTTCCCTGTGGGGCCGCAGCAACTTATTCATAGCTCTCTGGAAGGTTGCTGGGGCACCGTGTAAACCAAATGGGAGCATTTTATATTGGAATAAGCCTTCTGGGGTAGAGAAGGCTGTTTTCACCATAGCAGCTCCTGGTAATGGAATCTGCCAATAAACTTTTGTCAAATCAAGTGCAGTGAGATATTGACTATTGGCTAAATTTTCTACCAACTCATCAACCCAGGGCATAGGGTAAGAATCAAACCTGGACACTTGATTTAATTTACAGAAGTCATTGCAGAACCGAAAGGCACTTGAAGGTTTCAGTACTAGGACAATTGGATTATTCCACTCACTGGTGGATTCCTCTATAACCCCTAGGCGTAACATCTCTTCCACCTCCTGCTTTACCGCTGCCTGCTTCGCTTCGGGTATGCGATATGGCCTCTGTTTAATGACCACCCCGGGTGGAGTCACAACATCATGTTGGATGATCTGTGTCTTTCCCGAAATGGCAGAAAACACATCTTGGTAGTGTTTCACCAAGTTCACCACTTCCCATTTCTCTTCAGGAGTAAGCGTGACATCAATGGGCACCTGGCATTCTGAAATCTTTTTAGCTACTAAAGTGGGATGATTGGCAGTTTCCTTCCAGGGTTTTAACAGGTTTACATGGTAGACTTGTACCTCCCTCCTTCTACCCTCCTATCGGACCCTGTAATTGACCGATCCCACTGCCTCGATGATCTCATAGGGGCCCTGCCATTGTGCATACATCTTGCTTTCTGTGGTGGGCACCAGCACTAACACTTTATCTCCCGAATTAAAGGACCGGTTAACTGAGGTGACGTCATACCTCTGTTTCTGACGTTGTTCGGCCCTTTCCATGTGTTTGTTCAGTAGTGGTGCACTCTGCCTTAAGTGGCCGTATAACTGGGCCACAAACTGAATGACGTTAGGGTCCTGGCAGGGTTATTCTTCCCACCCTTCTTTTAAGAAATCTAGAATTCCTTTGGGCTGTCTGCCATAGAGGAGCTCGAAGGGACTAAACCCTGTAGAGGATTGGGGTACCTCTCTAACTGCAAACATCAAATAAGGTAGGAGCAGATCCCAATCTCGTTTTTCTTGTGACACTGCCCTCTTTATCATTTGCTTTAGGGTTTTATTAAATCTTTCTACCAGGCCATCTGTCTGCGGGTGGTACACCGAGGTGGTTATCCTATTTACATTTAGCAACCGACATAAATCTTTCATGAGTTTAGACACAAAAGGTGTACCCTGGTCCGTTAAGACCTCTTTCGGTGATCCTAAATGGGTATACATGGTTAGTAGCTCTCTGGCAATAGTACCAGATTTCATATTGCGCAGGGGTATAGCCTCTGGGTATCTGGTGGCATGATCAACTACCACCAATATGTAATGGTGCCCTCGAGCCGATTTTTCCACTGGCCCTATCAGATCCATATCAATCTGATCCAAAGGTATGGAAATGATAGGGAGGGATACCAGTGGAGCTCTAAACTCTGGCCGAGGGGCTGTCCTCTGGCAGACTGGGCATTCCTGATATTACCTCTTAACGGAAGCATAGATGCCGGGCCAAAAGAACCTTAACTGAATGTGTTGGAGTGTTTTCTCCTCCCCTAGATGGCCACCCCACAAATGCGTATGGGCAGCTTCTTACACCAACCGCTCCAGTTTTAGGGGAACCAAAAGCTGATCTACCCATTTCCCTTGTAAAGTAGCGTCTCGATACAGCAAATCATTATTCAACACAAAATATGGTACACCCTCTGATGGTAAAGCATCAACTACCATGCCATTAACTACTTTTTCAGTCTCAAAGGCGTGTGCCAAATTGCTATCATCGCGTTGATCTCTCCCAAAGTCCTGCAGTGATATCTTCTCACCAACTGGGTTCCCATGGGCCTCGGAATCAGGGCGGGATGTATTAACATACATCGCAGCCCCTCGCCGGTTACCGCAGCGATGTTGATCGCATATGTACTAACATATGCGATCAACATCACGATGCGCTGATGGAGGCCCCCCGCAATACCTGTTAGGTGGTCTGCGGGGGGTCTCCGTCACCTCCCAGGGGTCCCCAAACTGGCTAGACGGCAGGAAGCAGCAGCAGGCTGCTCCCGGCGCCTCCTCCTCCCCCCTGCAGCCGGAAGGACGTCCGGCTGCATTGCTAGGGGGAGGAGGAGACTACCTTCCGGGTCCAGGGCATCCTGGAGGAAGGTAAGCCGGGGGAAGGGGGGTCAGCATCTGTGGCGATGTCGGCAGTGTCGGTGGGTTGCGGCGGTCGGCAAAAAGAAGCCCATAGGCTTCTATAGGGTATCGCCATCCAGAGATGGCGATACCCTGGATGCCAAAAACGCGGCGGTAGGGTGTTAGTAAATATGAAAATGTGGTAAAACCCCCATTTTGGGGGGTTTTACCGCATTTTTGCTTTTGTACATCCCGCCCTCAGTCTCTTGGGAAGATCTAGGACCGGCAGCCTCTCTCCCGGATGCTAAACTTTGGTAGTCTCTGGTCTCTGGCTTCTAAATTAATTCAGTGGTTGACGGTTTGTGGGTAGCATGCCAGGTAACCAGCTTCTGCAGCAATGGAAAGTCCCCGCCCATGATCAGTGGATACGGAGGCTGGAGATCACCACCGCCACCACCCTTAACGACTAACTTGAACGACCAACTTGAACTTGTCCCTTCTCTGGACGGCTTAACTCCTAGCGCCGGGACATGTGACTTGGGCATGTGATTGATGCGGGTCACGTGACCAGGAAGTGAACACGTACTATTGCTTAGCAACAACAGTGGTCATGTGACCAGAATTGAAATTGATTTGTGACAGCTCTTTCCGTTTGAATAATAGGTCTATTTTAGTTCCGCAACTTTTGTATGAAAATCTCCCTCTCCTACCCTCAAGAGCAATGTCTTTTTAGCCCAGGTCGAGTGTCGGAGCCGAGTCATGTGACCCGGTCGCATGACTGGCATGCGTCATGTGACCGGGAAGAAAGACAGAGCAAATACGAAACATGTCATTACTACTAGCGGTCATGTGACTGCTAGCGACCAATCAATAGGTCGATCGCCTATTGGCCATATTCTTAGTCTATCAACCTATGCAGCCAATCATAGGCGTCTAATCCCTAGTTACTATGGTAACACATAACAAACAGTGTTACCCATTGGTTTAAAAACGTATCATACACGGTTTTCAATTTGTAAGTGTGTTTGTAATTAAGGTTTACACATATACTGGATTATAATATCATAATTTTAAAAGGTCCATAGAATTAATACACGTAATAGGTCTGCCTCCGTTATTTTATAAATGTGTTTTAATTTTAATGTGATTGGTCTGATTATTAGCACAAGTGTCATTAATCGTCCTCATTAGAAAGGGTATTTAAACCCCACTCACATACTACATGGCATCCTTTGATAAAGCTGCAAAACTTTTTGGGGAGCAGCGAAACACGTCAGAACCCCCTGCCACATACACCACTTCTGCTCTACACCATTTCCATCTGAGTGACCATTTGGACGTGTCTGAACCAATCCCGGATCCACTACCAGTTTGCCGTGTAATAATAAGAGGACATCTCCAGCAATTCACCATTTCCAATGAGGACATCACAAGCCTAATATGGACTCTCATATATGGAAGCCTTTCCACCTCTAAATTGGTGGTCGGTAAATATTTACAAACCGAACTGTGCTAATACAATATATCCTCTACGGACTAGTGGACATATCTGGGTATATATTATAGGAACAGACACGTATTGGTCTAACCATCCATAGATAATTTTTATTGAATGTGGTGTGTACATTTATATTATGCATTTTGAGGAGAGAAATTGCCATTTTAAATGGTTTTATTGGTTCTATTATAATAAATTGTTACACTTTTTAAACATTGTTCATATCCAATCACTTCATTAGTAGCGCTGCCATTTGTGTAATTTTTTGTTTGTTATCTCAGGAGTGACTCTCCTGTATTTACGGCAGCTGCTTGGTGCAGCAACTTTATACTAAGTGCCTGTTCTTCTTGTTAAGGAGTCTTTTGTGCCATTGAACGACCAGGGGTAAGTAGACACGTGGGCACTCCTCCACATCGCCATGGACGCACAACACCCTGACATGAGGCTGGACCTTGTCAGCTCCCAGGGAAACCACGTTGGCCGCAACAATGGTGAGCTCACTGCCGGCATCGACCAGGGCCCAAATCTCCTAGTTTTCCACCGGTACCTGCACCCGGAACTGGGAGGACTATGCTTGGGATACCCCTGCCGCCGCCATGCTGACCAATGGCTGAGCCATTTTCCCTGCAATCCCTCAGCTCACCCTGTTTTGTGCAGTCCTGCCGCACATGACCAGGCTCGCCGCACTCAAAGCACACCAAGGTGGAGCCTTTGGTTTAGCCACTGGGACCAGAGTTCTAGGTTTAGGTGTCGGCCTGTATCCTGACCTGGCTTTATTCAGCTTTCCCAGCATCAGGTGCCACTCAATCACCACTGCCAACTCCTCAAATGTCTGGGGGTCAGCCTGAAGAGCCCACTGCTGCACTGAGCAGTCTAACACTCGCATAGCATGGTCCAGTGCGACTATTTCCACAATCAGTACTGCTGAGTTTTTATCTGGCTGCCACCAGGCCCTTGCCAGTCAGGCTAGTTTGGCCAGCTGAACCCTGGGAGGCTCAGATCCCTCCAACCACCAGTCATGGAATTCTTGGGCTTTGCTGGGCCCCGTCACTCCAATCCTATTTAGTATAGCCTTTTTCAGGCCAGGATAGGAGTGTGCCTCAGTCACACTCATATCCACATACGCCCGCTGTGCCTCGCCTGTTAAACAGGGAGCCAGCCTGTCAGACCATTCCTCCGCAGGCCATCCCAAGTGCATGGCCGTGCGCTCAAACGTGCAAAAGAATGCCTCTATATCATCTGCTGTGGTGAGCTTTGGTAGCTTTTCCCACTCTGGCTCAGATTTTTTAAGCGCTTTTAACTTATTCAGATATATTAGAGTTTTATTTCATTTTGCTAGGGAATTAACCCTCTCAATATTAAAAGAACTCAAACTAGCCCTTTAAATTTAAAGAAAGACGTGAGGTAACATAATGATAAACAACTGTTACCTCACAACCATAATATAAATGCACAGTTGGGAACATAGGGGAAAGAAGAGGGAGGGTAGTACAAACGATAACAAACAGCAGAAAGAGAAAATAGTATCCACAAGGGATATAAATTCTTATACCCATATGGTATTAAAGACAACCGTTATCAGATAAACTATCATAACTAAAGATTACGCAATATATCTGTAGTAGAGAACAATAAGAAATTAGGGTAGTCTCAGCGTCCCTCAGCTATGTAAACAGATAGGAAAAAATAAACAGGCATGTGTGTGCCAATGGAAGGACAAGTCAGTGCTTTAGGGGAAAAATAGCAGTGGTGTAGAAAAACTGTCTCACATGTCTGGAGCTGGATCTTCAGAGACAGAGGAATGGCTTCCCTCCTCAGATGCTTCTATGAGATAAACTTCTGCATCTGTGACAGAAGTGAATTCTTTAAATGTGTTACCATTGAAAAGATGAAGGCGTGCCAGGAACAATAATGCAAACTTTTTGTTTTCTTTCACCAATCGGGAACATAGGGGATGAGAATTCCCTGCACGCTCTCATCACCTCCGAGGAGTAGTCCTGGAAGATAAATAATTGGGAACCCTTTCAGCGTAGATCCGTATGGCATCAGGATGCTGAGCAAATCACCTTTTTGTTAATAAAGCTTACATATTTAAATTTGACCACCTGTGGTTTGTTGTCAGGCATGGAGCGCAGCGGGCCCAAGCGATGAGCTCTTTCAATAATACGTTTCACACAAGCTTCCTGAATATTCACCAATTCTGGGAGTGAAGACTGTAGGAAAGTAAACAGATCAGGACCTTTCATGGATTCAGGAATTCCTATGACAGGAAAATTACATATCCTTGACTTGTTTTCAAAATCATCTACTTTTGTTATCTGCTGATAGTGAGATTTCTGTAGGGCTTCATAGCAGTTTTTAAGGTCATCTACATCTTGAAAGTCTCACCCAAACACTGTTCATTTACACCTATGGTCTTGGATAATTGTTTAAGCTGTGATTTCATGTCACGAACAGCTTGTTGCAGCTTTGTGTTGTGTGCATCCATGATAGGACCCATTGCATCCTGCACTGCCCTAACCACATTATAATAAGTAACAGGCCCATTAACAGAAAGTGCAGGGGTATCTGGGCACTTATAGGGAGGTTGTGAGGCTGAGATCTTGAGGTTTGTATTGCCCGCAGCATGCTCTCCCACCTGTGTGCCGGTCGCAGTGGCCATCTTGGATTCTTGGTGCTGGCATTCAGACCTAGATCACGGTGCTTTTAGGGTGCATAGAAGCGGACAAAAACTAATCCATTCAGAACACTACACTCTCTCCTGCTGAAGGATGCCAAAACTGCCACTGCACTTCTTTTTTTAGTGGCTCTATGAGCTCCGGTAGCTGAGGGTGCAGGAGAGCAGTAGCTTCCACTGTCTTTTCACATGGGTGCCAGAACCAGAAGTCAGAAAATATGTTTTTACAGTATCTTTAGATGTTTTTCTTGACTGCAAGGAATTAGGAACTTAAAACCCTACATGGCATACTGGATCTTCAAATAGTATCTCTCTAGGGTGAAACAACAGACTTATGCACTTCATTGATGGATCTTGTCAATTGTTATTCACTGTGTGCACAGCCATGTCATATACAATACAGATAAGTCAAATGTATGCAATTTTTTGCTTGTTATATTTTAAAAGAATGGAGGGTTTGTAACAAAGTCTAAAACTAGTTATTCAATAATTCATTCACTTAAAACTAATTCAAAATATATTTAATATAAACTATTAAGTGATACAATTTTAGGTTATTGAATCTAGAGAAAAAAGTGTCAGAGGTTTTGAGACAATAGATAGTTTTACTGCGGTCCATGAAGCTGTGCTGTGTATTGAGAGACTAATTTGCATAAGGGAGACCTGTTCTGGTCATGAGATTTCACTCTGTCACAAAACGGGTTCACACTAACCTTTCCCGGCTGCATTCTGTCCTGTTTTTCTCACACTGGTCAGAGACAGGCTCATGTTCTCAGGTGTGTCATCACCACTGGCTGCGGTGACTTGTGACCCTGCCATCAGCCACCATTGCTGTCCTCAGTCCTCTGTACGCTGACTTCCCCGCCAGTTCCATCCATGGGAGCAGCCATGATACTGTGATCAGCTGACCAGACTGCATACCAATCAGAGCTCTGTCTGTAATCATGTGACATGTCTGTCCAATCCACAGTCAGACCAGGGTATAAAGTTGGTGAGTTGAAGCTTCTCCAGTGTCAGTGCTTTGTTGTCCTTGTAGGCAGGATCGGATACAAGGGGGACCAGAGGGAGCACTCGTCCCACCCAGCACACTCCTGCCTACGGACAAACTGTCTGTGAAGTCCTGCTCCTTCTTCCCTTCCTGGCTCAGCTGGTTGTCAGCTATTGTCAGTGGTGCCGAGTCGCACAGTTCACAGCAGGTGCCCCTTCCTCACCACTTATCCCTTTGGCCTGCACAGCAGTTAAACAACATAGTTTGTTGATTGAGACTGCTTTCATCTCCCCAGCATCTCCGTGCTGATAACAGCAGTTTCAGGAATTGGCTGTGTGTTGGGGGTGTGGCTTAGTATCTTATGGTATTGTTCTTGTGTTATACATATTCTGTGGTGTTTGTTTTTTTTCTTACATGGAATTTGGTTTTATTGTCATTAAATATTCAATGCATGAACAATCAATGAAATTTTCAATTCCTACTAAATTCCTACTAACTTACATGACAGGCTAGTGGGCTAATAGAAACGGTATAGTGTGTTAACTTTGCTGCACAGTGAGAGCATGCTGCATTCCTGCACCCAGAGATCAGCCAGAGGGACTTTCCTGCCAACCTGTGCCATTGGCCAGCCTGTTGAAGAACCAGCCTGTTGCAGAGGAACCAGCCAGTAAGAGATCTTATTGCTAAATTCCCTAGGCAGGGTATTACAAGTTGAGTCTCCCATATGTGCAACACAGTAGAACAGAGGATGTCTGTAATAGGTGGACTTTTAGGTTTTAAAACATTCCTTGTATTTAATAATATTAAAAATTATGACACATCACGTCCTGTCAGGGAAATACTAAAATTATAGAGAGATGTGTGTAAAAGTACAGAAAGAAAGTGTGCATAAAAATGCTAAACAAAAAATATGGTGTATGCTAATTTGTCCTCTATTTGGTTAATTTCTCAGAATTATCATCATATTCCTTCTATGAGGTATCAACATGGAATTGTTCTCAACGTATAATTCACCTACAAGGTGGCCCCACAGTGGCCTCACAAGTGAGTATTAGTTACAACTGTCTTCAAGTTCCTGTATAGCATTGGTCCTAAAACGTGCATCAAACAGTTTATATATCAGTGGGAGAGATCCCTTGATTATAAATGGCACCCTAATAGCTGGAGGGGTCATATTGCAAGACAAGCAGGTAAAGGATTTGTTAGTGGGTGTTTGGTATAATAATCACTTCTACAACACATCAAATCAAAGTGCCCCAATATGACATCTATCCAAATCCCTAAAAATATTTTAATTGCTTGATATGGTATGTCCTAGGGATCCTTACTCTTTTATAACTGATGTAATTACAGACAATGGGGGTCATTCCGAGTTGACCATAGCTGTGCTAAATTTAGCACAGCTACGATCATGAACTCAGACATGCGGGGGGACGCCCAGCACAGAGCTAGCCCGCCCTGCATATCAGTGCCCCCCCCCCCCCCAACGAAAGTGCAAAGGCATCGCACAGCGGCGATGCCTTTGCACTTTAAGAGTAGCTCCCAGCCAGCGCAGCTTTAGCGTGCTGGCTGGGAGCTACTCTATGCTCCCCGGCCCGCAGCGGCTGCGTGTGACGTCACGCAGCCACTGCGGGCCACTCCCCGCATGGTCCTGCCACACCTGCGTTGGCCAGACCGCGCCCATGAAACGGCAGCCAAATGCTGCTGTTCTGCCCCCTCCCGCCCATTGACCGCATTCTGCCTGTCAATAAGGCAGAAGCGATCGTACCATAGCGACGTGCGGCCTTGCGCCAGCGCACTGTGGCGCCGGCGCATGCGTGGTTCTGACCCGATCGCTATGCTGCGAAAAACTGCAGCATGCGATCGGGTCAGAATGACCCCCAATGTCTTGTCACCGTTGTTTCCACAACTGCCATATTCTGATGGCCCTCTTTTATACCATCCATATGTTCATCATAATTTATGACACGTCATGTACAGTTGTGATACCTACAGTATACAAAGTTGTAATTCCCTAATATTGGGGTACAGCAAAAAAATATTACATTAAGGTAAAATGCCTGGATTAATTATGATTGACTTATTCTGTATCAGCACCTCATATTAAGATGAGAAACAGTAACAATCTTAAATTAGATATATAAAATAGACAATCCTAGTAGTGCGCACAAGCAGAAAAAAAGCAGCTCGGTGAGTTCAATATTTTATTTAAAGGAACAGTATCCTCACATCTTCACCAAATATGTGTCAAAAAAGGTTGAATAGAACTTATCCAGCACTACTGCATATGTAAGTCATTCATAAATATACCACTTTGGATACAGCAGATGTCACATCTCACAGCATACTTCTTATTAGGCTCATTCAGATATACCCAAAATGGAAGGGATAAGCAAATATAGTGAAGTTCTGTTTAATAATTGTAAGATTTAATATGACAAAAACAAAAACATATAAACTCCACTTTGGATACAGTAGATGTCATATCTCACAGCATACTTCTTATTAGGCTCATTCAGATATACCCAAAATGAAAGGGATAAGCAAATATAGTGAAGTTCTGTATAATAATTGTATATCTGAATAAGTCTAATAAGAAGTATGACATCTGCTGTATCCGAAGTGGTATATTTATGAACAACCTTACATATCAAAAACCTTGATGATTGACTGTCTCTATATCAGTACCTCATATTAAGATGAGAAATAGATGTGAATAATTACTCCAGACATTTTGTTTTTATTTAATATTATTATTTTTTTATATACCCCAATATTAGGGGATTATAAAATTTTATACTGTAGCTATCACAACTGTATGTGATGTTTCATACATTATGATGAACATAGGGAGGAATTTGGATAGATGTCATACTGGGGAACTTTGATTTGATGTGCTGTAGAAGTAATTATTATACCTAACATCCACTAACAAATCGTTTACCTGCAATTACTGTATACCTATTTGTGTGATGGTGGAATTCGGACTGGAGAGGGGAGGAGTCAAGATGGAAGAGGGAAGGAGTCAGGACTGGATAGGGGAGGGGTCAAGATTAAACAGTAAACTGCCCCCCTAAAAGAAAAGTCTAGATCCAACCCTGCTTTTAGGTATGCTGTTCACTTCCTCAGAAGAGTTCCTAGCTGACATTTGCTTAAAAACCCTGGTGCTATTGATATCTCTTGCATCACCTGACTCCCAGCTATCTAGCTACCCTGCTCTGCATTGCACCCATGCTTAAACATTTAGCCATGTCATGGCTATCCAGCTACCCTTACTCTGCAGAGCACCTGTGCTCAAGCATTCAGCCATGTCCCAGCTATCCAGCTACCCTGCAGTGCACCTGTGCGCAATCATTCAGCCGTGTCTCGGCTAAACCAGCAATCCAGCTGTTCTGTTCTACAGTGCACCTATACTCAAGCATCAAGTCATATCACTGCTATCCCAGATATCCAGCTACCCATATCCATTGTGCACCTGAGTTCAAGCACCAAGTATTGTGATAGCTTCTAGTGAATTGGATGCCCAGCTACTACTTCACATCTGAGAACAAGCTTCCAGCCAAGTGTCTCACATACCCATGGTCATGAACTTTATGCAACTTAACTAACAATATTGTTGATTATCATCTGTTATATCCTGTATGCGGAAAAATTACATTAAACCACCTTTCTTCACTCCAAAGCTTCAGTGTTTATTCCCTGGTACAAACCCTAATCCAGGTTCAACAGATTCTCAAAGTCTGACACACTCATTCTGACCTGGTTGGTATGAGTGCACTGATACTCAACATGTCCTTACTGTATGTGCCTTGAATTGACTGGTTTGATAAAAGAATGTTTTTTTTCAGGGGACTTATGGGTTGATGTATCAAGCAATTAAGAAAGTGGAGAAAGTTGTCCAGCATGTCTGCCAACTGATATGAAATGAAGTAAGATTGTTTTGTTATAATTTAATGATACTGTTTTTGTCATTTATTTATAACTTTTTCAATTTTGAACCATAATTTTATTTCTTTAGGATATATTATATTAAGAATGTGTTTTATTCTGGATATTGTGACAAGATGCTTGTCTCCTTTCTGAAATGCTGAGGAAATGCTGATACAGCTGTGCTTGCAAAACATTCTGTTGTCTTCTAAATTACTATATGAGTTTTCTTAGAAAAAAGGGGGAGTACTCCAACCTCTGTCATGTGCTTCAATGAGCATGTGTGAGTGCCTGAAAATTACTGTACTGATGCTTTAACCACTTCCTTGCCGAGATAGGACTGATTGCTACTCCAGTAAACAAGACTTGTTGTCTTATGTGATCTGTATTTGATTTGACATCTGTCTTTTCTATTCCCTGAAGTTAAGTACATTTTTTAAAAACTTCCATATACATTTATTATATGTTTGACATTTTTATTTACTCCGCAACATGGACTAACAAACAGTGTGTAATACCACTGGTATCTAATACAAGACAGTTGTATATTGATTGACATGTTACATGATCGGTTACATGTATTCTTTCACTGTAAAATGTATTTGGAGTTGTTTGGGTATTGACAATCTCCCATTCTTTAGGACCATTTATTTTCATTTTTATCGCTGTATGAGTCCATATTGATTGTGCGCTTATGACAGGTTTCTCTTCTTTTCCATGCTATGAAAGCTTGCTATGGATGGGTATATTAAGGAGAACTGTGGACCTCTGGTGGTTATGGGGATATGATTATTTGACCATATCATATTGAACTTACTACATGGCCAAAAGTGGAGACCCAAACCCATCTGTGCTTTTTTAACCTCTCATTCCAAAACCATAGTGATCATAGTAATACACTTTCATATGAAATCAGTGAAAGTAACACATGATAAAGATAAGGCGATAGGCTAAATAGAAAATATTCTAGCTTCAGATCATAGATGTGCATCAAAGGTTTGTCCAGACAGCCCCATTGAAAATTAGACATCCAGTTGGATAGCATGGAGACTGGATATTGTCAGCGGGGTAACAGTAGAGGCTGCTTATCACCGCAGGGTATAGGTTTATGTATCACAACACCATTTCCTTTAAATCTTGCATCTTATTCACATCGCAATATGCAGAGAAACATCACTCAAAATGTGTTACAAATGCTGGGTCTGTTACTTTTCCAACAGTTATAAAAATGTACAGTCACAGATGAAGCACAATGGAATTACATTAGATACAGATTCAGACTCATTTGCACACATATGTGCAAATCATATTGACCAGTGCAAGCTAGCAATGTAGTTATGTCACTTTCAGTTGTTTTATGTGTGCGAATACGATGCACATTTTGACCTTACATGCCAAGAGGGAATGACTGAAGCCACAGTGTTTGAGGACACATCTGTACAGGGGCATCACTGGGGTCAGTGACACCCAGTGCACTAAAAGGCCCCACATGCACCTAAGGCATGCATCACCAAAAAAGGGTCATGGCTTCTAGTGCAGGGGGAGTGACCTAACATCCCAATTCCTTTTACATCACTATGGGGGCATACTCAGCTTTGCTGCCCAGGAGACACTGGCTGCACTGCCGTCTCCTCTTCAGTGACTTTGCCATACTTGTCCTGCAGCTTTTCCTCAGTGGATGGATCCAAAATCTCCAATAATATTTTTTCCTACAATTCACCTGTCGAAAGGTTTTTGCACGATATCCATTGCCATTAACTGGTTGAGGGGTAATACTTTTTTCTGAGACCAGCTATAGGTACAGTCTGCCCTTTGAAGTCTGGTTTGGGCATGTGCTCACACTGTCCTAACTTAAGCAGTTCACATTCTTCCTGGGGTGAGAGTTGCATGGTGGACACCTTGGTTAGGCGATCAGCAACATCATTCTGTGTAAATCCTGTATGTGAATGAACATGATAATTATAAGGTCAGTTCCCCAAAGAGAGGGGAGAGAAAAGAGAAATCAGTTACTAATGCGGTGCACACAACCCAATATACATATAATTTTAAAATAAATTCTTTATTGTAAATTCGTTAAAACCCCTGTCATATTCTCAAATATAGGCAGAATGCCACAATAGATGTTTATTTATCTTATATATAATTAAATTGATTTACCGGACTTATATTGTCCTTTATTCAGAGTCAAGCGAAGTATTAAAAATAGTAAGGAAGGGGGCGTGGCCTGGCTGCTGAAGGAGGCAGCAGCACATCAGGAGAGCTCCGGAGATCTGGGGCTTATAAACCCTCCAACAACCTGCTCCTGCATGCCCTTTTCCTATCAAAGGGCCCCCTGTGGCTGTCCTGACCCCTCTGGTGTGCCCTGTAGACGCCGCGGAATCGGGGAGCAGCTCGTGGAGCTCCCGTGGGTTGCGGCACTTCCAGGGCCACGGGAAAACATCACGCACCTCTCCCCTGCCCTCTGGAGCCCTACTCACTGCGGGATTTGCTGGGGGAATGTCTCCTGCCGCCGCCGGCTATTGCAGGTGTCCGGGATCGCTTGGGCCGCCGGAGGCTGACGGGGCTGTGGGTGGCCCGGCTGCCATTTTGGAGGAAGCTCTCAGCCGGCGCCTGGAGCCAGAGGCACACAGTGGAGGCCGGGGGACTGCTGCAGAATACCTAAGAGCTTCATCTCCAGTGGGGGGTAAGTGATCTGCTGCTACAAGATCACAGTGGTGCCCCCTCATTATAGAAAAGTCTGGGACGTGGCTCGGCTGGCAACTGAAGAGGCTGCACTTCTCAAAGGCTCCTGCCTGCACTCATACAAAAAGCCTTTTTCACCCTCCCCTGTGCCCTCCGTCCCCCTGCATCTATCCTGCAATCCCCCCACTGCTACCCACACTCCCAGAGCTGGGAGACAATAGCGTGGACGCCCACGACTTCCGGCCTAGTCGAGCTCCGGAATCCGGGACCTCTAGTTCAAGCAGCGGCCGGGTCATGAGCTCCGGGACACCCACCCCACAACTAACTGCTGTAGCCACCCGCGGAAACTCCCTGCCGCCTTGACACTGACCTGAGCCCTTCCATTGCTCCCCGAGGACTCTCCCCACGGCTGTGTCCTGCTTAGGGAGCCTAGCTGAAGCTCACCATGTGGGCTGCCTCCCCTGCTGCTCCACGGCGGCCATCTTCCTGGCGGTCACCAGCACCAACACAGCCTGCTTACCTGGGTTGTATGAATATCAGCTGGAGGACATAGCCTACCTTCCTCTATATACTGTCATGCTGCTGACTCCAGCGCCCACCGATGCCTGCCTGATGTATATTCTGCTATAATGTGACCAAGCCGCGCAGAGGGGATAACGTGGTGCAATACCTACTGGGATATGTCCTAATATTTCCTTCCACGAGGCACTGTTCTGGATTCTTTTCTCTCTACTCAGACAAATGACAAGGCGGCGCCGCTCTGGCAACTTATCAAAAGCTAAATCCGCAACCTCACAAGCTGCAGCCTTCCGTACTTTATTTGGCACTCCCGTACCTGACCCCATTGCCTCTACGCTCCTCTCTGAATCCTTGACATCGAACACCATGGAGGATAATGGGGCCCCGACTTCTTCCCCAAAAAAACGCCAATCTGGGTCTGCCAGTAAAGACTCCGCCGACATGGCAGCAGTCCTTATACAGCTACACTCTCTTCCGACTCGCCAAGACATTCAGCAGGATTTATCCAGCATGGAGAAACGGATTCAGGATTCTCTACAGGCAAGTCTCTCCATCATCCAATCTGATCTCACACAAGAAGCGAATAGAGTGGTTGACCTAGAAGACCACAGGGATGAAACGGATTCTAAGCTCGCTGATTTACATGATATTGTATCCCGATACTCACGTACCACCACTGAAATGAGACGTAGATTAGATGATATAGAAAACAGGAGTAGGCGGAATAACCTGTGGGTCAAAGGTCTACCGGAAGATGTACCTCCTCAGGGCCTGGTTGCGGCGTTATCTACAATATTCAACGGCCTTCTTGGTACCGACCCCAGCTCTCAAATAATGTTTGACAGAGCGCATCGGGCACTCCGACCGAAAGGAGCGCTCACAGAAAGGCCTAGAGACACCATCTGCCGTCTGCATTATTTTCAGGTGAAAGAGACTATCCTACAGATATCCAGACAGGCCTCGAACATAGACTTTAATGGCCATCACATACAGATTTTTCAGGACCTTTCATGGGCAACCCTACAGCAGAGGCATCTTCTCCACCCCCTCACAGAAGCTCTTCGGAAGAAGGATATCAGGTTCCGCTGGGGGTTTCCTTTAAGTGTCCAAGTGACCCGCGATGGGACACGTTATGTTCTCGAGGATTATGAAGACGTCCCATCGTTCTGCTCTGCACTGGGACTACCGTTCATATCACTGCCAAATTGGACGGACCCCCTGCAACTTCCCACTACATCACTCCCCCGCAGGGAGCCCTGGAAAAAAGTGGGCAACTCCAGACGACGCAATCGAGCCGGCAGGACTGATGATGCCTCTGAAACCTTGTGACTGCATTTGTCACTCTAATTTGTGATATCCTTTTTTCCTCGCATTTTCTCACTGAAAGCTCACATTAATTTTCTTACTGTTTGTTTAATGTATGGGCTTAAACTGTTTTGGGAATGCTTACTGCTCTCTCAATGGTAGAGGTTATATTTGTACTCTGCCTGGGAAGTTCCGTGTGTGTTGCATGGGACTGAGTGGCGGGGAGGGAGATGGCGGTTGTTTCCCTTTTCTTCGCTCATCTCCTTCCTGACCATGACGTATCCCTCTAAACTACCCATTTAATCAATTATCATAAAATTGTTGCACCCGTTATCACCCTTTGGACCCCCTTCTCTGCTGTACATTTCTTAGACCATGGGATGCTTAGTTTTTACCCATGGCTTTCAATGCAGAGATAGCTATAATATGTTGTTTTATATGTCTTTGTTTTTTTTTTTCCTTTTTCTACGTTAAGTTATCCGTGTCCTCCTTTCTTTCCTCCTGTGTTTCCCCACCCACCCCTTCCCTCCCATACCACCGCCAACTTCAGGTTATTCTTGGTGCTAAAATATGCTGGAGCTATAGCTATGGTATATCGTTCAGTCAGTCAGTTCCTACATTCCTTCCATTATGGCTAGCTTAAAAATTGTTTCTTACAATGTGAAATGTTTAAATATCCCTGAAAAGAGGTCAGGCCTACTACACACCTTGCATACTGATGGGGCGGAGGTTGTTTTCTTACAGGAAACACATTTCAAGAGGGGGGCCTCCCCGGGTCTTCGCTCTCGCCACTTTCTAAATGGTTACTTTAACGATTACTCCGGAGCGAAAGCTAGAGGTGTCACCATTCTTTTTGCCAAGCATCTGAGACTGATGGATGTTTCTGAAATGTTAATAGGTGATGGGAGAGGAATTCTGGTCAGAGCTACCATAGCCCATCAGACATTCACTTTTGTTAATCTCTACCTTCCTAACCAGGGCCAAACCCGGTTTCTTAGGGATTCACTGGAGCAAGTTGAGCAAAACCTGGCGGGTACTTTGGTGGTGGGAGGGGATCTTAACTGGGTCCTTGAACCCCGTTTGGATTCCTCTTCTGGGTCTCCAAGGACTACTCTTAGAGAATCCAGACGGTTTAGAGCTGTTTTACAGGATTTTCAACTGGTTGACGCTTGGCGTCTTCTACACCCTTCAGATAGGGATTTTACCTTTTACTCATCCCCACATAACTCCTACTCCCGAATAGATTACCTCTGCATGAGCCATGCCCATCTGGATCTATTGATTGAAGCTACCATCGGCCAAATTGCACTATCCGACCATGCCCCAGTCACGCTCACACTTTCTCTCCGGCATCCACCTCCCAAGCACTGGCGCTGGCGGTTCAATGAACAACTTCTTCGGGACCCTGTTTACCGAGCCTAGATTGAGAAGGCAATAGAGGATTACGTCTCTTTAAATGCGACTGGTGATGTCTCTCCGGTAACATTATGGGAGGCACATAAGTGTGTGATAAGGGGTAAGTGCATACAACTGGGCACACACCTGAAAAAACAAAAGGCTGAGTGTAGAAATGCCCTACTGGAGAAAATAAAAAAATTAGAATTGGCACATAAATCCACGTTAGCGTCCGACACTTTTGCCGAACTCCAAACGGCGAGACAAGCTCTTAATACTTTGCTCAGCGATGGTACCCACAGGGCATTTCGTAAATGTCAACATAAATACCATAGATGGGGAAATAGACCCGGTAAACTTCTGGCACGTGCTCTTAGAGCTCAGAGATATTTAACATATATATCTAAACTCACAGACGCTGACGGGTTGTCCCATGCCTCTGATACAGAGATAGCTGGGATTTTTCATATTTATTACTCGGCTTTGTATAATCTGACCTCCACGCGTACATCGTCTGCACGCATAGATCACAAACACAACATACAGGTATTTTTAGACAAAATTACTTTTCCGACTCTCCCAACAGGCGTTGCACAGGCCCTAGATGATCCTTTCACTGAGGAAGAACTGCTGGCCGCCCTAAAGTCATCCCCCAATGGTAAAAGCCCAGGACCGGATGGTTTCCCAGTCACATATTATAAGGCCTTTCAAGATAAGCTCGGCCCCCTTCTCCTGCAGGCCTGCAATGCCATATTATCAGCGGTCCCTCTGTCAGGCCAGTCCCTGAGTGCCCATATTACTGTCATTCCAAAAGACTCTAAAGATCCGACACTCCCTTCCAGCTATAGGCCGATATCGCTGCTGAATGTAGATATCAAATTATTTGCAAAACTCATGGCTAATCGCCTTAGGCCATTATTACCAGATATAGTACACCCTGACCAGGTTGGCTTTGTTATGGGCAGAGAGGCAAGGGATAATACTATCAGAGTCATTGAACTGATAGCGCACGCACAGGCAACTGATGCCCCTTTTATGCTCCTCTCCACAGATGCAGAAAAGGCCTTTGATCGGGTGGACTGGGACTTTATGGAGGCGGTGCTCAGACGCCTGGGTCTAGGAAATCTTTTCTTGCAGCGGATTCTCTCATTGTATAGAGCTCCATCAGCTCGGGTTAGGGTGAATGGCGTTCTTTCTGAACCAATACCGATATCCAATGGCACGCGCCAGGGATGCCCGCTGTCACCTCTAATTTTTGTCCTATGTATGGAGACTCTGGCCCGTGCGATGAGATGCAACCCTAACATTGCGGGCCTGCAGGTAGGCAAGGTTGACCACCGCTTGGCCCTCTTCGCAGACGACTTATTGGCGGTCATAGCAAATCCTTTGATTTCTCTACCCAGCATTATGAAAGAATTTACGCGATTCGGAAACCTATCAAATTTAAAAATTAATTATTCTAAATCTATGGCAATGAATATTACGCTCCCACCTGCAACGGCCTCTCTCTTGGTGCAGTCATTTCAATTCACATGGCAGAAATCCCATATTACATATCTAGGGATTCAAATCCCTTCGACGCTCAATGCTATAGTTGCCATTAACCACACCCCTCTTCTCCACAAACTGCGTCAGGAGATGGCGTATTGGCTCACGCAGAGGTTTTCATGGCTAGGCTGTATAAATATTGTGAAGATGAACATTCTCCCTAGGCTGTTATATCTCTTTCAAACCATCCCTTCGAAACTCCCCCCTAAATTCTTAGCTGAAGCACACAAGGCGATAAGCCACTTCATTTGGGGCGGATGGAAACCTAGGTTCAAGCATAGCCATTTGTCTAGACTGAAATCTCAATGCGGACAACAACTGCCTATGATTTCTGCATACTATCATGCCACACTACTGCATAGGATTGTAGATTGGTCCCGCCCCAGTCCATATAGGAAACAGTGGGTTGATCTGGAGGCTTCTTCCACTACTCTTAATTTACAAGCAGTGCCCTGGTCTCCTAAATTCAGCCGCTCATTCCATCCCACTGTGGGGCCCACTTTAGCTTTATGGCGGACACTTCGTTACAAGATGGGAGTCTCGTCTAGACGAACATCCCTTATACCTATTTTCGATAACCCGCTGTTTTCCCCGGTAAGGTCCAATACGATTGCTTATAGATGGGAGAAGGCGGGTGTGACTAGGGTGATTCACTTGCTTGCACATGGCAAACTCAAAACATTCTCTGAGATACAGGCAGCGGGCGATATACCTGCTAAGGACTACTGGTTCTACCTCCAGGTGCGCCATTTCATTACCTCGCAGAAAGGAGCGATAGACCTTTATAAGGCTCTTACTCCCTTTGAATCCATGTGCAATCAGGAGATGGCCCCCTCACATGTAGTGTCGGGTATTTACAAAATCCTTCTGCGGGGCTGCTTCCCTGCTGTCCCTTCTTTCTGTGATGCTTGGGATAAAGACTTACTACATTGGGGAATCAAGATCCACTGGGACACACATTGCAAGGTTATGGCACAATGCTCCACTAGCCTGGAAGTTGTGGAAACACAATACAAATGACTGACGAGATGGTACAGGTGCCCGTCTCTTCTACATAAATTTTACCCCTCAGTTTCTCCCCTGTGCTGGCGATGTGGTAGGGGTACTGGTACGTTGATCCACATTTGGTGGGACTGCCTGTCTATTGCCCCCTTCTGGAGCACAATTATTAAACTATCAATAGAAATTTTGGGAGGCCCAGTGCCAACGGGTCCGGATTTTTGGCTTCTATCACACTCAAATATCCCCCTGTCTCACTACAAGAAGTCCCTCCTTAAACACTTAAATAACGCGGCAAGAGCTGTACTCCCAGTACACTGGCGGTCCGTTAACCCGCCGACAATATGGGAGTGGCTCCAACGCATTGATTTCTATATGCATATGGAAGAGGTTTACTCTGCCGCCTTAGACAAATACTCAGACTATATAGCTACTTGGCTTCACTGGAAAGAATTTAAGACCACTAAGACCTATGCTGATTACGCACCCCTGAATACACACTGAGGATGGAACTTGCTGATACCTCCTCTCTGGTTTCTGAATGATCTACATATGTGACCTTTTCCACTTCCCCCCCCTTTTCCCTTTTTTCCCCTTGTCCTCCCCCTTTTAATTTTTAATTGTTTCTAAATGTTTTCTACCTCAAATATTGTATAGTTACTATGTTAATGAGTGGTATTGTTACGAGGTGCTCTTTATTCCAAATATTATGTCTTAGTATCTGTATCACGTAGAGTTGCGGATTACACGGAGAATCCCTGTCATTAGGATCTGCTACGGCAGGGTGTTCTAGTTACAGTGGCTATGACCATTAAAATAACACCCTGATACATGGTTATATAACATGGTTCTCCTGGCTATACCATATTTGATATTACACTAGAATTATCTTATTATATTAACGGTCAGACGGCGTGAGCCGCCTGCAGTCACATTGTGATATTATAACTCCTATATCTGCCATAGCATGATAGCTACGGCAGCCGTATCTATATAATACAGGGAACGGGCAGTCTCTTACAAAGTCATTATTAATACGAGACTGTATGACCAGCATTACAAGCAAGAGATGACAGTCTATATTCACTGTAATTGCGAGTGTCCGGATATAAGAGTTCTAGTTGACACATGTCTAGTGTTCTTTTGCTCACATCATATGTGAATAATTTATAGCAGCAAAACACATGTGTTTATTTTAAGCATTATAATAATGCAGGCATAGTACTTAACATCCTATGGGTAGGATTACCTGAGATACCAGATAACATCTTGGAATACAGTAACCATCATCTGTTAAGCTATCTGAAAGACGATATAAAATATTAAACGTTTATACCTATTACTCTATTTATCATTCTATCATGCTGTATTCTTGGATTACATTCTCTTGAAAGTCTCATTTTGATTTGATTACCCATAGATCTCTCTTAGCGAACATTTAGCTTTAGCATATCATAGAGAGAGCAAAACGGTCCATACATATTAGGACCATTTAATATCAATAACACATAATGAATATGACACACTAGCCTTGTTTTTAATCTTTATTCACTTTATTTTCATTCTTATTCACTTTCCTTACTATTTTTAATACTTCGCTTGACTCTGAATAAAGGACAATATAAGTCCGGTAAATCAATTTAATTATATATAAGATAAATAAACATCTATTGTGGCATTCTGCCTATATTTGAGAATATGACAGGGGTTTTAACAAATTTACAATAAAGAATTTATTTTAAAATTATATGTATATTGGGTTGTGTGCACTGCATTAGTAACTGATTTCTCTTTTCTTTCCCCTCTCTTTGGGGAACTGACCTTATACTTCAACTTAAATCAGTTGGTAGCACCTTTAATGACCTTGATATTTCTTTATGATTCATCCACTCATTGGTTAGAGTGGTACTCACTATTGAAAAGGTATCCCAAGCTTATAAAACATTTGGATTACTCATATCTTGGTGCGGGTTACCCTCCAACTTGGATTAGAGCTGTACTTTCTCCATTGTTTGGAAATTTGTGAATGAACATGATAAGTCTATTCACAAATTGGACGTCAGTACACACCAGCAATATATGGATTTCACCGCTGCTACATCAATTTCATAAATTGAAGTGCTTGCTATCTGAGACTTTGCTCCCAAACTATACTTTATTACTTTAGTACAGTTTACATTCAGTAAGATACTTTCTACTATCGCATAAAGAATTTATAAATAATAGGCCTACATTTTTATCAATGCATTATTATAAATGTGCTTTATAAGCTATTATATACTGAGTTGTTATGTATTAAACAGCCTATATAAAAAAGGCTAAGGTTGCTCCTTTCCTGTGTTTTGTGTGCCGGCAGCCACTAGAGGCTGCCACATGAACCAAATGACCAACAGCTGAAAGTGAAAGTGATACTGCAGGGAGATTTTACAGCCTATTATCCTGTTGATGCTAATATTAATAATACTGAACTTACTGTTTCACACTTGCTGCATACAGAGAGTGGGGGCTGAGGAGAAAGAGAGTTGGGGTTGCAGCAGATAGGGACTGGGGGGTGGAGAGTGGAATAGGAGCAAATAAGTCCTGGGGGAGAAGAGTGAGGGTGGAAGGGTTGGGGCAGATAGGGTCTGGCTGAGTGGGGGGTAGGGGAAGATTGGTACTGGAGGGTGCCTGATGGAGCTCCGTTCAGGACAAGTAGTCATTTTACTGTACCCTGTCATCTTTTGGCTGAGGGGAAAAAGATGGTAGCATGATTTCTTGCAAAAGAAAAATCTTTTTGCAGAAATCTTGTTTTTTTTACGACTCTGTCTGGCATAAATTTCAAGAACAGTTCTTCTGCCCATAAAGCCTGTAACTCACTCACTCATTTGTCTGATGTGATTGCAATCAAGAGAATCACTTTTCATGTTAGGCGTTTTAAAAGTGTTTCTTGTAGGGGCTCACAAGGAGGTGATACCAAGGCACTGAAAATTAGTTTTATATCCCATAGAGCTATAATGACCTGATCCATGTGTGAGTTCTTAATATTGCACAGCATGTAACATGGCAGTTAGGAGCTAATTGGCTTGAACTAAGCCTTGGACTATCTATTTAGGAGAAGAAGAATGCTTCCTCATAACTGCACATGCGCAAACTATGAAAAAAACTACATTTCCCATAGCACCATCCGTATGCGCGAACTACCAAGGGAGAACTACATTTCCCCCAATACCGTGCGCCGGACTAATGCGGGAAAGCATTTCCGGTTCCGGCTGACGATCTGAAACAAAAGGGGCGAGAATGTTACATACAGATAGGGACCCGAATAGGATTCCTTTAGAATTCATCTTACTTATCTTTCTGCTGTGTTAAAATTGTCAAAAGATTGAGAAGTACGGGCTTGTAACATGACACACTGGACATAAGGACGCATGCGCGATCTACCAGGAAGGAACTACATTTCCCAACACACCCTGCGCCGGACAAATGCGGAAGAGCATACCCGGTTTTTGTTTTGTTTTTGTTTCATGTTTTTTAATGGAATAGACAACAATATGACATAGAGTTAATAACAAAACACACAGTGTCATTCCCACAGCATCCATTTAGTGAATTTGATGCTATGACAAAATATTTAGAATAGAAAAGGAAAAATGTACAATTCCATTTGAACTACATTGCCCATAATTCATTGTGGTAATGAAAACGAGTATACTAATAAAATGTGTTTTAAACTAATCATTTAGCACTATTTTAAGAGGAACTGAAAATATCAGAACATTAATACTGGACTTAGATAATAGATTATAATTAATCATGCTGCATTTATTGGTTTTTCAATTGTTTATGTATTTGGGGTATGGAATGACATCACTTCCTATACCTCAATTTCCTGTTAGAACACCATTGGCTACTGGTACCATAAATATCTGGCTTCCCACACAGCAGGTCATGTCTTGACAAAGGTCCAAGGACCGAAACGCGTCGACAGACTGCTGTGTGAGTAGCCATTTTTTAACAGTGATAATTTTTGGATTATTTGTTTTTAAGTTCGTTTTATGCTGGAATTCATCAGTTTCCTTGGAAAAAAATTTTTTTTATGACTTTATATTGTTTTTTTGCACATGTATATGTTTTTGGATTAATGTACATGTGCCTTTTGAGGAAAGAATAAAATCTATATTTTTTGGAGATCAAGAGCTCTTTGTGGCTAGAAATATATTTGTGACAAAGGGATCCAGCAAAGATACCTTGATGAAATTAATGCTGTGGACCTACTTGGGGTACGCCCGGCGGATACGGCTGGCGAGTGAGAAATACCCTTAAAGGAGTTGTCCCACCATTTACGGCTGAAAGAAACCTTTATGGGAGTTTACACTTCGATTGCCGTGTGAGTTGGGGTACGATACCCAGGTTCATCTTTTATAATACCTCTAAACTTCACCTATATTTAGAAGAACAAAGATACCTTGATGTGGGTGGTCTGCTCCCTAACAGTTTGAGTGGGGGTACGCACATACATTGATATTGGAGACTTGCTTATAGAATTGAGATACATCTGATGAGTTAAAGATACCTTGATAGGAGTTATCCAGTTGCCCATTGTGTGAGTCAGGGGTACGCACATTATTGTATAGAAAGACCAAGTGCCCTAGGAAGGAGATAACCACATATACATTTTAACCTTCCTGGGTGTGTTTGAAACTTGGAAACTGTTCCATATTAACGTATTCCACATGTGAAAGAAGCTATACTACACATTGGTTGTTTTTCTTTTTATTTCTTACATTTGTATGAGGCTATCCTTGATCAGAATATACATCAGGAACCACATCTGTGAACAGTTAAAAGAAACCTTGATAGAAGTCTACACTTCTAGTGCCGTGTGAGTTGGGGTACGATACCCAAGTTTATCCTTTAGGAACTAAGATTTCAAGGATTGTAGTATCGTTAAATTTAGAAGAACAAAGATACCTTGATGTGTGTAACCCACTCTTTAACAGCGTGAGTGGGGGTACGCAAAGAAAACTCATTTTTTCAATATAGGAAAGTTACTTGATTGTTACAATGCTCATTGTCATTTCCCATGCGCCAAAGGGATCGACTGACCCTATTCTATTCTAGTGGGAGTAAGAATCTATCCGGTTGCAGGTTGTATCATTAGATCAGTCTTCTCCAGCTGTCTTCCATTGCTGTGATTTCTGCTTCTGCTTTTTCTTGAATTCTATTTGGTACCCTCTGGAATCCACTTCTAATACCCATTTGTATTGAACAGAACAATTCTGTTCTTTTAGCAACTATTAACAGTCTGCCTCCTAATCGTTATGATTTGGACTTAAACTTTTATAGTACAAGAGAAAGAACTACCTGATGAATACCTTCTATTGTACTGCTGATCTGGCCGAAAACTTTGTCTTTCTTTACTGTTGTCTCAGTTACAACTGTTGCTTCATGATCTGTCTGTCCTGTGGTAGTCTGGTAGACTTACTGTACCTCCTGTCATCTCTTGTATCATGGAGCCAAGTTTACTTCCAAACAATAATAAACCTTCATATGGTAAAGTTGTTAATTTGTTCTTGGAATGAGCATCAGCTAACCAAAGTGTAACCATAATGCACTACTTGCTACTTTACCTACAGCCACAGACCTTGCTAATAAGTTACTACAGTACATTATGTCAAGGGAAGCTTCACATTGATATTCAACAGCCTTTTGTATTAATACGTTTCTCAACAAATATTGCTTTAAAATGTAGATCCCCATAAAGCTAGAAAATCATATTTAGGCACAAAAGATTGTTTCATCCAATCCATAAACTCCTAAAGCTGACTTGTCACAGATGTACGTTCTTGAACACAATCCTGACCGGACGCCATATCTTGTGTGCTTACTGCTCACAAATTATTTATCACAGGCTGCACATATACGGTTTAGATGTTTCTTTTTTGCAAGTTTCTATTTGATTTCCTCTGCTGCTGAAGGCACACTGCAATAAAACATTCCAGCACATACTATACTCTCTAATGTAAAGCACAACTTGAAGTACTCACTAGTGAGTGAAAACAGTGCTCAACTGATGGGGGAAGGCTTCTTGTCCATACTGGCTGTATCACTTCTGGAATCACATTAAGTTTAAATGAATATTGGAGGTCCAGGGCTGCTCCTTTCTGGTGTCGTGGTACCATCTTTAAAGCCCTATGGCCCTTATGCAGGTCAGGCACATGCACAGACCATCCCTTAGTGCATTGTAGTCCGATGACATCAGGTCTCCCGGTATGCAGCTGCACAATGCCGCCAACTCCACACTACCAGCCGGGACCTCTCCCACTTGCTGCATTCCTGGCTCTTGGTTTTACTGCAGTACACATATATGCTGCACACGTGCCTTTTACATATGGTCATACTCCCATCTGTCTGAGGCCAGGGTACCACCCATCCACAGAATACAGCTCCATGGGCCGCATCCCTGATCAATAGAGAGGTAAGTACTGCTGCACAAAAATAACAAATTTCAAGCCAGTAGTCTAACACTAGGACACAGAAAAAAAAGACAAAAGGGAAGAGGAGAAGCCAGACTCTGTACACCAGGTGGGTGGTCCCTTGAAAAAACTTCCTGCCTGTACTTAGAAGAATAGGTCCTTAATGCTGCATAATGGCTGCAATGTTGGAATGAAGTTGAAACAGTCTTTACCAGTAACAGTAATCTATATGATATTGCTGGCCTTATTATTTAAACAGATTTAAACAATGTCTTTATGAGTTTTTTTATCTTTTACACTATACTGTATATCCTTTTTTTTTACTTTTTATATATTCCCGCTGTGTACCTGTATGTTTTCAATGACACCTAACAGCTCAGAAACCTTTTATTGAGTGTTGTAGTGTTTACTGTTTATGGTCCTCTTCTGGATACTCACTAATTCACTCATTACACATACATATTTGTTTTGTGTGCGCAACTGTATTTCATATCCATTAGCCTCTCTTTCACAATGCATATATGTATTGCATTTTGCTCAGTTCTTCTATTACTGTTACCAGGTTCACAGAGATAATGAATGTTCAAGACTAATCATCCGTTGGCTATGTTTGACAAATATTACACTGCATATGTGTATCTCTAAGGTACAAGTTGAATGATTTTAGTTGTTTTTCTATGAAAATTAAATTTTGTCTGAATCTGCTTTCTTACACACACACACGCACACACACACATGAAAGATTTCAAGATTTGAGAACGTTTTGGAAAAAAATGATCTTGTCACAATGAATTCCACATGCATGCAGAAGCAACTGAATATTTTATGATAAAGAACCTAATTGTGACAGTCTGCCTAACGACATATCTATTCTTTGAAAAATTGATTTAATAGATTTATATATACCCTGCTCTGATGCATTGGTTTCTGTCCTGAAATAAAACATTAAAATCATAAATCATTTAGCAAAACATTTTAATTCTGATTATTATGAATATTTAAAAAAAATTCTATAAATACATTCACTAACATATTAAGCTCCATATGTGACTATACATAAATGTGTGTGTATACGTTCACTTTTTTTTAGCACTTCTTTTTTTATTCATAATTTCCAGAATAGTTGATGAGACAGAAACACTGACATTTGAAGTACTCATAGTCTTTCTTAGTCAATGTTTTGCAAGATATTAGACATACAAACATAAAATGGAACATGCAAGTATCAATTAAAATAAGCTTCTCAAACACTGTATGTCCTTTGTATTTTATTTATCTAATTATCTTTTGTGGGATCTGATAAATATTGGGTATGGACTAACATGCTTAGGGTTCTTGTACAGTTTTTTTAAATAAATACATCCTCCAGGAAGAAGTCAGAGCAAGGCTTCAGAAATCTGTTATCCATCTAAACTCAGACCACCAGTCAGGTGAAGTAAGGATCCACAGTACCAAGATCTAAGACCAAATTGTCTTCTATGGTATATTAATGATCCTTCTGCCAGTAACTGGGAAGTAGCTTCAAGGAAGGCCATCAGCAGATTTTATTTTTCAACAAGTCAATATAAAGCATGTGCGTCTTTCAGTCCTACTATACCCTCATGAACCAGTTTGCCATCCTTGCACGTCTTCTTTGGGACTAAAAAGGATTAATTCATGGTGATTATACATTATTACCATCTCTAAATAAATACAAGTAAAAGTGTACTGGAAAAATTATATGAATTATAAATGTCAACTGATAAGTTGTTTCCATGATATATGTTTTAGCTTTTAAAAAAAACTAAAATATACAAAATAAAAAATGATCAATAATTTTTGTGCATGAAATTAACCCATTGCTAGCATTCACTTTTTCATATTACATTTTAAAAAGAGGGAAGAAAGAAGACTTCTTTATTAAAGGTGAATTAGGTTTTAATTGCTAATAATACAAGTTAAGATTTATATAATGTTTTCTAAGAGTACCTCAACAAAGTAGTATTCTTTCTTCTTTCTTTGTTTATATTAAGTAAACTACTTACTCATGGATGCAAAACCAAACAAAAATACACGTAAATATATAGTATCTTTAGACAAATGCTGTTATAATGTAGGTTCAATACCAATAATATACAAATTATACCACAATACATAATAAAGACACAGTGCGGAATCACTCCATTTTCTTACACTAACATTACATTTACAGCAGGTGCAAAATTTGTAGCAAACTGTAGTACATAGACATGTGCTTCATTGTCTAACTGACTCTACACATAATCAGGGATTATGAAGAAAGAGATTGTCAATGTATCTTTATATTTACCAAGAAAGATACCACATAGAAAGTGTAATATATGAAACAAACCCAAGTGGCACTTAGGATGATCCGCATCCGATGCAAGTCATATCACAATTTCCCTTGAACTCCCTGGCAGCCCCCTGGCAGTCCCGGACACATGAGTGACACATTATGTGCTAACGGCCCATCGTTAAACGATCGATTGTGTGCCTCACAAAAGAGAAAAAAAAAGTCCAGGGAATTGCCACTCATAATCGTACGAAGCATCATATGTGAATAAAACATGGTACGATGTGCATATGATTACGACGGATAATATGGGCTGCACGTATGATAATAGGATGCAACATTCGACCCGCGGGGCCATGCATTGCATCATAATCATACCCAAAACATGCACGATGTACACACAATGCATCATATGAGGCGTCAAAATCGTGTATGGCCAGTATAAGGACAGCTGTAATGATACACACATGAACTAAATGTAAATAATATTATTATTTTTTTAATAAGACAATAAGTGTGCAGATACCTCATGGGGGTAGAAACAATGAATACAGTTAAAAGTATCACATACTGTAGTAGTATTGGATGCATGAACAAATAAAATGCAATAAAATCTATAACATCATCTAATGCAGTGTCCTGCCTAGTCAATATCAAGTAATAGCATCCAGTGAATTAAAAGTCCTTTATGAAACAATACACTGGAGGAGAAACGTTATCTCTTATAGAGAAGGAAGGTTCCGAATCAAATGGTGGAATATTAAATGCAATAGGTATATATTGAAAAGAAGACCTCCATCTCTCAGGTTATAACAGTGAATCTCAATGCAGTTCAGGTCTGAGAAAATGAATAAGGCATAAACAACTGTATAGCATTTTACCACAGTATGCGTAGCTAGGAGCAGGCCGTTGACACACTGTATGGGGAGGTGTGCATGCGCACTGATGATTCTGTGTAATCCAAGTTCTCTCAATGCCATGGCTACCTGTGCAATAGTGATTGAGCCTGCCGGCTTGTGGAGACTTGATGAAATAATCCAGAAGTCAAACTAGTTGATATGGATGCAAAGGATGGATCACTGGATGGGTCCAAGTTGTCCACCAGACACCAGGAGAGTCTGTGTCTTCAACGTATTTCACCACACAGTAGGGAAGTTTTGTCAAAAAACAGAACACATAGCACATAGAAAGTCTGGAAACCTTTGTGTGAAGCGGGCGGCAGCTATTAAGGAGCATTTGAAATAATTTCTCTTTTATACATTAAGGTAATATTAACAGGTTGTTCTGCACTACCACAACTTCAGAGTAATGTGTCTAACATAAAAAAATGTACTGTAACTCAAATCAATTAAATTAATGACTACAACATAGAGATGTGTTGTCATACATCTAGGAGGGAATTCAATTAGGTACTATTCACAACAAATTTGCATTGCGTATTACATTTGCAATTCAGTTCCAAACTCTTTTTTCCAGAGTAAATTCAGATATTTTTGTCTGCAACCCCCTGAGCATAGAGTGGGAATAGAACCCGTGGCGAGTGCAGCAAGCCACCAAGCCCGCTGCGTGCGAGTGCAGAGAGCCTGCAAGGGGCTTTGTTGCTCTCACCCCCTCACCGGCATTCTGCTGCTGGAATCCCAGTGTCATTATGCTACCGGCCGGGATCCCGGTAGCTGTCATACCATACCCAACCCTGTTGGATGTCTTTTTTTGACAAAAATGCATCTTAGCCACAACCTGCTGATTCATTTGATATGCAACACTTTTATATCTATGTGTGACTGAGTCTGTATGAAACACAACAGAATCTGGTATGGAAAAAAGGGTTGGGTATAGGATCTCGAAGGTCAGAATACCAATGCCGGGATCCCAGCTGAAAGAATGCCGACAGCAGGGCCAGTGTTACAAGTCCCCTTGTGGGCTCACTGTGCTCGCATGCTTTGGGCTCAGTGGCTTGCTGCGCTCACAACAGGTTCTATTCCCACTCTTTGCGTCTCTTGAACACCCACTAGTGGGAATAGCCCTTGCACAGCTGTCAGCATTTTAAGCGGTCGGGATCCCGGCATCGGTATAGTGACCGCCAGAATCCCAACTGCTGGGATATTAACTACATCCCGAAAGAAAGATGAGCTGGCTCGGTTTTTAGAAAACAGAGCTCACCCCAACAACCGGGATATGAGTGGATCCTGGCCAGGACTCAGATCTCTCGGCCTGCCTTGGATCAATAACATCATCTTTGCAATGTAGGTTCTCTAATCTCGCTGGTTTTACATACGGGTGCCAAGTACCTTTGTTATCTATGGGCTGACCACTGATTGGCTGAGAGAGCCTTTCTCATAACTCTTAGACAATGTATTCCAGCATTCTTGTCCCCACAGGCTGCTGCTGCGCTGCAGCGACATACAAATCAGGCATGTGAAGTGCTGTGCACACTATGTACAGTACATTTTCCTTATAGCCACCACCGGGGGCATTTAGAATTAGGGGGACCTGCCAGCCTGCTGTCACAGTAAGTGCACAACTACATTACTGCAGCTGGCAAGGTATCCAAACCGCACCGTATTTGACCTGCACTATTGTTTTCTATTGAAAGAACTAGTGAGTTGGTTAGATTGGTTACTGCTAATACATTACTAATTTGCAAAACATTTTAAGCATAAATAACTGCTGTCGGTTTGTGCTGCTGCTGCTCTGTTGCTTAGTTTAGCCAGCCAGCCTTTGGCCTATGTTGGTGAACCTTATTGTGAGCAGTGAGGTGGTCAAAATTGAATGGAAATGACTGGAAATTAATAGGATTGACGTTATTAATACTATAGGAACAATAAAAGGCCCAAATGGTGTGATTTTAGATGTTTTATCTTTTTTTTTTTTTAAAGTACAGCTCTAAAACCAAAACATGTGAGGGCAGTTTTGACAAACCCAAAACACGGAGGTTAACACAGAACCAAAACCAAAACTCTGGTCTGTGCACATCTCTAGAAAAATGCCACAGCAGCTGCATTGTAGCACTTCGTATGCAGATTCAGAGACTAAGACAAATTGGGTTTAACTATGGTTCAATTACTGGTATGGCTACTTCTATTATGTCCATGTCCTATTCATTAAATTGACACATGGGGGTATATTTACTAAAGGTCGATTTTCAGATTCAGTCCATTTAGAGATGATTTTGGTGGTGCATTTGACAATCAGGCATAGATGCCTACCCTCCCGCATTCTGCGGGAGACTCCCGTTTTACTGTGGAGTCTCCCGCTGCCCCGGAAAATGAAATAAACAACCCGGATTCCACACTTCTTAGTCGGATATTCAAACTGCGCATGCGTGAGTCCCGGGGGCGGGGCATGTATGATGGGGCGCCGAGTGATGTTGGGATACTTGCTGATCATCGGCGCGAAGTTGCTGTGGGCACTGGGAGCGCACTGCTAGCGCACAAGTGTGACCTGCATGCCGGCCTTCCCGGCCTCTTGCCAGCCACAATGTCGGAGAGGTGGAGAAGCACAGGGGCCGGAGGTGGACTTCAGCACTACGCATGGTACAGCCTCACACTATGCGAGACACACCGACACAGCCTGCAGTGAGACTCCAGCCCACACGCAGCAAGCTGACAGGCTGACAGCAGTGACTCTCTCCCATTCAGAACGTCCATCACCTGCATTCCACAGTATGTAGATCTTCCGTTATTGCCGGTGGTCGCCCCCCTCCCCTCTCCCTCCCACTTTCCCTCATAGACTTGTCCCTGACTGTTTAACCTCCCTCACCCCGACCTGGTGCTGGGTGTCATTTAGATTTAGTGCAGCTGCAGGCTTGTCCCACTGGATACTGGAGAAAGATTTTATGTAAAATAGGATGAGCTGAGACAGACTCTTAACCCCCTGATGCACATGACAGTGGACTACTGTAGCTGATTTCCTAACAGGTTCATACTTATTACAGGTGAAAAAGTATTGATCTGTAATAAGTTTTTCAAGCACTTTAATGTAAGCTCTTCTATAAAACTGGCAAATGCCAGCGAGGGCCATGTAACAGAAGCAACTGCAACCATGTCCAACATAGGGGTCCAGACTGCAACTCAAAATGTAAGCTGCCCACCTCTGACTGCGCCTGTCACCTCCACTGCAGCATACTGCAGCACCTCTACCCAGGACCCTTTCCTCTACTTTGTCTTCTGTCACTGTACAGGCCCATACACACTGGGCGATTTTGAGCTGAGAGCAGGTCACTTTTGGTGTATTGAGCTGCTTTCAGCTCAAAGCCGTCCAGTGTGTATGCCCCGGAGATGAGCGGTGAGCGCTGATGCGCGCCCCCGCTTCATCGCCGGCAGCCGCTGTTCATCTGCTATGGAAAGCCGTTCACCCCTGACATCACTGGGCAGGGGGAAAACAGCTCAGTGTGTATGCACTGAGCGATTTTCAGCCCAGTGATGTCAGCCATCATCGCTGTGCATACACGCTGGGTAAAAAAACGCTCAGTGTGTATGTACCTTTACTTGCCAACCCTCTCGCCGCTCCCGTGTTGTTAACCAGTCTCTTGCAGCCTCAAAAACTTGATTAAATATCCCAGATTCTCCTAGCGTCATCTTACTGTATATGCGGACTAAGCATGTACAAATCCGCTGTAAACGGGGGCAGAGGTTGAGGTCCGAATACCAAATAAAGGGACGGGCTGACAGGGAAGGGTGCAGCTGCTGTCAACCTGGACCCACAGTGTATTCATTGTTCTATCTCCCTTCTGGCTGTAACTCTGCAGCCTCTCTGCTGTCTGCTCCATTCTGCTCCCTAGTCTGCCCTGCCTCCCCTCTGTCTAGGGCCCTGCTGTGCAGGGTGGTAAGGGTGCATATATGTGCCCATTATATTTTACCATGTTATTGTGTGGCCGGACAGTGATATTCAGTGCAGAGATGATGTGCCCAGCAGCCAGCCCCTTCCCATGTCATTGCTGTGTATCGTACAATGGAGGAGAGCTGCAGGGTGATATAATAGGTATATAGTAAGGCAAGTACACAGGGTGATATAATAGGTATATAGTGAGTAGGGTATGCAGGGTGGTATAATAGGTATATAGTAAGTAGGCTATAGAGAGTACAGTATATACAATATATACATATTATATCACCCTCTATACCCTACTCACTATATACATATTTTATAACCCTTTGTGGTATGCTGCTCTTCATACTATAGTTTTCACGTGCCACTGCAGGACACACTCCTTAGTGGAAACAGATACGCCCATGGGTGGGGCTAGACACGCCCCTTTGGCTGGAACATGACACGCCCCCTTAACAGCGCTCCTACAATCTCCCTGAAACTACTTTTCAAAAGTAGGCAAGTATGCAATCAGGTAATTACTAGAGGCAAAACTGACTTAAAATCCAATCAAAATCACCAGAAATTCAACTTCACACACAAATAAAACTTCAAATAGACCATCTGTACTTCCCCATAGACATCAATAGGAAAAGCTTATAGATCCATCAGAAACAGTTGTGTTTGAGTCTAATTCATGTGGAATTGCCTGAAACCTCAATATGGGGCACTCGGCCTACATAAATCATGGCTTTTAAAAGGTACAGAACTGATTTGAAAAAATCATGGATATGCAAATTTGCCTGGGAATGAAGGCATCATGCTTTGGACAATAGGAATGGTTTTGTATAATTTTGTCGATTTTGAGTAAATTTTTGGTTCTGTTGAGGGTGAATAGAACACATTTAGAACTTCAAATAGAAACAAATGCACCATCGAAAATAGAATGGAAAAAAAACATTGACTCTTAGTAAATCTGGGTACACCCTCAGCCAATCTTCAACAGACCAGACCGCAGATCAGACTGTTTATACAATCCTACTGCAGACCTGCTTACAGATTCTACAGCCAATCCTCATTACACACACTCCAATTTTTCAACAGGCCCCCTGTAAAAGAAATATTAAAATTAAAGCAGGACACCGAAAGTTATAATATTTTATTATCCATTATCTTCACCTGGGGGCGGTGGCCTTTAAGCTTTTATGCATGCCGACACCCATTCAGGACTTCCCCGGTATCTTCATTCTTCAGAAGCTCTTCCTAGCTCCTCCTCTGCTTTCAGACTGAAACCCACTGGATAATATTAGCCAGTACAAGGGGGAGGGTTGGAGCGATGACAAGGCGAGCTGCAGTTGGCTTGATCTTCAAAAATGGTGCTTGACTGCATATGTGCAAACCTACGGCTTCTGTGGACCGTATTGGCTGCGGTCCATGGAAGCCAGGTTTGCGCATGTACCGTCAAGACACCACTTTACTGTGCATGCGCCGATTGCTGCCAGGGGATCACAGGCTAGTCTGGCTGTCCCATAGGGAGGAAACACCTTCCAATGGGACTCCTAGATTTGGGTTGACTGGCATGTAGGACATCTAATAGAAGTTATCACTGCAACTAGCTCACTCCCTGCAGTGGTGGATTTTACTGGGGGGAGCTGCAGTCCTGCAGGCCATAGGTAAAATCCTTCACTGGTTATAATTGTCCATGAGGTACAAGCTGAGGACAATCTGGTGCCATGTAGTCACAGGGCTATGCCCTAGCAAGCCATAGCGTTAGAGTGCTTTCTACTAGCAAGTCAGTGACCAGGTACCAGACAGCCACTATATTGCATGAACATCTGCTCACAGATCAACCGATCAACCCCCTGTCCTGTTTGCCAGCTTAAAGCAGGATGCCTGGGATAACTAAAAGGGTGCAAAGCCAGTTAGAGCAGGGGGGTGATCTATTCCTCCTCCTTTTTGATACGTCTGGCTCCCTTGCTATTCTGTTTATCCCTTCTCTTTTTCCTTTTCTCCACCCCTCTTTTCCTCTCCAGTTTCACTTTGTCTTTTCTCCCTCTCTCTTCCTTTTTATTTCCTTGTCCCTCCCCTTCCACCCTCCATCTCTGCTTGACCCCCCCAGTCCTTACTATATGTAGCCGCTGCAAACAAAGAAGACTCCAAAGATACATCTGCAGATCAGGTAAGTGGAGTAGGATATTAATTTAATGTATGTATGCATTCATGTGCATGTTTGTGTGCATTGTCATTTCTAGTGGCAGGTGAGCCATGCAATTGCACAGGGTGCCCGCTGCAACAACTGCTGGCTGCATTAGCTGATCCCCATCCTCCCGCCCATAGTACTCCACTCAAGGGGTTCTGTTTTGCAAAATGGCACATCTGCATCATTTCGTGAAACTCTGGGGCTGATCAAGGGGGGCCTCTGTTACATGAGTAGTAAGCAGAAAGGGTTGGGCCACCAGACACAACAATGCTGGACACTGATTGCATGATGCACCAAAGAGAGACAGGACCTACTACCCTGTCACCTCCATCTGTCCCTATTGTCAACAGTGCTACAAAGCCCCCCAGGCCCCCTAATGGCCAATCCAACTGGCCCGAGCCTGAGTAAATTACCCCCCCTCCTCCCTCCTGGTGCACAAGGTCATGATGTTGGTGTACCCCCTTAGACCAGTGCCATTTCTAGCGGTGAGCATTACATACCCCTGGCAATGAGTATGACACCAAGAGCATGAAACCCCTGGCAATGAGCATTACAACCCTGGCAATGAGCATGACACCCAGTGCATGAAAACCCTGGCAACAAGCATTACATTTCTGTGTGTGACATTAATGTCATATATCTGTCTCTGTCATGTTTATGTAACGCGTGTGTCATATTAATGTACAGTATGAGTGTTATAGGGTGGTATTCAGTATACCAGTTGTTGGGATCCTGACGCACAGTATACCGGCACTGGAATCCCGACAACCGGTATACCGACACCATTTCTCCCTCTTGGGGGTCCATGACCCGCCTGGACGGAGAATAGATAGTGTGGCGCGCTACCGTGCCCACAGTGTGGTGAGCTCAGTGAGCTCACAAGGGGCTCATTTGCACTTGCTCCACTGTTGGCAAGCCGGTGGTTGGGTTCCTGATGCCAGAATGCTGGTCGCTGGGGACCCAGCCGCCGGGAACTCATACTACACCCGTGTTATATTGTTATATGAAGTGTACATGTGATAAATAAATATTATATTTGTTAGTGTGCCATAGTAATGTAAAGTATGAGTCACATTAATATTGCAGTATGTACAGTATGTTGTTAATATTATTGATATGAGTGTCATATTAATGTAATATTTTTGTTATTGTTATATATGTGTTTATTTCATATTAATGGATGGTGTACCTGTGTCAAATTACTGAAGTGTGTGTGTCACATTAATGTAATATAAATTAATGTCATTTAAAGTGTGTATATAGTTTATATGTGTATGTAATATTAATGTAAAGGGTGTGTCATGTTAATATTATGTATGTGTCATATTGATGTAATATAAAGTGTTGGTGACCAGGGCCGGCACTACCATTAGGCAGCTTTTAGGCAGCTGCCTATGGGCGTTGGCTCCTGAGGGGGCGGCACCGAGTCTCCCAGCACAGTAATAAGGATGTCTCTGAAAAAGACATCCTTATTTTACTACAGCCACGGTTTGCACAGGCTTACTGGCTGAGACTGCAGACATGTCACTGTCTGACATGTCCGGTGCAGCCAGCAGCAGTGCCCGACGCCCGCCCCCCTTCCTCTCTGCACTGTGGTTGCTCTGTTCCCCGGGACCCAACCACCTATCTACTAGTATGCCCTTCTCCTGCCCCTCCCGAGGCCCTGCTCCCTCTTCTCGAGGCCCCGCCCCCTCTTCTTGAGGCCCCGACTCTTCCTACTCCTGGAGTCATCATCATGCTCTGTCTGTGGGTGCCTATCCTGCCCTGCTCCTCAGTGTGCAGTGCAGTATGAGTGAGAGAAAATGCAGAACCCTTCAAGCAGTAGGTGGGTGTTTTTTAGTGTTATCTGGGGGTTGGGGTGTATATTAATATTATCTGGGGAGGTGGGTATAGCAGTTATATGTGGGGTGGGATAATGTCATATTTAAATATACTGTATCTAAGTTACTTGCGCATGGTGTTAAGTTATGTTTGCTTGGTGCGGGGGCAGGTGTCTGTAGTAATGTTTTGTGGAGTCTCAGGGGATGTATTGTTTAATATGTAGATACAGAGCGCTTGGGACTTCATAAATTATATATACTGTATGTATATATATATATATATATATATATATATAAAGAAGAAAACAGTGGCACTCCAATTTTAAATCAATAAATCGTGTTGTACTCAGGCATTCGTTGTCAAATGCGTGTCCGACGTTTCGGGGCTCGTAGCCCCATTTCAAGGTGAGTTACAAAAAAAAAGAAGCTACGAGCCCCGAAACGTCGGACACACATTTGACAACAAACGCCTGAATACAACACGATTTATTGATTTAAAACCGCAGTGCCGCTGTTTTCTTCTTTGCATATAACCTATCGTATTGAGGGAACCCGGGCAACTATTTTGTGACATCAAAGGAGTGCCGGAATATCATATATATATATATATATATATATTATATATATATATATATATATATATAATGGGAGGAAGCAGCACAGAGGAGCAGTGATACAGGTGACAGAGGAAGTGACAAAAAAGGGTTGGCATACAGGTGACAGAATAGGTTAAATGGCACAGGGGAGCTGGGATACAGGTGTTGGGATACGGGGGTGGGGGAGGCAAAGAGGAGAGAGGAGCTGGGATACAGGTGACGGGATGGGGGAAGCGGCACAGAGGTGCCAAGATACAAGTGAAAGGATGGGGGGAATCAGCACAGAGAAACTGGGATACAGGTAACGGGATGCGGAGGAAGTGGCACTGAGGAGCTGGGATACAGGTTTGGGATACGGGGGTGGGGGAGGCAAAGAGGCACAGAGGAACTGGGATACAGGTGACGGGATGGGGGAATCGGCACAGAGGAACTGGAATACAGGTAATGGGATGGGGAGAAGCGGCACTGAGAAGCCGGGACACAGGTGATGGGATGGGACAAAGCAATACAGAGGAGCTGGGATACAAGTGTCAGGATGCAGGGGGAAGCAACTCCGAGAAGATGGGATACAGGTAACGGGATGGGACAAAGCAGTACAGAGAAGCTGGGATACAGATGACAGGATGGATGGAAGCAGCACTGAGGAGCTGGGATACAGGTGACAGGATGTGGGGAATCAGCACCGAGGAGCTGGGATACAGGTGACGGGATGGGGGAAGCAGTACAGAGGAGCTGGGATACAGGTGTCAGGATGCAGGGGGAAGCAACTCCGAGAAGATGGGATACAGGTAACGGGATGGGACAAAGCAGTACAGAGAAGCTGGGATACAGATGACGGGATGGATGGAAGCAGCACCGAGGAGCTAGGATACAGGTGACAGGATGCGGGGAATCAGCACCGAGGAGCTGTTATACAGGTGACGGGATGGGGGGAAGCAGTACAGAGAAGCTGGGATACAGGTGTCAGGATGCAGGGGGAAGCAAAGAGGGAGAGAGGAGTTGGGATACAGGTGATGGGATGGGGGAAGCAGCACTGAGGAGCTGGGATACAGGTGACGGGATGGGGAAAGCAGCACTGAGGAGCTGGGATACAGATGATGGCATGGGGAAAGCAGCACCGAGGAGCTGGGATACAGGTGACAGGATGGGGCAAAGCAGTTCAGAGTAACTGGGATACAGGTGACGGGATGGGGCAAAGCAGTTCAGAGTAACTGGGATACAGGTGTCGGGATGCAGTGAAAAGCAGCTTCGAGGAGCTGGGATACAGGTGACGGGTTGTGGCAAAGCAGTATAGAGGAGCTGGGATATAGGTGTCGGGATGCAGGGGGAAGCAAAGAGGCAGAGAGGAGCTGGGATACAGGTGATGGAATGACGGAGAGGCGGCACAGAGGAGCCAGGACACAGTTGACGGGATGGGTTGATAGGCAAAATTTTTGCCTAGGGCACCTAGAAACCTTGCACCGGCCCTGTTGGTGACAGTAATGTTGTGTGTGTGTGTGTGTGTGTCATATTAATGTAATCTGTATTTGTATCATATAATATAATGTGTATATGCATTATAGTAAATGTACATCAATGTGTCTACATGGTATTATTGTTATGTGTATTTAGATTTACAGAAGAATGGAGTTTACTACTGTGCGATCTACAAGATGCTTCATAATGAAGCATCTATAATGATCCAAGAGGGCTGTCTTCTGTACTTCTGCACATGGACGGCGCCATTTTGCTGCTGTGTTAGAGCACATAAGCGGGACCCCGATTTGTTACATTTAGCTCATTACCCTGTGAGCATCCAGGTGGATTATTAATTTTACAGATGCTATATTACCATCTGGGCCGGTTCTAGACCTTGCAGCGCCCAGGGCGAAAGTTTCCTTTGGCACACACACACACACACCCTCCCATATAGATTAAAAAAATTAATTGTGTGCGCTCCCGGCAAAGGGATGTGGCCTTGTTAAAATGGGCATGGCATCATCTGAAAAGACTACCTTACACCCCAGTTTTCGACCCTGCACCAACAGATCATGGACACCACAGGGGAAATTTTTTTTTACCACATTAAGCCCCACACGGTAATGCCCGCTGCACCATATTATGCCACACAGCAATGATCTTCATACACTAAATCCCCATTTTACACATTATGGCAGGCAAGAGTCCCCATTTTACACATTACGGCAGGGAAGTGTCCCCATTTTACACATTACGGCAGGCAGAGTCCCCATTTTACACATTACAGCAGGCAAGTGTCCCCATTTTACACATTACAGCAGGCAGAGTCCCCTTCTACAAAGAGAGAGCGAGAGAGAGAAAGTTATACTTACGTTTGCAGCTGTCCTCTTCTATACCACTCTTTGTCTCCTTCCTCCTACTAGCTTGCTGGCTTCCCGAGCGGCTCCCCCTCCTCCCCACCATCAGTACTCCACTCAGGGGGTGGGGTTTAATGTAATGACGCATTGCAAATGCGTCACTGCACAAAACTCCCCCCGAGTGGAGTAGAAATGACGGGGAGGAGGGGGAGCATACAAACTGAGCCGGGACTCGGAAGCGGCGGCGCCCTTCAGGATGCGGTGGCCCGGACAAGAATCCTGCTTGCCCACGGCAAGAGCCACTCCTGATTACCATACTGCTACCCACATAAATTCCCGGCTGGTCCTCTGTGTGTTCCATACAAGCTCTGCTCCATCTGAAGTACCTGAAGCATGTAACCTCTGCTGCACTCAAATAAACCAGACCCATGGTTAAGCGCCATTGGACTGTTTATTGCATCTCGTTATCCGCTAGTGTAGCTATTGTACAGTACTCTGCATTTCCCAACCAATAGCACACACATATTGTACTAACAGTGTAAACAGTAATGGGGCCTTCCCACATAAGTAAAGTCCAAATAGAACTTGTTGACTGAACATTAGTCTAAGCAAAGTTGGTTATACTGTAAGCAGGAAGATGGTGATTCATCTTTTGCACCTATAGTAGTATAGCATAGGTACATGTACTTGATGATGGTGATGATGATGATGAAGATGATAATTAGTAGCAAACCAGGTACACACATATAGGGAATGACATCGGTAAACAGCTACAAACATTGCATGTGGGCAGATATATTGCAATGAAATTAAACCACAGTGTTCTATTACAATTTATGACCTAAACGCATATTGTGTGACATTGTGGGTGAAGATGGTACCACAGTAATATATATTATTTCATACTCATACACATATTGTGCAACACTGTTGGTGAACTTAAACTGCAGTGTTCTATTACTATTTCTGACTCATGTACATATTGTGTGACACTGCTGGTGAAGGTGGTACCATGGTAATATAATAGTAACATAGTATTTGAGGTTGAATAGAGGCAAATTGCCCATCATGTTCAACCTGTTTTAAGTTGTGATGATTCTACATACTTGTTAAATAATGTTTTATGACTAGTTAGCTACTATAACTCATGTTACCCCCCGGATTAACCACGTTGATATTTTAAGTATTATAACCTTGGATAGCTTTTTCATTCAGAAATTTATCCATTCCTTTTTTAAATCCAATTACAGAGTCCACCATTACCACCTTCCCTGGCAGGGAATTCCACATCCTGATTGCCCTAACAGTGAAGAACCCTTTCCTCCGTTGCGTTCGGAACTTTCTCTCCTCCAGTCGCAGCGAGTGCCTACGCGTCCTAGACTGTGTTCTTTTAATAAATAATTCCTCTGATAACTCTTTGTGATGTCCCTTTACATATTTGAAGATATTAATAATGTCTCCTCTTAGGCGCCTCTTTTCTAGTGTATACATATTCAGCCTAGTAAGTCTTTCCTTATAGTCCAGTCCTTCTAGGCCTTTAATCAATTAGTAGCTCGCCTTTGAACACTTTCGAGTTCACTGATGTCTTTTTTATACAATCGTGCCCAAAACTGAACACTATATTCCAGGTGCGGACGTACCAATAATAGAAATTGAGGATTCATGTAATAATAGAAATTGAGGATTCATGTGTGGAAGTGGAACAGGTTGAGGGGGATCTGTGTGTATTGCTATCTGACAGTGAGGAGAATGTTGATTATGTTGATTGTGTATGTCATCCAGCAGTGGCTGCAGTACTTGCCTGTGATAAAAAGAAATCCATTGTAATGTCTGGGCATAAGACCAAAAAAGCCACCTTTTGGGTGTGGGATTATTTTTACGCAAATCCTGACAATGTTTGTGAAGGCATCTGCTCGATTTGTGAGGCCAAAGTTAGTAGAGGACAATTCCATCTTGCACCACTTTTTTTGGACATATTGTGCACACTGTGGCTGAAGGTGGCAACACAGTAATATATTTTATTTCTTACTCATACACATATTGTGCGACACTGTGGGTGAATGTGGTACCACAGGAATATATTTTATTTTGTACTCATGCACATATTGTGCAACACTGTGGTTGAATGTGGTACCCAGTAATATATTTTATTTTGTACTCATACACATATTGTGTGACACTGTGGGTGAAGGTGGTACAACAGTAACATATTTTATTTCATACTCATATTGTGCAACACTGTTGGTGAAATTAAATTGCAGTGTTCGACTACTATTTCTGACTCATACACGTATTGTGACACGGTAGGTGGTACATTTTTAGTTCAAATTGTGTTATGTGCTATACACCATTTGGTTCATTTTTGTTGATACTATAGATATGGAGGCCAAACAATTGAGATGAGAGCAGGAAGCACATACTAGTGCTGCAGGTGCTGCCACCAGTCATGACGATACACGTCCGTCAATGTCATCTACTAAGGCCAATTCCTAAGGAATAGAGGGCTTACGTCATGGCATGTAAAATCAAAGAAGCAATTTAATTTTGCAGTGGTAAAGAAAAAAACATCAAAAGGAAAGTTAGCAGCAGAGAAACATGAAGGTGGCAAGGAAAGATTAAGGTCTTGGCCTTTAAGTGGTGGTTCTGCAACTGTCAATGAGGCATCTTCTTCTGCATCTCATGACAATGCTAGAACTTTTCATCCAGAATCTAGAAGAGGTGTCAAAAAAATAAAAACCACAAAGACAGTAGAACAAACTGTGCATTTAGAACTGGCACACATTCCTGAGGAACGTTTAGGGGTGTCCAAGTCTGACATTTCTCACACTGTGCTCATAGAGAAGCTTCATTCATCTCCTTCCACCACTTCTGAACTATCTTCACTTGTGGGGAGCAGTACAAATAAAGATAGTGATGATGAGGGCATAATAGAAATTGAGGATTCATGTGTGGAAGTGGAACAGGATGAGGGGGATATGTTTGTACTGCTATCTGACAATGAGGAGAATGTTAATGATGTTGATTGTGTAAGTCAGCCACCAGTGGCTGCAGTACTTGCCTGTGATAAAAAGAAAGCGATTGTGATGTCTGAACATAAAACAAAAAAAGCCACCTCTTGGGTGTGGGATTATTTTTAGCCAAATCATGACAATGTTTGTGAAGGCATCTGCTCGATTTGTGAGGCCAAAGTTAGTAGAGGACAATTCCATATTGCACCACTTTTCATTTCTTCACTGCTGTGTGGCAATGTTTTATAAATGTGCTATAAACTCACTCGTATTTGTGCTGCTGCTGTGTCAGTAAGTAACAAGCCCGCTCACTGCCTTTTGCCTAAATGAATAATGCGAGGTGGTAAAAATTTACTGTAAATGAGTGGAAATTAATGTTATTGAGGTTAATAATACTGTAGGACAAAAACAGTCTTAAATTCTGTGATTTTAGCTGTTCTTTTTTTACAAAAATTCTGATCCAAAACCAAAATACACAATGGTCATTTTGCAAAACAAAATAAAAATTCAAAACATGATGGAGATACAGTACAGATCCATCACTAAAACCAAAACACAGTTGTCAGCGCATATCTCTAATTATAATGGGTTAATATACAGTAGAATTGAGAGTAAAAAATTCTGCCTATTACATAAATTAAAAAAAATCATTAAATGGTAAATTGAACAAAATAATTTGCTAATTAAATAAAATCTTAGTAGTTAATAAAACAAGAAATTATGCATTATAATTACCATTAGGGGAGAACATAATATGGAGCATAATGCAAAAATATAATGCAAAGTAGGATAGGAAAAGAAGTACTGTAAAAGGTTAATGAAGAGAATAAACACAATGAATTGGAATCAATGTGGTTAAATGTACAAATCTTTACATTTCAGTCTGTTCTATAGAAGCTGTCATGGTAGATGTATAGTATAATGGTGACTTCTGGATAAGTATTGATTAATAAAATAAGTGAGAAAGGAATAGATTGATATACAGTAAGCAGAGCAAGGAAAAATAAAATGTGTTAAATATGCAGCATGTAATCCCATAGTATGAATGATGGAATGTAGTTCAAAGATGAATGAATATAAGGCAGAAACTATTAATTCTGAAATAATGGAGAAGAAATATTAAAACAGAATATTGAAATATTCATATAATAGCATGAATAAAAATGATGATAGTAATAAAGAGCATATGAAAGCTGAAAAAATTCTATATCAATCAATACATTATTTGAATGAAAGTGAAAATTCAAATAAACTGTATAGATAAAGAAAAATAAAAAGAATTGGGTGGCCATCAGTATTTTTTCTCCTTGCACATGTGTTGATATCTTTTTTTTTCTAAAGAACCCACAAGGGAGCCACAAACTAGATGTGAAGCATGTTTCAATTGAAAGAAAATACTGACAACCACAGTAAGTATGCACATTTTTATTTTTTACATTTGTCTTTATATTTATTTTTAAATTATCAAGATGTTAATTTAATTAATTTATTTACTCAAATATTCCACATCTGTTTAATTTTCATAATTGCATTGTTTTAATGATTTTTATATTTGTTTTTATTTTCAGTATTTCTTATGTATAAACACATTTAAATATATTCATACACTAATTTCAACATTTCATTTCTCAATCGAGTAATATTCTAAATTAATATTCATCTATACAACTATGTTTATTATTAAAATTATACTATTATCAAACCCCATAAAATAGGCTAATATATAAAGAATATTAACTCTATTGACTTTATGGAGTTTTTACAATACTTGTATTCTACTCTACATTTGTCAAGCATTAACACTGGAAACAAGACACACCTAAAAATAAACAATAATTATGTATGATCTTTGATCAATTTACATCAGAAATGAGTAGAAACAATGTCAGTTTATGATAATGCCACTCCTACAGGCCTATTCAATTAGCCAACAGCTAATTACATAGCCATCTCAATCATAATTAGCAGGTTTTATCTCACACATAATTCCCAGATGGTGTAATTTGGCTAGCAGCTTCAGGAGCTGTGAGGAAAAGTCCACGAGAAAAGGCACAATGGGGGTCACACATGGGGAAACCCCTTTGTTTCCACAAATTAGAAGAAAACATTTGGATTTTGCATGGTAATCCCTGATTTTAGGTGTGGGAAAAAGGCAATTTATTTGAATAGCCTTTCCCTGGTCCATGCAGTAATTAAGCATCAATTACCCGTGGGGTAAGCCTTGCGGCTAATTAAATATGCACCTTAATCTTCATGTAACTCTTTGATATTTCTCTCTACAGTGTTCTCTTTTATACACCTCCCATTGTTGAAATTATCAACCCACCAAGAAAATACACATTTTGAAATTGTTCTATACTCAACCAATACTTGAAGGTTTGTAAGGTGTATACTCTTTGGAATAGAAGCTATTCATGACTTTGTATGAATTAACCTTTTACAATAAAGTCATTAAGAATCATATTCATTATATCACTAGTGTGGTCCTACAATAATCATAGTGCTCTAAAATATTTGATGAAAATTGATCAGATAATTTTCAAATCCAGTCGGCAGATAGTTGCTACTCAGCTTGTAGTTGGTCATTGCTAGAGCAGCAGGGTGTCTGAGCAATAAATGGAAATATTCTCCTACAGTAATGAAGTTTGTATATGCTATCTAAATTCCTGGCCATGTGGTGAATCCTTGCCTTCTCATTGGCTGCTTAATACAGAAAAAGCTATACAGTTATTATACTTAGTGGCTGCAGGTTGCTTCTTCCATGGACAGAATCCCTGACATGATATAGAGAAGTTGCACTATGTTGCATTACTATGCAGGTACTCTTGCACAGTCAGCACAGCATAAGAAGATAGTCAACGGAATATGCTGCGCTATATAAGAAACTATTAATAAATAAATAATAAATATTCATAGTAGAGTAGAAATACAAAGACTGTCCTTAAAACATTTTATATTATAAATGTATAGATTCTTGCTAGAAGACTCATATTAAGCGAATCTTGTTGGTAGAAAAGAGGCATCATAGTTTTTTTTGATGGATTTCAGTTATTTCTAGAGATGTGCGCAGACTCCTGTGTTTTGGTTTTAAACTGATGTTGGCAACACCATTACATGTTTTGGTTCTGTTTATGTTTTGTATTTCTTTAAAATTGATAAAAACATCTAAAATCATGCAATTTGGACTTGTATTTGTTCCTACGATATTATTAACATTATCAAGATTTATTTTCCATCATTTCAGTAAATTTTGAAGACTGTAATGAGCTGACTTGCTGATATGACAGGGCAGCAGCACAAACACACAGCAGTTTAAAAGTAGATAGCACACCTATAAAACATTGAAGCACAGCAGTGGCAGATAAGCTGTCAGTTTTATAGACTATACAACCCCACAGAATGTTTTATTTAAGAACTAGATCAGTGGTCCAAGGCCAGTACAGGTAAAATGAGGTAGTATTAATGTAGTGAAAACCAGGTAAAGCATTGATTGATTGTACAGGTTGAGTATCCCATATCCAAATATCCAAAATACGGAATATTCCGAAATACAGACTTTTTGAGTAAGAGTGAGATAATTAAACTTTTTTTTTTGATGGCTCAATGTACACAAACTTTGTTTAATACACAAAGTTATTAAAAATATTGTATTAAATGACCTTCAGGCTGTGTATATATGGTGTATATGAAACATAAATGAATTGTATGAATGTAGATACACTTTGTTTAATGCACAAAGTTATAAAGAATATTGGCTAAAATTACCTTCAGGCTGTGTATAAGGTGTATATGATACATAAATGCATTCTGTGCTTAGACTTGGGTCCCATCGCCATGATATCTCATTATGCTATGCAATTATTCCAAAATACGGAAAAATCCGATATCCAAAATACCTCTGGTCCCAAGCATTTTGGATAAGGGATACTCAACCTGTACTAACATACAGTAACTACGAAGAAAAGTAAAAGAGACAATGGCCTAGCAAACTTGTAGTGGAAGCTAAGTACAGCATGCCATTTATTGACTGATTATACTAGCAAAAACTATAAAGAAAAGTAAACGAGAGACATGGGCCTGGAAAACATGTAGTGTGGAAGCCAGGTAAAGCAAGCAAATGATTGATTGATTGATTGATTGATTGATTACTGTATAATAAGTTATAACAATAAATAAAAGTAAAAGAGAGACATGGGCCTTACAAACCAGAAGACCATCAACAATGTACCAGTAAAGTAAAGTACAGCCCAGTAAAGTAAAATGAAAAGAAAAGTGGTGCATAATGGAATTGTCCATGGGTCCTCCCACCACCCTTATGTTGTATATTAAAAAGAATATGCACAAGATACATCCACTGGAACCCCCTCCCCTTCAATCTTTTAATGCCTCTCAAATGTTCTTCTACCTAATCTGGAGAGGGACCCCCTTTTTCTTGGCTTATACCACTTCATCACATTGCTCAATGTAAACTTTCAAATCCTTGCTAAAATGATGGCCTCTCACCTGCAGAAAAGTTTACTTACTCTTTTAACTGAACATCAGTTGGGATTTGTGTCAGGTAGTCATTCTGTTAAAGACTTTCGTACTGCTTTGTCCGCTATCGTTGCTTCCACTAAAGACCCCTGTGCTCAGAACATACTCCTTAGCCTAGATACACATAAGGCATTTGATATGATATTCTGGCCCCATTTGTTTGAAGTTTTATATTCTAGAGAATTAGACCCAGACTTTATCAGACTGCTTCTATTTTTTTATCATTCTCCCTCCATGCCATTATTGATTAACGGATTGTGTGGCATGCCCATGAAGCTGGGATGAGGCACCCATCAAGGATGCCTTCTCTCCCCTCTCCTCTTCAATCTTGCTATATACACTCTCCTCCATTTTCCACGCAATGGTCTAGTTTCCAGGGAATTTATGTGGGTACAGTATATGTAGTATTAAGCTTACGGTATATGCAGGCAATATTTTTTTTATTGCTGTCCATTGTATGGCAGGGTGATAGGGCACATATTACTTTAGAAAGCTGTATCAACCTAAATCTAATTTTAGATTTAGGTTGTAAACATGCCTCCCTGAAGAGATTCTTGATCAGCTGGTTACCAAAATGTTTATAATAATACACTCCTTGAATCAGTTTCTACCTACAATGGCTCTAAAATACTTTCTTTATACCCATGATCATGAAGTTCCACAAGAGGTACATTCTGTGCCATAAATCTTGGCTTAATGCTCATAAATCAAACAACCGCCCCTTCTTTTTTATTTAGACTTCCAAGAGGGAGGGGCGACCGATGCTTTTATGATGTGGAGGGTGGGGAGGTACACAGTTTAAGTCAACTTCTTGACTAAAATGTGAAGCTACCCTTGACATTCCTTGAGACAACTGTGAGATTCTAGACTCTATGGGTTTGTCCCCATGGCTTCCATGGTGCTGCTGTTCTCAGCTGCTGACTAGCATAATCCGTTAGATCAAAGACTCTCTATACAAATACCCTCTCATAAGGCCATTTCTGTCTATTATATAGTCCTAAGTGATGACCTAGTTCATGACTTGGTCAGTCATGGGATGCGCCAAAGGCTGACACAATTCCAAGCTCTTTGTTTTAATGACTTAGTAGGAGGATTGCTGAGATTGTGCACATTGTTGACTGCTAGTACATATAACAAGATTTTCTCAAATGTGTATCATAAAACTTATTTGTCCCCTCATAGAAAGTATTGAATGGGTCTATCCAATTTTCATAATTGCCCTAGATGTGCCAAGGAGAAGGCTGACTTTAATCACTGTCTCTGGGAGTGTTTGGTGGTCCAAGGCTTCTAGAGGTGGATAAGGCGGGCGGCTAAGACCCACCTGGACAACATTGTGCCTTATACTACTCAATGGGCCATTCTGGCCACTTTTACGAGGGGGCATAGTCTTAGTCTGGACAGTAGGAAATGGCTGATTTCTATAAGTGTTGCGTCAAAAATATAATTCTACAAGAATGGATATACCCAACCCTTATTCATTTTTAATTGTATAGGGACAAACATATTTTTATTTTTCAAATGGACTGGGTGGAGACAATGTTTGATAAGGAGAAAAAGGATTCTTCTTTTTTGATACATGGAAAAGTTTTATTGCAACTTTACCACCTCAGTGCATCCCAGAACTACCATAGCATGCATATGACCCAGTTGTGCGAAACTCTGCTTCTTCTGTGAGATCCTCATATTACGCTGCCCGACAGGTGAGTGTCAAACACCCATTTCTTTTACCTTGGTTTTTCTTGTGTCTCATTTCCATTTATATCTAAGCATTATGTACAGTACGTGTTTGCATTAGGGATGTGTGCCGGCCCAAATCTCGGGTTTTGGATTTTTTTGGGGATCTGTATCTCTGTCGTGTTTTGCCAAAACATCCCTTGCAAGTTTTGGATCTCTATTTGTTTTGGCATTGTATTTAAAATAAATAAATAATAAAAACAGCTAAAATAACAGAGTTTGGGCCTGTTTTTGTTCCTACATTATTATTAACCTCAATGACATTAATTTCCATTCATTTCCAGTAAATTTTGAGCACCTCACAGCTCACAATATTGTTTTCATCCAGTTTAGACCAAAAGGTTGCACTGAGGTAGCTGGATGACTAAGCTAAACGACAGCAGTGGGCGGCACAAACATGTGGCACTGAAACTTCCAACATGGCACATCTAGGAAGCACATGCAAAAGAAGGTCCATTAAGGTAAGCTAAAATGAGTATAAATAGATACAATATACTTCCCTTAATACTTCACACATTCATTTATGGATAAATCTCAAATTAGTTCCATATGAAAAAAAAGAAGATAATATAGATAGCATATAGTGTAGTATATTTGTATAGGGAATTTTAATATAACAACAATTAGAATATTCAGCATATGAAACATGTATAACAAATAAGTATTCCTTCATGAAAACAACCCATGCAGTGGGTAATGGTTAAGGTAGAGGATTACCTGCTGGCTGCGTGATATGGGCCTTAAGATGTGCGTGTAGGATGACTGGCTCCAGAACCTGTAGGGAAGTATATTTCTATCTATTTATACTCATTTTAGCGCACCCTATTGGACCTTCTTTTGCATGTTCTAAATACACTTTGGTAAAAGGGAATACCACTGGTCTAAAGGGGGTAGCTGCTATCACAGATTTGAGTTGGTGTCATGGTTGCTCTTTAGATTCATTTGCTATCACATCTAGGAAGCAGAAGGGCACTGCAGTGGCAGACAGGCTGGCAGTTTAATAAACTATACAAATATTTGTCATCTACAAAAGTAGACAGCAATGCTCCAAACAGCACATAACGCAAAGAAAAGAGGTGCAAGATGGAATTGTCCTTGGGCCCTCCCACCCACTAGGAATAGTAATTAAACACTGCTGGTCTTAATTTCACCAACAGTGTCACACAATACATGTATGAATAGGAAATAAAATATATTACTGTGGTACCACCTTTACCCACAGCGTCACACAATACGCGTGTGCATCAGACATAGTAATCAAACACTGAGGTTTTCCTTCACCAACATTGTCGCGCAATATGTATATGAATAGGAAATAAAATATATTACTGTGTTACTACCTTCACCCACAGCATCACACAATATTTATCTAAGTACGAAATAAAATATACTACACTGCAGTTGACCTTTACAGTGTCACACAATACGTGTATGAGAAGGAAATAAAATATATTACTGTGGTACCACCTTTACCCACAGCATCACACAATACGTGTGTGCATCACAAATAGTGATCAAACACTACGGTTGACCTTCACCAAAAGTGTCGCACAATACATGTATGAGTAAGAAATAATAATATACTGCAGTCTGACCAGCAGTGTCATAGTACGTACTAAAATTAAATAAAAATTCTATAGTACACTAGGGTACAGCACAAACAAAATTATTTTTGTTTATAATTATATTTTTAAGCTTTTTGTTTTTAGCTTTTATTTTTTTAATTTTACACTGGGGCTGAGTCACTGGATGGATGCCTTTCAGATACCGTAGACAGAGCACCCCTTTCAGATACAGTAGACAGAGCACCCCACCTGGACGGATACAGCAGAGTTCCCCTTTCAGATACAGCAGACAGAACACCCCTTTTAGATACAGCAAACAGAGCACCCGCCCCACGCCAGACAACACAGTACTGAGATGGACACGTCCATCCAGTACACTCTCCACAGCCCCAAGTCCCAAGCAAGACTCGGATCCGGACTCGGATTGCAAAATTTGGGTGGGTCTGGTTTACGGAGAACCAGACTTGCTTATCTCTAGTTTGTATTTTACACAAGTTTTGAGCTAAACAAATGCCTAACTATTATAACAGATGCCCATGGAATGTAATGGGAGATGACTTGTTGTATGTTGCTTATCATTGTGTGTAATGTTTCTTGATGCTTGACTCATATGCCTATGTCTTGCAAAATTGTAAGCAGTGTTTTTGTTTCAATAGAAAAAAGTGTTAAAAAAGGATATGCACTGTTAATCAAAGCAACCACTTCAGCAACACGGCTCCTACAAAACCTGCACCAAAATCAAGTGGCTAACAGTGTTGTTAATCACTGTCACACTATTATCTAATCCCCACTGAAATCCACCATTACGGAATACTCTGTAGTTAATTGTTGTAATTGGAGTCAATGTTATTCCTCATATCAATTGTTGTTCACTTTTATGGACATCAGTTTTTCCAAAACGGAGTGATAGTCCCAAGTTCAAAGATCCACCTGGATTCACGTTGTTTAAGTTTCAATTCCCTATCGCCACCACGAATAGAAGAGGGAATATGGTCAATCAGCATGCATTTGAGACTGGATATGGAATGTTTGAGTCGTAGCCAGTGTTTTGCTACTGGCTTGTCTGTTTTGTTAGTTTCGAGTGCCTTGCGGATGGAATAGCGGTGGTTGGCCATCCGTTCACGAAAACAGCGAGTCGTCAACCCAACACAGTAAAGTCCGCATGGACATATAATGATGTAAATCACATGGTTGGACATGCAGGATAACTTGTGCTTGCTGGGAATCCTTTTTCCACTGTGTGGATGTGAAAAAGAAGAACCACTGGTCATTGACCTGCAAGTAGTGCAATCGTGGCAGCGGAAACAACCAGTTTTTCTCATCGTTAACCAAGTAGTATTGTTTTTTTGAGGTTGTAGAGATGGTCGCATCATCAGCTGCCGTAGATTTGGTCCTCTACGATATGAGTGCATAGGAGGTCTTTGGCTTAAACCTTCCAATTTAGCATCAGTTGCAACTATAGGCCAGTATTTTTCGATGGCCTTTTCTGCAATTCTTGCATTGGTGTCAAAGGTTGAGGTAAAGATTGGTCTGCTTGTGTCAAAGGTGGGTGATGACTTCTTAATACTGTCGTTAAATTTGGTTTTTGCTTTTTTGAGGCATCGGGAAACAACTACTGGTGAGTACCCTCTATCCAGAAATCTTTCAGACACTTCTGTCAATTGGTGCTCCGCAATCTCAGGAGAAGAATTATTGCACAGCACACATAGAAATTGAGAGATTGGCATGCTTTCTTTTAAGTTCTCGGGGTGGTGGCTGGTCGCAAACAATAGTGTGTTATGATCAGTCTGTTTGCGAAACAGGGTGGATCCTGGATGGTTTTGCTGTCTGAAAATAGTTACATCCAGAAAATTCATTGAGTCATGGTCTACTTGATGTATAAAACGAATGGGACTATCAATGGAGTTAAGGCAGAGGTTCCCAAACTGTGTGCTGTGTCTCCCTGGGGTGCCTCGGGACACTTACAGGGGTGCCCTGGGTTGGTGGTCCAGGACCAATTCAAATTATTCATGGTCAATATAATAGGCAAAACCAGTGCTGGTGGCTGCCAGTCATAAAATATGTGACAAACAGAAGCAAATCTTGTCCCTCACCATACAACTGACCCTAAGGATGACATATAAACGCGATCTACTTAATGTAATATTTCTTTCTAAATTTCTCAATAAGAAATTTTTGGCCTAGGGGTGCCGTGAAAAAAATACTAATATTCTAGGGCGCCGTGATTCAAAAAGTTTGGAAACCACTGAGTTAAGGTATTGGACCATGTCACAGAACTCACCAGCGGTCCCCTTCCACAAAATAAATATATCATCGATATAACGCCCAAAATAGGCAAGTTTATCACCAAATCTAGGGATGATATGTGTGTTTTCATATTCGTACATGAATAGATTCGCATATGACGGCACCAGGTTGGAGCCCATGGCGGTCCCCGTGTTCTGTATAAAAAACTCATTACCATAGCAGAAATGGTTCTTGCTGAGAACCAGCTCGGCCAGAGCCAACAGGAACTCAACAGGGGGGCCGACATGTGCACCACAACCCAGCGCCGTCCGAAGCGAATTCAAACCAGCAGAGTGTGGAATCACTGTATACAGTGAATTTACATCTCGTGTGGGGCCCACAGAATATCAGCAGTGATATCACCCATTTGGGAGATTTTTTGTAAGAAGTCTCCGGTGTCTCTAATATAGCTTGACATACCAGTAACAAGGGGTTGCAAAAAACTGTCGACAAACTTAGCAATCGGTTGCAAAATGGAGTCCCTTGCTGAGATAATTGGACGACCCGGGGGAGCATCTAACGATTTGTGAATTTTCGGGAGTGTATAGAGAGTTGGACACACAGGGTGATCGACCGAAAGGTAGGCAGCAATTTTGTCATCGATCCACCCATTTTGAAGTCCCATAGTGATAGTGCCATCTACCACTTTTTTAATGTCGGGCATGGGGTTAGAGCTAACTTTATGGTATGTCAAGCCATCTGACAATTGGCGACGTATCTCATTGTCATACATGACCCAATCTTGTATAACTATCACCCCGCCTTTATCCACTGAACGGATCACGATTCGATCATTTTTCATCAGGGACTGTAATGCTGTCCTTTGTGGCTTATTCAAATTGTCATATGGTCTGTCCACCCTGTGTGTCCTCATCTCATGCTCCGTCAATCTAAGAAAAGATTTGATACTTGAATTTTGTGAGATGGGGTCAAAGGTGCTAGGTCTGGAAAAAAACTCTATCCTGTAAGGGATCTGTCGGCTGAGTCGCAAAGTATTCTCTGAGTCTTAACTTCCTACCAAATTTAAAGTGGTCAACTGACCACTGAAAAGAATCATGCTTTACTGTTGGAACAAAAGAAAGACCCAGAGATAAGACCTCCATCTCAGTATCAGATAGAGAATGTGAAGACAGATTGAACACAGTCGTTAGGTCTTTGAAGCTCCTCCCTTTCGTGTGTTTCCTCCCGCCCCTCCTTGTTGGGTGTTTGTGGGACGTTTTTCTGGGGGGTCTGTGGTTTTGCGAGTAGCACGTCCTAAAAAATTCCCACGTGGTGGTCTAGAGTCGGTAAACTCACTATCTGAATTGGATTGAGATGAACTATCGTACTGTCTCTGCGGTCTAGACCGGAAATTATGGAATCTGCGCGTGGGATTTCTAGAATCCCCTTTTAGCCACCTATAAACCTGGTGATTGGAATAGTCAGAGTTCACAATATCAAGTTTTTTCAGTTTAAACGCAACTAGGTCATGTTGGTAGGACAGTACTTGGTCTTTAAGTTTCTCAATCCAATTTTCTGATTTTTCGCGTGTCAGTGTGCTCAGATGTAAAGAATTAAAATCTGTCAATTCTTGTCTGACTTTGGTCAATTCTACCCCAACCTCCTCGATCACTAACAGTATTAAGTCAAGTGAGCATTTATTTAATACTCCACACCATCGGGTGCAAAACGTCAAACTGTGACGTCCGATGGTGGGAGTATTATTGACCCTAAAGCCACGTGGAATTCTCTTATTTCTGTAATAGTCTGAAAGGAACTGCCCGTGGAGGGTAAGATCAACTTCCCTTTTCCTTAACCGTAACAATTTATGGTAAAGGTCAATGGGTGTATCGTCAGGCAATTTCTGAAATTCACGATGATCGAATAGGACTTTGTCGGCATCGTCATCTGTTAGAGAGATGAAATTATTCTGTGCTAAATTAAGTGTTGCTTCATCAAGAACATTTCCTGCTCCCAAAGACATTACCACTGATCCACTTAATAGCATGTAATATATCACAAATAGAGTGGAGTACGTAGTGAATTCTGTGACCCGGTCCACATACCACCAAACAGCAAAGCCAAACACAATCAACTATATAAAAAATAGAAAGAATCTATATTTTCTCATAAATTTAAAAACATGTTGTTCACATGAACAGGCTGGAAACGTACTCATGGATATCAACTGTAACCCATAAGTCAAACAAACGTAATCATATATGTTAAAGAATTCACTTGTATTGCAGGTGCTGGATAACGGCAATCGCTGGAAGTCCAAAAAAACTGCCAATTATATAGAAGAGAATATCCGCACTATTCTGACCATCAGAATCCACATGAGATGGTGCTCCACTCCACGGAACAGTTAATTCCAATAAACAGTCATTTGTAAAGGAGGGCACTCACCAGTTTTTTGTAAAATAGTAGCTGTAGTTTTTAATATCAAATCATCAAGTCGACGTTTCGATCACATCCCAGTGATCTTTGTCAAGACACCAAACAATGTTCGAAGCAACAGGACACCACAAGTAGCATGTCCAACCAATTCACATACAGAGCTATTTAGACCCCTGCTAATTGAGCACACCCACCATCACTCATGCTATAGAACAAACTACAAATCTGTAATATAACATGTCTGAAAATGAGAGACACTGACCAGATAAGTATTAGCATCTGTCAGGGAACCCATAGGGGCAAAAACCGCCAGCCATATAGTCCTAAAAGTATTAAAAATAAGCTAAATTGAAAACCAGGAAATGCTTGTGCGTTCCACACAGCCATGGAACGCACGCGCTGGGCGGAAGTGACACACAAAGGCGGAAGTGACGTCCCGTTGCTATAGGGACCATACAGAGCCCGGAAATAGCGGAAGGCACACTATACGCCCTGTCCATCAACGGCGGTCACACCCCTGGGTGTGAAACACAGCACAGGAGTTGCCATAGAGACAACACTACAACTGTGCAAGCGCAGACCATATATTAAAGAATAACGGACAAATGCTGTCAATCGCAAACCCAATATAGACTATTAGACAGAGTGTCAGGGAGGTGCCTGGTGGCTCAAAAAAGGGGGAAAATAAAAAACAAAACAAAAAAAAAATGCATATCAATAAGATGTTATAAACTACATACAGTAGTATGGAAACATAGCTTCCAATATTAAAACCATAACTTTTAAAACTACAATGAAGAATAAAAAAGTGACTGTAGACTTTTATCAATGACTATGTATGGAGCACATCATAGTTATCCAGAGAAAAAACTCTAACAAGAACCTTTAATTATTAAATCCAGATGAACGGAATGACAGACAGGTAATTGTTGGTAAAGGGCAAAGTCCAATTAGTTTGTCTGTCTCATAAATAGCCCCTGTTAATGCCAAAAAAATAGAACTTGTTAGTGGTCTCCCCATATAGCTGTGTTTTTACATAAGATTAAGCAAACAAAGTTTAGCAATGTTGCTACTCATTACAGTTTGTGTACACACACTTTCATGGGTTAATCAGCTTGAGGGTCAATCATAAAAGAGTGCATCAAATGAAGCATGTTTTTTACCAATCAGTAGGGGCAGTGGCGTAAGTTTGTCCCAGTCACCCGGAGGCAACATAAAAGTTGGTGCCCCCCCCATATATATATATATATATATATATATATATATATATATAATTATTTATATACAATTCATTGTCTTTTATTTTAAATCACACAATTCTTAATAGTCATACCCAGGATAGAAGCCATGACCTGACAGCAGACACTTTACTAAAAGAGCTATTTGCTCCTGCATAGGAAACATGAGAATTCTAAGTTACGTGTAATTGTCAGAGAAGTAACTTCATATAGTTAGAATTCTCATGTTTCCTATACAGGAGCAGATAGCTTCATCAGTAAGGTTTCTGCTTCCAGTGTACTAGGTCGTGGGTTCTAATCCTGGGTATGACATTTGTAAAATGTATATCTATAATAAAGAGGGTGTGACTTGTAAGGTGCAGGGACCAGTGAGGAAGTCGGCCACTAAAGAGATAGCGGCAGCTATTAATTAACTTAATTGAATGGTGTCACGGAATCGGAGGAGAGGCGCCCCCCTTCAGAGCAGGAGCCCGGAGGCAGATGCCTCCTTTGCCTCCCAGAGTTACGCCTCTGAGTAGGGGCCACATGTTCCATTGCAAGTACGAGGCAAGCTAGCATTGTTGAGGGGAGATCTTAAGATTCACTGTGATAGTGTAATCTTGTGTGAAAACCATTGGTTAGCAGATGCTGGCAAAACGGGACCGTTCCATTAGCCCAATGGGTTAAAAACACATGGTTAGTGAGAAGGAGTCATTGCCCATTCCATCATGGGACAAAACAAATTGTGACTCTCAATAGGGGTGTGCATTGTTGGCTACAAATTATATGAACTGTGTGCTATGTTTATCATGTTCACTTATGTAATACTTATATAAAGACACCTATAAATGTCTTTAGGTCTGAGTTGCAAATTAAAAAAATATATAAATCTCATTTTTTATAAGTTACCAATGCAACTACTGTATACAGCAATTTAAGTACTATAATCCTATAACTAGGATCACTATCATTAGAGTTATATATTCAAATAATCCTTCAAAATACCTAAATTATCACCCCTTTGTTCCCTGATAGGAACACTATTTACACTTACTGTATGTCCAAATGAGCACTATTATGTTCATATTATTCATGCATTCATCAATAGCAATAAAAAAGCACATATAGTATATCTTGATTTGTCCCAAAAAACTGTACATCTTGACTGGGTCTGATTCCTCCTGAAAACTGATGATCTAAAATCAAAATCTAGCACAGTACAATGCCTCTTAATAAGCCCTTCAGAAAGATGAATACTTTTTTGTTCACAGCTCTCAGGATCACATTCTTTTTCCGTTATTTAAAAACAGTAAGCATGCGGTTGTCCATAGAATGTTTCCATCCCATGTTGCTGGAAGCAATAGCAGGATCATTTCTTGTAAAGTAAAATACATACACAGTATATGTATATTTTTTGAATCAATTTCCATAAATCAATATTTATAATTTGGGACTTACAGTATATATTGCATTTTATTTGCACTTGCAATATAATATTACTAGTACTCTTTAAAAAAGCAGATTAGCTTTAAATTAGTATCACATTTTCTTATATAATTTTCAGATTTCTTTGTCCAGTTAATGCAAATTCAAGGGTTTAAGAAACCCTAGTTGGACTATGGGGGTAATTCAGACCTGATCGCTTGCTAGCTGGTTTTTGCAGTCCTGCGTTTGCATAGTTGCAGCCCATAGGGGAGTGTATATTAGCTGTGCAAGTGTGCATGTGCAGCCGAGCAGTACAAAAAGTATTGAGTAGCCCAGGACTTGCTCAGCCCTTGCGATCACTTCAGCCTGTCCGGAATTGATGTCAGACACCCGCCCTGCAAACGCTTGGACATGCCTGTGTTTTTCCAACCACTACCTGAAAACAGTCAGTTGCCAACCACAAATGCCTTCTTCCTGTCAATCTCCTTGCGTTCGGCTGTGCAACAATCTGCTTTGTACCCATGTGACGTGCCTACGCATGCGCAGTTCTGACCTGATCGCAGCGCTGCAAAAAATGCTAGCGAGCAATCAGGTCTGAATTACCCCCAATAATATATAGTTAAAGGTATTCCTAGTAACCCATTTAAAAAACAAAAAGTCAAAACATATTTAAAAATCTCTTTTGCTATTGGCAATTTGCAAAAAACTATTTATCAATTATAAATGAATACCAGCCAATATTTGGAATGATCTACAGTATTGTTTTCTTTTACATTATTTTTAAGACAGATACTGTAAGATAAAGATATGTGTCTTAAAATTGAACCCAGATCCTCAAATTTAGAATGCACATTTAAAAAAAAATATTGTAAATAACATACATATTCATGTAACTAATAATCAGAGAAATAAACTCAACTTATGCTTTAACCAATATCTCATTCTAAAACCCAGTCTGATTACACATAATGTCCCTTGTACTGTACTGTAGCAAACTTTTAGCTGATCACAAATTTCTGTCTCTACAGTATATGTTTGCTATTATTTGCTATTTTTATCTACCTCCCCTTTAGAATGCAAGCTCTCACGAGTAAGGTCCTCAATCCTCATGTGCTTATTCTTTGCTTACTTAAACCGTCCTCAATGGCACCAAATCCAGTGATTTTCTGCCACCCTGATAATTATGTCAGTGCTGCAATTTGGAAGCTGCTCAATCATACCTGGAGGTAATTATATATCAGGTGCTGGAAGGGGGAGGGGTCACAGACAAACAACAGACAAAGAGGAAGGGGGGTGCAAATCCCCACCCCCAAATTCCCTTCCGCACACTGAAAATTACCTGTAACCATCCCTGAATCTATCTGGTAATAAAATTCAGAGAATTTGTCACAAATGTTTGCAAACACATGTTTAGCTGCTGGCCACTTCACGGCTTCTCTGATACAGCAGTCCTAACTACTTGATAGCAGTGCCCACATAGGGCCATGTAATTTGTCACAGTACGCCTCATGATAAAGGCTATTACTAAAACACTTCCAGACAGAGAGCTAACTTACCCGGGAGCCACCCCCAGGATCTCCCATTGGCACTACAAGGAACAGCATGCCTTCCAAATGCTGCTCCCATTCAATGTCTCATGCACACAAGCATGTTGCAGAAATGTTATGCTTTAACCGCCACAATGACTACTATACATTGAATTTATTTTACCAAAGCTGTTTGCAGCTAAGGCACAATATAGATGTGGCCATGACAGATACAGTATATATTTATATATATATATATATATATATATATATTTGTATATACATGTTTGCATACATATCAATAACCTATCAGACATTCACTTGTTTAAATACATAATTGAATTTTTAATGTTCAATGTAGGTACTCTTTAAACATTGGTGACTAGTTACACATTGCATGTCAATATATACAGTTTAAATTTTACATTTTTACCTACAGTATCTGACAATGAGATCAACAGACACAGTTAAGCTATAAGTCTTCATATTAAAATAAGGCCCATAATTCAGTTAAATTAGAAAATTAGTCATTGTATGCCTGTGTGAGCAGGTAATTTCAGGAATGACTGAATAAGCCTGTACTTAAAGTCTATTTACTGAAATTTTTTTTTTTAGATTTAGCTTTTTATGTTATTGGCAATGAACAGACACCCACACCAGCATTTTTCAGCTGTACATATTAAAAACATATTTTCAGGTGACTGTATATAGTGAACATTCTTTATTATTCATGAAACTGACTATGAAAGACACAACTAGAGATGAGCTGTTCAGTCTTTACAAAAAACAAATACACACAAACTTAGGAGATCTGAGTGTTTCCGAGTTCCAGCTCAAGTCTTCCCGCCAGACTCAGATCCCAGAATGAGGAAAAACGCTTTTGTCAGGATGCACGATCAGTGCCGTTGCCATGGTTGCTTACCGCTCTGTCCTCGGGTCCGGCGGGTCCGTTGCCGGGTTACCACAGTGGTATGGCACCAGCGTCCAACTTAGCTGCTGTGTACTGTGCAGGTCTCCCAGGTCACATGTGTCTGGTGGAGTGTTTGGCACATGTGCTTCCTCCATGGGCGCAGCCATGATGCCTTCTGATCACATGAGTCAGTATGCAGTTTTCCTTCAGCCACTTCTCTTCCTGATTCCCTGTCCTATAAAGCAAGCTAACTCCTGGGGCTTGGGCCTGAACAACACACTAATGCGGTGTGTAGCAGGATCAAGTCTCTCTTATTCCAGGTTTAGGTCCTTACAGTTTCCACTGTGTGCAAAACTGGTCCCATCCGATGACTCCTGTTTTCTGAGTACATTTCTGTGCCTCATGCCTCCTGCCAACTATACTGGTTCCTTCTGGTATCTCCAATCTCCTGAGTGCGTTCAATTGTCTCATGCTTCACATTGTTGCCAGTAAAACTGGTCCAGCCTGGTGCCTCATATTGTAGCCAATAATACCGGTCAGCCCGGTGCCTCATATTGTTGCCAAAATACCAGTCCAGCCAGGTGCCTCATATTGTTGGAAGTAATACTGGTACATTTGTCTCATGCCTCACATTGTTGCTAGAAATATGGGTACATGTGCCTCATGCCTCAAATTATTGCCTGAAATACTGGTCCAATCCCAGTGCCTTACATTGTTGCCAGTAATACTGGTCCAGCCCGGTGCCTCACATTGTTGCCAGAAATACCGGTTCAGCTTGATGCCTCACAGTGTGACTAGTAATACCGGTTCAGCCCGGTGCCTCATCTTGTTGCGAGCAATACCGGTTCAGCCCATTGTCTCTTCTGTGTTTCTTTTCAGGTCCAATTGTATCCTGCCAGTGCTACTAATGAGATTCCTTGCGGTTCCAGTCCTCAATCCGCAGATTGCCTATAAGTGTCGTATGTTCCTGCGGATCTCCAGCTGTCGCAGACAGTTAACACTTCATTTTCCAAGTCAGATCTTCCTTACTACCTATCCATATGATTTACAGGTCATAAATAAAGCGTAAGTACGCCACCAGGGCTTCAGACAATCATGGTCATAAATACCAAATTCTCCATGGATTGGCATCCATGGAGAATTTGGTATTTATGACCATGATTGTCTGAAGCCCTGGCGGCGTAATTAGGCATTAGCGTAAGAAGGAGCTACCGCTGACCGATTGCACAACCAGAATAGAGGAATACTATCTGTGCAGCTCCTTTTGCTTGTAGAAAAAAAGGGGGAAGGGACAAAGGAAAAATTATGGATTTAAAGGTACAACCGTTAGATAAACTAGTACCCTGACTAGTGAATTTTAAACAAAAATGGAGAAAATCTTGGCGCACCAGTGTTCCGGGGGCTTAAAGCAGAAGGGAAGAATTGAAGGAAAGTAGAAGAAAAAGATGGTCTGACTGATTATGTCTAAGTAGATTTATTTTCAATAAATTGTATAAACTAATAAAATAAAACTAATCATGGATTAGTTGATAGAAGAGAAGGAGCAACCCAGTAGTATTAGTGCTCAGACTCCTGCCAGTCATGTTACTACTTCAACATCTACTAAAGGTGTTCAAGAGGAAAGAATGTGTAGCTGTAGACCTTATATTTAAATAGTTCAATCATAAAGAAAGCATCAAATTTAACTATGATGAAGGGAAAACTTACTACTGAAAAATGAAAAATTGTCAATATGCCATACACCACAGCAGTGGCAAGGAAAGGCTTAGACTAGTGGTTCCAGAGGCATAACTACCATGGGTGCAGTGGGTGCAGCTGCTATGGGGCTCCGGATGCTTCCAGGGAATGCTGCTCCTCCTGCACCAAGTCATGGGCTGCCTCCGAGGCCTGCCGCTCCCCCTTCAACCCCGACCACAGGATGAACATCTGCCACTTATAACACCCCCTCCCCTTCCCCGCAGCCACATGTAAGATGTGGCCAAGGGTGGGGTGTGGCCTACCTGGCAGGTAATGAGCACCATCAGCAGTGCTGCGATGTGCGGTAATTTAGGGGGTGGGGCTTAATGTAGTGAAGTGCCTGCCCCCATCACAGACCTCTACGAGTCTGTTGTAGCAGGTAATGTATCGTTTGCTTGCTTCCCCATCTCTCTCTACCCCCGCTTTCTCCCTGACACTCTCTCTTGATACTCTCTCTTACTCTAACACTGTCTCTTCCTTACCCCCTTCTTGACATTCTCCCTGACAATATCTCTCTCTCACACTATATCTTCCTCTCTATGCCCTTACACTGTCTCTCTCCCTCCCTCTCTCTCCATGACACTGTCTCTCTCTCCATCTCTCTCACACAATCTCTCTTTCTCTCTCTGGCAGTGTCTCTCCATCTCTCATGCCCTTATGCTGTCTCTCTCCCTGGCACTGTCTCTCTCTCTCCCTTTTTCCCTGACTCTATTTCTCTCTCCCTCTCTCCCCAACAATCTCTCCTTAGTACTGTCTATCTCTCTCTCTCTCTGACTCTATCATGCTCTCTCTCCCTAACACGGTCTATCACAGGCACTCTCTCTCCCTCTCTCCCACTGACACTGTCTGTCTACCCATCTCTCTCTCCCTGACACTGTCTCCCTCTTCCTCCCTGACACTGTCTATTTCTCTCCCTGGCACTGTCTCTCTCTCTCCTCCCTCTCTTCCTCCATGATATTGTCTCTCTGCCTGGCACTGTCTCTCTCTTCCTCTCTGCCTGGCACTGTCTCTATCTCCCTCTCTGATGTGGAGTGTCTCTCTCTCCCTCTCTCCTTGACACCCTCTCTCTCTCCCTGTTTGGCTCTTCCTGACACTCACTCTCTTGCTCCCCTTCTCTTTCACCCTCCCTCCCTCCCTAAGACTCTCTCTCTCCATCTGACACCCTCTCTTTCTTTCCCTGATGCCCTCTCTCTTTTCCCCTCTCACCCCTTTTTCTCTCTGTCTCTCCCTGACTCATCTTTCTCCCTCTCTTTCTTTCTCCTCTCTCTCCCCCTGACACCCTCATCACCTCTCTCTCACTCCCCTCACTCTCTCGCTACTGCTCCCTTAACCACTTAACTGACAAATTTTGTGCATAACATTGTTTTTTTAATGATTATTTGACATAGTTTAAAAAGTGTTTTTTTATATTATATTATGCACATATGCAGAATGGATCTCTTCATCACAAACTGGGGAACACAGTGGGGCGGCATGGTACCACTCTGAGTGAGGACAGCATTGAGGACAGCAGCAGATTACAGCTACTACTGTGGACAAAGAATCAGAACAGTCCTGTATGCTGTCCATATGAAATTTGGATTGTCTTGCACTGAATGCTATATCGAGTTAAATACTGAGACTTTTAATTGATTTATAGGGACTCCATCCCAACTTCTACTTCTCTTCAGTCAGAGAGTTTTTGTTCTTACATATAAAAAAACACCCCTGAGGAAGTCTGTTTAGACGAAACGCGTTGGGTGATAAACATTGTGGGCGGACTGGCTGTCATATGAGCTCCTCCCCGGCTGGGGTGGACAGCAAGTCCATTTAAGATCATACCCCACGATTGTTAAGATCGATGTAAGAGGTTTTCTATTTTAGAAAAACATTTTTAATACATTTTATTGGAAGCTATGGATTAACGAGTGTTATCGCTGTCTGGGTGAATCTGGTGAGAGGGTCTTTTTCAGAATCACCACTCCGTGGTCAAATTCGTTATAGGAGTATCCTTGAAGGAACCACAAAGAGACTGTTTACACAATAGAGCACTCTCCGTACAACCATCTCTTTTTTGCTGATATATATATATATATATAAAGACTTATTGGAGAACTGTGGGCTATAGGGAAAGGATGGGGAGTCATAGGTAATCTGTATATTTCTGTGTTCCACCGATATTGTTACTGCATTAACATTGTGTTCTTTTATGGTACTGTATGTGCTAAATTATGGTCACAATACCTAAATATGCAAGAATAAGTATGCTAAGTTACTATATTCTTAACTTTTTTTGAATGAGAGTAAATATTATTTATTGAAGTGGATCTGTATGTATTGTTCATTACTTACCTGTATAACGGAAGGAGTTCGAAGAAATCCGTAGGGTAGAGGTATTCAGACTTATACATCTGTAAAACAATAAACAAAATTGTTATAGGGTTATCCCAAGCTCACCCCTGTTTCTACAAATATTAAGCTAGAATAAACAGCTTGGTTGGAATTTCCCCTCCATTAGCCCAAGGGAGGGTTACAGTAGGAGGAACTCTGAGATTAAAAGAAGAGAACCAAAGGGTCTAGCATTCAGTATAAAGGGACAATTAGCTGTTGTACTGGGTTTAAAGGGGATCTGGTATATAAAAAAGGGGCTGTGGACAGATATAAAAGGGAAATAAGGGTCTTTGGGTAGATGTTAATAAGCATGGGGAGTTCCTGGCATGTAAATGGTCATGAGGTTTTTTTTTGTCATGTACAGGGTCATTTGAGGACTCTAAGGAAAATAACGGTCCATAATGGTGCTTTGAGCTTGGTTATATGGGCACAAGGAAGCTCTGAGGCATACAAAAAGAAGTTGAATATATTCTGGCTTGGCGTATAAATGGCATGAGGGGGCACTTTATTAGAACAGTAAGAAAATGGCTTTAAATGTGATAAATAAAATGCTGTAATTTTGGTCACTTCCCTGGCAACGCTTCTTGGTCATACCTTCTGGTCAAATTTATATGAATGCAATGCTCAGTGTGTGATGTACTGTATATGTACATACATAGATATGTAATCATTATGAGGGCTGTAACTAAGGGTGTGTGAGCGGAGTTGCTACATAGAGCACAGGGTGCTGTTGGCAGCACCATTGCTGCCCCTTGATCCCTGTAGCTCTGGTCATTATATTAACATTCAGAAAGTCAATACCATGATGTTGCCATTGTCTGAATGTCAACATTAAAGACGTCAGAGCGTGGTAATCATCAGAATATCAACATTGTGAATGTGAACAGCAGTAAAGTAAATACAGGATTTTAGGGTTAGGGTTACATTAGGGTTAGAGTTAGGCTGCAATTAGAATTATTCTTATGGCCCCGATACACTTGTGCGATGCCCCACGACACGACATCGCGGGGAATCGCACCGGCAGTTCAGGTGCAATGAAATTGCGCCTCAACTGCCAAAGTGATTACCATGCGATCATGCGATAGATTGCATGGTAATCACGTGATGGTGCATAACCGCTGAGTGGAAGCGGCCTCTGGCCTCTCCCGGTGGGTGCCCATCACACATCGCAGTGCGATATATTGCATGTGTTAAAAAAAAAACACATGCGATTGCACTGTGATGCAAGAAATATTATGTGCAGTACATACTATCATGAGACGCGACATTCGAGCGGCGTGCCCACGCATCGCATCTCATGGTACCTTAAATGTGCATACAATCCTTTGATTTCTCTCTCAGATGCGGTCGAAATCAAAGGATAGCACCTAATATCTCACAAGTGTATGGGCACCATTAGAGTTAGGTTTAGCTTAAAATACCATTGGCGGCATTCTGTCGAAATTTACAATGTTGGTAATCTGGCAATGTCACCATTGTCAATTTCAACATTGTGAATGTCAACATACTGTACTGAACATGTTGAGACATGCAGGCAAAATCTTTTTTTGTCTACATTCTGAATGTTGACACAATATTCTACACCCCATACTTGTATATTACCTTTAGTTACTATTTGTTGATATGCTGTTGACCTAAATTAATTTATGGGTACTACTGTCTAGATGTCATTGTAATCCCTATAAGAATTGGTATACCTGGTATATAACATTAAGTTATACAGTAAGTACTGTATATATCAGAGGTTTGACCTGATTAAATATGTAAATATGGATGGTCATTTTTGTTTCCTTTATTGTATACAGTACTGCATGAAATGTATTGGCTGATATACTGTATATTTATGCAAATTATTATTACATAATTGAATCAATGATCAGAATAAAATATATAATTCATAATCACAGTAGGTGGTTCAACTATACATCTCAGCACATGTCCTGTAGTATCTAATTAATATGTAATTATTAGTGATATTAAACCAGTTATTTATCTAAATTGTATTGTTTATTTTAGGTTTTTTATAATTCACCACCAATTGCAGATGTGCGCAGACCGCTGTGGTTTTGGTTTTGACAAAACTGCCCTTTGAGTTTTATTTTTGGTTTTGGTTTTCGCAAAACCACCCTTGTGTTTTGGGTTTTGGATCTGGATTTTTTTTTTTTATGCAAAAATCAGCTAAAATAATATAATTTAGGCCTGCTTTTTTTCCTACAGTTTTATTGACCTGAGTTACATTCACTTCCAGTCAATTATGACCACCTCACAGCTCACAATATTGTTCACCAATACTAGCCAAAGGCTGGCTGGCTAAACAAAACAACAGAGCAGCAACACAAACACATCCTTCTTGCCTCCCTTGAAATTCTCCTCTCCGGGAGAAGCCCAGAGAGGAGACGCTGCAGGAGACTTCAGGGGGCGAAGCCGGATTGTGACATCATCAAGCCCTGCCCCACATACAGAAAACCATATGGAAAACAATTGATTCGTGGGTCCGCGGGAAGGGGGCGGGGCTAAAATGACGTGATTCATGTCATTTTAACCCCTTCCACACTCCACGGACCCGCGAACATGGGAGAGTATCTATCCATCCTGCCCGCATCCAACCCCCCCCCCCCCGAGGGTGCGGGGGGCTACCCAAAAAAACAGGAGCCTCCCACAGCTTCCAGGAGAGTAGGCAGGTATGAAACACATGATAGTTATTTCTGTGTTGCAAATTAGTAATGTATTAGAGCAATAACTAATAAATATATGTAAAAAAAGACTGTCCCCAATGCCCCCTAAAAATACAGGTCATAATGAAAATAAAAATGGTACTACATGGAATTGTCCTTGGGCTACCCGGGTAGAATTTTTCTAAAGTCCAGTTCTAAAGAGGTGTGTCTATCAAGCTCAGGCTCTATGCGTTTGATGAAGTGTAATAAGGGTCCCCCATATATACCCCATCTAAATGAAGTACTCTATTGCACCTGTGACTTACACATAATTAAATCAAATAAACCATCCCACAAAGTAAAAGCTGATTAAAACTTTTTGTGTCCCACATAGAAATACCACCTTCATAAAAAAGAAACTCTTATTTTTTTATGTTAAAATATAAACAAAAGGAAAGTATTTACTTCCGCCCTTCTGGTCGGTCACATGACCCATTCCGGTCACATGACTGAAATCAACATACAAGTAGAGTCCACTCTCATTGGATCTCCTCTGACCACGTGACTCTGCCAGTCACATGGTTAAGGGAGACTATGACGTGGAAACCTTAGAAGACCTCAATTGGTCAGCGGTAACACCCACTGAGATTGGTTGCTGCCTGGTCATGTGGCAGCAATCATGCCAGGAAATGCTTGTGTCTGAAAGCTTGTCCCAACCTAGTGGTTACCATGGTTACTTGTTCACCATATGTGACCATAGGCACACAGCATTCCTTGTTAACTAAAATTGTCCTCCCATAGGTATAAAGTATTTACATTAATATAGATCTACAAAGTAGAGAAACAGATCCTAAATATTATTTCATATACACTTATGAATCATATTCAATAGACAGATGACTCAAATAAAAATGTATTTAGTTTTTTTACACATTCAGTATAAACATCTGGTGCCTATGGCCTTATATGTTCAGCAAGTAACCATTTAGTCTTTCCAAGTACACACTGTAGGGTGGGCAGCTTAAGTGAAGCCAAGCTTCTTTTGTTGTGGAACTCCATATTGCCTTTTTTTAACCCAGTATTCAAAGGTACTGTCTGGCATGCTAATTTTAACATTGTCATTAGAATAATCCTCCACCATTCTAATGCCTGTACCTGAAAAATACACACAATTTTATTTTTTATTTTTTTACACGCTCACAGCACTTCCAGTAATTTTGGCACCTAATGAACATTATTTTACAATACAATGCCTGAACTTAAACAACAAACACATTTATTTTTCTTTTTTTCTTTACGCACTGTGACTCACAGCATTTTTAGTAATGGTGGCACCTAATGAACAACATTTTTTTACAGTTTCATTTACATTTTTTAACATGGTTCCTGCCCTGTGTCTCACAATGCTGCAACCCACAATTCACAGTGCCTTTTTGTTTTGTAATTTTTAATGACACAGTGCCCCTTTCATTTATAATAATACAGTGCTACTGCTGGCATTTGTTTTTAATACTAGACACAGTGCCCCTTTAAGTATACTAATACAGTGCTACTTTTTCTTTTACATTTTTTGAAATTTTTCTTTTTTTAAAAATAATAAATGATTTGACAGCAACACATTGCACCTCTCTGGCTTTGCCTTAAGTTCTCCTGTTCCAGTCCAACTCCTAAGAGTCCTAACTAAAGGCGCTTAGTATAATATATGCCTATGCTTCCTCTCCTCCATTTTTTGCTGCCATGTAAGTTTTTAAACAATCACAGACAGTGATGCCTATAGCTTCACACCCTAACCCTCCAGCATCCTGTATGAAATGTCACCCAAATCACAGAGGGAGGGACTTTTAAGCAATCCAAAACATGCAAGATCCAATGCTGGGAAGATGAGGTTTTGCCTCGTTTTGAAATCCAGGCATGGCAGTCTAACTAGAGTTGAGGCTCGTATGACCTCAGAAATGGCAAGTTTGGGTGCAGAGCTGGCACAAGCTACTTAGCAAAGAGATGCAAAGCAGAGAAGTGTCAGGCTGGAGGGAAATTCTCCTTGGTCTGCAACCCTGCTGCTGTCTGTTGTTGCTGCCAGCTGCGGCTGCTTCTGTCATACTGTATGACAGACAGCAGTGTCAGCAGGTTGAAGTGTCCACTTGGGCCTTAAAAAGGGGGCAGAGCTACACAACTATTGTGTGGCCACTCCCATTCTTAGTGAGGCCACACCCATTTATTTCAGCATGCGCTGTTCCTTTGTAATGTATGGGCTGGTGCAAATTTATAGTTTGCAGGGGGGGCACCGAAACCCTAGAATTGTCTCTGTTCAGGTGGGTTCAGTTTTCAGAAATAAACTAAAAATATGTAGTGGAAACTGTACAAAAAAAACAACAATTGTCAGTGGTTCACAGTAAAAATAATAACACTTTAAAAATCCATCCCATAAAAACAATACTACAATAACACAATATTCCCTTTCTAATAAGTTCACTGTCGCAGTCTCAATAAATTGTATGCAGAATGTTCCAAGATGTACTGTAGCAAGCTAAAAGTTGCATACTGTAGTTTAAAGCATTCTGCTCTTATAAAGCTGCTGTAATTAATCTGGTGTTGGTAGCAAACAAACCATCCAAGAAAAAAAATCACAAATCGGTACAGGAAGTTACCAATTGTGATAAACCGGCGCTATAGTTAATATAATATTTATTAAAAAAGATTGCTTCAGCAGCTGAGTAAAGACAACTTGCCAGGTTGCAACACTTGGAAACTAAAGGAAAAAAGAAAAATACTCTGCGCTTGAAACAATGTATCTAAAAGGTATATGTGCAGTCCGACACAGGAGAAAGATTGACTCAGTGAGGCTTGGATATATTATAAAAAAAATTTATATAGTATCTCTTAAAAAAACATTTATAACACACAATTCAACAGACAATTAATGACAATTAATACGTTCTCTCACACATACTGTAATGAATGAGAATTTGGGTAGCATGCAACATGCAATAAAAATAATTATTATAAACTCTTTCAAGTGGTGATGATAAAAGTCAAAACACTGGCGTCCCAGTGTGTTATTATATATTTGTAACTCCCGCAATGACATTTTCACAGTCTCAATTTTTATATGGATAACTGAAGAAAGGATGCAACCTGTAATCAATGCTCCCGTGCTGGTTCCTGTGTTAGTATGCAGTCAGGGTCCTTTATAAAGGTAGAATATACGTGGAGCAGAAATATATCATTCAGTCACTGTTTGAGTAACAACAGATGACTGCCGCCTTTCCCAGAGTAACATTCGTTGGTTTGAATGCAAATAGCACTGTTCATAGACGGTAAGTGTAGCTGCCGTAAGAGTGGCTCCTGGTAACAGGTGTTAGGCCCCACAGCGGGGGTCAGATGGAACTCACCCGACCAGTATTGAAGAGACGTGCGGCAATGTTGGATCCGACGTGCGCCAATGGGCTGCGGCTAAGGCTGTAACGGCTGTGCTGAGCCGTAGACTGTGTCAGTACGGCGGGTATCACCAAATGGAGAGCATAGCAAAGAGTAGGCGTCAACGCGTTTCGTCTCCTAGCAACCGGAGACTTCCTCAAGACGAATACTTCCCCTCTCCATACTCACGACTATATACCTGTCTAATGACTCTCAGACCAATCAGTTGTGACCTATTAATAATTAATAGTGTTCTAACCATTTAAACTCAAAAATAAACATACTAACAATATTATAAGTCAAATAATATATGAATAAAACAATCTTTTAATGCGCAAACCATATACACTGAGTCAATCTTATATGATATAATAAAATGTAGACATAATAATTTAATTGAGATCAATTTGGACTTAATATGTAGAAACCCTCCTGGGTATTTTCCTCACTTAGTATCTAGATACTTTGTATCTCTAACATTAATCCACGGCTTGTATTTAACTGTTTGTTATATAATCGTACAAATGCTACCTAATGATTTTATTTTAAGTAAGACAGCAGCAACAATTAGATCTAATCCAACGGGCCAAACGTGAGTTAATATAGTGAGTAGTAAACGCATATATAGGTATATATCCATAAATATTCGAAGAATATGTATAGATACATAAGAGTATATACAAGAAAAAAATATATATGAACAATATATATATATTGATTAATACTGAACCTAAAACAATATAAATAAAATACATATACTATCTAATTCCCTATAGGTTATTTTCAGGGACATAGTATATAAAAATAAAATACAAATAAGAAAGATAATATTAAATAAAATTAAAAAATATATAAAATAACAAAGAAAAATAAAAAGAAAATCTACAGAAAGGTCTGATGTTAGTTCTAATAGTATAGAGATCAGTGCATGTTTATTTACAATAAATAAATAAAAATTATACCATATGTATCTATACATTATAAATAAAATAGACCAGCTTGTCTGTCCTGAGAAATTTATTATAGTTTAAGTAATATAGAATGTCTTTAGAATATTAAAGTTAGATAATCCTTAGATAGATGCTGGTTATCTGGTCTTGTGTTTTATTATTATTATTTCACATACTATTTATTTTTATTTTTATTTGTTATTTTATATATTTTTCGAATTTTATTTAATATTATCTCTTTCTTATTTGTATTTTATTTTTATATACTATGTCCCTGAAAATAACCTATAGGGAATTAGATAGTATATGTATTTTATTTATATTGTTTTAGGTTCAGTATTAATCAATATATATATATTGTTCATATATATTTTTTTCTTGTATATACTCTTATGTATCTATACATATTCTTCGAATATTTATGGATATATACCTATATATGCATTTACTACTCACTATATTAACTCACGTTTGGTCCATTGGATTAGATCTAATTGTTGCCGCTGTCTTACTTAAAATAAAATCATTAGGTAGCATTTGTACGATTATATAACAAACAGTTAAATACAAGCCGTGGATTAATGTTAGAGATACAAAGTATCTAGATACTAAGTGAGGAAAATACCCAGGAGGGTTTCTACATATTAAGTCCAAATTGATCTCAATTAAATTATTATGTCTACATTTTATTATATCATATAAGATTGACTCAGTGTATATGGTTTGTGCATTAAAAGATTGTTTTATTCATATATTATTTAATTTATAATATTGTTAGTATGTTTATTTTTGAGTTTAAATGGTTAGAACACTATTAATTATTAATAGGTCACAACTGATTGGTCTGAGAGTCATTAGACAGGTATATATTCGTGAGTATGGAGAGGGGAAGTATTCGTCTTGAGGAAGTCTCCGGTTGCTAGGAGTCGAAACGCGTTGACACCCACTCTCTGCTACGCTCTCCATTTGGTGATACCCGCCGTACTGACACAGTCTACGGCTCAGCACAGCCGTTACAGCCTTAGCCGCAGCCCATTGCCGCACGTCGGATCCAACATTGCCGCACGTCTCTTCAATACTGGTCGGGTGAGTTCCGTCTGACCCCTGCTGTGGGGCCTAACACCTGTTACCAGGAGCCACTCTTACGGCATCTACACTTACCGTCTATGAACAGTGCTATTTGCATTCAAACCAACGAATGTTACTCTGGGAAAGGCGGCAGTCATCCGTTGTTACTAAAACAGTGACTGAATGATATATTTCTGCTCCACGTGTATTCTACCTTTATAAAGGACCCTGACTGCATACTAACACAGGAACCAGCACGGGAACATTGATTACAGGTTGCATCCTTTCTTCAGTTATCCATATAAAAATTGAGACTGTGAAAATTTCATTGCGGGAGTTACAAATATATAATAACACACTGGGACGCCAGTGTTTTGACTTTTATCATCACCACTTGAAAGAGTTTATATTAATTATTTTTATTGCATGTTGCATGCTATCCTAATTCTCATTCATTACAGTATGTGTGAGAGAACGTATTAATTGTCATTAATTGTCTGTTGAATTGTGTGTTATAAATGTTTTTTTAAGAGATACTATATAAATTGTTTTATAATATATCCAAGCCTCACTGAGTCAATCTTTCTCCTGTGTCGGACTGCACATATACCTTTTAGATACATTGTTTCAAGCGCAGAGTATTTTTCTTCTTTCCTATAGCAAACAAACCATGACTTTTTTTTAATTCATGAATGTGATCTTTGTAAACTCCTCCTAATATCTTTTAGGTGGGTTTTCACTATTTGAATTTGCAGAAGTTATTTTCTATGGTTGGATGTCCATGTTGGTAGTTGTTTTTTTAAGACATGTGTCCAGCTGCTAGCATGCCCAATGATACATACTTGTTCTGTTAATCCATCTTTGTTTTGTTTTTGGAAGATGCTGTAACTATAAATGTCTCTTGATTTTATAAGATTTTTGTTCTTGGAGTCACAGAGTCTGTATACTTTCTTTTCTTGGCAATATCCAAGCATGACACATTTCATGGTTTTGGATGTACTGTTTCTTATGAATACCTCCTATCATGACTCATTCCAGGAGGGACAAAACACTCTCTTCCTGGACTTTTCTCCCAATTACTGATTGCTATCACCTGTGCTGAAACTAGAGATGTGCATCGGAAATTTTTCGGGTTTTGTATTTTGGTTTTGGATTCGGTTCCACAGCCATGTTTTGGATTCGGACGTGTTTTGGCAAAACCTCCCTGAAATTTTTTTTGCGGATTCGGGTGTGTTTTGGATTCGGGTGTTTTTTTTTCAAAAACCCCTCAAAAACAGCTTAAATCATAGAATTTGGGGGTAATTTTGATCCTATAGTATTACTAACCTCAATAACCACAATTTTCACTCATTTCCAGTCTATTCTGAACACCTCACACCTCACAATACTATTTTTAGGCCTAAAATTTGCACCGAGGTCGCTGGATGACTAAGCAAAGTGACCCAAGAGGGCGGCACAAACACCTGGCCCATCTAGTAGTGGCACTGCAGTGTCAGACAGGATGGCACTTAAAAAAATTGGCCCCAAACAGCACATGATGCAAAGAAAAGAGAAAAAGAGGTGCACTGTGGTCGCTGGATGGCTAAGCTAAGCAACAAAAACACCTCAATATCACAGGAATTATTTGTTCTAATCAATGGTATTATTGGTCCAAATCACTGGAAGAAAATGACAAAATCACTGGAATTATTCGTTCTAATCAATGGTATTATTGGTCCAAATAACTGGAAGAAAATGACAAAATCACTGGAATTATTCGTTCTAATCAATGGTATTATTGGTCCAAATAACTGGAACAAAATGACAAAATCACCGGAATTATTTGTTCTAATCAATGGTATTATTGGTCCAAATCACTGGAAGAAAATGACAAAATCACTGGAATTATTCATAAACATTTGTAGAAAGTTGCTGCTTTCTGATTACAGAAATGCTCAGATATTCCTGGGAATCCACTAGAGATGAGCGGGTTCGGTTCCTCGGAAACCGAACCCGCCCGAACTTCATGTTTTTTTACACGGGTCCGAGCGACTCGGATCTTCCTGCCTTGCTCGGTTAACCCGAGCGCGCCCGAACGTCATCAGCCCGCTGTCGGATTCTCGCGAGGCTCGGATTCTATCGCGAGACTCGGATTCTATATAAGGAGCCGCGCGTCGCCGCCATTTTCACACGTGCATTGAGATTCATAGGGAGAGGACGTGGCTGGCGTCCTCTCCGTTTAGAGAAGAGAGTGAGACAGTAGAGAGAGACACAGTAGTAGTAATTTTGGGGAGCATTATTAGGAGGAGTACTACTATACTACTACTACTTGCTGAAGTGATATAGATTAGATAGTGTGACTGTATTAATTATCTGACTTGTGGGGGAGACACTGACAGTGGGGAGCAGTTAGAGTCTGAGAGCAGGACTCAGGAGTACATATAACGTACAGTGCACACTTTTGCTGCCAGAGTCAGTGCCACACTGCCATTGTGACCACACTGACCACCAGACCAGTATAATATATTTTGTGATTGTCTGCTAGGAGTACTACTTGCAAGTTGCTGATAGTGTGACCAGTGACCTGACCACCAGTTTAATAATCAATCACCACCACCAGTTTAATATATATATATATATATATATATATATATATATATAATTGTATATAATATATATATATATAATATTGTATACCACCTACCCGTGGTTTTTTTTTTTTTCATTCTTCTTTATACATACTACTATAGTAGCTTACTGTAGCAGTCTGCGGTGCTGCTGAGCTGACAGTGTCCAGCAGGTCCGTCATCAGTCATTACATAATAAATATATATACCTGTCCGGCTGCAGTACTAGTGATATTATATATACATATATATTGATTTCATCTCATTATCATCCAGTCTATATTAGCAGCAGACACAGTACGTTAGTCCACGGCTGTAGCTACCTCTGTGTCGGCACTCGGCAGTCCATCCATAATTGTATACCACCTCCCCGTGGTTTTTTTTTTTCTTTCTTCTTTGTACATACTACTATAGTATAGTAGCTTACTGTAGCAGTCTGCGGTGCTGCTGAGCTGACAGTGTCCAGCAGGTCCGTCATCAGTCATTACATAATAAATATATATATACCTGTCCGGCTGCAGTACTAGTGATACTATATATACATATATATTGATTTCATCTCATTATCATCCAGTCTATATTAGCAGCAGACACAGTACGTTAGTCCATGGCTGTAGCTACCTCTGTGTCGGCACTCGGCAGTCCATCCATAATTGTATACCACCTCCCCGTGGTTTTTTTTTTCTTTCTTCTTTGTACATACTACTATAGTATAGTAGCTTACTGTAGCAGTCTGCGGTGCTGCTGAGCTGACAGTGTCCAGCAGGTCCGTCATCAGTCATTACATAATAAATATATATACCTGTCCGGCTGCAGTACTAGTGATACTATATATACATATATATTGATTTCATCTCATTATCATCCAGTCTATATTAGCAGCAGACACAGTACGTTAGTCCACGGCTGTAGCTACCTTTGTGTCGGCACTCGGCAGTCCATCCATAATTGTATACCACCTCCCCGTGGTTTTTTTTTTTCTTTCTTCTTTGTACATACTACTATAGTATAGTAGCTTACTGTAGCAGTCTGCGGTGCTGCTGAGCTGACAGTGTCCAGCAGGTCCGTCATCAGTCATTACATAATAAATATACATACCTGTCCGGCTGCAGTACTAGTGATATTATATTGATTTCATCTCATTATCATCCAGTCTATATTAGCAGCAGACACAGTACGTTAGTCCACGGCTGTAGCTACCTTTGTGTCGGCACTCGGCAGTCCATCCATAATTGTATACCACCTCCCCGTGGTTTTTTTTTTCTTTCTTCTTTGTACATAATACTATAGTATAGTAGCTTACTGTAGCAGTCTGCGGTGCTGCTGAGCTGACAGTGTCCAGCAGGTCCGTCATCAGTCATTACATAATAAATATACATACCTGTCCGGCTGCAGTACTAGTGATATTATATTGATTTCATCTCATTATCATCCAGTCTATATTAGCAGCAGACACAGTACGGTAGTCCACGGCTGTAGCTACCTCTGTGTCGGCACTCGGCAGTCCATCCATAAGTATACTAGTATCCATCCATCTCCATTGTTTACCTGAGGTGCCTTTTAGTTGTGCCTATTAAAATATGGAGAACAAAAATGTTGAGGTTCCAAAATTAGGGAAAGATCAAGATCCACTTCCACCTCGTGCTGAAGCTGCTGCCACTAGTCATGGCCGAGACGATGAAATGCCAGCAACGTCGTCTGCCAAGGGCGATGCCCAATGTCATAGTACAGAGCATGTAAAATCCAAAACACCAAATATCAGTAAAAAAAGGACTCCAAAATCTAAAATCAAATTGTCGGAGGAGAAGCGTAAACTTGCCAATATGCCATTTACCACACGGAGTGGCAAGGAACGGCTGAGGCCCTGGCCTATGTTCATGGCTAGTTGTTCAGCTTCACATGAGGATGGAAGCACTCAGCCTCTCACTAGAAAAATGAAAAGACTTAAGCTGGCAAAAGCACAGCAAAGAACTGTGCGTTCTTCGAAATCACAAATCCACAAGGAGAGTCCAATTGTGTCGGTTGCGATGCCTGACCTTCCCAACACTGGACGTGAAGAGCATGCGCCTTCCACCATTTGCACGCCCCCTGCAAGTGCTGGAAGGAGCACCCGCAGTCCAGTTCCTGATAGTCAGATTGAAGATGTCAGTGTTGAAGTACACCAGGATGAGGAGGATATGGGTGTTGCTGGCGCTGGGGAGGAAATTGACAAGGAGGATTCTGATGGTGAGGTGGTTTGTTTAAGTCAGGCACCCGGGGAGACACCTGTTGTCCGTGGGAGGAATATGGCCATTGACATGCCTGGTGAAAATACCAAAAAAATCAGCTCTTCGGTGTGGAAGTATTTCAACAGAAATGCGGACAACAGGTGTCAAGCCGTGTGTTGCCTTTGTCAAGCTGTAATAAGTAGGGGTAAGGACGTTAACCACCTCGGAACATCCTCCCTTATACGTCACCTGCAGCGCATTCATCATAAGTCAGTGACAAGTTCAAAAACTTTGGGCGACAGCGGAAGCAGTCCACTGACCAGTAAATCCCTTCCTCTTGTAACCAAGCTCACGCAAACCACCCCACCAGCTCCCTCAGTGTCAATTTCCTCCTTCCCCAGGAATGCCAATAGTCCTGCAGGCCATGTCACTGGCAATTCTGACGAGTCCTCTCCTGCCTGAGATTCCTCCGATGCATCCTTGAGTGTAACGCCTACTGCTGCTGGCGCTGCTGTTGTTGCTGCTGGGAGTCGATGGTCATCCCAGAGGGGAAGTCGTAAGACCACTTTTACTACTTCCACCAAGCAATTGACTGTCCAACAGTCCTTTGCGAGGAAGATGAAATATCACAGCAATCATCCTGCTGCAAAGCGGATAACTGAGGCCTTGGCATCCTGGGCGGTGAGAAACGTGGTTCCGGTATCCATCATTACTGCAGAGCCAACTATAGACTTGATTGAGGTACTGTGTCCCCGGTACCAAATACCATCTAGGTTCCATTTCTCTAGGCAGGCGATACCGAAAATGTACACAGACCTCAGAAAAAGACTCACCAGTGTCCTAAAAAATGCAGTTGTACCCAATGTCCACTTAACCACGGACATGTGGACAAGTGGAGCAGGGCAGACTGAGGACTATATGACTGTGACAGCCCACTGGGTAGATGTATGGACTCCCGCCGCAAGAACAGCAGCGGCGGCACCAGTAGCAGCATCTCGCAAACGCCAACTCTTTCCTAGGCAGGCTACGCTTTGTATCACCGCTTTCCAGAATACGCACACAGCTAAAAACCTCTTACGGCAACTGAGGAAGATCATCGCAGAATGGCTTACCCCAATTGGACTCTCCTGTGAATTTGTGGCATCGGACAACGCCAGCAATATTGTGTGTGCATTAAATATGGGCAAATTCCAGCACGTCCCATGTTTTGCACATACCTTGAATTTGGTGGTGCAGAATTATTTAAAAAACGAGAGGGGCGTGCAAGAGATGCTGTCGGTGGCCAGAAGAATTGCGGGACACTTTCGGCGTACAGGCACCACGTACAGAAGACTGGAGCAACACCAAAAACGCCTGAACCTGTCCTGCCATCATCTGAAGCAAGAAGTGGTAACGAGGTGGAATTCAACCCTCTATATGCTTCAGAGGTTGGAGGAGCAGCAAAAGGCCATTCAAGCCTATACAACTGACCACGATATAGGAGGTGGAATGCACCTGTCTCAAGCGCAGTGAAGAATGATTTCAACGTTGTGCAAGGTTCTGCAACCTTTTGAACTTGCCACACGTGAAGTCAGTTCAGACACTGCCAGCCTGAGTCAGGTCATTCCCCTCATCAGGCTTTTGCAGAAGAAGCTGGAGACATTGAAGGAGGAGCTAACACTGAGCGATTCCGCTAGGCATGTGGGACTTGTGGATGGAGCCCTTAATTCGCTTAACAAGGATTCACGGGTGGTCAATCTGTTGAAATCAGAGCACTACATTTTGGCCACCGTGCTCGATCCTAGATTTAAAACCTACGTTGTATCTCTCTTTCCGGCAGACACAAGTCTGCAGGGGTTCAAAGAACTGCTGGTGAGAAAATTGTCAAGTCAAGCGGAACGCCACCTGTCAACATCTCCTCCTTCACATTCTCCCGCAACAGGGGGTGCGAGGAAAAGGCTCAGAATTCCGAGCCCACCTGCTGGCGGTGATGCAGGGCAGTCTGGAGCGACTGCTGATGCTGACATCTGGTCCGGACTGAAGGACCTGACAACGATTACGGACATGTCGTCTACTGTCACTGCATATGATTCTCTCACCATTGAAAGAATGGTGGAGGATTATATGAGTGACCGCATCCAAGTAGGCACGTCAGACAGTCCGTACGTATACTGGCAGGAAAAAGAGGCAATTTGGAGGCCCTTGCACAAACTGGCTTTATTCTACCTAAGTTGCCCTCCCACAAGTGTGTACTCCGAAAGAGTGTTTAGTGCCGCCGCTCACCTTGTCAGCAATCGGCGTACGAGGTTACTTCCAGAAAATGTGGAGAAGATGATGTTCATTAAAATGAATTATAATCAATTCCTCCATGGAGACATTCACCAGCAGCAATTGCCTCCACAAAGTACACAGGGAGCTGTGATGGTGGATTCCAGTGGGGACAAATTGATAATCTGTGAGGAGGGGGATGTACACGGTGATGAATCAGAGGATGATGATGAGGTGGAAATCTTGCCTCTGTAGAGCCAGTTTGTGCAAGGAGAGATTAATTGCTTCTTTTTTGGTGGGGGACCAAACCAACCCGTCATTTCAGTCACAGTCGTGTGGCAGTCCCTGTCACTGAAATGATGGGTTAATTAAAGTGTGCATGTCCTGTTTATACAACATAAGGGTGGGTGGGAGGGCCCAAGGACAATTCCATCTTGCACCTCTTTTTTCTTTCATTTTTCTTTGCGTCATGTGCTGTTTGGGGAGTGTTTTTTGGAAGGGCCATCCTGCGTGACACTGCAGTGCCACTCCTAGATGGGCCAGGTGTTTGTGTCGGCCACTAGGGTCACTTATCTTAGTCACACAGCTACCTCATTGCGCCTCATTTTTTTCTTCTTTGCGTCATGTGCTGTTTGGGGAGTATTTTTTGGAAGGGCCATCCGGCCTGACACTGCAGTGCCACTCCTAGATGGGCCAGGTGTTTGTGTCGGCCACTAGGGTTGCTTAGCTTACTCACACAGCTACCTCATTGCGCCTCTTTTTTTCTTTGCGTAATGTGCTGTTTGGGGAGTGTTTTTTGGAAGGGCCATCCTGCGTGACACTGCAGTGCCACTCCTAGATGGGCCAGGTGTTTGTGTCGGCCACTAGGGTCGCTTATCTTAGTCACACAGCTACCTCATTGCGCCTCTTTTTTTTCTTCTTTGCGTCATGTGCTGTTTGGGGAGTATTTTTTGGAAGGGCCATCCGGCCTGACACTGCAGTGCCACTCCTAGATGGGCCAGGTGTTTGTGTCGGCCACTTGGGTCGCTGAGCTTAGTCATCCAGCGACCTCGGTGCAAATTTTAGGACTAAAAATAATATTGTGAGGTGTGAGGTGTTCAGAATAGACTGAAAATGAGTGGAAATTATGGTTATTGAGGTTAATAATACTTTGGGATCAAAATGACCCCCAAATTCTATGATTTAAGCTGTTTTTTAGGGTTTTTTGAAAAAACACCCGAATCCAAAACACACCCGAATCCGACAAAAAAAATTCGGTGAGGTTTTGCCAAAACGCGTTCGAACCCAAAACACGGCCACGGAACCGAACCCAAAACCAAAACACAAAACCCGAAAAATTTCCGGTGCACATCTCTAAGAGACAACATGCTACAGGCCTAGCAGCCATATATATGTATTACTGGATAGTACGTATATTATGCATGCACATATATATTCACAATATTAAAAGTGACTTATATTCACCATTATAGTCTAAAAGCATAACAGAATCCATTTTGTTTCTAGATTAAATAGGAAAGTATATTCATATGAACTTTATACAGACTAAAAGTACAAAAACAACTTTAGTTGGCTAGTCCAAGTCCACGTACGCACATCTGAAGTCCAGTTAATTCCTAATAAGGAATCCTCCCACACAACTGAATACAATGTAAAATTAGGAAATTGTATACTTTAATATTATCAAAGACATATGGTTGAATGCAGGAGCCAACCTCGTCACACTGACGAGGTTTTTACCAATAAATGTACTTACTTATTTAAGAATTTGAATTCAGACTATTTGCTTGCAATAGCAAACTCCTAATCAATTATTATATTAGTCAATTTGGGGGCTCTTCGTGCGACCTCGAATTGGTCCTTTCATCGACTTCTCACAAGGGGTGGAGACGGCTGGAATCCTAAACATCACTACGGGCACTGGTAAGTATGAAAAATGACATGCAAAATATATTATGCATGGTGATTCTGTACTTGCTGGTTACCTGTGTGATGTAGTTATTACTGATTATTTGTGACAAGTCAGTTGAAGGACTAAGTGGCAAGGAAAAGTAATTTGGGAATGATAATTGAGAGGTGCTGTTGCATGTAAATTTGGTAAATTTAATTTAAAGTTTGTGATATTGGCAAAGAAATAGTAACCTCTGTTTTTCACCCTATGAGTAATTGTGTGAGTGAATGCATTGAACCACCTTCACGGGGTTTGGATGTGTTCCAATCTGAGCTCATGGTATTACGTGCCCATTGTTAATGCCGTGAGCAACAGATAAGATAAGGGCCAAAGTAATGTGAAAACACATAGATCACCTCCCTCTTGAATAGACAGCTATATACGTGTGCAAGAGTATAAATAGGGTGATTACCCAAGGTTATGTAGTTGATTATAAGTAATTTGATTACAAGTATACTGCAATACTGTGCTACCAAGAGCGGCTGATTGTTTTAACTATATATGGATTCTGGTAGATAACAGAATCTGCAGACCAGTGTCCCAAGTATATTCTGAGTCTGTTGCTAACATTGATTATTGTGCACAAAAGAACTGAACAACTTTAAAGAGGTGTGTTGCTTTGTAATTGTATTTGTAATTAAGGGTAAACTGCTGGTTTCAATATGTAGACGTACCGCGTTTTGAATTGCTAGCTGCTCAGGATGGGGGCCGGTTTTTCTACGTATGAAAGAGCAGGGAGGATTAACCCTAAGGGTGCAACTTATGTTATGGAAAAATGTTCCATATTGCACCGATTTTGTATAGTACTGTGACCAATGGGTACGGTCTACAGAAAATGTGAGAGAAAAAAAAACATGTACATGTTAGGGAATTTCAATGATGGATGCTGTGGGGTGTGGCCTGATCAACCAATACCAACCGCAGTATCAGTATTGAAATGTGAAAACTCTGATTTAACTTATGGGCACCCAACGTATAAAGTATATATGGATTGCAGAGTAATATGAGTAATGAAGCTCAGAATTTAAATTAGACAGACTCATGGCCGAGATTTACATTATTTATATGAAGATGAAATGCTGTACATCGGGCTGGAAAAAAAGAGAGGTTAAAATAAATAAATATGAAAAAGACTATAAAACTATGGTACCAAATGACCCACCCTGCACTTGCGAAACTGTATGTCATTTTGTGTTTTAAGGTGTCTTGTATGTCCGACATGAAAATTTAGTGTTTGTACTTTCAAAAGCACAAAATCTGGTTCTGATATGTGATTGTCTGGCATGTTTACAAGTCTTATGAATAATGTTTATATATGTGGTGAGCTGAGATAAAAATAGAGTTAAGGGGGGTACTCACGGGAGAGATGTGTGCTGAGCGATCTTAACACAGACCACTCAGCACACATCTCTCACCCCGCTCAGCACAGCGCGATGTGCTGAGCGAGGGGGAAAGCCGACGGGGGGGGCGCTCACTTCACACAACGGTGAAGTGAGCGACCCGCTAGATTGAGCCTGCATGCAGGCTCAATCTAGCACCGGCGATAGCGATGCGCGGGGCCGCGCATCGCTATCGCTGGAGGGCATACACAAGGCAGATCCGTGCTTAAAATCTAAGCAATCTAGCAAGATTGCTTAGATTTTAAGCACGGATCTCTCCGTGTGTACCCCCCTTTAAAGATTTGAGAATGTCCGTGTTCAAATGGCTTTTGGCAAATCTGAAAGATGTGTGATTAGAAATGTGTGTTTATCTGAAGTTACTATTTAACTATGAAGTGAAGTTTTCCATATGGTATTGTTTAATACCTAGATATTCTTTAATGCAACATGTTATAAGAAAGTCTGCCAGCAAATTATTAATGGCTGGGTCCGTGTGTTGTATTGCGATATAAAGAAGGAAAAAAAAAGTTTTTTCCCCCTGTAAAATAAGTAAAAAGTCTTCAGTCCCAATGCTGTGTAGCACAGAGAGCTGGGGAGCTGTAAAAAGCCCAGATTCGTGCCCCCCCCCCCCCCCCCCTCCTGCAGAAGGCTATGTCGTAATGAAGAAAAAAAAATTGTATTCATTGAGTTTTAACTTTTTTTTCATCTAATGAGATGGCTCATAATAAGTATAAGCAATACTCTGGATATGTTGTGTTATGATATCCAACAAATGCTGTTGGAAGACAATGATATGTAATTTTAAATGTTTGTCATAGAAACAATCTACTGTATTTTTAAGATGAGAACTAATTTAGTAAACTGATATCTTAACAGATAGTCTGTAGAGAAAGCTGCCAATAAAAAAAAATTTAGAAGTGTAGTTACAGGGACATAACTGTAATCAGAAAAAAAATCCCAGCAGTTTATGCAAGCTAGATTGTCTTAGAATTGAATATGTTATGCATGTGGAATTTATGGACACAGCTGTCCGTCATCTGTGGCACTACAGACATCAGCAAAACTTCTCCCTCTTTCAGACTCAACCCCTCCCAGAGCCTAACAGAAATGTATCTTTCACTGAAAATTATCCAAAGAGACACCGCCTGACTGCTGCGCAGATCTCTGACTCCCCCCCCCCCATTCTCATAGACAACCCTAGACAGCAAAGGAGGGAGTTTTCAAAGCGCTGCTGCAGCTAAAATCATAGGGAAAGATAAAAGGATTGTTTCTAAATATCACAGAATGCTACAAGCAGTACGCTTGCAGTATCAACATACTTTTAGGCAATTCTTCAAATTTACTTGGAAGAGATCTGATTTGTAAGTTACAGTATAAAATATACTGTATCAAGGATGAGGTATTTCTACAGATTCCAGGAAGGGACAGATTCAGTTGGATACATAGCATATATATATATATATATATATATATATATCACCTACCCTGTGATTCTATGAATGGAGGTAAAGGATATGCTTGCTAAAATCCATAACAAAGTATAGGCATTGATATATTATATATAGATTGCAAAGGTTCTTAGTGGACTGCACAATTATGCAGTGATGAACCAGGTTCCGTAGACAAAAAAGTAGTGTGGGGGTATGATTGTATAGAAAATCTTTACAGATAATGTGAGTGGTTTTGATAAGTTTGTCTGAATAAGTAAGTTTTCAGGGAATGCTTGTATATGGCAAGGCATTCCATAGAATGGATGCAGTCCAAGGAAAGTTTGGAGTTGTGCATGAGAGCAAGTAATGAGTGTGGATGAGAGATGTAGATCTTGTGAAGAGTGGACTGGCCAGTCTGAGAGATATTTTGAGATAAGCAAAGAAATGTATAGTATGTTGGTGTAGTATGATTACTAACCTTGTGTGTAAGTAATGGTAGAATACAGGCTACCCAATGAGAAAAATGTGATGTTGATTAAATAGATTACACTGTATTGGACTAGATTAAGCAAAGGATTTATAGACAATCTTTCTTTGTACTTGCAAAATAACCTGCATTCTTTTGTACCTACAGATGGTTTACCCAGTATGTGGATGATCTACTGTGGTGCTTTAAATTTTTTTGAAGTATCGGTGTCAGATACTAAACAGTTGTGTTTTCTTGCAGAACAGGACACAAGGTGTCGCAAGACAAAATTCAACGGTGTGCTGACATAGTTAAATACCGAAGTCATTATTTGGCACCAGGCCAAAGACAGTTAAACCCTCAGAGGGTGGAGCTTTGGTACACATTTATTAAGAGATATATATGTATATGACCAGATGATAAATCACTGAATACAGTACATTTTTTGCGCATTATATGCATGCATTCAAGTTTATAACAGAAGAAATTATAGAATGTAATACAATATATTACACTTTATTATGAAGTAAAAAAAAAAAGAAAAGAAAAAAATTATGTTTAAAACTGTGGCTAAGCAGTATATTTTGCATGATGTGTACATCTTACCTCTGACAATATACAACTTTAATACAGCTGCATACTTGTCTTCCTCACCCTCAAAAGTTGGGGAGTATAAGGAATATAATGTGGATGAGTAAGACAATTATAATTATTACATTGCATTTTTAAATTGCATTTAAAAACTGACAGTAACAGGAGAAAACATTCTCTAGCATCCATAGGGGATAGTGGGATGGTGAATTACAGTGAGTTAACTGAAATTAGTTTGGGAATTAGTGAATTAGTATTAGTAATAGTAAAGTGTTGCTGCCAACTTTTGCTATGGGAAATGTCATGAGTTATGCAAATCTAAGGGTAACTAGCATGAAATAGATTGCACAAGCTTTCTACGGTAGTATGAAGTTTAATGGAGAAATATACATTGTGTTCTGGCATTTAAACAAAACAACAGAATTTAAAGCAATATAACTCCTTTACAAGGATGATGATAAGAAAGCTATAGCATGTTTACTGCGGATGTTTTTGGGTTGATTAAAAACAATATTGTTTTTAATACAACATAGTTTAATGCTAAAAAGGAACTATAGTATGTGTAACAGGTGTTAAGGGGTAAAGTGCAACAGAGTTTGCTGCGCTATTTGAGAAATGAATAAGGCCAGATGTGTAGTCTACTGTTTCAAAGGCAGTAAAGTTTCCTTACTGATAGAAAGGGTTCGTAGGAGTTTAAAAAGAGACTATGGTGATTTTAAAGAAATTGGTATGAAGACATGATTTACTCACTGTTGCAGGGAATATTTTTTGAATATGAGTAATGTCGATAAAAAAACAAATTCATAATTTGACAGGGAAGGTTTAAAGAATTAAGCATTATTAGGCTACAAAGTAGACAGGAATGGCAGAATTTGAATCATGGCATGGTCCAATCGTTGGTTCAATAGTGGTAGAATTACACCTAAGCCTCTGCTTAGTCTCTCTTCTGTATAGTTTTTTTGTTCTTCTTTTTGGAATACAGCAGATATATTATCCAGAGACTGATTCAAAACTACAAAATGATTTGACTGTTCAAATGTGTCACACAAATTATTTAAACAGTTACAAGAATATAAAAAGCTGCAAGAATTTTGGAAGGATATTTAACCAACACGAACATTCAGTCTGGCACAGGACAAATCACTGAGAGAGTGGAGATTGTGTTATGGTGAGAAGTTGCTTATGTTTTGGTTCCATTACAGATCGCATAGGAAGGTCTTTGGCAAGTACAGCTGACTACTGATACAGCCATTGCAAAGGCTGCAGAAGAAGGACACCTAGATCCATGAGCTCGCATTGGAATGAAAAGGTCAGAGACCGGAGCTTAAAGGACCCTAAAACTCAAAATTATATGGAGATGCAGAGACTTTTACTATTATTACTACCACAGAGTTATATTTAAATGAACCCTTCAATCGAGATGGAGATGATTATGATCATTGATAATAGACTATGTGCTTATAAACTAATGTCCTACATAACTTTTAACATTTTTGAAAGTATACTGGGAGCGATGTTATTTATAACAGCATTAGGGCTTGTTTTCTTTTTCTTTGAAGAGAGAGAGAGCAGACATGTGGTGTAGGCATGAGTACTCATCCATTACTATGGATGGGAATTATTTCAATAAGACCCTTCCTTCCTCTTTTCTAAGCAGGAAATCCAGAGAGATTTATGACCGGTGTAAAGATGGTGTTGTGACTATTGTACTCCACTTAAAGAGAGATGTATAGATTAATGTATGGATAATTTAATCATTTAGGATATTATTCTGAGGAATATCCAGTCCAGCAATACCATTAATTGTTGGAAAGATTTTGGGTACTGCTGCTAGATAGATATTAGCTACTAATATATTATAATTGTTAGATATGTATACAAAGACACCAGCATTGTATAGTAACAGGCCAAAGTTCTCTATGTAAGTTACATTTAATGTGATTACCAAAACTTTATAGATTTGTGATAACAGTGAAACAGGTACATGTGTATAGAAAGTTACAGCATCTCAAGATAGAACCACTAGTGATAATATTAGCTTCACACATATGGGGCGTATTCATTTAGGGGAAATAAAATAAGTAAATAATACAGCAAAGATTACCTTAAGCAGATAAGAAAGGTTGATTTAAGGGAATGTTAAAGGATTGTTACCATATACAAACCTAATGTTATAGATGTGCTAGATATAATGAGTTAGGTATATAAAAGTAATGGTTACATAGGATGTTCATTAAAGTTTATGATTTAGTACTGTACTTTACCAGGAGTAGATTCAAAGGCTAAAGGGGATATCATACTAACTGGGAATGTTAGTTGCCACTATGTCCTTACGATATGATATACAATTGGTTGCCTATTAATTTAAGAAGATTTATTTAGCAATTCTATACAAATGCACATAATAACTTGAGGAAAGTTTTCTTACAGGATGAACTATTCCTAAAAGAGTGATTGACCCTGTAATCAGGAAACATGTTCCTGTTACCAGAGCATCAATAAAACCTCGAATTGGTGGAGGTGCCGCTAATAAGTTCTCCTATGGCTAATGGAGTTTTATTTCATCTAAAGTTATTGATAACATGACTGAACTTTATGATAAGACATTTCAGGACATTGGACATGAACTATTATAATACCACATTGTTCTACACTTTTTAATAGCACAAATTGGAGTCTATTGTTTGATTTCCGGAACAGCACTTTGAGTTCACGGCTGTGCTTATTTGACCAATGACATTACAGATCTGGATATGAGTATTGCCAATTATATGAAGGATTATATGAAGGAGGCCCAATATATAAAAGAAGAATTTTAACAAGGACATTATATATGGACTGGAAAGGATAAATGTTTAAATCCTAGTATTCAATTTTCAGATTAGGAAAATGTTTTTAGGTATATTGTATGTGATGATGTATTCTGTGATGAGGTTTATTCTTGTGATCATTATAGCCATTCTTTTGATGTACACTGTCTACAGGTGTGGCCTATGCTGCATTCAGAAGGCTACTGCCAGATGCAGAACAGGGCACATGGATAATGTCCCTGATCAGAGGGTGGAACTGTCAAATACTATGACAGAGACAACATGCTACAGGCCTAGCAGCCATATATATGTATTACTGGATAGTACGTATATTATGCATGCACATATATATTCACAATATTAAAAGTGACTTATATTCACCATTATAGTCTAAAAGCATAACAGAATCCATTTTGTTTCTAGCTTAAATAGGAAAGTATATTCATATGAACTTTATACAGACTAAAAGTACAAAAACAACTTTAGTTGGCTAGGTCAAAGTCCACGTACGCACATCCGAAGTCCAGTTAATTCCTAATAAGGAATCCTCCCACACAACTGAATACAATGGAAAATTGTATACTTTAATATTATCAAGGACATATGGTTGAATGCTGGAGCCAACCATATGTCCTGAATAATGAGATATATAATGAATATATTGAAATGTAACGCCCTGCTCGCGGCTTTTTGACCATCATTTTTAGCCCATAGAGAACTGCCCTCTCTGTTAAGGTGATCTGTTTTTACCAATAAATTTACTTACTTATTTAAGAATTTGAATTCAGACTATTTGCAATAGCAAACTCTAATCAATTATTATATTAGCCAATGATCAATGCCATACTTCTTTTGGAAGACTTCAACATCTCTGTTTAGATATTCTTCTCCACTGTCAGACCACAGGACCTTTAGCTTGTGACCAGTTTAAGTTTCTACTAATAACTCGTAGTGTGCAGTTTGCTCATCACTTCATTCTTTACACCGATCAAATAAATGTGTTATTCTGGTGCAGTCACTAATCAGTGTTATGCAGTATCTGTATCCACTTATCAATTTGACTGCCACTTGACCACAAACATCTGTATGCGCAAATTCCAGGGGTGCCTCACCTCAGCTCTGCTCGCTGACCACGATTAAGGGGCAATGAATTTGCTTACCTATTATACAGTTTTCATACACTTGCCTTTTATTGTTGCGTATGGATACTGTATGCCTGTTAACATCCAGTCAAGAAGTTTCTTGATGCTGTTATATCCAAAATGACAGAGCCTATTGTGCCAGAGTTCCATAGTTTCAGAGTCCAGAAGTCATCATTGCATAACACTTCTCTGGGTCAAGGTCATATAGTTATCAGCACCAGGCAACTGTTACAATTACAGTCCTTTATCCTGTCATTCACTGCCATGCACATGACAAGAAAGCAGAAGTAGGTTACAGGCACTGAGACCGCTGTTTGACAACTCACCGATTCTATCACTGATATTGTCATCTAT